>NC_061500.1:18695453-19357953 GCF_022539355.2 Hippoglossus stenolepis
AGAAAAAGACTCAGTCCCACTTCTCTGCAGCTGATTTGTTAATCGCACATTAACACTGTGCAAAACGTCAACACAGTTGTGAGCTATAACACAGACATGAGCTTCTGACTCATAGACTTTCATGAACTTGTTTTCCACAGGAGCAAAACGTACGACATGCTGCAGTATTACCAGAACCAAATTCCTTACTGAGGACCTTCAACCGGACCTCCACTGTACGTCCAACACAAACGTCCCTACACAAGCAATGCAAACCGAGGTCATGTGCATACCACTCTGCTCTGTTCTAAATGGGAGCAGAGACAATAACGTGACACTTTGGTCCGTGTTCTTCGATTTTATTGTAATTTGTCTGATTCTGTAATGTACATCCGGGTTTTAAAACGGTTCTTTATTTAACTTGAGAATAAAGAGCAATGTACAACTTTAACCAAAAGAGGTATTTGAATCACCCTTTAAGTATTTTCTTCCGGATGCTGTCATTCGTTACTTGTCAAACATGAACTGAACTACCACGCAGGAGGAAGATGGCCATATCAGGAGCCATGTTTATAGTCTATAGTCTATACAGCTGTCACATTCATTGTTATATCATTTTGTTGTTACTATGCTGTTATCCACTTTTATGCACTTTGATTAGAGGTGATTAGAGCATTTACTGTAGAAGATCACTGCTGTTTCCTCCGTGATTTACTTGGAGCTTGTATAATCAAATGGTAAGAACATATTATTCAACGATTTAAAAAACTTTTAACTGTGTTGCTTTGATGCTTTCCCTCGAAAGTCATTTCACACCTCCTCATTTCAGCTTTTAGGTGGAATCTATTCTACAGAGGCATCGTGACACTCCAGGAACTCGGCAACCCAGAACTTTAACTTTTAAGAACCAGTAGGATTTTGATGTTAACAGGTTCTGCCTTGTGTTTCCACTGTGTTTTCAAACTGGAACATTTTAGATACAGCACTGAGAAGGAGACTCCAGGAAAAGCCCTGTGGTGTGTTTGTACTGTTGGGTAGGTGGGTGTACATGTGGGACAGACAACAATGGAACAGGTTATGTTATGCTAATGTCCCTGTAGCATGCAGCAGAGATGAGAGGGTACCTAAATCTTAAATAGTTTGTATTATCTTATATAAAGAGCACTTAGCGCCTAGGTTTTGTTCTGTGTGAAGGCTTCTTAGAAACTGTTTGAACTACTATAAACTTCTTTTTTTCAATCAATCAATCAATCAAATTTTATTTGTATAGCCCATATTCACAAATCACAATTTGTCTCATAGGGCTTTTTAAATCTTTTATTTCATCTTTGAATTAATGTTTTACCCCAGATGTTCAGGATCGCATTGTCATTGTTACACTGGTTCCCTCTCACCACAGCCCCCTGTGCTCTTTTAATGTAGGGCTGTTCTTTCTGAATCGCCATCACAATTTGTGGAGCTCCCCTTTAAATAATTGCCATTTTGCAAAAACAGAAAGAAAAAAAGAATTTGCATTCCCTCCCTATTGACTTCCAGGGTTGAGGGGACAGTGGAAATATAAGCAGAAGCTGTAACAATGGCTGCAAGTAAAGTTCCGGGTCGTTAAGTTCCTGCAGTAGAAAAGGCCAGATGGAAGGATTTGATAAAGAAGCACAAAGGGTAGACAGGGGCTCTACACCACAGCCTGCATGCCTCCGATACAGAGTGGGATTTACAGTATTTAGTCCTGTGTCAGAATACATGTGTCGTATGTGTCTGCACACCCTTTACAGTATGTGTAACCCTGGGAACATTCCTCTGTGAGCGTGAGACTTTGATCAAACCTCTTGGGTTCAGGTTTTTGTTGAATGATCTTGCTGTTACTGATGCAGTTGATGAATATACCTAAAAGCCATTTCTCCTACCCTTGGTAGAAACTATAGTAATACTTGACAAAAGATAACTTTATGCAATATAATCGTGTATATTGATGCTGTATTTGTGTTTTATGTTCATCAAATGAAATTGCTGTAATTGCACCATCCTGATCATTGTGTATAAAGTGTTTTATGTTGCAGCTATAACTGACTGTCATGGTGAACCCAACATATTTGAATATACTAACGTGCATTGTTTTAATGACTCGTATACACAGACCTTTTGTTATTGTTCTGACCAATTATTGACAAAGCCATTTTATTAATGGGGTTGATTTTACTGTTGCTGTTGTTTTAAATGTTTTCGTCATCCCTACATGTCCACTGTTACACAGACTAAGAGTGTGTGTGTGTGTGTGTGTTTGGGTGTGTGCGTCCATGTGTGTGTGTGTGTGTGTGCTCAGTTTGTGGCAACATCATTGCCAGTACAGAAGAATTTCACAGCTTTTATTCTGTGAAAATTCATGATATCCAGATTAAATGTATAAACATTTCATCAGTTAAAGGCAACTTGTGTGTTTTCTTTCTTAATAAAACAACAGGACCTAATTAAGCAGACAACAGTGAATTGTATTTTATGTTTAAAATGTGTTATCCTTTCATTCATTTATTAATTGAGATCATAAGAAGGCCTGCGATTAAAGACATCATTTATAACAGTAACACAAAGGACAAGATGGTGGTGGGAGGGAAACTTTGACTTTGTCTTTCTCTCTTCTTCAGAGTCTCGATTCCTGGTGGGGTGGTGCAGTCTGAGCTAATGTTAAACAGTAATATTTTTCCATATCTGGTCAATTGATGTCTATGGGATCAAATAGCATCATCATAGTTACATAACTGAACTCAACAAGACAAGTAAAAGTGAAGGGGGGGGGGGTCGTATTCTACACTTTGACTGGGGGGAAGCTTACAGACGGAAAACCACAGTTTTAAAGTTTGAGCTACATTTGAACGGAAATTTGTAAAATAAAATGAAAATGAATTGCTGAAGTCAACGGCTAAAACAAAAACTATTAACAGACACTGCATGTCTCCTCTATTGCCACAGGTGACAGCATGTCAGTCAGTGTATGAGCTGACACTGAGTGACTGGACATATTCTAGTATTTTATGATCGATTATTTTGTTGTGTGTGTGGTTGAGATACCTCAAAAAGCAACAGAGGTCCTTGTTGAATCAGATTATAAAAGCATGTGATAAAATGAGTGACCCCTTGGGACTATAGACTACAAATTGTGATACAAAAATGTCTGAATCTCAGAAAGTACATGGAATTACAACAAATGTCATATTTATCATGTCAAATGAATGTTCATGTGTTTTTGAAAGATCAAAATCAACCTCAGTTTCCACATCAAAATGTACATATCCACCTCTAAAGTTCTGTGGGAATCATTACTTTGTCCTGCATATATCTAGATGTTTTGCAGTGTAATGTCAGACTCAATGATCTACAGTATATCAAGTGTGATACAGCATAATCAATCAATTCTTTATGATTTCAAATAGTGTACTGCACACACACACACACACACACACACACACACTAGTTTCTAAAGATGTTATTTTTAATCACTTGTTATTCAATTTATTTCAAATAAGTAATAATAAGTATCAATTCACTATTAGATGATGAATCTGATTACTTAGTAATGAATTATTAATATTTAATGACTAATGAAAGAGTTTTAGTTTCTTTTATATCTCTACATGTTTTTATGTATGATTAGTCTATCTGTCTGCCTATCTGTCTGTCTGTCTACATGAAATAGATTATTTTGCTAATGTATTAATTTTATAGAAGACATATTTGTTTTATTGGATGTATAGATTTTTAGTTTATTTAATATTTGTATACATATGTACATATATTAAGAGTTTGTATAGATTTTACTTTCTGTATCAGTTGTTTTCCATGTGATGAACAGGGACACAGTCAGAAGTGCTGTTTCCTCTTCACACCATAGACTATGTATATATATATATATCCCACAGACAATATAAATACACAAATACATGATATTTTCCACAGTGTTTCTTCTCTCAGGTAAGCTGCGCCTGTGTCCGGGTGACGTCAGAGGGATGGGCAGGTCACGTGGTGTTCTGCGGGGGAAACCTGCGGTGTAACGTTACTGAAATGGGAAAGAGGAAGACGAGGAGCAGGAGAAGAACAAGGTAGGAGACCCGCACGCTGCCCCGCACATCCCGCGTTACACGAGTCGAGCCGAGCCTCCAGCCTCACTTCCAGCCGGAGAGAAGTTTCCCGACTTTAACCGCGAGCGTTTCGCGTCGAGTTGTCCGGAGCGAACGAGTCTTTGGGAGACTTTGTTCCCTTCGAGGGAACTTTGGCTCCGCAGCCGCCGCCGTGACTCCACCGGTGGGAAACAACAGGAGAGGACATGTTAGGAAGCTGCACACAGAGAGAGAGCAGCAGGTTTGTTCGGACGGACGCAGAACCAGGTGGCGAGTGGACTTTCTCCTCTGTCTGTGAGCCAGCTGCTGTGCTCCGCTCCTGAGGCCCAGAGCTGGAGGTTACTCACTTTACTGCTACACCATGTTTATTATGCTCAGCGACAGGTAGCTTCCAATACGGACTTCCCGTTTTACACACCCTCAGTACTAGGACTAGTACTTTATTTGCACCGCGCACACTCCTCCTCTCAGAGTCGAGCTCTTATTCCATTACAGAGTTACAGAGAGAAACCCAACAGGGTCTCTGTCGAGAAGATGGTGTGTTTGAGAGAAGAGGGAGGAGAAGTAGATTAGAACTGATGTTTGTATTCAGAAGGATAATGTGACCTAGAATGACACTCGGTATCAGAATCAGGCTTTATTGCCAAGTAGGTTTACACATGCAAGGAATTAGGTTTCGTGTGTTTGTGCAAGCATGAATATGAAAATAGGAAACCATGTCAAAAAACATAGTATAAACACTAGATATGTGCAATATGAACGGTAGATACTTACAATGCACAGCATCAAGTAATACTGATGATAAAGCTGATACTTACTATTATTATTAGAACAATAGTTCAAGTGCCCAAAACAAAACCCAGGCTCAGATGTTACAATAAACTTTAGTATGATGATAAATCATGAACCTGAAAGACAACAGCTGCTGTGACATCTACAAAGACATGACCCCAGTTTACACTGTTAAGACACAGTAACAAGTAAGAATAATATGTTGGTTATCTGAAGATAAAAGGACTTCTATCAGGATATGGGAGTGTGGCCTTGTCGCACAGGCTTTATTCTAGTCAGTTTTTTTTCCAACTTATTCTCCATCCCTCGTCTCACCTGGATATTGACAGAGGGCTCAGTCATTACAAAAAGATTCCTTCTCACGTGTATTGAACAGGAGACAGAGGTGTGGGTGAGAACTTGTGGCTAAAAACAGTTCTCTATCGCTGTTATATATATCTGTATAGTTTTGTGTTGCATTACTGGAATCACCACAGCTTTGTTTTGTACAAAGCTTATGACGCATATTGCAGAATATTATTATTTCTGTGTAAGTTTTCTCAATACTTCTAATATGATAGTGATCTAGTAGTGTGTGTGTGAAGTGTTTCAGTTGCATTAGGTCATTTTGGATGTGAGATCAAGTGTTGAGCTGCAACATGTCTGTAATTGTTAAAAGTCAACTCAGTGTGGTGGATTGTGAGTTTACAGGTAGTTCAAATTTTGGTTTCAGTGGCTACAAAAGTGTGTGGAATTACCTGGTTGCCCAGGTAACATGACCTGATCTGTGGGGCTCATCGAAACTCATGTTGTGTGATGACGGCTGTGTCCTGTTTAAAATAACAAACATGGCGGTGTATCCCTTTTAATAACTTGATAACAAGCTAACATTTAACTTGTCTGTTGTGTGGTTTGAGTGACTGCACATCGCTGTCTTGTCTTTGTGAGAGAGGCCCTGCCGCTGTGAAACACCACTGCACCACCACACGTGTCTCTGCACTTTTAACAAATTCCGTTGTGAGAGAAATCTGTCAGGAATGATGTTATCCAAATCTAACTGTGATTCATGTTTTATCAATGAATGAAGCTCACAGACATTTATACGTTTGAGCCATGACATTCAGTATTTGTTCCAAGGAGCTGATCAAATCTAAGGTGTGTGTGTGTGAGATGAACTGGTCCACAGCACGGCTCACTTATTTAAATGTGAGGATTTGCTGCCTCTTCTGTTTTTATATTGTTATCAATTAAATATCTTTGGGCAGATTTTTTTATTTGAGCATTTCACCTGGTCGTTTTTCACAATTTTCTGACATTTTCTGCAGAAGGTAGTTATTAATTTACTGAACATATAAGTGAGTATTTACTGAAAGTTATCTTGAGCCCTGTATTTGAGAATGCAAATGTTCGAGTGAGGGGCTGTGTGATAGCTTCTCTGGCCAGCTCACTAGCAATAACTCATGAGAGAAAACAGCAGCAGATCCTCACTGCGAGTGAGTCTGTGTGTTGATAACGTTTCTAACATGCAACGTAAAAATATACAAAATTTAAAATGAAACCAATATCTGAGAGAAAACTTGGTGACATGCACGTAAAAAACCATCAGCTGATTTAGTGAGCTCAGGTCGAGGTGAATCGTTTTTTTTGTGTGCACTTTACAGACTTCCTGTCAATGTTGGCCTGACATTAAATTAAATTCATATGTTGAGCCTTGACGACTCTGACAGAACAAGCAGTTGAACATCATCATGTGCAGTTTAGAACATCCAGCTCATGTTGCCTTCACATCTCAAACCTTTTTTGTCTTTACAGGTGATTCCTCAGCAAAATCTCTGTTCATACCAGGTTTGCATTCTGACCTGCAGGCCAATGTAAGTCGTGTTGAGTGACTGCGTGTGAAAGGTATTCAAGCACAGTTCATATAATTTTTTACCTCTCCAGATCAAATCCACTTAACGAAATGGGATCTATGGGTTGGTTGGATGTTGAGAATGTATTTTTGTGCTGTCTGCAACAAGCACTGTGGAAATTGTGTTGTCCTGGATACAATACGTGAGCAGCAGTTATCACACAACAGGGGGAATCAGATTCAGTCCGACATGTTGCTTAATTTAGTTGCAGCATAAAAATACATTCTTGACTCCGCTTGCATGGAGGATGGTGGGATAACATCTTTACTCGCTAGAGCTCTGGCTGAAGGGTGTTTTCTCTGGTGACCTCAAGTTCCAGCGTTAGTTTTCTTTAGTTTGTATCCAGCGGGTCTGGAGTAAAATGATGTGTCAAATTAAATTCTCCTGGAGATAATTTTTTTCAAATCTTTTGGGTTCTTCCTTTTTGTATTTCCTGTTTGCCTACTCTGTTCTCTCAGTGATTTGAATTAATGATAATATGAGCTACAACTAATAATCAGATGGTGGCATGACTGCTTTTCTTTCTCCTTTGGGTTAGTAAATTGTATATATTTGGGTTTTGCTCTGTTTTTTTTTATGAAACAAGCTATTTGAAGTCCTCACTTAGAGAAATGTGGCTGCAACAAAAAGTCAATTGGTTGATCTGCAAAAAAATGTACGGTCAGCTACTCTGATGATCCAGTCATAGTTTCTGTTTTTTGTTTTAAAGCAAAAAACCTTAAATATTCCCTTCAACTTCTCAAGTTTGAAAATGTTTTATAATTCAGTTAACGGAACATCTTATAGTTTTTTCTTCTTGGGCCAAACAAAACAAGACATTTGAAGGCACACTGTGGCTCTGAAAAAACACGATCAGAGTTTGTTTTTCACATTTCATGGACCAACTGGTTATTCAAGGAAATAACTTTATTGCCCAACACATTTCCTTGGGGTCCGAGGTGACGTCTTCAGATTGCAGTTCTAAACCCAAATGCTTACATTTGAGACGATGGAACAGCAAATGTTTCGCATATTGTCCAGATCAGGACTTAAACGATTAACTATGTAAACAATTCACAATATTTTTAATTATAACAGCGAGTTGCAGCTGTTCTTTAATTATTGTATCTAGTAGATTGAAACACACTTAAACAATACTGAATAAATGCATGTGTCTGCCCGTGTGCACTCTCAGGGACCATCACTATCCTCATGTCCTATGGAGGAGGCTTTCACGGACGCACTGAGCGTGACCGCCAGGCGCCCCACTATGACCAGGTACCACACGGCTCCTTACCCCGAGAAGACTCCTTCAATCTGCAGCCACTGAGAGAGCAGAGAGCCCCTCATCTCGCTAAGAGCGCCGACCCCCTCCCGCCCCCACCTCTGCCAGAGCAGTCTCCTGTGGGGCCCGAGTTCGATCCCAGCGGCAGCGAGGACAACAGTCACCCAGACCTCGACCCCGCCATCGACATCAAGCCAGTCCACCGCTTCGTCCCAGACTCCTGGAAGAACTTCTTCAGAGGAAGCAACGTGAGCAGTGACAAGTGGTCCATGCCTGCATCGTCATATAACAATAACAATAGCACCACTGGGGGGCAGCGCTGCTCACCCCCTCAGTCCCCCTCGGTTCCTGGGTCATACCGGGATCCCTATGGGGGCTCAGGTGGTAGCTACAACTCCAGAAAGGAGCTTCTGGAAGTACCGGATCCTCAGGAGTCTGTGTCAGGGCGCACCTACCGCACAGGTCTGACCTACAGCGAGCGAGTGGAGGAGTACCATCAGCGCTACGACTACATGAAGTCCTGGGCAGGACTGCTGAGGATTCTCGGCTGTATTGAGCTCCTGCTGGGAGCTGCTGTGTTTGCCTGCGTCTGTGCCTACATCCACAAAGACAACGAATGGTTCAACATGTTTGGATACTCGTCTCCTGGGGGAGCATACGGAGGAGGTCTCAACGGAGCCGTCACAGGCGGGTCCTACTACTCAGGCCCCAAGACCCCATTTGTGTTGGTGGTGGCAGGGCTGGCCTGGTTGATGACTGTGATTCTATTAGTGCTGGGGATGACCATGTACTACCGCACCATTCTGCTGGACTCCTCATGGTGGCCCGTGACTGAGTTTACCATGAACCTGGCTCTGGCAGTGCTCTACATGGCAGCAGGTGGGTAACAGAGCTGTACACCCAAATTACACAAACATTTTCCTAGAGATGCAGCTAGCCATTATTTTTGAATAATGTGGTGATTATATGTATTATTTATTTGGTATATTATGTATAATTTTGAGATTATATAAGAGGCATCCTGAAATGTCTTGTTATGACTGACCAACAGTCCAAAATCCAAAGATATTCAGTCGACTATAAATTTCTGTCTGTGTGTGTCTCACATATCTTGAGAACCTTCATCTTATCGGCTTCACACTTGGTATGTGTATTGTTAATGACCTGTTGAATTTAGTGCGATTTGGATACACAATACTTTCAATAAATGATTTGAATAAAATAGAGTGTGAGTGACAGGTACACAGACGAGGGAAAGTTCTCGTGTGAAAGAGAGCTGCAGTTCACTTTCCGGGTACGTGCACAACTGCAGCTGAAATTATGAGGTCTGACTGTCTGCAAGGGCAATAACAACTTTAAGGACGATTACACGATCGCACACAAGGCAAATAGTGCTGCACACAGCTATACAATGCAGCAGCGGAGCAAAACACCAAGTTTGAGATCTCTTGTGTTATTATGAGCAGTGTAAAAACACTTTTAGATTCATTATGAAACTGTGACAGGACAAATTAGAATATGGCAGGCTGTCACAATGAAATATAAAAATAATATACTTGTTAAAAAGTTGAATTTTTTTCTAAAAAGAAAATATTCAGAATTTAATAAATGTGTTTTTTTTCTTAAGTGAATGCATTATGTATCCATACATTTACTCTGTGCTGTGTTAGTAATACAGCATGCAACTTCACCACTAGATGTCACTAAATTCTACAAACTGAACCTTTAAATAAATTAGCTATATTTCAAGCACCACTGCTGGAAAATAGAATATATATAATTGTTCATTGCTGTGACCACCACACGCAAAATTACATCACCTCCATTTTATTGAGGTGGCATCATAAAAGTAAGAACAAATTTATCTTAGTTGAACGATCGTTGAAAGAGATTTTCTTTAACACTTAAACTGTTTCTTTTGTTGTTTTTTTCCCTCTTTTTTTCACCCAGCCATTGTCTATGTACGTGACACAACTCGTGGAGGGCTCTGCTCCTACCCAATCTTCAACAATGGCATCAATGGTGCGTTCTGCAGAACAGAGGCTGGCCAGACTGCTGCCATCATCTTTCTGTTTGTCACAATGGTTATTTATCTGATTGGAGCCATCGTGTGTCTCAAGCTGTGGAGACATGAGGCTGCACGCAGGTACCGGGAGAGGAACGGCCTGGAGGTAAGGTCTCAGCCAGCTTTATTTGTGTTTGGTTTGTTTTCAAGGGTTCGGTCTTGGGTTCTTCTGCTTCTGCTTAAGCTTTAAAGATTAGCCCAACGCTATCTGCCATTTTGAATACTTAAAATGGTAGATAGCTACAAGCATCTTCTTACACAGACTGCAATGCAACAGGCCAACAGCTGTAATGTTAAAAGTCATCGGAACAAAATCTTATTCAACTGGGGGAAAAGTGCCTGTTATCTCTAGATTAAGTAATTCGGCCACAGTCCACTCAATGCACTCTACCTGGTTGCCTCATTAGCTTACAGAAATTCTAAATAAACATTAAAAAACTGTATTTGCGGCACAGTAAGTCATTGTAGCCTAACTTTTAGTCCAAACAAAATAAATCATGCCAATTCTGATATGTTTTCAATTGATGCCTCAAGTGCTGATGGAGTCCTAACGCAGACAAGCATGTCCGCTTCTTAAAATGATGTGACATGTTGGTTGGTTGAGTGTGAAGTTTTACATTTAACGTTTTGGTCATAGACAACTTCTTTGACATCAATCAATATTGATCTCCTCATCTCAGTGAAGTCAACTCAGCCAAAACAGTTAATGTTTATAATGGTCTATGTAGAATAATAGTCAAGCTATTCTTTTGACAGTAAATTGTAATTCTAAGTTATGTATTAACCAGAAAGTGCTGTTGTTTGTTTTGCCTGCACAGATGGTGCCCTCTGAGATGCGAGCTGCTCGCTCATTGGTTGCCCCAGGTCCAGCTCATGTTCTCAAAACTCCAGAACAGGCCCAAGAGTCATCAGTCGTTCCCATCCAGGCTGCTCCAAAGGTTACTCCAGCGCAGATTTTACAGGGAGCTATACCATCAGGACACATTCCAAAACCTGTTATTGTGCCTGACTATATTGCGTAAGTGATGCTGAGAAAAGTGAGCACACAGTAGGGCTGCAACTGATGATTATTTTCATTTTAAATGAGGCTGGTCTGCAGATTCTTTTCACAGTATGTAGTAGGCAGTAAGTATAATTCATGAGCATGTGTATAAGACAGACAATGACCTGTGTTTCTGTGCCTCCACCCTGCAGTAAGTACCCATCCATACGGACAGACGAGGAGCGGGACCAGTACCGAGCTGTGTTCAACGACCAGTATGCAGAGTACAAAGAGATCCACGCAGACGTCCAGGCCACCCAAAAGAAGTTTGATGAGATGGACGCCATGATGCGCGGCCTGCCCCAGAACCCAACCAGCCAGATGGTGATTGGTTTCACATTTCTTATCTGAAAACAACACAAATTGTAATATCTCAGTAGCATCTTTTGCCAAGACTCCTTTCACTCTCTCTACGCGTGTCTGCATCTGATTTATTGATCTGCCAGAATGTGATCTCAGTTTAGGTGTAGATGAAGTCCTGGGCTTTATCTTCGAGCCAGAGCCTCTGTGTTTCTACATGCAGTGATTCATGTTATACTGTTAAATGTTTTATTTCTGCCTGTGTGTGCCGGTAAGTGTCGCCATGCGCTGCAAAGCAAGGAGTGGTACAAGAGGGGGATTGTCACTGGTAATCTAGCAGCCTGTTACACTTTGGGGTCAAGGTTTAATACTAAAGTGCAGTGATACATAGTCTTCTCCCAGCTGACACTTGTAATTGCCTAGAACAAAAACTATTTATTTCAGCTCCATTTCAAATCAGCATAATATAACAGTAATAATAATTATAGCCAAATAATAAATGTTTCACGCAAATGTAAAATCTTATTGCCAAGAGCGTTGCCTGAGTGTTCACCTTCTCTGTTGCTCTGTGAAATGCTGCACATACAACAGTATCATAAGAACTCTTCTTAAAACTCCTTAAAAAGAACATTAAATAGTTTAAATAAGTTACCACCAAATCTAAAATGACTTAATGATCTTGGGACTTTTCCTCTGGTGCCACCAAGAGGTTGTTGTTGCGTTGAGTGTCACATCAAGGCTGCATGCTCGACTTAGCACAAAACAGGCTGCTTAGACATTTTATCCGACTTTTTTCAGCGCTGCAGTACATCAGCATGTCGCATGACCTTAAAAATGTGCATGAGCCAGGCAGCTGCACAACAGAACAGAACATTGCCCTGATTGGCTGAAGGCTTCACTGACATTCTAGGAAGTTCACTCTATTCTAGGAAGTTTAGATCTATTATTTCCGCTTTATTTCATTCCAAAGAGGATGAGATGTATTTGATCTGGAGTTCAGGAGTTTGTTGTTGTAACATAAACCCCACCCCTCTTATTTTTTTTACAGTATTCTCAAGTCTTTGATTCTCAAGGATACAGAAATGAATAGAAACTGGTCTCTCCCTAAAGCCGTTTTCAGGCATGACCTCCGGGTAAAATCTGGAGAATTGGCTACGGACTTTACCCGCAGTGTCTTTCACACATAAACAATGCAGCAGGAGGTTCTCTGCACAGACGCATTCACAACAGCATCAAATCCTCCGCATTATTTAGGCAAGAAGGTGGAGCAGCCGGGTGCAGCAGACAGAGGCAGGAAGCGATGTATTCACTCCACTGCGGAGTTCACATGATCATGTTTACAGCACCCTGCCACCATTGTCGGCTCTTATCACCACAAACTCTTTTGACATCTTTGTTGTTTTCTACGTGTATGACGCTGCTTTTTCACTGGGATATGTTTTCTTTCTGTTTTTTATTCAGTTTTGCATTTGTTTTATACTCCACCTGTTCAGCCACTGGCAGTTCACGGTGACATATCAAGTCCGTCCCAGTCAGACCAAGATGATTTAGACTTCCTGAAATATGGCTACTCTAAACCAGTGAGCTTAGACAAAAAGTAGAATCAGAAGAAGGAAAAAAAGAACTTTATAAGTGACAAGTGTGTTCATGTACGCCCCCTTTAATCAAAGTAGATCAGATCCTGGTTTTAATGTCCTGTACCCTCCAGACAGTCCTGTTCCACCAACTGCACACATACTTCGACTGCCACACACTGAGCTGTGCTGTACTCTTGCCCTTTTGGTCTGATTGTGTGTCATCATAAACCACTGTTAGCTTTTAGTCGAGCACAAAACTGCACCCAGTCTTTTTGTTGTTCAAGTGCACCTCATTTCCCTATCCAGTAATTTCCTGTTTGCACTTCCCGTTTCCTCTGTACTTCCCCTCCACCCTTAATTTCCTCCTCTGTATCAGATTTTTTTCTTTTTTTACTGGGTGATTGCTCTTAATTTTCATAAATGTTAAACATTTGTTTGACCTAGATGTAATAAAATCTGTTCTCTTTTTGTAGGAGGTTGATCGTATTTCCAGGATCCTTCAGGAATACCGGAGGAAGAAAAATGTGAGACCATTTTCATGTCCATGTTTTGCACACTGTCTACAGCTGTGTGTTTTTCTGATGCCCATGTTTGGTTATATTATAGACTGATTTGCTGTTTTCCCACGTTCATTATTATTTCTTCAAACATCGACAGCAGCAGATTAATAACAGTGCATTTCATTTAGTCACCTGTCAGTGGTCACATTCCCTTTATGCATGTGTCAGTGTTGAGTTTGTCTGACAGAAGAGTCTAAATTGATTTCATTTAACCTGTTCTAAGTCACATTTATATGATTAACACTTTAGATTTTGGTTTAACTATATATATATATGGATTTGAGTCGTTGGACTTTCTAGATCTGAAGTTGTCAGAGAAACAAGCAAAGCAAACGTTAGCAGCACCTCAGCTCGCAGCCACTCAGAGACATCAGAGAAACACAGATTTTTAACATGAAGCTGCTTTATTATATATGAACAGTAGACGCTGACGTAATTGAAGACAACTCCCATAATCCCATGCTATTTCACAACATCACCAAACCCTGTTTTTTTTTTTATGGCTCAGTAAATTGGTAAACCAGATGGACAGTGTAGTTCTAAACAAACATCACTCAAACAGAAGGAAACTGCTTTTGTTCGAGACAATTTTCAGATGCAGTTTTTAACAGTTGTTATAGAACCGACCTCACAAGACAAATCACACGTTAGTGGGAACAGTTCATTCGTTGAGTATCACCAGTGTTATCCCTATTGTATTGTGGTAGTCACATAAGTAACTTCTCCAAAACAGTGGAAATGAAATGAAAGCTGAATAAGATTTTCATTCCTGTGTGTGTTTCTGCTCCATCATCCCAGGATCCAACGTTCCTGGAGAAGAAGGAGCGCTGCGAGTACCTGAAGAGCAAACTGTCTCACATCAAGCAGAAGATCCAAGAATACGATAAAGTCATGGAGTGGAACGACAAATACGACTAGAACTTTGTTGCGTCTCAACAAGAGAACACAACTGAGCACAAACAGAACTTCCGCTGACGGTTACGCAGGTACCGGTGGTGAAACCCAGTCATGAACCCAGGAGCACCACTGGGATTTCACCCTACTTTGTGTTTTTAAATCTTTATAGCAGCTGTCCCTGACAAACGTTTATCAACAGCTTTTGTGTCTGAGTTTATTTAGGCCCACGTGTAGAACACATGTAATTTTATGCTAAAAGGGATAGTTCTGCATTTTGGGAAGAGGCTTAATGAGACATCTTAACCTAACATAAAGACCACATGCATGTCCAAGCTCAAAACTAACAAGTTCTATCTTGTTATTGTGCAAAAATTACAATTTGCTGTTTTACATAAAGGTAAGTGCAGGATTATTTTCTTGGAAGTAAAAATAGTCATATTTACACCTTAAGTGATTTGAACTAACAAGTTATAGTGTGACAGTGAGCTTTAGATGTGCTTGTATGCATTTCTTGTTATAGCTGGACAGAGGCTAGCTCTATCCCCTGGTTTCCAGTCTCTATGCTAAGTTAGCATAGAGACTAGCTGTATCCCCTGGTTTCCAGTCTCTATGCTAAGTTAGCATTTAAATGAAGCAGTCCCCTGGCTGTAGCTTTATAAATAATAGACTGATATAAGAGTGGTATTGATCTTCTAATGCTCCGCCAGAAAGCAAATAGACATACAGTATGTCCCAACATGTCAAACTAATCCTTTAAACTGGGCTGATGTGCAAAGATCTTACAGTGTGTGTGTGTATGTGTGTGTGAGAGATACTGTGACTGTAATTGTATCAGAGGCTAACCACTTAATATGTGAATGTTTGTACTGAGTGGGAAATGCTAGAGGAGGCAGTAGAAGAAAAATATATAACATTTGCTGCATTATTGCTGTCCAGGTTTACTTCCTCTGCACTTCTGTCGTCCTTTCTGTCAGTCTTCATGTTTGTCACCTGTCCATATTGATTTCACAACTTCCCAGCCTGAAATGAAAAACCACTGCTTGTCTGGAAAAATCCCATGTTGTTTTCTTGAACTGCTGTGAAGATAGTTAGTGTTGTTTGAACTGCACACCTTTTTTTTTTATATGCAACTGACAAATGTCTGAAGTGGGAAATGTGTCTTTGTCCTTCCATTTCATAGATTAAACATTTTGTACTTTCTTTTTACTTAAGTGCATGAATACTGTATCTCCATTTTGTCCCCTTGATGCCACTGTACACGCTGAACCTCTTGATTGAATGGAAATGCTGTGGAAAGCAGCACATTTGTTTTATGTTTGCAAGTGTAACTGTAAATATTTAGCTGTAAATGTCCATATTCTTTCATAATTTAAAGGCTTGGTGCTTCCTGTCCTGAGAATACACTTCTGCTTATGCAGTGAGTCTGTGGTCTTTGTCTTTTTCATACCATTTGTCTTTTTACTGTAAATAATAGGTGCTATGTTAAGTTAAGCAAAGTAAAGATGGAAGGAGTTGATTAATCTGTATTGCTTGACAAAAAAAATATTTGAAATAACTTTTGATAATCTTATATTTCCAAGGAAAAATACTGGAAAATGATTTGTTAGCCTCCCAAATATTAGTTTGCTGCTGTTATTTGTCTAAATCTGATTATCTTTGAGTTTGTGACAAAACAAGCAACGCTGGCATTTTTCACTGCTAATATTTTTATCAATCAAGAAAATAAGTCTGATTAATTGATGAAGAAAATAATAATGGAGGCTCTAAACTCAACAATTAGCCAAGATACAAATAATAACATTTGAACTCAAATGACCTTAGAAGTGATTGATGTTAAGATATGTGGGTGAGCTGCTTCCTTTTTCCATGAGTAACTTACATTATTTTGTTCATTTGCATAGACTGGACACAGACATCAATGTAGTCAAAGGTTATCAGACTAAACACAAATAGAACTAAATATTTCGATAAATTTAAAAAAGGGTGTTTCAGTAATTTAATTGTGATTTTATTCATTTGTTTGTGTTGAATTTCTTTATTTCTATTTTAAACAAAGAAGGATCATGTTTATATGGTTTTAGCTGCAAGGCTATAGAGCAAACCCCCTCAACATCAGATCAGCAGAATCAGTGCCTCCCTTTGAAAAGTGATTTAAAACTCCCCTGTATACTGGAAATTATACAGTTTTTATTTTTGATAGATTTTATGTTAATTTTATTGCTGCTCTTTTATCTGTTGTTTAATTGCATTGCTGAGTATGATCTGGCTTCTCTATGATTTGCACATTTTATTTTGTGAAGCACATTATAACTGGTTTTGAAAGGTGCTAAGCTTAGCACCTTTCAACTTAGCTTAACTCAATTTAACTTAGCTAAGTTAATTATTATTTTTTATTATCGTCATATGTAAAGCACTTTAACATTGATCTACTTTTCATTAATTTTTTATTTATTTAATCTAGGGATCGGTGTTAAAAGCAAAATGAAATGTTCTGTACACTCCTATTTGATAATACTACTAAGAATATTCAAATATACATCATTGTCCCCATGGGGAAGTTTTTCTTGGGCTAAGAAAAAAGAGAACAAAAACAGTACATTGCGTAAAATCTTTTTTTAAAAAACAGTACACAAGGACAAATCGTGTAAGACCCAGAATAATAATGCAGAATAAAAGTGAGTTGAATATTGCACCTGGACCAAAAACACTTTAAATGATAGAACACTTAAAGGATATAACGCATAAAAGATGAAAAACTAAAACTGGCTTTTATACCAGAGTGTAAAATGTGCCGGACAAAGGGCAAGATGCTTCCTGTTGGGATGAATGAGAGCTGGAGGCGGCTGGTCTTACACTTTTGTCTCAGTCTATATCAGGATCAGATCAGATATTAGCCTGGACTGAATGACTGATGCTTCACTTTAACTAAAAATAAAATACCCATTTCCTACCGTATTAGCAGGTGTTTGGACGAGGCCTGACTCAGGTACTTCCTGTCAGGGGTTCGCTCGGTAACGTGACACCTTAGGCGTGACACCTGTGCGCCGCGGGGAGGGGGGGTGGGGTTTGTGGAATGGGACCTGGGTGTGACTGTTTTGTTCGCTGCTGCAGTTTCAGTCGACAGGTGAGACGCACCGAGCAACAGGTGAGTGGCGAGAACAAGCGTCTTTTACTCGATGTTTTTCACTTTGAAAATAAATCTCTGCGAACCCAGTCCCCCTGTGGCTGAACCGACCGACCCCAGGTGTGTTGTTGGATGTTGTTGTGGATCAGTGATCTGCAGAGTGAGCAGCATCTCAGCGCCAACCCGCTGCAGGCGGCTGCACTCACAGCAACATGTAGTTTCGTAGTCTTGACTCCTAAAAAACCAAGAAGTAGAGTGGTGTTTCGTTTCCATGTTGGCTGCCAGGTGTGGTAGTGCAGTTGATCCTCACTCTGCTATTATAGTTTTCTAATTTCGACAAAAAAATCTGAGTTTTGATTAGTTAATTGAATTAATCAGTAATATTTTAAACAAATCTGTATTTCGAGCTTCTTCAATGTGAGAATGTGTTGCCCTGTCTTGGTTTAATGTCTTCAGGTGTTTGTGACTATTCCCTAATTGTGTACAGACCAATCACGAGAATTGTTATTTTACATAAATGTACATTTCTAATAACAGAACTCCTTTTGCAGATTCTTTTAACAGGGCAGCACCCAGTAGATCCAGCAGCAATGTCCTCGGTGCCCAATGGGAGTCCACCTCCCTACGAGGAAGATGGATTGTAAGTCTCCTGTTGTTGATCAGTTGATTTGCTACGATATACAATGAGCCAATGACAGACTGTGTATGAACAGCCTGGGTATGGAAGCAAAGAAAAGCCACGATTGTAAACATATTGTTGACGAAGTAGCTGACACAATGTGATCTGATACATCCGGAGTCTGGTAGATTGCATTTAGACATGATCGGTGGCCTGGCTGTTCAAGTCCAAATTATTTCCTTCTTGAATTTTTGCACCTCCAAAAATGTTCAGCAACTTCATAAAATAATATAGACACTTTAAGATTATACTATGGAATATTATAGTTTTATGAATTGAATTTAAAAAATCATGTTTTTGAAATTATCTCCTAGAAAATTTCAAAAGAGAGGCAGAGTTTAGTTTGTCCACTCTGAGCTTCTGTAGAAACGTGGAGGAAGAGGCCTGCTCTTGAAGTAGATATAAAGGCTCATTGTACCGTAATGAAAGCGATTTTTGAAAACATCATGATGAAATGTATGCTCCTTTTCGGCCTATAAATAAGTCCTACACACTGGACCTTTAATTGATATAGAGTCAGTAGTGTGTTGTGTTGTATTTCAACATTGTTTATTTGTTTGCTTTTCTTTGCTTCACTCCGGCTGATGTAATTATTTTACCACCACACTCAGATAATGACTTTAATGTTTTTTTCTGGATTGACAGTACCGCCGCTCCGCAGACGGCCTATTCTTACTATCCAGATGATGAGTTCCAGCATTTCTACCGCTGGACATCTCCACCAGGCATCCTCAAAATCATGGGCATCATAGTCATCGTGATGTGCGTCGGCATATTTGCTTGTGTAGCCTCCACTCTGGCTTGGGACACCCAGGGAGGCATGGGAGGTATGGGAGGTATGGGAGGTATGGGGGGTATGGGGGGCTACGGGGGAGGTTATGGCGGCGGCTCCTATGGCGGCGGCTCCTATGGAGGCGGCGGCTATGGAGCTGGAAACAACTATGGCTACGGTAACATCGGAGGGAACTACAATGACCCCCGATCAGGCAAAGGGTTTATCATTGCCATGGCAGCCATCACCTTCATCGCCGGCCTGGTCATCTTCATCATCATTGTGTCCCATCAGAAACTATCAGAGAGCAGGAAGTTCTACCTAGCAGTGATGATCATCTGTGCCATCCTAGCACTGCTAATGCTAATTGCGTCCATAGTATACTTGATGGCAGTGAACCCCATGGCGCAGTCCTCTGGGTCTGTCTATTCCAGCCAGATTGCTGGCCTGTGTGCCCAGTACCAACAACCACAGACTACAGGAATGTTCGTCAACCAGTACCTCTACCACTACTGTGTGGTGGAGCCACAAGAGGTGAACAAACACATTTGACTTCCTCCTCTCAGGCCTGTAGCTACACCTGAGCATTTGCTTCTAACCCGGAGTGTCACCTCTCGTTTCAGGCCATCGCCGTGGTGTTTGGCTTCCTGGTCACCGTCGCTCTGATCGTCATGCTCGTCTTTGCTCTGAAGACTCGCCAGAAAATCGGAAACTATGGCAAGAGCAACATTCTGTGGAGGAAAGTGAAGATCGTCGACGAGATGGCGCCACCTCAGGATGTGGAGGCATGGGTGTGTGACCTTAAATGTTTAACCTCACAATTTTTTTTTAATTTCAGCTTTTAATTTATATTATTTCAAACCGAATGTTTTGGGTGTTTTGGACTGTTGAAAAAAAAGAAAATTTGATAAGATTGATACATTTTATGATGGGTTAATCTGCAGATTTTTTTATTGACCATTTGACTACGAACTGTCATCCTGACAATCCCCTTAAGTCCAAGGCATTAGCTTGTTGTCCGACCAGAGTCCAAAGCCCAGTGATATTCAGGTTATAATGATGTTAAAAAGATCATTACTTCTCGTTTTGGTGACGTAGGATTTTTCTTCACCCTGCTCCATTTCAATTATGGAAAGTCTGTTGTGTTTCAACTTTCAATTTAAAATCTTGTGTTTAAATGAAATCCTAACAATTATGAAGCTATTACTCAGGCATATTTGACATATCTGCTTCATAATTGAATCAAACCTTTTACAGAGCTGAAACAATTATTCAGTTGAGTAACTAGAAGTTTGTCAGCAACAATTCTGATAATTGATAATAGGCAAAAATGCCAAACATGGCATAACATTTTCTTCTTTGGGTTTCAGACGGTTGGCTCAAACAAAAAAAACATTTGAAGATGTCATTTCAAAGAGAAAATAATTTATCGATTTGGTTTAAAAGAAAAAAAAAATAATGACGAATAACAGTTTATTGATTCTCAAAATAGCTGGCATTTGATTTATAGCCATCAGATTTATCAAGGGAGGTAAAATCTAAAGAAGCTATCTTTGCTGGTCCTAATTGCTTGTTTTTCATGTGAGTGACTGTGTGTGTTTGGGTTAGGTTTGAAGTTGTACAACCTGTTTGTCAGCGGGGGAGGGGGAACTATTTAGCAGCAAGCTCCTACTTTATAGCATGCTTGGTTTCAGGGTGTGGCGTCTGCACGACGAGCAGTTTCAATCTAATGTCGTCCTGTCATAAAGCAGGAAGAACAGAAGCAATAAAACCCTGCACTTAATAATGTCGCAATATTCAAGCATTTTATAATCCGAATGCAATTTTGTTTCATGAGTCATGGTTTCTGAAGCTATTCACATAAGTGCTTTGCAACAACTCTCACATTTAACCCAGTAAGTAGTGATGAGCAGGTGAGTCACTCTGTAAAAAGGTGGAAGTCGTGATGACATTCAGCTCAGCCATGTCCTCAGAGCAGTGAAGAGGAAGAGCAGGTTGGACTGGTCCCCTGCGCCACAATAACAACCAGCCAGCAGACATCCAACGCCACAGCGGCAACATGACACTGGGAACAGGCTGCGTTTACTTCCCTGTAGCTTGTGGGAACGGGTCTGAAAGTGCTGAGGCAGTGTGGGTGTAGCACCCGGCAGCTACATGCATGTAGACATGCATGTAGCTGCACACAGTTGTTTTGAAGGCGTTCAGCAGGGCGTAGCTCTGTGTGTGTGTCCCATATTTTCAGAGGACAAGTCCATGCAGGCAGGTCATACCAGACGTGGTTGAGAGGAAGCATGTTTGTTCCAGGCAGCCACTCGTCAAACGGTCATTACTGTCACAAGTGTACACTGTCACTGAAGCAGCTGTGTGAGGATCTAGATTGTTTTCATTGTTAATCGTCAATAATCGAATCATTTTTCATCCAGGTTGGCGGTGTCAGATGTTTTGTCTCAGCAACAGTCCGAAACGAGAGTAACTCGCATGTTTGACATTGTTTGATCGTCCCAAATTGGCCGTTTGTCACTTTAAAACATGTCAATTAATGAATTGACTAATCCTTGCATCCTTACTTTTTACCGCTGTTTTCTTCATTAAATAAATTCTGTATATGTTACTTATGCATGTACGTTTTATTCTTCTGCAGGTGAACAATGTGTCCAGTCCCCCTGAAGAGCTCCCGATCTCAGATTACCCTAACAAGCTGAGAGGCTCCAGGAGCCACCTGGATGACGAGAGCACAAACTACGACAAACCTCCCTACAACTACTCGCCACAGTGAGTACACAGGCAGAGAGTGTGCACTTCAACAGGGGCATGTGTGAGGATGCACTGTGTGTCAGCGCAGCCTCCATCCACATCTTTCATTTGACTTCTTGGTAGAGGGAGGAGAGTTGGTGTGAAAGCTAAAAGGTGGACTATACACTCTCGGAGACGTCCCACTATATATTTATTCTAACTGGTGGAACAAGAAGTGAGATCCTTTACTTTGCTCAAAGCAGCGATTTTGGAGTCATACACTCCAAGTAGTACAGAAGTACTATGTTCAAAATGTAGTTGAAGTACCAAAACAAAAAGTACTCAAGACAGAATCAAATATGGGGGGGGGGTGGTCAGTGTAGCCAAGCGAGATGATCGAAGGACACGAGGAAGACCTTTCAACAATGGCAGAACTTTTTCAGGAGACTTTAAGATTAATTAAGAAACTACAGGCGTCTCTCTGTATGATGTTCCTTTCCCCCGGCCACAGGGACAAACAGTTTACGACACGGCCGCTCTTGTCTCTTTCTTAAGAGAAACATTAACACAACCTCGTCCATCGTTGCCATGTTTGCAGAAACTCTCAACTCTGTGGTGCCCTCTAGTGGACATATTGCTGAACAACCATGCCAACGTAAAGGACACTTGAAGTACATGTATGTGGGCAGTGGGTTACATCATTTGAAACGAATGTATCTGTTTGCATAATGTAAAGGATCATTAAGCAGATCTTATCACTGGTGCAGACATTTAATGTAAAAACCATTCCCAGACAACAGAACACAGCCCACAGAGGACATCATAATGGTGACCAGTATAAACCAGCATATCAACTATACCTGCGTTAAATAGGCCGGAGCCTCCTTGAAGTTGTTGAATACATACTGACTGGCTGACTGCTTTAGACTTTCTTCTGACAGTCGCTGTCGCAACAAGAAACTTGCTGGAACCTGTTCTTATGTAAAAATGTGGATCGGGCTTTTTTGTCGTTTTTTTCCTTTTCACTTTTCGAGCTTGGGAATTCTGCAAACACATTAAATCGACACTAGAGCTGTGCCACAAATCCATAGGACGCACACATCAGTTTAAGCAGTTAAACCATAAAACTACCAACGTACTTGATGTTGTGTGACGTTGGTGTGTAAATTAAACTGCAACTTGTGTTTGGATGTATGTATGTATATCTACAAGTTATTTAAACCAATTACCTTTAATGCATTGAGAAAGCAAAGTGTGAATGTATCTGCTGATATTCTTGATTTTCTTTCCTGGAGTGAACACGCTGAAACTCAGCCTGGAACTCATATGTAATGTGGATCTGTGACATGGTGCAGAAACCTGTGTCAGTAGAAAGAGCTTCCCCACTAATCTGAGGCAGAGCTGCATCTAATGATTATTTTGATTAATCTCACAATTTGGTCCGTACAACATTAGAACATATAGGAAATTACAATGGGTTCAGAATAGCAGTCAATCAACTATCATCTAAACAATGTGTTTTGAAATGCTTCACATCTTCCTGTAACACCGAAACTATGTGAAACATGTTTGTGCTGAAGAGGAAACGAGAGAGCGATGCCGTCATGAAGGAAACCGGACGTCACTGTTGACCTGTTTACTCGATCAACAATTCCTGCCACATGATCAGTCAGGCTGCACTTTGCTTCATCCTACGGGGAAGAGACTGGAGGGTGGTGAAGTTTGACACTGTTTTACCTTCACGCTCTAATACTTGGCATCAGTTACAGATCATCTCCAGCTGGAAAAACAAAATAGTTTAACTCAGCTTTATAGTTGGTCTTTGTGAACAGAAATAACAAACTATGTTTATTTGCTGACAACCTAACGCTGTCCCCTTATGATCGGATCACTGGACACAGACACCAGGTCTGAGCGGGGCCAAAGAACAACACTTACGTCTTGAATAAGCAGTAGCTTTTAATATCAATAGTTTTCTTCCTCGGAGTACCTGTGGGTTTTACTTGATGATTGTCTTTTATGTTGAAGCTCATTTTAACAGCCACGTTAAACAACTCTGATTTAATTTCACACACAAACATTGTTTTTCTTTTAAATACAAAAAACCCCAGATCATCCAGTTATCTGCTCTATTTTTACCACTGATGTTAGATCCCTGTGATGTTGTGCATATGCAAGTCTCAGCTGGGCGTCTGAAAATGTTAGATTTGTCACTGGATACAAGGCTGTTTGTGTCATCCTACTTTTGGGCAACTATGTGTTGTGGATGCTGTCAGCTCAACGGGACCATACCTGATTTGAATAATGGAAACTGCTTATTGAATTGAAAATACTGTGATTGTGTTTGTCCTGCAGGCCTCATGTGGAAAACCACGCGCTGTTGCAGAACGGGGCTCCCTACAGCAGTAACTCAGAGGTGGCCAGCTCGGCTGGACGGCACAAGAAGAGGCGTGCAGGTCGCCCTCGCCGCGCCGATGGACAGGACTATGAAACCGACTATAACTCCTCAGGGGACGAGCTGGACGACAACGACTTTGACAGGTACGAGGATATGAAAGGTTCACATCTCAGCTCCTGATATGGAGAAGTATTCAGATCGTTTATTTCGAGGTTAACTCTGGGGAAACAAACCAACTGATCAGGCAGCGGTAGACCTGCAGCTCCGGTGTTGTGAGAGAAATCACGTTTTTTTGTCAGTCTGGTGTTGAACAACTGCTTTTGTTTTAACAAAAAGGATGTAACTCTTTAACATAGCAGTCTGTCTCTGTAGGACACCAAGCCATATTGTTATCAGACATTTATAAATGATCTGAAGTTTTTTTGCGGCTGCCTCTCAAAAATGGACCAATTGGACACATGTCAATTACATTCAAAGATGGGGCGAAATAAGTCTCAGGTTGTCACTTAGACAAAAGTAATACCACTGAAAATACGCTAATACAAGTCCTGTGTCCCTGAGTCCCTGTGTAATCTGCATTTTAATGATGCCTTTGCAAAGTACAGCTGATTTCTATTTTGATCGATTTAACTCACAGAACAAAACTTGTTTTTAGAACTTTTTAGAAATTTGTGTGAGAATCTTAGAATTAACAATAACATACAAATAATTTCTTTCGTTTGCTATCAGAAAAGGACTTTAGGACTCAATACATGACACAGATTCCTTTGTAAGATTGAAGTTATGTTTGCACAATGCAAAATGTTCTCAGAGTACTGATAATTTGAACAGATACATGTAGTGAAGTAAAAAGTACTATTTAACGCTGAACTCACCAGGAGTCGTACTTAACTCAGTGAATTATCATTTTTCGGTGAACTATCCCTTTAACTCTAAAACGTCGTCAATCTGAAGTAACACAAAACATGAAATAAACAAGTAAAGTACAAGTAATTCACAATTTTATTTAGTTTCTTTCCACCACTGCCAACTCCGAGCGTGGTCTTCATTAATTGCTTTGACATATTTTTTTTCCTTTGGCAATTTCTTTTCCTTTTTCATCCCTTCGCCCCCTCTTTCCACTTGTTTCCTGCTTCAGTGAATTCTCTCCGATAACAAACGAGAAGGAGCGCAACGACTGCAAGCATGAATTCGACCGCGAACACCAGGAGTACAAGGACCTGCAGGCGGAGCTGGACGCCATCAATAAGAGTCTGTCCGAGGTGGACAGAGAGCTGGACGAGCTGGAGGAGGGGAGCCCACAGTACCTGGTGAGAGCTTAAAGCAAACAAACTGTCCCTTAAAGCTCGTGTATCTATGTATCCGAACACGAGATCATGTGGGTTCGTGTCATTTTTCATTGTCTTGTCATTTGCACTCTAACAGGATGCCTTGGATGAGTACAACAGGATAAAGAACACCAAAAAGGTACATTTGGTCCTAAAAAGGATGTAAAAAGATTTAACATGGCAGTGTCATCACAAGACAGTCCAATACATAACTAATACTCTTATTGGTGTTATTCGTTTTTTTTCTAACGCACCTCTCTATCACCCCCCACAGTCTGCAGATTATCAGGTGAAGAAGCGCAGGTGTAAATATCTGAAGTCCAAACTGAACCACCTCAAGAAGAAGGTCAGTGATTATGACCGCAGGGCCTGAACAAAATCGGTGGGGACAACACCCCCCTCTGAGACGGGACAGATTGGTAGACCGTAGCAGACTGCAGAGGACGGAGCTGCTGCATCAAACGTGGAAGCTTCTTAAGTGTGTTTGAGCTGATTGCTGTGGAAACTCTGCAGAGGTTGTTTTTTACTTTGGAAGGACAGAGCATTATTCCGTCTGGTATTTTGCCGCTGTTTGTATTATGATCATCTGGTGACATAGGTACTGTTTTCTGTATTTATTTTACTCAATGTGATCTCAACATAGTAGTCTAGTAGAGGAGTGAGGCTATATGCAGATCCCTGTTTGATTTTTAACAAGCTCTTTTAATCCTCATTTTTAATTCACTCATTTTTGTTATCAGCAACATAAACATGTACATATTTGGGAAACACTTGTGTTTTTAATGTTTCTAGCAGTTTATGGAAGTAAGTTCACATGTGTTCAATGTGTTTCAGACACATGATGATATTGCAGGTTTGATGCATACTGATGTACTTGGACAATCATTTGTGATGTTTTCTACTTGAATAAATTCAATTAACAAACACACTTTGTTGCTGTTGTTACACATCTGTACTTCTGCTCTGCCCAAATACTGACAACAACCTCTGTGACAGCTGATGCGTGTGTGTGTGTGGAGGGGGATTAAGTCCTTAAGCAAATTAGTTCATAATCTAAAACATCTTTTTGATTTAAAGCCATGATGCGTAGACGCCTTTGTTAATTTTCAAACTGTTCTAATTTTCTTTTCGAATGCTTCCACATTGTGACAAAGTTGCATATTTTTAAATTCTCCACAAAGCTGCATTAGAAAATAATTTTATATTAAAGGTTTTTTTTATATTACTATGGCACACTGTTATGAATTGGTGCCCATTGCTTTTGTTGTCATACACATACACAGGACAGGTGACGATACACTTTTACACTACGCCTCTGGTCAAGAGGTGGCACCAAGAAAAAAGCAGTGAAGAAGAAGACTCGGCAAACATGGAGGTTAGCAATGCATGTTTCAAAATTTGCTTTTGTAAAACATAAATAGAATATATGAGCTTTGCAAATATTTCAGCAGTATGAAAATATACGCGTCACGTTTGTCAGGCCGAGTATTTTGGCGAGTAAAACTGACTGGAAACGCCAAAGGGTTCACAAAATCCAAAGTTTAAAACTCCCTTAAACGTGTTAAGTTCAAAGAATCAAGATCCACAAATTATTCTCTAAGAAATCAGGGCAAATGTTGAAAATCTCACAATGTTACAGAAAGCGATAGAAAACCTTCCTGGATCCGCCCCCTGACTCAGATCCGCACCACAATTCAATGGGTTCTCACCTGAGCCATACTGCATCCTTCCACTTAGATTCATGGAGATTGTTTTTGCGTAATCTTGCTTACAAACAAAGAAACATACAAATAAACGGACCGTGGTGAAAGCTAAATTTCTTTACGAACGTAATAAGTGCTAATGTTAGTCTATGTTTTAGCTGTTTGCTAGATAGTTCACAATAACAATGTTTTAACTTTATAACATGTGTTGTCAGCTTTTTCTGCTGCCCCCTAGTGGCCAAAATATCTTTATGCATCTTTAAGGAAGAGTTACATATATGCTGAAGCTACACGTACAGTCACAACACACACTGGAGCAGTAGTTGATTGTTTTGTACTTCCTCTTTGAATTTCACTACAGAGACGACATCACATGATTTGAACACATTTCACATTAATACACAAGGATTAGCTTTTTTTCCTTTCAGCTGAATATCACGCTGTGCTTTTGAACTGTTCAGACTGCATTGAATGTCTCCTCAACAGCATCCTCTTGGTCAGCTCTTTGGGGTGGCCCGGAGGAGCAGAGGGAAGGACGTTTTTTAGGTCAGACTCTTTCTCAGAGAAACCCCCTCCAGCTCCGGATCCGAAGTTGCAAACATTGAGAAGAGGAGCGTTGGTGGTGTTGAGGGTCAGAGGGGGCAGAGACCTCGGCCTGGCCTGAGAACTGTGGTCCAACAAGAGGGCAGCGGACCCTCTGCGCTCATACCCGGACAGCACTCTCCTGCTCGGACCCAAGGTCAGCAATGACTCTCTGGAGCAACGTAAGGGGGCCAGCTTCTTGGCGTCTGTTGGGAGATGTTGGATGTCTACAGAAAGCTGAGGGTCAGAGCTGTAGATGTCTGCACCCAGCTTGCGCCTCTGGATGATGCTATGAAGGCTTGAGGAGGCCATGTTGTGAAGTGCAGTACGATGGTTTTTGCCACCAGTCAGGCAAGAGGAGGAGGCTGAATCTGTTCCAAGGTTCTCAGAGTGGAGGTTAGGATGAGAGGCAGAGTGGGATGAAAGGAGACCTGGTAAAGAGATCTTCTGTCTGGCATGTTTAGCGTAGTCTATCTTGTTTTCACCTTCTACTCTTTTATCCCTCTCCAGTATGGGAACTCTGACAGAGAAGTTGTCGGTTTGGTTGAAGTCGTGGCCATTTTTTGAAGACGAGGCTGCAAGAGACTGTTGAGTGAGCACAGAAGCCGGGATCTTCAGCCAGGGCTCAGAGTTCAACCTCAGGAGGGGCTGCTGCAGTCTGTTTGCCGCCACTTGGCCAAATCCTCGAGACCGTGATGGGGAACATGGATGGGAGCTCACACCCCAGGAATGGGCTTCTTTAAAAGAGAAGACAGGCTTTGGGGGACATAAGGATGAGGAGGTGCACTGAGGGGAGGTGATGATCTGTATTTCAGAGGGAGATGCAGGAGCTGCTGAGGCCATTTTGTCTGTCTGATCGAGAGGACCACTGGGAGGCATGGTGAGGTACTGCTTTGCCTGCAGTTGACCACATGGGAATTTGTCAGTGGCTATGATGATCACCTCCTTCCCCTTGGCCTTGCAAGTGTCAAGCAACAGCTTCAGAACCTTCCACTCTCCAGCCATGACTGCGTAGACCAACGCTGACATCCCGGATTGATCCTCCAAGCTAATGTCAGCTTCACTGGCGAGGAGCAGAGACACCACCTCAGGGCCGGCCTCCTCACGGCAGGCGTGCATCAGTGCAGAGTGACCCTCCTTGTCCTGGATGTTGGGGTCGGCTCCTTTCTCCAGCAGAAACTGGACCAGTTTGACCCGACTGGCGCTCTGGGCGTCTGCATGCTGGGTCCTGCAGGCCACCATCAGGGGTGTCTGGCCTTGGCTGTCGCTCTCATTGATGTAAGCCCCCCCCTCCAGGAGCAGCCGTGTGAGTCGCAGACGACGGAGGAAAACGGCTCTTAGTAAGGGGTTACCTGAGTCCATCGCTCCACCAGAACTACAGCCTTCTCCTTCCATCCCTCCTGGTCCCAGCAAGTGGCTTTGTAAATGTAGTAAGACAGGTTTCTGTGGAAAATAACAAAAAGCATGAAGGAAGTTATGCGAAAGTGTACACGTATTATTTTCATAGACAGCAACTTCTGAAACCTGAGGTAAACATGTTACACATCTGCCACGTACATGTACATGCAGGTACACTAAATGGTGTCCTGAACCCTACATGTACACAAACAACCATCCATGAATATCTACACTGTATCAACTCCCCTTTGCCTGATCCTCTCTTCAAGTATTTTCAACAAAAAGCTTGTCTCATGCTCAGGTCAGGTTAATCCCCTGTTATTTTGTCCTGCGTCACCAGTAAGACCGTCAGCATTGTAAAATATAAACATGTGAGAGAACTAGTTAGTGGTTTGAAAAGGCAGAACATTTTCTTCTCGCAGATTGGATCCAATCAACAGTTCTTTTTCACGCACTCCTCATCTGCAGCACCAGCAGCCACTCTCTATCAGTCTTTGTGCTGTTTGTCCTTGGATCCTTTTACAAGAGCAGATGAGGTGGGTTACCAGTGCCTGCGACAGGAGCGTAACATTTTTCTGCATGAGTCACAAACTGTGAGACTGAAAAACAGCAACAATTTACATCATGAAACAGAAATTTACATAAAACAGAAATGATCGTGATTATCTTTGCGTTTTAGGTGGTATGCAAAGTAGCAACAGTCATTTGGTGTGTGTGTGTGTGTGTGTGTGTGTGTGTGTGTCTGGGTGTTTCGGTGATATTTTATACAAGACCCAGAGTAAATTAGTCAATCAAATAAGCATCATGTGGAGTCTGAAACCTGATATATCATATTTGTCTGAGCCATAGAGTTCCATTGTTTCCAAAACCCATTAAACCCCATTTAAACACAAATTATAATAAACTTAAGTCCTATTTAAAGGGCTTCATTATAGCAGGGGTTTGGTGTGATGTCGCAAAAAGGATAATAAATATAAGGGAATGTTGCAAAAAGCAACATTCCCTTATATTTATTATCCTTTATGGGACAGGATCCCATGATGCAGCTCAACATTGTATTTCATTAGAGAATCGCACCTTTGAAATTCCACGCCTGCAGTTTGTAATGAAGGTGAGTGTTGGAAAATATCAAGAGATTTTTATTGTCAACCCACACAAGTACACAGTAAGAATGAAAACTATCGTCCTTATCTACAACATTGTGACAACATGAGGTGCTTCAACTAAACAAAAGAAATAAAAATAACGTGAAAGTTGTGCAAAGATAAGACGAAAAGTGCAGAGATAAGACAGCAGCGGAAACATAAAACAAAAACAGTGCAGACTAGTTAGTGGTGTTCTGGCACATGTGAAGAGCCTGTATACATGACCTGTAAATGCTCACAGCCATTCCGTCAACACATCTGAACCTCGAATCCAAGCAGGGGGGAGTCTGCTCAGTATCTGGATGGGAGACCGCCTGGCAATTCCAGGTTCTTTAAGCTTTTTAACCCCATTTTAAATCTGCAGAGGGCGCTGGAGCCTCTGAGGTTGAGGAGACAGGACAGGACATCAGAGGGGCCGACTTCACGCTACTGTGTTTTGTATTTTACAGTCACCATAGAGGGGTGTGGCTCATTGATGCCTTTTCTAATCAATGATTGACAGAAATGGACGTCTAATTTATAACACAGAGTCACGTGCTTTATCAGACTGTGGGTCCAGTCCTAAATTGAATCGGTTCTTCCTTGGGCAATGTCCCACCCCTCCACAAAATGTCCTAGCAGTGGATTCAGTTGTAATCCTGCTGACAGGCAGACATAAATTACAACATTACCTCATTGGCAGAGGTGATGAGACAAAGACAGGATGAAGACGACAAAAAGATGCAAAGACATTTGTGAAAACAGTAGAATGACATCAGGGTTATTTTCTTTGACTTTACAAAGCCCCTCCAGAGCCACAGCAGACGACACAACAGGTGCAAAATCGGTGTAATACCCCTTTACATTTGGTGAATCCTCATCATTCCACTGTGTGGCTCTAAAAGCTCCCAGACCGTCTTGGACATGTTCTTATGGAATCCTTATTTTGCCATGTTTCATGTCCTCTGCTTCATCCTGCTGCTGCCGTCTGCAGTCACGTCATCACTGAAAACAACTGAGCTCCTTCTGCTGGCAGCCACACACGTCAGGAACAAAACACCACCTGCACCATGTTGAACACGTGAGGTGGGGGTGGTTTGGTTTCATTAATTCATTTTTCATTTTTCAATCAACTCTTTTATCCTCCTACCGCCGTTGCACATTGAGCCATTAAAACACTTTATTCTTCTCATGGTGGTAGTTTTTAGTTTTACAATTGGCAATCAGCTCAAAACTGTGGTCCACGCTGAAATATCTCAACAACTATTGATCCCCAGAGGATGACCCCTGAGGACACTGGTGTCCCCTGATCTTTTCTGTAGCATCACGAAGAGGTTGAAATTTGTGGGGGTTATTGTGAAATATGTTGAAGCTGTTGGAGGAATTGTGATGAAATTTGCGTGAGATGTTCAAGTTTCCCCGATGATGAATTTGAATGACATCACTTGGTCCAACACAGCACAAGAAAAACAAATCGACCTCAGCTGTACTTTGTGTTTGGTGCTAATCGCTGCATGTTAGCGTGTTAACACACCAAAACAAGACAGTGACCATGGTAACCTCAATAACTGTGTCGGTCAGGTCCAGCCTCACGGAGCTGCTGGCATGGTTGCACACGCATTGTTCACACATCTGGACCTACACACTGGTGTAAAGGGGGTTTGAGTCACCTTAGCAAGTTCTCATCATTCTGTGACCTACAGGGTCAAACACAATTTCTAAACTCACCAGTGTATTTCTACTACAGTAGCAATACTATCACGAAAATACTCCCTCACAAACAAAACTCTACTTCAGTAAAAGTACATTAATGGCAGCAATATTTCCTTAAAGTAGTCACAATTGAGGAAAAATGACCTGAATGAAGTCAGAGTTATATTATTATATAACAATTGGATAATAGTTACTAATGGAGTGTTGTTATTTAGTTGAGGTGGTCTAATAAAAAGTATAACAGTAAATAAATCCAGTGCAGATAAAGGTACAACATTTAATGAAATTTAATTATGCGAGAACAGTACGTGTATCTCAGATGTAGGTGCAGCATTAGCTTACTTTCTACTTCTGATTTCATCCCTCCAATACTTGAGCTCTGTAGGATTCACTCTGATTTGATCTCACTGGTGTTGAAACCAAGAATCCGCTCTAGACCTTTCCAGTGTAGCTATTTTGTGCTTTAAGTCATGATGACACAAAATTACTCTTCTCCAAGAATCATTGAAGCAGCTAATACCTGGGTTAGTATCCTACAAACAGGGCTACATATCCAGATGTGCAGGTAAACACCCTCAAACTGCACATTCACAGTTTCCCGTCAAACCATTGTCCTAATACTTAGAAGCTGAACTCTGTGTTCCTCACATGCGTCTATTGTGCAGTGCATTGCAGTGTTTTGTTTCCAACATACCTGCAGACTGCAAAGCGAGGATATTCTCCTCCTCACAAAAACAGGCTCCTCTCAGCACTCATCTTCCACAAGAGCCCACTAACAATCGCAGTGTGTGTGTGTGTGTGTGTGTGTGTGTGTGTGTGTGTGTGTGTGTGTGTGTGTGTGTGTGTGAACTGCCATTGCCACTCTGTGTCCATGGTGTACATGTTTGATGCACACGATGAGCACGTCAAGAAGTGACACATTTTAGGAAATAACTGAACATCATCCATACATTCAGTTGGCGTCAGAGTTATCAACCACTTTCTTTCTCTCTTAAATTGCAAACTTTGTGAAGAACAGCTGATGACAATCTTTCTGCTGTATGTCCATATTACTCACCAGCCAGGCGGTCAGGATTAATCCTCTCGTGCAGACATTGATGCTCCTGTGGCAGAACTGCAACTGACGTCCTCTGTGTCCAGGCAGTGCTGAGTTGGAGTGCGTGTGTGTGTGTGTGTGTGTGTGTGTGTGTGTGTGTGTGTGTGTGTGTGTGTGTGTGTGTGTGTGTGTGTGTGTGTGTGTGTGTGTGTGTGTGTGTGTGTGTGTGTGTGTGTGTGTGTGTGACAGCAGAGCCAGAGGAGTCAGGAGCTGCAGCAGCCAAGGTTTCTCAGATAGTGTTTGCTCGTTGGACAAGGTACATGATGAGAGAGAGGGACGCAGGCTTGTTGTCAGGCACGTCTAAGAAATGGTTAACGCTGCTGTAACAGCAGCAGCAGCAGCAGCAGCAGAGCTCAGGAGAGTTAGTGAAAAGGCGACCAGAAACCAAGCACTAAAGCAACCCAGTGCCACAGCATGTCTGCTTTATCTTTTCACTAATTAAAGGGGGTTTGATTCAGCAAGAGCACATTAATGGTGAAACTGCCTCGTGGCACTTTCTTTAGTTATGTGCAGAAAGGAAAATTGTTTTGTCCACCTTATCAATGACATCTCCATGACAACCATCGAGGAGGCCGAATGACGGCACACGTTGTAATTGTGCTAGAGGAACTGTTCTTTGTTGTCTGTGTGGGAGTGGGCACGCACCTGTGCAAGGATAAGAGTCTGTGCATATACTTTGCATGCACAAGATATAGCTTGTATTGTAACGTTTAAGAGAATGAGACAAAGCCTCTTTAACTGACTGATTTATTGTGACTCCGACTTCCTGTATGGAAACTTTAAATAAAGGAACCAAAGACAATATAAGAAGAGAAGAAAAAGAAACATTGATTCGAGCTTGTTGCTCTGAGCCTAACAAATATGAACCTATGTCAATATATAAACATGAAATTCACATTTCATGTTTATATATTGACATAGGTTATATTATCCTCTGCCCAGCCCATCACTAACCCAGCTGTTAACAACACAGTGTTTCTACCACTGCTGTAGCCATAGAAACACCTGTGATTTCAAAACGCAGGTCATAACTCCACCACAAGATGTCAGCATCTGACAATATGGCTCATCACACTTGATCACCTTGTTGTCTGAAGGTAGGTATTTTCTTACAAGCCCATACAATATCATTATGATTGGAAAATGATGAGCACTGCATTAAAAATCTAACGAAAGAAAAAACAAGGAGGGGCCTGATACAGTCGGGAAAAAAATCTAACTTGATATGCAAGTAACCACGTGTTCTTTCAGTGTAGTTATTCCTGGTAATTCCATCTTTGGACTCATGGAAAATAGGTTCAATCTATTTAAAATGAACATTGAAGAGCCCAGATCTGAGGAAGTCCAGTCCACAAATGCAGATCCTTCTGATTTGAGAAATACATGGTTATATTTTGACAGCGGACTCATAACAGGGTCCACACTAATATCACACTATGGACAAATTACAACAATTTTAGTGATACATCAATGTCAAGACCTTGTCCAATATTCATATGTTTTATGACCAGACAAGCAAAACTGTGGGCTTAGTGGTCATTAGTGAATGCTAGCATGCTAATATGCTAAACTAAATACGTCATAGAAATTTAGGGGGTTCCCACAAAATTGTCATTGTCCTGGATGTAGTAATTAATAACATTACATATATACAACTAAATGTCAATATTATTGTCATTGTAACAACCAGTGTGACAGAGCTTTAATATGACAGTTGTGTAATTGTCATATTAAAGCTCTGTCAAAGCATTAAAGCTGTGTCCTGTTCTGATGGAAATCACCACTGTGAAGTACTCTCAGCTGGAAACAGGAGACACCCACAGGACTGTATGTTTAGCCATAATGACTAACCAGGCACCTGCTGAACTGTCCTCTTAGGGAAAGCACACATTTTTGAGTTTGTTAGTTGGAGAGAATATTTTATACATAACTACCATACAGTGCAGTGAATTGCAGGTCTCAAACTGACATTCTGCTTCGAACAGAAAACCGTCAGTGCCTATCGTGATACTGCTGACAAACTGGACTGACTGAAGATTATTTACAGATGTGTCTCCTCACATAGTTACACCACTCGGCATTCAGCTCTTCCACTGCATTTCCACACTTACAGAGCAACATTGAAATGTATTTAGAGTCATATTTGTGTTGATGCGATGAATAGGGTTAGGGTTAGGCTTAGTGAAGTTTTCCCTCTCTTTAAACTCCATCTTTGGCCTCCACCCCCTCCTGAGGTCCATTTAATCAAGGCAATTCAATGAAAGTCTCTTAAATGGTCTACAAAGCTGACATGATAATTCTCTGTGGCTTTATCACAATAAGTGACACATTACAACTACAAGTCGTCACGTGATCTGTTGTTAATATCAAAATACTCATTGTAGCCACTTTAATGACAACAGTAGTGACAAACGTAAATATGTTTGAATGTGGATGTGGCCTCAGCAATATATTTCTGTTATGTTGCACTAGAAACAGTCTATAATTAACCACAACCATATTTACAGACCACTACACTGAAGCACTGCAGTGATGTGGAGGAGTTGAGGGTCTCCTCTCACATTTGCTTGGTTCCACGTCGGTGCTCTCCCAAACAACTGCACTAAGCATCAGTTCAACTTCACATGGGACAGATGCAGAAGCAGCTGTGCGTTTCTTACAGATTGGGAATGGATGCACTGTGTTGCATCGGATTGCCAAATGAAAATGTAAGGATCTTAACTGTGCACAATACCAGAGAATCAGACTTATATAAAGTTTTCATATGGTGTAGAGAAGGGTAGATCATGATCAGAGTTTGGTGATTTATGTGTGGCACGGTAATAGTAATCCTCTATAATCCTGTGCTGGCTATATCTACAGATGAGAGTGCTGTTATTAAAGAGCCTTATGTCTCCACCCAGGACCACTCACTACGCACTCTTGTCTATTTATGATCACACTGTTCAAACCTGAATGTGAAGAAAGTAACGTCCTAAATTGACATTTGCTTTACAAAAGCAATATTGCTACTTTCTAATCAGGCAGTGTAGCTAAGGGGCTATAAGCTGTAAACTAATGGTTTTAATTGTTTGTTTATTAATGGTTAATAGGTCATTTACATCCTTACAGATCAGTTTAAGTGTTGAAAAAGAACAACATTTGACTTGCCCACTTATGAATGGTAAATCTGCATTTATATAGTGCTTCTAGTCTTGATGACCACTCACACCATTCATCCATTCACACACACACTATGTGAGAACAGCTCAGGGACAGCTTGGGGTTCAGTATCTTGCCCATGGACACTTCAGTAAGTGGAATGGGGAAGAGGGGATTAAACTATCGAACTTTTGGTTAGAGGACGACCCGCTCTGCCCCCCACAGCATGGCCCTTTTGCTAGTCAAGAACAAACACAAACTGGCAGCCCAAAAGTTATTAACCAAAACGTTAGTAAATGATGCATTAATAAAGCCATTAACAGCAGCATAATAACCTAGGACTTATTACCACAGCCATAGGGAGGAGAGTAAAGTAAATAATACAGTTTCAAAAGTAAATGTATGGAGTTAAGGTAAAAAGTACTCTTTCTACATAATCGTGCACCTCTGCAATGAAGCCGCTGCAGTGCATGGTACAGTTATATGACAGCTGGTGGAATGAGTGTGCTGTTGTTAGTGTACAGATTCTCAAACTGAGCTCCAGGCTGTTGAAACTGAGCAGCATGAGACTGATGCCCGGCTGTGATGCAACGTGTGTGTGTCCTTGCCCTCTCCTTTAACCTCAGAGGGATTGTTTCTCTCTGTGCTCCCTCGCCCCATGTAGCTCAACTCTGGATGTTAAGCTGCAATGAGACTTTTTCATTTTTTCAGCATTGCCACCGTTTGCCTATAGACTCTGGGGTCTGATGTGGCCTTTAATGCTTATGGGCTGATAACATGCGAAAGGATGAGATTATTCTAGCCCAGTTGTTAATGGGCTGGCTCACCAAGACCTCATAGTAGCCTGTTTACCTACAAACCCTACATACATTATATGTCTAATACCAATGTTTTTGTAATTTTTTTACATTTAATGCCAATCTTTGTTTGCCAGTGTTCACTTTAGTTAAGATGTGGTTATCTGGTTAAGCTAAGAGGAGGATAATGGTTATTTTAAGTAAAAACATGAATTGCAGGTTTGTGACTCTAGGCTAACCTGTCTCCTGAATGAAATCCCTCAAGCTCCTCACCCATATTTTGGCCTCACCACATATGGGGCTGACTATGTATTTTACTAGCAATGGATATTCGTCGTGAGCTGCAATATAAAATGACACTGGGTTCTGCTGTTCCATGTTCCACTTCCCAGAACAGTGCAAATTGGTGCAGTGTGCCATTTAATAAGCGTTAGTTAAGTGGTGTTTTAAACATCTGCCTTCGACTGTTTTTTATTTATTACTATTGCAGTGCCTGTTCTAAACCTGCTTGTTTGAAATGGGCTGTCTGCTTGGCCTGTGGTTCTACTTTAAAATGTATATCTTGTCATTAGTGAGTCCTCCTCAAACAGTTCTACAAGAGTGAAGTTAGAACATATCTTATCTTCATCCTACCTGGTCCATGTTTTGTATCAAATCACCCTGAATTGGCTTTAATTAATGTTCACATGTGTGACCTATAGCTAAGTTTGAATGATTTACTGAACTGGTGTGGAACAATCTTCAGACCCCAGGATCACAACTTTTCAAAATTAAAGCCATTTAATTCAGCTCAATGTCAGTGTTGTGAAATAATATTGTGAAATGAAAATAATTACAGTCTGAAAATGATCTGGCGGTGGTTGCTGTAGTTTATCTGAAGACTGAAGGCCCACTGCCTGTCCCAGTGACTGCTACAGGGTGCAGGTCGCCTGCTAATATCGAATGTATTGTGTGTTCAGATCGAACCAAATTCAATACTGTGCTTCCTCGGTTCTTTAAGAATACACATGGAGTGTGAGGTCAATAAGATGACCGCTGCTGTACGTAGTGTTTAATGCTAATTAGCACGTGTAAGCAAAGTAAGATGATGGATAGATAAGATGTTATCCTTGATAAACAACCATGTAAGCATTGTCTATGTAAGCATGTTTTCACAAACTGGGCCAGAGTATGTGCTTCAATCTGTTCCATGACCAATATTATGACTAATATTATAGAATGGACTCTGCTGTATAATACATTACTCTGACTGAGTGCTGAGACAGTTGATTCACCACTTACACAATACTCAGAAATGCACTGTCAACTGTTTTTATTTGATTCTTCCAATCAAATAACCATTAGTTTATCTATCAAGACAAAATACCAAATATTTACTGCTTCTAAACCATTGTAATTTGGTCCTTTTCTCCATTTTAAATGACTGTTTATTGAATATTTTGTGGGTTTGGACCATTTGTTGGACGAACTGACCCATTTGACAGTGTTAGTTTGGGCAATGACAAATTGTGATTGTCATTTTTCACATTTTTTTGACATTTTATTGCGTAAACAAGTAATAGCATGCTGGAGAAAAAGCAACAGATTAATCATTCACGAAAATCACATTCTCATTTAAAATTGCATTTTAAAACACGTGTCCTGTTCGTAGTGCCAGCTCTTTCTCTTGTGATGTGCATCTGAACATGTGTTTGTACATGTTTCTGTGCAGAGGAATTCTTTGGATCAAGGTGGGACAGAAGTTAACCCCTAGTTCCCCACCAGGCAGTCGTGTGTTATCTTCCCAGTGGGCACAGATCTGCACCAGCGTGGGTTTTAATATTCTCCATCAGCCGTGCTGATGTGGGTGGTGGCGAATCTGCTGCAGTGGGAAAGGTGCACTGTGGCTTGAACGTTGTGCTTTTTTTTGTGTGTGTGTGTATATGTGTGTGGTTTTTTATAGAACATCGTGTGTCACATCATCACACTATATAAAATTAAATCTCAACAGGTCACTGCACAGTAGAGCAGGGTTAGACTTCATCACAGTAAACTGATACTAAGCCGCCTAACAGATTAGACTGGCACCGTCTGCGTGTTACATTGTGTCTTTTGATGCTGTTCGTCGGTGTGGATGTGAGAGTGAAGCTATTAAAGCGTTGCATGTTTCTGACCACGACCACAACCGGACCTTGACCTGACCCAATGACTGTAGGGTGGAGGGGGGGTGGAGGTCGCAGGACAACTCTCAAGATTTAATACTCCTCCCTCCCCCACTCCACAACCGTCAATCAACCACTGCATTTTGTACAGAAGTGAAAGGCAAAGTCTGTGGCAGCTTAACACACACACACACACACACACACACACACACACACACACACACACACACACACACACACACACACACACACACACACACACACACACAGTCTACTAAAGCTCTGCAACATCTGTTTGTGCTTTCAGGCCAAACGAGAGTTTCATAACAAACACCAATCTTCTGAAGCATATCACCAATTTACATAACTATAAACTTCTGCTTTTGTCCACCTCTTAAGTGTGTGTGTGTGTGTGTGTGTGTGTGTGTGTGTGTGTGTGTGTGTGTGTGTGTGTGTGTAAAGTGAGAAAGTGAGAAAGTGAGAAAGAGACACAAAAACACAGGTCTCAGAAACATTTTTACAAGTAACGCCATCGTTTGTCTAAAAACACAGTGAGAAAAATTATGCTTAGGCTATTTTGATATCACAGCTGGTTGTTTTTTAAATTTTAAACAGAATTAAAATTCTACTGTATTGTGGAAGATTAAGTTAATAAATTTGATGGGACATAAATTCTAATTTTGCCTGCTGCAGACTAGAGGATTTCTACATATAAACTGAAAGGTGGGAGATCACAGGCATAACGACAGATGTAAATGATTTTCAATCTCTTAATCGTACGCACACACTAGATGATCCAGTCGAGACACACAACCACACACTTGGTGTTCAAACACACACTTTCTGAGTGGGGATTCCAACATTTGAAATCTCAGAAGCTAGCGCGATCAAATGTGACCTCTACCTATTTCCACCTAATTCCACAAACGTCTGTCTGTCTGTCTGCCTGTCTGTCTGCATGTGAAACACATATCTCACAAACTGTTCATCCGGCTTCACATTTGACTTGTGCATTATTGATGGCCAGAGGAAGAGCAGTGTGGAATTTGTCTGTATATAAATATTGACTATAAAATCTTCTGCAGATAATAAAATGCATCTGCAGATAAACCAGGTGAACAGACTATTTATGAAAACCCACAACGTCCAGCACACAAACAATAAAAAAGTGAGGGTATATTGTAGAACTGTTTGAGGAGGACTCACTAAGGAATAATTCTGAAGAAGCTCAGGCAGGTTGAGAATGAACACTGCACCAGTCTGAAACAAACAAACAGGCCGACAGTCAGCATAGTTAGCTGAATGCAATTGTCCGTGTGATTTTTTTGCACCAAAAAACATGATAAAAGAAAAAAAGAAGCACTCATACAGTTCCCACAAAAACATTCTGTCCTCCTTTACTTGGTGCAGGAGTCAAAAGTCGTATTAACACTGTAGGCAGCATGTTTAAGTTCTAAACACAAGTTCTCAACATCTGGTTGGCGACGCTTCCCGGTTAGCTTGCTCTCATTGGCTAATGGGGATTTCTACTCACGTGTCCAATCGCTGTTCCTTTCATACACCATCGGTTACCGTCGGTAACATTAAGATTATGTCGGTAAACCCTTCACATTACAGGATCATTTGGCCAGATAATCTGTTCTTTTCTTTAGTGATTTAGATCCCAATTTAATCCTGGGTACACACTGTGCTTTTATTAAGCTTGTATGTTGTGTTAACTCACATGCTCCAATCATCTGTTTCTGCAGAAGCTGTGACTTTTATCCTCAGAACGTATGGATCGGCTGAGTGACCATGACATGGAGCACGTTCTGAACATAAGCATGGAACCCCCTTCTCGATTTATTTAAGAAAATTCTGAAAAATTCACAAAAGTCTGCCTTACTTCTGCTGCAAACTTCTGTTTTAGTTTCAGATAAGCCAGAACATGTCAAATAAAAAAGATCTTTAAACAGTAGACATGAGGGAAATAAGACCAACCACTGTTCAAAATTGCTGACCTGCCAGAAAACCATTGAAATTGATCGTCTTAGAGTCAGATTGTTGATCATTCAACCCTGCGTGATCTGACCGAAATTCTGCCTGATTCTAAAATTAGCTGAGGTTAAAGAATTTAATGAGCCAGACTTAGTTGGGGTCAAACTCCAGACAAATCGTGTGAACATTTTCCAGGGTTATAGTCATTTTAGTAAAAGTTCCCTGTTTGTGTTTTGACAGACAACGTTTGTTGGCTGGGCCATGGGACAGAACGCCAACAGGATATGTTGCACTTAAAGACACTCACTTTATTTGTCCAACCCAGACCTGCTGAGGCCTCACACACTCTGGAATGCATTTTGCCACAGAATGAAGACTTTACCCACATTACTTACAATACTGTGCAAAAGTTTTACGTAATGTTTTGGATTACTTGTAACAAAGTCATCAGAGATTAATTCTGCAGCAGGACAATGAGGTTCATAAAGAACCATCTTCAGAGACAAGAAGAACAACGGGTCCTGTTTTATGAAAGACATAAAACTTTCAGAGGATATTCAGGCTAAATACAGGGTGTTAATGACGCTGTTTTTAATCCGAATATGAATGTCGGGGTTTCGGACAGTCGGATGAAACCACAGGAGCAGTATGGAGGCATGTTATGTTTGTTTTTTACGTCTGAAGAATCGGTCACCATTTACTTTAATTGTATAGGATTTAGCTGCAACACTGTTTACCCCTGAAACTACCTAAGTGTTTGTGGACTCAAACACTTCACCCCCCCCTCCATCGGCACAGTGGTGAGTATAATGAGTGAATTTTCATTTGTCGGGGAACCATCCCTTTAACACAGGCCAAACAAACAGGCAGGTTTGGAACGGACACTGCTCTAGTCCTTTAAATCCTTTTAAAATGTTTTTTTTCGCAGACTGTAACCAACCTGCTGTGAGTGATCCCCTCCCTCGCGGTGGTTTTGGCCCCTTCACGTGCTCCTGTGGGCACCTGCACGCTCAGGAGGGCGTTTCTGGGCTCGTGCGCTCCCGCGCGGCGCAGCGCGGCGCAGCGCAGCGCGGCGGGCGGACCATAGCAGCGCGCGGCGGGTCTGCAGCGACCTGTCTCTTTAAGTCGGTGTCAAAGCCGATTAGCGCTGATCTCCGCCGCGATTCTGTTTTCACCGTCTGTTCCCTCCGTCTATTTTGGTGTCGCGGGGCCGTCGCTTGGAGACGCTTTCTCCTTTTCCTTGTTTATTTTATTTAATTTTGCAGAAACACTCGCTGGCTCGAGCCAACTCCGCATCAAAGTTTGCAGCCCGCAGAGGCGGTGAAGTGCGGTGGTTTCCCGGCGGCTCCGCTCGGCGGGACAGTAAAAGCCCCAAATGTGGTGAGAGGGATGTGACACTCGAACTTTTCCTACCATGGTAAGCCTGGATTACCTTTCCCCGCACAGCGCTTTCTCTCTGGTATCCCTCCGCTGAAGAGACGGCCAGTGAGAGCAGACCTGGGGACGTGATGCGATGTGACTGTCTGAAGTTGGCACCGAGATAAACACACCACCCCGGGGGAGCGTAAAATGCAGAAGAGCGTGCGGTACAATGAGGGCCACGCTCTGTATCTGTCGGTGGTTGCGCGTAAAGAGGGCACCAGGCGCGGCTTCCTGAGCAAGAAGACCACGGAGAACAGCCGCTGGACCGAGAAGTACTTCGCCCTTTACCAGAACGTGCTCTTCTACTTCGAGAACGAGCAGAGCGCGAGGCCCTCCGGTATTTACCTGCTGGAGGGATGCACGTGCGAGCGCGCGCCGGCGCCCAAGGTCTCCGCCATCAGCAAAGAGCCCATGGAGAAACAGCAGGTGCGTCCCGCCTCACTCAAGTTCAAGTACTGGCAGTACACAGCATATAGTACAAGTACAAGTACAAGTCCCCACTCAAGTACAATAAGTACTGAAGAAGTTATTATGCGTAAAATGTACTTAAAGTAGACACACGTTTGTACATCTATCTCAGTGAGGGCACTCATTGATAATTATGTCGATTATCCATTCTCTAGCCCCTTACCCTAACCTTAACCATATCATTTAATGTCTCACCCTATCCACGTTAGAATTAGCCTTATTCTTACCCTTAAACCAAGTCTTAACCCTCAAACAGCCCATTAAAAGTGGGTCTGAAAGTGGGGATCGGCCAGAATGTCCCCACTTTCCCAAACGGTCCTCACTCTGCATATTGTAGCCTCAAACTGGTCTTCATAAAGATATCTGTAAAAATACACTCATGGCTGACTGAGGACATTATAGTGACTTACATTGATTTCTTCACTCTCACCTCAACTACTTACCAAACTCTTACCCTTACCACCCCCCAACCCTTCACATAAACAATTAACTGACCACACACACATGTATATAAGCATACACAGGTTGGCGCCAATTCATTGGCTTCAAAAATAAGTTTGGATGTTTTCAGTAAAGATATGAAAATCTTAGCTAAGGTCTAAAATTAAGCAGATTTATGCACTGACCCCAAACAGGTCATAAATTTGAATGTAAAATCTTTATCTGCAAAAAACCTGGTATCTTACGTTTTTGTTCCAACAAAAAAAAGAAAACCAAAAGTGCAGTAATAAGTACATTATTTCCCTCTGAAATGAAGTGAAATAACTTTACTATTGTATCAAGCTACTATTTCATATTTGTGTATTTATGTTCCGTTTTCTGTATGTGTGACAAAACGATCTCATGTAGGGCTGCAACTCATGATTGGTTTCATTGTCATTAGTGTGCAGTTTATTTTCTTAAATAATCTTCAGGTCTCTAAAATGACACAAACTGGAGAAAAAGGCCATCGCAAGTTAGACCCCTAGGTGACATCTTTCAATGAAGATCAACAAAATATTTAGAAATACCAATGAACTTTCAGTCCAGTGATTATTCAACCAAAATGTTCAGCTTTGAGCGGCATCTCAGTCTTCACCGTTCATCCTCCTGCATGTTTTTGTCCTTTCTGTCCTCCCCTACATGTGAAACTAATGTAGAACTGAAACAATGAGTCGACCTATTGATTAGTCCATTGAAAGAAAATGAACAGACAACTATCTTAATAGTTTAATCCTGATCCTAAAAGTGACTTTTTTTAACACAAGAGGATTTTCAGTATTTGATTTTGTTAATTTTGTTAATGTTGTGTTTTGGAAACGTTTGAAGTTCTTACGAGAAGAAAAAAAACATATTTATTTGCATCTACAAGTGAATGAGCACTGACTTTGTTTCACTTTGCTGAGAAACTTCACCTTCTATGATAAACTCCCATGTTTTACAGTAGAAGATGAGTTGCTTCTCTTTCATCTGCTTGTGTGGAAATTAACACAAGCTCCCAGAGAATGTGATGAGCTCGGCATAAAGAGCCTGGAACTAGTGATAACTTCATTGTAAACAGATTTTGTGCTAGTGGAAATAGTTGTTCTGCAAGAGCTATAGAATAATAATGCTAATTTTAAATGACCCACATTAGTGTTATTGCTGCTGCTGGATATAAAGATGTGTCTCGTCCCATGAGCAGCTGGCAGAATGCAGATTCTTATTAAATAAGCTTGTGTTCTCTGAGGGTAAAAAAACAAAAAAAATTTCCTTCCACTCATGTGACTCCATGATTCTGTTCAGATGCAGTTTGTTTCAATTGTTTTTTTTGTTTAGATACGAGCTGGATTACATGAGTCAAATCTAATCTGATCATTACTCAGGTAATCTGTCACGCCTTGTTGGATACATGCTGCCTGTGACACCCTGACCCAGTCGTGACTTCACATGCTGCGTTGATGGGGCAAAATGAGCAGACATGCTTTAGGGGGGTGGGAATGTACTGAGCCGACCTGATGATGGCTGTGGTTCAAGTTTGAAGCTCAGGTTGATTTTTAAACACTTCACATGTTCATGGTTTACACCTTTCTCTCTGATATCACCCAGCACTTTTATATTATTCTTTTCCTTGTAAAATGTATTCAGATCTGACTACTACTCAACAGTTATTATTATTATTATTATTATTATTATTTACTGGTGCTGCTAATAACATAATTACATGATTCACTGTTATTTGAAACCAGCACAAAATCAATCCACCCATCTCCTGTTGCCACCTTCTCTTTCTACCTCGCCCCGTTCTGCTGTTAGCTCACCACATTCATGCAGAGACAGAGTTTACTGGACCTGTTGCATAGTGATCCCTATGATCCCGATGTGATTTTTCTTGTTAACCCAATGCATATAGTGTATAACTGCAATCAAGCCAATAAAAAGACGTTATGCACTATGCAAAACAACTTTTATTAAGCCGCTGCAACAAATGAGTAAATCAAATGTTCAGAGGATCAAAGAATAAAAGCAACTTAGGATCTGTAATAGATGCAGGTGTTGTCGGTGGAGAAGAAACAGAGGAAATCAGTTGATCCATTTCCAGATCTTGCTGCAGTATAAAGCATATATGTATCTACTGTGTGTTACATATGGGCACATAATTCCAGGTTTGTGGAAAATTTGGGATAATTGCAAATATTACATCAGATTTTATGTATAGTAATGCAGTCTGGGTAGACTTCCTTCTTTTTGCCCCACAGCATTCACAACAATCACTGTATCATGGACAGAGACGGCATTATGTGTGTTACATTTGTATTTTCCCCACGACCAACACCTGGGTCCTTTCTCCTGCAGGGAAACACTCTCAGTGCAGCCTTAACTCCTCAAACCTAACTGAACCGTAGTATTTCTTAAGTATTTTAATACTAAGCAGCTAACAGCTAGCTTTTTACATTAACATAAATGCAAAGTGGTTATTATATTCAAATTAATGAAGTTGAGTTTCGTCATATACTAGAGAACACTCTACCATGTTGTGTTGTGTGAATCCTGTTGAACACACAGGTGTTGCATGCAGAGAGGACATACTCTAAATTCTGTTATTCACATTTGAACAGAATTGTTTATGGATGCCGTCCTTTAGAGGTTTAAAGAAATAACCGAACATGACATTTGGGGGCTTTGCTTTCCAGCCTTTTTCACCATAATGCCAGATATAGAAAATGTATCGTGGACTTTTAGAGGTGAGGTCTTGTACCTTTCCTTTGTTTAGTTATCAGCAATTATACAACTGATTCATCCTTTCATGCTCTCGAGTCATCTGTGTCTCTACATTCTAAAAACTAATGCCTTGTCTAAACAAAGAAAATCAACGCAACAGTTTGCGTTGACCTTTTTTGAGTCACGGTAACTTATTAAGAAATTACCTTCAACCAACAACCAACATTGAGTTAGGTCAATTAGCGTTTCCTCTTCAATGAACAGTGCTAACAGGTCCCCTGAATCACTTTTTAGAGTGTATTTCAGTTGTAAAACAAGGGAAATATAGTTTGCCAATAAAAGTAACTGTTTTCAAAAGAAAAAACTTTGAGAAATGATTGTAGCTTTAAGGAAAGAAGATGAATAAAGCTGTGGTAGAGTCAAATGACATTCAACTGTAAAAAATAAGTTGATATCAGAAACAGATGTTACAATACACCTATTTCACGGCGGCCATTTTTAAATCAAAAAGTAATCAAACACTGGTGTTAATAGAAACATTAATCAAGGCTCTATCTAAATAGAGCACAACCTTAAGTTTTGTTTGTTGTTTTGAAGGAATATGATGACTGACACAGTCAGTAATGATTATTTTCATTATCGATTTATCTGACTATTTAAAAATAACTTTTTTATTGTATTATGCTATAAAACTTCATATAATGGTGAAAAGTTACTTTCCCAGAGCGTAAGGGAGGTTCACAGGTTGTTGGCTTTCTCCTACCAATAATCCCCAAAATACTGCACCTCATGATACTTGTTTTTATCAACTATTACTTCCCTTATTTATCTGTCCATTAGGTCAGAGAGCAATGAAAAATACCATCACTCTTTTCGAGAGCTGGAGTTGACATCAACACTTCTTCGTCAAATCGACAATTCAAACCCCAAAGATACTCAGTTACCGCAACGACCAAGAAAAGCAACACATTATTCCAGAAGCTGATTATTTAGAAGCTGAAATTGGCATTTGTTACTCAAATGCTTGAATTAACATTTTGCCTGCACTTCCATGTGACACTTTTAAAGTATTGTTGAAGAAAACAAAGTAGTAACTGCCTCCACAGTTCCAACTAGATGGGGGTTTGTCGAGTGCATGTGTCTGAAAAGCTAACACACTAACTTGCAATGTTGAAGAAAGTGAAAGATAATTCCAGGATCCACCTCTTTATCCAAACTGCTCCAAAATGTAATGGGTTCTTCCTTGGGTCATGCACCACCCCTCCATTAAATTTCACGGAAATGGCTAAAGTGGTTTCTGAATAATCCTGTTCACAGACAAACCAACGACAATGAAAAGTCCCCATTGCGGGACTAATAAAAGGACTTCTTAATCTTAATCTTTTTAATATAATGTCGTTGGCAGAGGTAATAATCATAATTAGTGGTTTGTACATCAGTGACGTGGTTCTTGATGTATGAAGAAGCAGTGGTCTGTCACTGTGCAGCTGAGAGGAAGCACATGGAACAGCCAGGCTAAAGGGAACAAGGTTCACGACACACAAACAGTCGTTGTTTGATCTCCACCTAATGAGGCTACTCTGTGGTTATTGTCGACGGGTTAGATCTAAGGCTGAGCTTCAATGGAGCAACATTAAAGTCAGACTGATGGTAGCAACAGTCTCTTGTCTCCATGACTGAGTCTGGTCATGATTATCTTGTTGTGGCAATGGACCTTGCCACGGGGCTCTCCCACATACAGCCAGAGACGGAAGTGTTGCTCTTTAACATTCTTTATTCAAATAAACATAAATTCACACTACAAACTTTAAGCGGACTGGCTTTGCAGCCCAGTCCTCCACTCAGTGTCTGGGAGTCTCTGGAGCCTCAGTCTTTCTGAGCTCCTTCCTGCGTTCTGAGTCCTGAGGCAGCTCACACGCTGCCTTTTAAGCATGAGGACCAATCAGCTAACAGCTCTCACCTGCGCTGATTGATCCTCTATAGCAGGTGAGGGTGCTCTCCCAGCCCCCTCACCTCCACATACCTCCATCGCGAATTTCAGGCCAGGGATTTCTCCCGGCCTGACCTACTCCCCCCCACGGACCAGGAGAGGAAGCCCATCCACCGAGGCTCTCCGGAGGTCGAGCAGGTGGGCGACGACGTACGCAGCGTCTCTCCGGAGGCCGGCCAGGTGGGCGACGCCGCCCGGGCGTCCCGGCAAATGGTACCGGGCCTGCCGGTGTCGGCCTCTCTGCCGACAGGGGACATGGGACAGGGGCTGCAGGCGTCGGTCTCTCCGCCGACGCAGGAACTGCAGGGGACGCTGGCTGTACCGCCAGCCTGGGTGCGGGGACAGGGGACGCTGGCTTCACCGCCAGTCTGGGTCCGGGGCCCGGGGACGCTGGCTTCACCGCCAGTCTGGGTGCGGGAACAGGGGACGCTGGCTTCACCGCCAGCCTGGGTGCAGGGACAGGGGACGCTGGCTTCACCGCCAGCCTGGGTGCAGGGACAGGGAACGCTGGCTTCACCGCCAGCCTAGGTGCAGGGACAGGGGACGCTGGCTTCACCGCCAGCCTGGGTGTAGGGACAGGGAACGCTGGCTTCACCGCCAGCCTAGGTGCAGGGACAGGGGACGCTGGCTTCACCGCCAGCCTGGGTGCAGGGACAGGGGGCGTCGGCTTCACCGCCGACCTCGGTGCCTGAACAGGGCACGCTGGCTTCACCGCCAGCCTGGGTGCAGGGACAGGGGACGCTGGCTTCACCGCCAGCCTAGGTGCAGGGACAGGGGACGCTGGCTTCACCGCCAGCCTGGGTGCAGGGACAGGGGACGCTGGCTTCACCGCCAGCCTGGGTGCCGGGACAGGGGGAGTCGGCTTCACCGCCGACCTGGGTGCAGGGACAGGGGACGCTGGCTTCACCGCCAGCCTGGGTGCCGGGACAGGGGGAGTCGGCTTCACCGCCGACCTGGGTGCCTGAACAGGGCACGCTGGCTTCACCGCCAGCCTGGGTGCAGGGACAGGGACGCTGGCGTCACCGCCAGCCTTGGTGCAGGGACAGGGACGCTGGCTTCACCGCCAGCCTGGGTGCAGGGACAGGGCGCGCCTTCACCGCCGACCTTGGTGCGGGTACAGGGGATGCTGGCTTTACCGCCAGCCTTGGTGCAGGGGCCGGAAGGGGGTTGGAGACCGGAGCATCCGTCGACGTCATCGCCTCCATCTTCACCTGCCTCAGGAGCGCCTCCAGCTCTCGCCTGGTCCTCGCGCTCTCCTCCCGGTACGCAGTCACCAGGTCCCCCATCCTCGGTACCAGTTCCCATACCGCCTGCTGGTCCACGTCTGTGGCTGTGTGGAGCCCCACGTTGGGCGCCAGTGTGGCAATTGACCTTGCCACGGGGCTCTCCCACATACAGCCAGAGACGGAAGTGTTGCTCTTTAACATTCTTTATTCAACTAAACATAAATTCACCCTACAAACTTTAAGCGGACTGGCTTTGCAGCCCAGTCCTCCACTCAGTGTCTGGGAGTCTCTGGAGCCTCAGTCTTTCTGAGCTCCTTCCTGCGTTCTGAGTCCTGAGGCAGCTCACACGCTGCCTTTTAAGCATGAGGACCAATCAGCTAACAGCTCTCACCTGCGCTGATTGATCCTCTATAGCAGGTGAGGGTGCTCTCCCAGCCCCCTCACCTCCACACTTGTTAATTAACATGACTCTGATCAGTAGGTTGATCTCAATATGCTAAATATGCCCTTATGTTCTTTGTTCTTTTGTCATGATGCAAAGACAGCTCATGTTCTTAAATTAGATTTGACCATTTTATGTGCACCAACACTTCTGCAAAACTTCAAAAACTGGTCATGGCAGCAAATATTAACCAAATAATTTTAACATAATAAAGAATGTTCCTCTTCAAGGTTCACAAATTCGGTGCATCTCTGTATCGCAAGTATTACATTCTCCCAAATCTACATTTAAGTAACTCACATTTAATCTAAATTTCAAGTAATTTCTTGTTGAAGTATGGCATAGTTTTGGATCAGTTATATATCAGTTGAATATTTAAGTGTTTAAATAAATCCAGGGGCCATTTCAGTGCCTTCATTTAAATTGTCACGTTTGTTGTTTGCTTCCATTTTAGTGTTTAGTTTTATCGGCAGTGATGCTTTGTGTTGCTAAATGTACTTTTGTTTGGGTCAGACGTTTAACGCAGGGCGTTTAAAATGACACCTGATTAGATGAAAATATACATTTCTGGGCTATCATTGGTCTTTGCTTGTAGTTTTCAAACTGGTAAAAACATGGCGGCTATTTTAATACAATATGGCTTAGACTACTATGCCAGAGGTTTTCAAACTCAGGTTCATCTCACCAAGGGTGTGGAGGGAGAGATGTGGGGCAAAGATACACGTGCTACACGCTAAGCTAGACTATACCAGTTTTGAAAAAATGTAAGCAGGTTTCGGCTGTAGCAGTTTTTGAAACATTTAAATTTGTTATCACTATTAAACTATTTGGGGAGTTGTCAATGTGATTAGGGAGATTGAAGATACTTGTCATCAACTTGCTCAGGTATAATGGACTTAATGGTAGAAATGGAATGTGTTGAATAGTTCAGATTGAAGATTCCACAATGACTGGAGTACTACACCAACATTGAATTTCATACTTCTGGTTGTAGAATTGTGAAAAACATGGAGTGGAATTTTACGAAGGATTTGTAGACCTTGAGAGAAGACACAATGTTTCTTTTGCATTGTAATATTTTATGTAAGAAGTACATTTCACCACTGCACTGGTTATTTTAATGTCTTATTAGTTAAAATGGGCTGTGAATCACATACACACATTTGTCATAGAAATGCACAGGTCATTACTTACACAGACATTTCTGTGGTGTTGTGACAGGAACTACCTGGACAGGCAGTGTTACCTGGTGAGCACAATGTTGGTACCCTGAATTGGAATAGTCTAAGATGGAGTGAACGGGCTGAAATGTGAAGTTACAGCAGGCTTCCCTTTTGTGATTACTGTCTAATGACCTGGAAACATGGTGAACCAGACTAAAGGCTGATCTCACTGAAGATCAGGCCTGAGATTATTGTTTTTCTGCACCAGTCTGTAACTGTCTGGTTGTTTCAGAAAACAAAAACTCTGTTGTGCAGCGTAGAAAAGGAATGAATTTATCTTCACTTTGCTGACATTGTTAACATTGACATTGTTAAATCTCACTATTCCAGTGTGATGATATGGCAGTGGTGTTGAGGGTAAAGTCACTGCCACTACATTGTTGTTTAGATCTGCACAAGATGGAATCTTTCTGGAAGAACAACTTCTATTCAGACTACTGAAAATGTGCTTTTCACCTGCCTAAATACACTGTCTTCAAGTGGTCTAGATCCCTGCTGCTGGACTGTCCAGGTCCCACAGGTCTTCTCACGTCACACCCATCTTATCATCCTTACACTGGCTTCCTGTCCCATTCAGAATTATTCTTAAGATATTTGTTTTCACATACAGAGCACTGCATGATCAGACTGCTGCTTACAATGCTGACCTGCTCCATCCATACAGCCCAAGTAGGTCACTGAGGCCGTCTGACCAGGGATTACAGGTCATTGAAGCCACAAACACTATAATCCACAATTGGAATCCATGTGTTTTTATTGCATATATTTATTGTGTATGCTACTTTTTGCTGTTATTTAATTTATGTGAAGTGCTTTGTGTCTTTTGTCGGAGAAAGGTGCTATATTAAGTAAAATTTAACTTACTGTATTATATTTTCAGAAAAATTATATTTAAACTAAAACCCAGGAAGTGCAAGCTGTAGAACACGTCAACTCTGTGGATAGAACATCAAGTACCCATGATAGGATGTCCGCAGACACAGACTCTTGACCCTCATTACTCGCTGGAACATGAGCTAGGAGTCATCAGACCCATCAGACCCTTCTCCAACAAGCTGATATGTGCCTACAAATGTCCAAGTCCAAGAGCAGTGCAAACAATTGAACGATGCCTTAAAAGCTTGTGAATACAATAACTGGACTTTTGTGAAAAAAGGTTACACGAGGAACAGCGACACTGCAGGTAGTCAAGAAAAGAAGCATGTGAGAAACTCCGAAAATCTTCAACAATCACCACAGTCCTGTGTTTTTTTTCAAACCCAGCAGCACACTTAAGCCTTGTCTACGCTACTACACATTTTACTGTACAAATATCTACACGTACATTCCCCCTCTTTCATGAATCTCTGTCCACATGACATTCTTTACTAAATATCTCCGTTCAGACGAGAACACAAAAATGACTATTAACGCTAAAACAAGCATGCCAGGCCAGTAGGTGGGGATAAAGTCTACATCGACAATCCATCAAGAGAAGAACGCTGGGAGCATGCTCAGTGAGCTTATTCTCCCAAAGGTAGTAACTTCCAAACCAAAACAATAGCTCATTAGTTTTGTATTTCGGTCTTTGATCATAGTTATAGACATCAGGGACGCTCCTTCATTGACAACCAGGTACATGTTTTAAAACGGGGGGGGGCTTTTTGAAAGAAGAGTGAAGGAGGCCACACATAAGAGTAGAGACACTGTCCCTATGGAGGAAGACGACCACAGCCCCACTTATCCTTCCACCTACAACATTCACCGCTTCCCATTAGATGTAACATTCTCACTTGGCCTCATGTGACTCCAATGGCTGTTGTTACAGCAGCCAGGAGCAGGAACCAACCAAGTGACATCAATGACCTTGACAATGACCCCTCAGATGTTAAACACCTGGGTGACCACACATCTTCAAGTATCCACACTAAGTCCAGGTTCTCTTGATTCAGCATTTTTTTTTTCTAAGAATCTTCTCAGACACCTTTCTGCAAGGTTAAACTTCACAGAAACACAGTTATGTATTTTATTTATTGACCGATTTGAATATGAGTTCCCATTAAGACGACTCGTGTGTCTGTAAGTTGTGTAAATGTCACACCTTAACAAGCAGTTATTGACTTTAGACACCAGTGAGCCACAGAACAGCTTGTGAAACATATTTTAATATTTGTTAGCAAACAGATACCTATTTAAACATCCCGCTGGCAGAGAACAACATGAGCATCAAAGTCCGGTTTCAGGCAATCAAAGAATTAATATTGACTCTTGCTTTCACTGCTGTCTAAACAAGTCACATTCTTCCTGAACTGTCTTCTGAATGCTCCACTTCGTTCCCCAGCTAGTCACTGGTTTAGTCTTTCTGCGGTTTGGTGTCAAATAAATGCTAAATGCTCTGTATTTATATAGAGCTTTTCTAGTCTTAATGACCACTTGAAGCGCTAACAGTTTTTGCCAGTCACCCATTCATACACTCATTCATACAGTGCATCTATGTGCAGCACTTTTCTCTATGAGATGGGGCAATTTTTGGGGTTCAGTATCTTGCCCAAGGACACTTCGGCATGTGGAATGGGGAAGACAGGGATTGAACCGCCAACCTTCTGGTTGGAGGTTACACACAGTAACATGAGCAATTGTCACCCCCAAGTCTGAAGATGTCTCCCACAGCATCCCCATATATCTTCCTCTACTTGCGTCACCCATTCTAACAGCACATCCATGAAAGGCTAGAACTGCTGTCACTCTCTATGTTACATGTAGGTGTTCACATCCTATTGGATAGTTAAGCCTAAAGTATGCATAACTAAATCACATTGTGACCTTATGTCTTGCTGCTGATGTAATGCAGAAAAGAGTTGGTGTCTCTCTGTCTGGGGCATCTGAATAAGATATGAAAGTCCATGAGTGCAGACACTACAATGTACTGCTAGTTGGCCCTTTATCTATAACCTGACCTTGGGTACTGCTGGGAGAGAGAGGGAGTATCTGTGGAATTAGACAGGCTGAAGCTAAACTGTCAATTCCTCACTATGTAATTTGTCAATGCAACTTTCATTTTACACACAGTCATCTGATTGTTGTTGATTCAAAATAAATGAATCTCAGCAGGTATATTTGTTTTAAAGGGCCGGATCAAATGTGGTGATTTTTCCCTCTGCCCACCGTCGCTTTATGCTGCTCACCCATGCACCACCTGACTGATGTGTTTCCATGGTGATGTGGGTTGATTAGTTGAAGTGGTTTATGTCCTGTGACACATTCAGCTAGTTGCACTTGGTAGAAACACAGAGATGTGAACTAAAGGGAGACATTTGAAAGTGTTAGTTAATGTAGAAACAGTAGAAGCAGTCAGCGATGAAGATGAGGAAGACCGTGGTGGTGGTTATCAGATTTAAGATTGATAAGACAAAGCAAGAAACAAATGTGGACAGTTTCTCAGTCATATGTGGTCATATGCACATGTGTCGGTGTTTTGCTCTCACGGTAGAGAAATGAGAATGAGTTGTGTTGCATTTAACACATGTAAAAACCAAAGGAAGAATGTGTGAAGGTTGAGGCAGGAATCTGTTATTGACTGTGAACATGTGACTGTGTTTGTGTTTGTGAGTTTGTATCTGTGGCTGTGCTCCGGGAAGCTGCTGCACTGGACTAAGAATAGCATCCTCGCCGGTCCTTTTGCCTGCAGTCACTGTCTGAATACCAAGTCAACACAACTGCACTTCACACACACACACTAATACACACTGCTGGCACCTGTGCTATTTCTAGCCCACCTTGTACTATACTGGAATGAATCCATCTTTCTCTTAGTGCAATACATGTGTACAGTCTATAAAACAACTCATCAGTTTTACTTTTGTCCAAGATGTGTCCTGAAGGAAGTCTTCTCATTGTGGTTCCAAGACGAAACCAAACATTTATACAAGTGGTTGTAGGTGTTGGGACCAAATGATGATGTCCATGAATCAAAAACAATTACAAACAGCATATGTAGCCATAAGTGTTACAAAAGACAAAACGTAATAGTTACAAATAAAATATAACTATTCAAATAAAAAGTATGTCAACAATCTTGAGATTTTCTTCCCATTGGATTAGCAACAGCATAATTTGCAGCAGGTGAAGTTACAGAACCACAGCAAACATTACGACGTGTACATGGCTCAAATTAATGTCATTTACAAAAGTGGGGGGGCGCTTTGGGAGTCAGGAGCAAAAGAGTTTAGGAAACCTTGATTTAGACAAAGAGCAGAACTTACAAAATTGCAACTAAAAGATGATGATGATAAAATGGTGAAATGGTTATGATGGACAGAAACCAGGTAACAAAAGCCAACCCATCAATATAAAGCATGAAGACATATTAACTACACTACTACTCTATTAGTTGCAAAATAACGGAGCAAATAAAAAAAAAATCATATTTCCTGATTTCAGCCAAACACAAAAAGTTTTTCTTTTCGATATTTAGCTTTACCTCGGAGTTTATAACCCACATTGAAAAAAAATTCACCAAATGATAATAATAACAAAAAAATATAACTTCAGTGTGGTTAAACATATATTTGTTGCATATTTTAACAGTCGTACAACTGAGCGGGTCCATGTTGTCTGGGAGAATTCCATCCCAGGACATCAGCTCTTGTCCTCTGTGCTCTCTTTACGTGAAGGAGAGGTGAAGCGAGTAATTCAAACACAGTACCGTAGTCCTGCAGGTCATTTGACATTGTGTGTGTGATGCTGAGTCTTCCCCAGTGAGAGCTGGTCTGTGCACGCCAGACAAATGAACTGATTTTTGAGACTGGACATAGTGATGCCTTGTGCAGGGCGGGGCCAGGCTTAAAGCTCCCTCTGTCTGTCTCTCTCTCATTGTTATGTTATCCTCTAGCTTAAATCGGGCTTGTGGCCGGGGAAGCCGCATTAGCAATGCAAGGAGCTGTACAAGCCTTGATGGTTATGTAAACCCTCCCTCCCTTCCCCCCACCGCACACACACACACACACACACACACACACATGCACATGCACAAACAAGCCCTTAAGCCTCTCTCTGGTCCATAGCCGGCACACGCTAGGAAGTCTCTCTTACCCGCTTATCGTTACATCATTACTATACAGGCCTAGATTTCTCCATGTGGCAGTGTCACAGCAAAGTGAGTCGTCAGATGTTATAATATCATTTGAAAAAAACATATGCAGCAAGGTCCTGATGTCATTGTGACGATTTTGGTTTTGACAGAAAGATGGACACAGATAGTTCTCCTTTGCAAACTTTCTGGCAACTTTTAAAAAGAGACATATTTACATTGTATGTGTGTCATCTGCACCCCCACCTTTTAATTAAATGTAATATTTAGATTAATGTTTATCCTCCGTACTTGTCAGTCGGCAGTGGACTGGGTCTGCTCTGTTTTTTTCAAATATGTTTCTAGCATTGTTATAGCATTACTTACTCTCTTAATTCATAATTAGACTTATTGAGATAATTAGACAAGATGTCAAATGTGTGAGATTAATGCTGCAACTTTAATGATTATTATTTGATTGTCTTTAATATCTCGATTTTATCCATCTATGTCCAAGGTGTCCTCTACAGATGTAGTTTTCTTTGTTCAAACCCAAATATATTCACTTAACTATCATATATGACAAGTAAAAGTATCAAATCTTCATATCTAAGAAGCTTTAATGGCAAATTTATTACTTTTTTATATTCAAAATAGTTATTTTATTGTTGATCAATTAATAGACCAGTCATTGCAGCTCTAGTACATTATATATACTCGTATTTCTTCTTAAAGCTGCTACATGTAGGTTTTTGCTTCCCAGCAAATTTGAACATTAACAGCCGTTTACATAACGATCTATCAGAAAGGATCTAGCTGAAGTCCAGCATCAAACCTTGTTTCTTTGCTCACCAAGTTGTGTCTCCAGACGTGGAAAGCAACGCCAATGTTTTTTTACTGTTTGGCTTAAATTTCTATAGCAATGATGATAATAAAATCCACATTACAAAGTGCTTTACAGTGGCAGCAAAAATGTAGTCATAAAAATGGGAATAGGTCAAAACTATTGGACCATCTTTTCACTTTCTGATAGTGAGTCACTGTATAGCTCAGAGGACATATTAGAATGATTAATTATTAGACCGTCACGGTCTCCTGACATGAAACAACATTTGATTAAATTTTTTATTTTCTAGTCCAGGCAAAAAGAATTAAAGACAAAGTTGTTCTTCCACTCTTTGGGCATCAGTTTGCTTCAGATATATATATATGAACACATATATGAACAGATAAAATATGTTTGCTTTATGCTTTTGTTATATTTTCAATATCTCAGTTGTTAATGTATCTCTTCAGATTCTGGTGATGTCATAGCTTATTCCCATTAGCATTAGATTAGCTCTAAATTATGTCAAATCTATGGTTTAATGGTACAGAGTCATAAAAACATTTACACCAGTGTAATGGTGTCATACATGAACTACATTAATAACTTATATCTATCATTTTGAAATAGACAGTAGCCTCCAAACACGATGTATAATATGGGATGTTACATTGTATGTCAAGCAGCAGTCATAGTTAATGTTTTATGAAATAAACAATACACAGTACTCCTGAAATCGCTTGAAAACACAATTACATAAAACATTGTGTTTTGCCACCGCCTTTGGGATGTGTTCATGCATAAACACATGGAAATCCAAAGTCTGCATGTTCAGGTTTACATAAACACACATGTACTTTCTAAATTATGTATACGCTCATTAAAATGTCCCAATAACCCCAAACAGGGATAAGCAGGTATAGAAAATGGATGCAACATTGGCAAACAGTGCAATCATAGCTAGAAGTCTTGGAATCATATAAATGTTTCCCCCAAGTACCTCCACAAAGTTTTACCATTGTTTGTAAAAAAAACTGGAGCTTCACATCTTATGCATATTTAACTATTTCCACACGTTTACGTACAACATACATACAACATACATACAACATGACGTGAAACATACTCACATCCTCACACAGATCCTTGCTGGTGCTGTGTGGAAAGGTTCATTGATCAGTGGTCGCATGTAGAGGCCAAAGTTACAAATCTCTTTGTTGAGTCAAACACTTCTGACTATGTAGTTACATTTCCCTAAGGTAAATACATTCAACAGTAAATGATTGCATCATCATTTACACTGCTGCGATGTCCGCAGACTGTTTTAATGTCAGTGGTGTGTTCAGTCTGCAGATGTTGATGAAATGAAAGCGACAGATGTGGCTTTACTGAGTGTCTGAGATGTAAAGTGCATTTAAAATGTACGACTGATTAATAAAACATTCTATATGAAGTGGTGTGTGTTTCCTCTGCTTCATTGTTGTATTGATACATGAATAGTCACCAACTGTGTTTATAGTTGTCCCAAGCTTTTGCATTGATATAATTTCAAAATAGTAACTGTCAGCATAATCTCTCAGTCGTCACCTCTTCTCTTAAGCTAGTTATGTTTCTGCCTGAGTTCTAGTGCTGCTAGGTGAAATGGAGATCAGAACAGTGCTGAGATGCTCTGTGCTTCTGCACCTAAAGATAACTGTTCTCCTCTAGTGATTATTTTATCTTTTTTTTTTTGCTTTTTGCCATCGCGATTTCTTCAACAACTCGTTATGTCAAACTGAACAAGAAAGGATCTTAAAGACTGAGTGAACCAGTTATTTGTCCGAATAATATTTTTTTCAGAGTCAGGGTTGACCTCAGAGCATGTGGTCAGTTTATGTAAAATCATAAATACACAAGTTATGAAAATATCACAAATGTGGGAAAATATAAGACAGATAATAAAGTCAACTACTCACAGACTGATGTGCTAGATGTTCCTTTTGTTCCACAATATGATGTTCAACATAAAGTGTGCATCACTGTAGTTTTACTGCGTATAGATCTGCTCCAGCTCGATCAACTCCGACAGTAAAAATCCACATACATATTAATGAATCACTTATGTAATAATAGAACAACTGTTATGGACATTTTGAGTGCTTTTACTTTTTGCTGACAACAGTTGAGGACTTTTCTTTAGTACAATATGGAATGCAGGTTTTTTACATGTACTGTAATAGAATATTGTTATACGGAGCTGTTGCAACTTGTTAAGTACAGAATCTCAGCATTTCATCCACCACTGACCACAGAAGTGCTTTATTTCCCACAAACTGGACATTAAGCACTGGACGTGGCATCCCAGTCGGTAAAGCTGCTGTCATTGTCAGTGCTGCACATGGGGGTGCACAGGCCCTTATGAAACCCATTGGCTTCAGTCCACCTGACAAAAAAAGTCCCCAAGCATCAGGAACATTATTTATGCAACAGGTCTGTCCCATATAACAGGTAACAGACATAAGGCTTCATGTCAAGATGGACAGTAGAGGAAATACAAAGGAAGAGCAGAGCACTCTTTTTAAAGAGGCGCCGTATAAAATGTAATTCACCCCTGACCGTTGTCCATATTCTGTCTCATGCAGCACTACATCCTGGTCATCTTCGGCCACGATGGACAGAAACCTTTGGAGCTGCGGACAGAGGAAGAGTCGGACTGCAATGAGTGGGTGGAGTGCATCCAGCAGGCCAGGTAGATTCTGTTTACCTTGCAGTGCAGTACTTACACTAAAGTACTGAGATACTTCTCAGTATTCCACAGCACTACATTTGTGAGCTATATTTGCTTTACAGACTTTATATTAAAACTAACATGATAAGATTCTAAAGCAGATTTAGATTACTCCAGTGAATCTCAAACTACTCCGACTGCTTGGAGACACTTTGTGTATGATTATTGATCATACACAAAGTTTTTTTTTAGGCCTCTGCGCTGGCAACAGCTGTGCCTGTGGCTTCATGTTTCCAGGGGCTGTTACTTTTGTGAGGGAATGTTCACTTGGACTTAAGAACAAACTGATCAGAATTTGGTGGTCAAATGCTTGCTTGTTTTGGGAACTATTGAGTTTCTCTTCAATTTTTAAGGTCTCAACCTTAAAATAAAACTATAATTACTGTCTCCACCAAAATCTCTTTCCAGATGCATATAGTGAAGGATATTACGTGTATTTGATCATAATATATCTTGGCATTTTTCAATTAAATAATCTGATAATGTTCTCTGCCATTGTTTATTTCATTTTTGCTTATATATCCAGTCACTTCGGATATATATAGTTAAGTGTCCTACATGTTAAACATACACAAATGTTTATACTTGTTTGGTTGTTAAGTAACTTGCTGGAGACTCAAACTATTCTTTCTGCTTTTTGTGCTTTTGACACATCTGCGGTGTATGTGTATGTTTGTTTGTTTGTGTATGTGTGCGTGTGTGTGTGTGTTTGTGTGTTTGTGTGTTTGTGTACACATGGACGTGTTCTGCTCGCAGCGGTTCACATTTAGGTCACACTGGTGCTGTATTGCTACACTGATTACATCACACAGACTTGATCTCGCCACTCGACCTCCATTTCACTCCACTCTCCTCTCTGGGGCTGTTCCCTATTTTTATCTTAAAATTCAGTAGAAAACATCATGCACCTCAAACCGCCTGCTTGTTTTTGCAAGACGACATTTTCCTGTGTGCACATACACTGTTTTTGTACTCCTGTCCAGTTGGTAACTACCCTGTCTTCTCAGATTAGACGTGCTACATGTTACATTATACTGAATGCTTCACCCACATGTCTTGAATCGCTGTGCCTTTCTTTTTCCCATTTCCCCATGTCACCTTCAGTTACTCTGACATCATCATTGAGCGTGAGATTCTCATGCAGAAGTACATCCACCTGGTCCAGATCATGGAGACTGAGAAGATCGCAGCCAATCAGCTTCGCACTCAGCTGGAGGACCAGGACACTGAGATTGAGAGGCTTAAAGCTGAGGTATGCATGACCGCATCCGCATCTGCGTGCGCATGCGCACATAAATCCACCTACTGCCGTGCACATGTGCATGTGCACATGCACTTAGACGCACTCTCAGACGGAGCGCATGCAAATGTATCTGGCATGATGGGAAAACACTTGAGTTTAGAGCACATGTTTCTCTTAAATGAAAGCACAGCAGGGCACCATTACTTCCTTATCATGCAATGAGATATTTGTTGTTTTGAACCTCTAAAATGCTGTCATGAATATTTGATCCCTTGTGCCGGTAAATTCACATGGAGACTGTTGTGCCAGATTGTAGTGTTGAACAAAACCAAGGAAAGGATTCGGCCTTACCAGAACAACCAAGAGGAGGAAGACCCCGATATTAAAAAGATCAAAAAGGTAAAGTTGTTGATAATCGCACATTAATAAGTAGAGAATCAAGGACAGCGAGAGACACCTTGTTGTTCTGTGGCTGTGCAGGTGCAAAGTTTCATGCGTGGCTGGTTGTGCCGGAGAAAGTGGAAGATCATTGTCCAGGACTACATCAGCTCCCCTCACGCCGAGAGCATGAGGAAGAGGAACCAGATTGTCTTCAACATGGTGGAGGCAGAGACAGAGTACGTCCACCAGCTGTCCATCCTGGTGAACTGCTTCCTCAGGCCACTCCGCATGGCTGCCAGCTCCAAGAAACCTCCCATCAGTCATGACGACGTCAGCACCATCTTTCTCAACAGGTGCAGCCATCTTTTTTTTATTTTGTTTACCAGTCAGGTATTTTAACTTTCAGGTTGAGGCCAAACAGAATCATACTCAGAGTGATAGAAGACTGTTTCTCCTTCTGTAGTGAGACCATCATGTTTCTGCATGAAATCTTCCACCAAGGTCTAAATGCTCGGATTGCCAACTGGCCCACGCTAGTTTTGGGTGAGTAGTTGCATGGAACTTACAGCTAGGTTTCCTTATATAGGTGGTGTGTTTTAGCCCATTAATTACAATTTGCTTGTGATTACATCAGTGCAAAACGATTTTGGATTGATCTCCTGCCTTCCAGGCCACAACTGACTTATAATTTCAATGCATTACAAACAATAGAGAACAATATTTTTCCTGCACCTGGCAGCAGAAGCACTCCATCCCAAGAATCCTGGGAAACTAACTTGTATTTAAGATTAAGTTTTAAGTATTTTCAACCTTACAGCTTTAATATATTATTTGGTGGTATTAATGATTACTAAGACAGTAGAAGACTGTTTATGTTAATAAATATTAAAAGGAATTTAACAAACTTTGCAGTAGCTGCGAGGGGGGACAGTGATGAACATAAATCCTCATATTGCTGCCATCTTGCACAGGGATGTGTTTCAGCTCAGGCATGAATCCAGTGGTCCTGCGCACTTTCCATCCAAAGGGTTTTCTGAACCTCTGGCACATTCGTTTATTTAGTGAACACACTTTGCATTTTCATTGTTATCTCTTTTAAAGTATTTCCAAGCAAAGCTGTATGCAGATTTTGTGTTGTAGGCTAACTAAGTTGGCTAACTTGAGTTTTTGAACAAGTGCCCACTGCAGACTCTAGCAACTGCATCCAAATGGGCGGACATTAAAGGGGGGGAAATTCACCCCATCTACTCAGTGAGCAATATATACCATCATGCATTGCGCTTGTGGCGGAGAGATGAGAGGAGCGAGAGCAGCAGGAACAGCCCGACCTGTCGTTTAAATGTAAATAGAAGCAAAGAAGTGACAGGCTTAGGGTTAAATGAAACGTCAGTCTCTGGCTCATGTCACACTCACATGAACTGAAACCCAACGCCTTCTGGAAGGAGGGAAATCAGTGTAAAAACTTGTTGCGTGCTGTGGGAAACATCACACAGTACTTTTGAGTGTTGTCTTTTCTGTTTCACACGCAGCCGACCTGTTTGACATCCTGCTGCCCATGCTGAACATTTACCAGGAGTTTGTGCGTAACCACCAGTACAGTCTGCAGGTGTTGGCAAACTGTAAGCAGAACAGAGACTTTGACAAGCTGCTGAAACAGTACGAGTCCAACGCTGCCTGCGAGGGCCGCATGCTGGAGACGTTCCTCACTTACCCCATGTTCCAGGTAGTGCTCACGGTTTAACCTCAGACATTGTCAATGAAGACCTCTATTAGCTACTATAACAACAAAAGCTCCTTCAGTGAACAAAGGAAACAAATTCTCAATAAGTCTTAACAACATTATGATAAAAGTTTGAGCTTTGATGAGCTCTCGTGCACTAAATCATGCACCTTCTTCTACAGTGGTGTAATGGCACCTGACTGGAGAATTAGATTCACCTGCTGTTTATCTCAATGAAGCTTATATTTGTAACAGTAGTCGATGGAAAATATACTAGTGTCCTACTTAAGAGTCATGTTAAAAAAGGCTAGTGTTGAAAAGACGTCATCATTGGTGAGCTAACGTGAATTAGGTTGGATGTTTTGTGCATGCGTGTATGATAATGTGTTTTGATTCGACATATTAGATTCCACGGTACATCATCACTCTCCATGAGCTGCTGGCACACACACCTCATGAGCACGTGGAGCGCAAGAGCCTGGAGTTTGCCAAATCCAAACTGGAGGAGCTGTCAAAGTAAGTGTGTGCACTTTCCATAGATATGAAGGGATAACTTGACTATGATGATGATGATGATGATGATGATGATGATTGGTCGTGCTGTCAGGATGATGCACGATGAAGTGAGCGACACGGAGAACATCAGGAAGAATCTGGCGATAGAGAGGATGATTGTCGAGGGCTGTGACATCCTGTTAGACACAAGCCAGACCTTCGTCAGACAAGGTGAGCCGCCTCACCTACAACACAACACCATCTCTCTCTCTCTGACGCCACCAAATCCTTTATGACCATTCTCCATCTCTTTTAACTCACTCTCTCTGTGGCCAGGCTCTCTCATCCAGTTGCCGTCCAGCAGCGAGCGGGGCATGCTCAGCAAAGTGCGCCTGGGCTCCCTCTCGCTGAGGAAGGAGGGAGAGAGGCAGTGCTTTCTGTTTACCAAGCACTTCCTCATCTGCACCCGAACATCTGGAGGAAAGCTCCACTTGCTCAAGGTCAGCCTCACCTGTCCACAGATGTTCATTCCGCTACACTGGAAATAACCGTCTCAATGAGTTCTGCAGATTTTTGTTTCATTTATGTAAATTCAAAATGTCTGTTTCGCCTTTCTTCAACACCTGTTGCTAATTTTCATAGCCTAATGAGGCATTGAATGTAAAGTCAAATGAATGTGTGTCTCACTGCACACACACACATGAGTCAGATGCATCCTCCAGCCAATTTTAACTTCTCACAGACACATTCAAATATGCATGAATTAGGAGTCCATACACAAAATGATGTTACATGCAATACTTACAAAAATGAATTTTTGATCGGAGTTCAATCTTTTAACATAAATACATAATAAGTTTGGAGGTTTTCCTGTAGCATCACGCTAACATTAGTAGATGCAATTGATGTTCATATTACTGCCTTTCTTCAACACTACTTCAATCATGAATTAATATTTATTATAGTTAAGAGTTTATAGGCAGCATTTATATTTATTTTTTATGATACATATAAAAATAAATTTTAAGGAGCCGTCATAAAATATTGTCTTTGTTACAAAGTACAAATTTGTCCATACATTATTATCAGAGTAAATTGATCATTTATAATTTTATTATTTATATTAGTATCGGTAAAGGCCTAAAAAAAATCCAGTATGAATTGAGTTTAGTCAGTATTTCAGAAACACTGATTTCTACGTGATCATTGCCATGTAGTGCACTGAATGCCGGGAAAAAATGCCACAAAGACTACAATTTTTTAGATTCTTATGCTACCATCTTACACATACAAAACATAATTTTCTTATACCAGTTTATTGAATTAGTTGCGAAGATTAGTCGACTGACTGAAAGATGAATTGGCAGCTGTTATGATGTACGATTATTCATTATAGTAAAGTTCTCAACATTTTATTTCTATGTCTAAATCACAGAATCTCATCATGTTCTCTCAGGTTGTAAATACGAGTAAATCTGTTCTTTTTTTCCCCATCACCAACAGCAAGGAGGAACGTTGTCTCTGATCGAGTGTACTCTCATTGAAGAACTGGATGCCAGTGATGAGGACTGTGAGTAGCTGTATTCCAAATCCTACCTGAGCCTGACGTTTATTTCCAGTCCAGTGTCAGTTAACTGAGCTGCGGGCCTGTGTTCATTTTGTAGACAACGCAGCAGGTCAGGGCTTCAACCATCTGGAGTTTAAAGTTGTGGTGGAACCTCCTGACGGCCAGTGCTTCTCTGTTGTCCTCCTGGCTCCTTCCCGCCAAGAAAAGGCTGCGTGGACCAGCGACATCAGCCAGGTACGATGAGATTGTGTGTCTCAAAGCTGGTGGATCAGCAGCACACAAGGCAAATGGATTTTAAATGATGAGAAGAAGTCAAGTAACCCGGATTTCTGATCCCAGATGTGGGATTAAAGAGAACTGACTGAGTCTCGTGTGTCTCTGCTCTCTGTCTCAGTGCATTGATAATATCCGATGTAACGGCTTGATGACCAGTGTGTTTGAGGAGAACTCCAAAGTTTCTGTGCCGCACATGATCAAGTAAGAAAAGAGGATTTTCTGACATTTTAATATGGAGGAAGATTTCAAACTGTAACAGTGGAGATTATTTTGTCCGATAATCTCTATATTTCTGTTTTGTAATCAGGTTTTGTTTTGCTGAAAGTATTTTGTCCTTACTGTGTGATACAGATTTAACTTATTGTAACTGAATGAATGAGTGAAATGTTGCAACACACAAACAAAAATAATCCTTTTTTATTTATTTTAAAAAATCCATATTTTTAATTAAAAATAGACATGAATACAGGTACAACATCAGACATTACTTCCATTAATTTAAATAATCAACAATTCAATTGTCTGTCAGTCTTTTTCATACAGCTATGATGAATGTATCCCACCACTCTCCCCGTACTTAAGCCTGATGTAACTTTCCCCTCTGGGCCATAGAGCTCCTTTGTTTCCACAAATACTCACCACAGCACAAAATGTGGATTAATCCACTGCTGAAAATAGTCCTCAATCACTGCACTGTTTCCACATGAGTAGCGTTTGCTCAAAACTAGAGTGAGTAGCTGCAGAGCAGGAAATCACTGCACAGTAGTTTAGCGTAATCCTGTTAAGTAGCAGACAAACAAACAGACGGACGAAAACACAACCTCAATGGCAGAGGTGACAAACACACCAGAAGACAAAGACACATAGATTTGTGATTAGTTTTTTGTTTTTAAACATGATTTGCTTTCAATAGGCTTGAAGCTGAACGCCTGTGAGAGAAGATCTGTTCAAAAGGAGAAAAAAGTAGAACATCCTTAGTTTTTAACTCAACGTGGAGAATAGTAACGACCGTGGTATTTTTCTCCTCAAGGTCTGATGCTCGCCTGCATAAAGACGACATTGACATCTGCTTCAGCAAGACTCTCAACTCCTGCAAGGTTCCACAGATCCGATACGCCAGCGTGGAGCGTCTGCTGGAACGGCTGACAGATCTGCGCTTCCTCTCCATAGATTTCCTCAACACCTTCCTCCACACTTACAGGATCTTCACCACGGCTGCCGTGGTCATCGACAAGCTGGCCGTCATTTACAAGAAGCCATTTACCTCCATACCTGTCAGGTACAACGGACCACTGATTCTGTGAATGTAACATTTATCCATTGTCATTCCCCCTCCTCTCATTGAACAGACTCATGCATGGCAGCCCACAGTACATCTTATCGTTCACTCCATCTTTCCATTTCAATGTTTTCTACTCCTCCTTTCTTCATCTGTCACCCTGCCATACACCTCCTCCTCCTCCTCCTCCTCCTCCTCCTCCTCCTCTTCGTCCTGTCACTGTCACAGGGTCGAGCAACATTCATGTGATCGTCTGTCCATCATGTCCCTCTGTCCTGACTACAGTCTGAAGATCACGCAGCTTGCATTGGACCAGACCAAGTAAACACCATGAGTAGGACTGGTGACTGACTTGAACCAACTTTTGTGAAAGATGTAGCGACAACTATCAGCTCTTTCTCTGTCCCTCAGGTCTCTGGAGCTCTTCTTCGCGACCAACCAGGGCACGTGGGGAGCGGACAACTTGAACAACAAATCCCCGAGGCTCTGCCGCAAGTTCTCCTCTCCCCCTCCCCTCTGCATCCCCTCTCGCACCTCCTCCCCCGTCCACTGCCGTAAGCTCTCCCTCAGCTCCCAGATCAGTGCGAAAGTGGGAGCCTTGGACTTGTCTCCTACCCCCTCGTCCTCTGCAGCCAACTCCCCCACCTCCAGTCACTGCCCCTCCATCTCCTCTCCTCCTCCAAGCTCAACCCGGCCCCCTTCCGGCTTTTCCTTCCCTCCTCACACCTCCACACGCTCTCCCAGCTTCCCCCAGACCTCTGGGATGTCGTCGCCGCCCCCCATCTCCACCAAGGCCCCACTGGACCTCAGCCGTGGTCCCAGCTCCCCAGACCTGAGCCCAGCTGCAGGGGAGGACATCAGCGGAGAGATGCCTCGCATCGACGCCTTCTGTGGGAAGCTGAGGCGAAGCATCCGCAGGGGTGCGTAGCCGCAACAGAGGAGCATGTGATTCACACTCAGTCAATCCCATGTGAACATCAGCACATGTGTGTGCACACACCTTATGTGTCCACTCACACATACTGTTGTTCTGTTATGATGTTGTGTTTTAGAAACAGGTAAATGCATAAAGTTTAGATAGCTCATCTTTCCTCTTACATCTAATTTTAAATAAGAGCCACCTACAGCAAAGGTGACATCAAGTTCTGAAAGTATGAATAGATACATTTATTTCAATATTATACTTGAATCGGACACATCACAGATACAGTCTGTCAGCAGAAAAACAACTCATGAACGAGAGACATAAATGGGTCACCATTACCCTACAGAGGAATAATAGAGCTCTTAGATCACCATCTGGCTGCAGCGTGTTCACTATGACAACAGTGGCAGAGCACTGGGTCAGGTTGTAGAGGAACGGAAAATAAAGAGATAAATAAAGTGGCTTCTGAGAGGAAAATGACATCTTGGATGGGTGAATAACAAAATTCAGCAGGTTGTGATTCAGTATTTCCAAGATACAGATGAGCAACACACTGTCATGATACTCCGACATGGACAATGACGTTTGCATTATATCAAACATGTTGTAATTATCTGTATTCTTTTTGTCCATATAGTTTTTAACTTGGTGATAAAATTGATCCTTAATTGTTTAGAAAAGTGAGAATGCATCTGTTTGATTATTTATCATGTGTTTGGGTTTGTCGTTAACAGACAATAACGTCTGTTGATTACAGAACTGATCATATATCACATAATCAATACAGATGTTTTGTGACTTCTTTTTTCCCAACAGCTGTCTTGGAGACAGTATCTCTGGACAAGTTTCTTCCTGAAATGCCTGCTAGCAGCGAGCCGGGCGACATGTCTCCCTGTCGATCCCCTTCGACGCCGAGGCACCTCCGCTACCGACAGTCAGGTGGTGCAACATGGACCCACACATCTCATTCTACGCACGCAGAGCCGGCAATGTGCCGCTGTGTCTCTGTCTGGTGTTTTACACTGTTTCTAATGTCTTGCAGTCTCACCAGGAGAGAACTCTCGCTGTACAATGTCGCCAGCTTCTGCGTTTGCCATCGCCACCGCTGCTGCTGGGCATAGCAGCTCCCAGGGTGAGCACGCCAAGAGAAGGTCAAAAAGACCCACAGCTGGGGCAGAGAAATGCTGTTTCGTTGGAACTTTAGCTCCAATGTTTGCCAGTAATTAAAGTTAGTCAGCTGTTAAATTGTGTGAAATCGTTAGCCTGATCTTTTCATTTGATTTCTCCCAGGTTTCAGTAATTCTGAGAAGACCTGTGACAAAGAATTCATCATCCGCAGAGCTGCAACCAACAGAGTTCTCAATGTGCTGAGACACTGGGTTTCCAAACACTCCCAGGTGAGTCCACACAGCGTGAACAGATTCTGAGAGAGGTCATCAGTGAGACCGGGTAAATCAAAATAAATAGATACAAGTTTAAAAGGGTACAAGATAAACCTGGAATGACTTGAGAGCTTTTGAAATCAACACAAAAAGGGTTTTTTGTGCTTTAAATGGCAAAAATGGCCAAAGTAAAGAGTTAAAACAGGTTCATTATCCCATGAAGGAAAGCTGGTAGCCCAGAACAGACAACACTAGGTCCTCTCAGATTTTTATGTTGCCTGATGTTGCCATAGGTTTTCCTACATACGCATTCACTTGGTTCTTGTTGAAATGTCAAACACTGCACCACAAGATGTCAGTAAATCCTACAGGCTGGTCCTTTAACTTTTATTTCAAAATTGGGATCTTAATGTCTCTCCTGGCTGTGCATCTCCTCATGCAGCCAGACCACTGCCACTAGCTGATGCGACTTGTTGGTTGACAGACGTCTGTCAGTGGTTTAGTGCGGTCACATACAAATTCACATTTAATTGTATTTTCACAAGTTTCCAGCATCTATTTATTTTGAGTTTAAAAATGTTGTAGATAAGCTTTAATGATTGTGAGGATGTTTTCTACCCCAACGCCCTGCGCCTGTCCTCGACTGTTTGTTTACAATACCACTTTACTATTAACCCTGGTTCTTCACAGCTCTGTAAAGAAGCTTGTGTCTACTTCTCTGTCCATGACATGACTTAGAGTTCACCTGAAAGAGTCTGTTGTGATCTGTTTTCATTGCCATCAGCCCCCCCCCCCCCCCTGTCACTATTCCCTGGTGGAGGTGCTCTTTGCTCTGCGTGTCTTTTCTCCCACCCAGGAAGCATGCAGAAAGGTCAGCCTCGTCCCTAGGGATACTACAGGACGATCATTTTCATTCCAGATTATATAAGATTCTATTTCTGTACCTGGATGTTGTGTGAAAAGTGAACATTTATTATTTGTTCTGATTGATTGAAAACGTGGTTCCGGCTCCATGTGGGAGACCTCGCGGTTTGTGGGCAGTGATGAGTGCTGAAGTGTTAAATAGTTCTTACATTGAGTGGGTGAGTGTCGTGGGGCAAACTAATATAAAACTAATATAATCATGAAGATCTTATCATTGTACAAAAAGGTAGTCAAACTTTACTTTACTTGTACTTTACTTACTTACTAAATTAAATGAATGAATATGAGCACAATGGTTCATATTAATGTACCAGAGTTAGCCTTTAAAACATAATTTCATCTGCGGTCCCCTGGCAGGTTGATGTTCAGAAGAAAACAAACAAACAGTAAACAAATGAACAAACAAGCAGACAACAAACTTGCAGCTAACACTTAGACACGCATAACAAACCCATAATCACATATACAGACACAAAGCACAACCAGTTCATAGAATGACAGTCTATATTATAGTATATACATAGACAAAAACACATAGGCACATGGACAGCACAAATATCCAAAGGATTAGAAAACGCTAAGTGGGTGAGTGAAAAACCCACAGTATTCAACAGTTAGTAAAAATTTGACAATTAAAAGGAGGAAAAGAATTAAAATAAGAATGAATACGAATTAAAATGACGATGACAAAACTATTGCAGATGATGACATGTTTGAGTATCCAGTAACCATTGTTTTACAGAACTGGAGAATTAGTTTATAGTTGTGATTTTCTAGTTAGTTCTATGAGTACAGTGTTCCAGGTATGTGCTGCTCGATGAGTCTGATTGTAAAAGGTAGTTCTACAATCTCCTCTAGTGGTTGATGTGTTTTTAATTCAGTTTGATGAGCTCAAGTGCAAATGTGCAATCATGTGGCATAACTGTAACTCAGTTACATAATGTGTATACATGTGTTTGTCCATCAGGACTTTGACATGAACAGTGAACTGAAGATGGGGGTGATCAGTCTCCTGGAGGAGGTGCTGCGGGATCCAGACCTGCTGCCGCAAGAGAGGAAAGCTACAGCAAACATATTAAGGTGCAGAGTCCCCACACTAAAACTTTATCCATTCATAACGAAAATAGGAAAATAGAAACTGCATTTTAAACTAATTAAGGTTTATGGGGACATTATTTGCATATATTTGTGGTTAATTGTCCCCCGTTCCACAAACAAGAATTTAATAATTATTGTATTATGTTTTTCTGCTGTTATATCAGTTCTTTTGATTTCCTTTAATAACATGACACCATTGAATGTTCTGAAAACCAATTTCAGTAAACACATGATTTTTCCAAGTTGGTTAATGACATCAAAACATCATATGCAAATGCATATATATATATAATATATGCATTTATCTTAATTGGAAATTTTAATTTCAACAAATACTTCTGTTCAAAGTGATTTACTGATCAATCTATACAATGCTTCTTTTGCTCGCCTTGTTACATTCACAAATCTCTGTATTTGTTTGTAGGTTTCTTTTTTTAATTGACCCTGTTTGATTAACATTCATCAAATCTTGGTAGTAGTTCATATTTTATTACTTCAATTTATTAAACCTAAAATCTGTATCTTGTATTTTTAAAGGAGCAACAGGAAATCCATTCATATCGGGAGCTCCTCGCATCTTTATTGTCATTTTAATACTCAGTAATACTCAATAATTTGGATGTATATATATATAAGAGGAAGATGCAATAAAAGTCTCAAGATAAAGTAAATGTGACAAACAGAGACACATCAGCAGAATCCGACTGAATTAATAGAAAGATGAAAAAAGTAGTCTTTTAAGATTAAAACTGTCGATAGTAGGATAAGACCTAATGTGGGACAGGAGACTATTCCATAGCTTAGGGGCATCAACAGCAAGCAGCATTTTAAGTTTTATATAACTTAATGTCTCTTAACAAAGATGAAATAAATAAATAAAAATGATAAAATATGAAAAATTGATTAAATAGTGTATAGAAATTGCATATTAAAACTGAAGACGTACATAGTGCAGTGTACGTGGTGTGCAAATGTGCATATTCATAGCCATTATGCTTATTTCCACCTTGTAACTCTGGTTTTGAAAGGCACTATAGAAATAAAGTTGACATAGTTCCTCTGCTTTGCTGTTCAGTGCCCTTTCTCAAGAAGACCAAGACGATGCTCAGCTGAAGATAGAGGACATATTACAAATGGTCAGTATTTCCACCTGTTATTACATCCCAGTAGGGATTTACTCATGTAGAATAGCTTTTACTAAATAAAGCTCCTAGCAACTGTTTAAATCATTTGTCTCCTGATCATGGAACAGAAAAGCTGTCCCCTGCTACACTTCATCGTGGTAAGAATCATGTTGCTCCCTCAGGGAAAAGCACCAGTTGTAGTTACCGGGCACTAGTGTCACAACCCTCAACACTGATAGCTAGTTTCCCAGTACACAAAGTTAAATTTGTGTTTGTGTGCTACCGTAGTTCTTTGAAATATTATGATAATATCATTATGTAATTCTGTAAACATTCAAATACATATTGTACAAATATTTTATTATTTGTGGTGGGTTTTGTGTGTGTGTCTTTAGGCGGAGAGTCCTAAAGCTGAGTGTTTTGAGTCTCTGTCGGCGATGGAAATGGCAGAACAGATCACACTGCTGGATCACATTGTGTTCAGGGGTATTCCCTATGAGTAAGTGCATCCACTACATCACACAAAGTGGTTTGAAACAGCAAAGTGAACAAAACAAAATAGTCAATGTAGAGAGAAACACATCTTGGTAACTCATTATTATACAGGTCTGTACTTTCCTGGCCAGTTTCATGAATGTTTCCTAGAAAAAAAACAATGTAATTTGGTACCAACAATAGTGAAAATCCACACTTCATGATATACTTAGAATTAATGATGAATCTTAAAAATTCAGCAATCTTTAAAACTTTAGTTGAACTGTTAGATTGCCATTAGCAGGACCCAAAAGCAGGCACGGTTCAAGAGATTTGGTGAATTTCACTAACACAAAGCAGGCTTACAGTTTGCAGGCAGGTAGGCCAAGAAAATCCATAACTCCAAAAACAGAATATCCAATAACTCAAGAAGCAAAATGGTAAAACAGAGAAACATACAAACTTTGTAGTTCAACTGAAAACAAAAACAGGGAAACTGGACAGATGAAAAAACAAAGACGATTGGGCAGCTCAGAGACAGACATGTGCATCACATGCTCCTTCAATGTTTATTGCAACAGTAGAACAGGTTAGTGTTTGACGTCTAGGCTCCGACTTAATCACTGCCTCAGATATGATCACATAGATATGATGGGAGTGATGAGCAAATACCTATAACCCCCCCGCCGGAGCGTACAGGTGGATGCTGGGGTGGTGGAGGGGCTGAAGCAACTGGCAGCAATACTGACACAGCAGCGGGGCAAGCAAAGGGAGTGATGGGAAATGTTCTCTGCTTAAATAGACACCTAATAAGGTGGGTGTGTATTATAGATGATTGTGGAGAGTGAGGTATGTCACATGATGTATGTCACACGATTGCTCGCAGGCGTCACTTAATGTGTGAAGTTGTTCTTCTGTTGACTTCGGTGTGTTCATGTGCTGTTAAGTTGGAATGTGGAAAAACATGGACATTGTAAAACGTGTTATATTTATGTGTTTAGAGCATTTAAACAATACATCTTTGATTTTGAATATAATAATTTGCAAGGATCAGGTGTGACAGGCTTATGAACAATTTTTAATTTGCACATTAATCATGTATTTGCTAAAAAGTAGTGTTAGGTAACATTTGACAAGTTCACATTAAAAGCTACTATTTAGAGGTGATTGTAAAATTATCTTAGTAATTTTTTTTACAAATTTGTGCGTTCAAGAAAAGAAGTCACAAAGTAAAACAGGAACTTATAAACAAAATACAAATAACTGAGATTTAAATCCAAATCTAAAAATTAAACACAAGGAAAATATCAAGTCTAATCCTAAACTCCAAACCCAATATCAAAAGGTCAAATCAAACAAGTCCAACAAAAAGATTCACAAGACAAATCAAGTCCGTCCAAAGTTCCAGACAGGGGCCGAATCATGACATGTGATCACAGCAGTTTAGGTGAAGTAGCCATCGTGCAGTGATAGCGGTGTGACCTGAGGCTGATGTGGACAAACAAGTGTGTGTACGATGCTGAAGGTTTCCTGTCCTGCAGGGAGTTCCTCGGTCAGGGCTGGATGAAGATCGACAAAACTGAGAGGACTCCGTACATCATGAAGACCAGCCAGCACTTTAATGATGTAAGACTTTGTGTTGCTCCCACTGAGTGTAACCTGGTTATGATGTTATATTCATTAGACACAAAAGCTGTCATAAGCTTTTGCAGTTTAATTTATACTGAGGTACATATTCACCATATTCCCACCGGGGTCATTTACCTTTGACGTCACATTAAGCATTTGAAGTGTCCCTCTCTCTACAGATGAGCAACCTGGTGGCGTCTCAGATCATGACCCACACTGACGTGGGCTCCAGGGCCAGCTCCATAGAGAAATGGCTGGCGGTGGCTGATATCTGTCGCTGCCTCAACAACTACAACGGCGTGCTGGAGATCACCTCAGCTCTCAACCGCAGTGCCATCTACAGGCTGAAGAAAACCTGGGCCAAAGTCTGCAAACAGGTTGATATCCCCTCATCAAATAGCTGTTATCCATCCACATGATGTTTTTTTGTGCAATTTTGTCATTTGTAAATTTGTTGCTTTCTAGACGAAGGCGCTGATGGACAGGCTGCAGAAGACGGTGTCATCAGAGGGGAGGTTCAAGAATCTCAGAGAGACTCTAAAAAAGTAAATCCACCTAATTCTCAGAGGCAGATTGTTCCATGGGTAAATCCAGTCTAAAGTTTGTATGTGTGTGTGTGTTTGTAGCTGTAACCCGCCATGTGTGCCGTACCTGGGCATGTACCTGACTGACCTGGCTTTCATTGAGGAAGGAACACCCAACTTCACTGAGGAGGGCCTGGTCAACTTCTCCAAGATGAGGATGGTAACAAGATAGTCTTCTACACATGTTGAAGCAGTGTGCACAGCACACAGTGTTTGAAAAAGAATAGCTTCTATCCATTTCTTTTCATGGTGTTACTGTGTTCAGTGAGAGTTTGACTGTGAAACCTTTAGGATCAGCTTAGAACCCTGTTATTCTAAAGCTTTGTCTTGACCTGTTGACGGAAAACTGCCTCTGCTCTCTCAGATTTCTCATATCATCCGGGAGATTCGTCAGTTCCAGCAAGCACCTTACAGGATAGAGCACCAACCCAAGGTGCGTCCAAAAAATACCTTTGAAACCACTGCCCTTTAACATTACAATTTTCTTTTTGTGGAATGAATGATTGAATTTTAACTGTCTCTTCCGTTCCCCCCCCCCAGGTGACTCAGTTCCTCCTGGATAAGACGCTAGTGATGGATGAAGATACCCTCTATGAGCTGTCACTGAAGATTGAACCCCGGGTACCACCTGGCTAGTCACATCTTTAAATACACACAAACAACCATGTTTTCCAGCATAAACACAGGCCAACAATTTAAGATAAGGCAGGAAACACTGCAAGTTATTGTGCTTAGGAAACTCAGGAGAAAATGTGCCTTGTTGTATGAATATCTGATGTGTATATTATAGTAAACAGAATGGACTGTGAAACATACACAACTCTGCCATACAATCGTACAGTAATGACTGTAGAAACAACATGTTAGCTACTGAAAGTGGCACTAGAAAGTAACCAGTTGCTGCTACCACACTGTACATACCAAACAATCTGCCTCTGTAGTCTTGCACATATACATGACCGATGAGTTTTGTATTGTTCGTATGATCATGGCCAGATGAACCTGCTTGAGGGACCAAGTGAGCTGCTGGGCCCGTGTTAACCGTCCCTGTGTGACGTGTACAATGTCTGTATGCTGGTATATTGCGAGGCCCCACTTCGCGGTGTGGCTGCTTCCGAATTCATTTCCCAAGACGCACCATGGAAGCTCAGCAGCTACACGGGATGTAAACGTATGTTGTGGTCATTTCTTTTGTTTTCTATGTGACAACAAAACACATGACACCAGCCTTTAGAGACACAACCCATAATGCTAAATTCTCTGTAGTGGACTGTGTTCCAGTCGTATCCTCTAGAATTTTCCTAAAGAATATCTTACATAAAATGTTTCATTTTCAGGCAAATACTGTCTGGGGAAATAAGGTCATTTTTTAAAATCTAATTTGCATCACATATTCTGCTATTTTTATTGTTGACACCATGCAAACATTTTCCCCACAGAACATTGTTCCTGGGAGCTTTTATAAAGAAATAATAATGGTCTTGACAACCAAATGTCTTCAACACAGGGTTTTTGGGATCTGAGAGTCTGGGTCCTTGGCTGAGTGTGTCACTTGTTAATCCAGCCTGTTGTGTGAAGGATTTGTATGTGTAGACATACACTGGGTTACCTAAACAGCTGTACAGAGTACAGTTCAAATATTTAATCTACCTGAATTTGTACTGACTCGTATGTCTGTTAGTGTTGTTGATGCTCACAGTCACAGGAGATGTTGGCTTGGGCTTCATTTCAACATTTTTATATCTGCATTCATTTGTTAACACAATTTTTTGTGTTGTTCCAGCTTATATTCTGTTGCATGTTACAGCAAAAATTGCTTGAAAACATTCCAAAACTGAAAATGTGCTTTTCACAGATAGAAGACATTGTTATTCATCTTGACAATCAAAAACACATCAATGGCTTCCAATCACGTCTGTTCTTCTTATATTAGTCATTTTGTACAGAAAGGTTTCTGACTTTATATCTTCATGTCTGCTCTTTTTTAAAGAATCGGCCTAAAGGTTTCTGACATTCTACAAAACCCAACAACTATAGTTATTTTCTATGTATCACTATTATTATTAGTTCCTTGTCATGTGATCATTTAATCATATTTTAAACTTGGTTGTCTTATAAGTAAAATAGTAATGTCTAACTATTGATTTTGAATGAAAGTCTAGACTCTAAACTTGTTTCTAGCATGAATATAGCATGTTCTCCCCTCTTTCCTCCAGATTACTGTCATCCTGGTAGGAGACTGTTACAGAGTTTTATTAGGTTTATTCATTTTTTTGTCCCGTTCCTGATGTCAGGAATCTTTAAAGCCCTTTAATGTACAAGACCCTTGATTTCGTATACTACTGTATTCTTTGAAATTCTACTTCTGCTGTTTTATTTTCCCATTCATTTCTTTGTGTAATGTACAGATATTGACACTCCAGGCTTAAAAATAAAAGCAAAATTTTAATTTTAATACAGTTGCAAGTTGTTGTCATAATGAATATAGTGGAGACACCAAGTTATCAACAAAGGATACACAGAAAAAACAACTTAACACAGAAAACACAACCAAACACAAAAAAACACAACCAAACACCGGAAACATTTAAACAAACAAACAAACAAAAACTTTCAATCCTGGGAAACACAACCAAACACAGACAAAACTACTTAACACAGAAAACACAACCAAACAAGAAATGGCAACGAAACACTGAAAACAAACAAATAACAAAATTGCAATATCGGGAAACACAACTAAACGGGGCAAACACAAACAAATACAAAAAACAACTAAATACGCTCAACAACCAAAAACGTAAAACACAACCAAGAACGAAAATATAACCAAAAACAAAAAAACAACCAAATGCAATAAACCCAACCACACGCAGGAAATGCAACACAGCCAAATACTGAAAAACAACCTGTTGGTTTTTCAATGAAAGGCTGGAATCCACACATTCAGAACGCTGACTTGGAGGCACAAGGTTTTAAAGTGTTCAACATAAAACCTGTAAAGGGGAATGAATGAATCAGCAGAATGGATGTGTTCAGAGTCCAGGGTTCCAGCAGGTGATGATTTCCAACCAGTCCAGAGCAGGTGGAGGAGCGGGCGGGTGTTCCAACACAAGAGCTCAGCAGCAGTCTGCAATGAGGCTGCTATTGTCAGGCAGGAAGATGATCCTATATAGGCACAGGTGAAATAGACTTACCCTTTAACCAGCATAGACCTTCATCAAATTGTATTTGTATAGCCCATATTCACAAATAGCAATATGCCTCATAGGGCTTAGCAAGGTGCGACATCCTGTGCCGTTAACCCTCAGCTAGAGTAAGGGAGAACTAACGTATTAAGAGGTTAAACCTCACAGAGACTCACATGTGAGGAATCCCTCTACCAGGACGGACAAGAGTGTCATAGATGCTTTGTGTAGCACATCAACAAAATAATGATATTAACAACATTGATGAGATGAGTTTATACGAAAGAAAATGTCTGACAGAGATGAAGGGAGCAGAGTAATGATATAGTCATATCCAATAATAGTTGTATATGTGAGTAGGCATGTTATATATAAGCAATCTAGTTTACCTTGTTTTATATTTGGATGTGTTTTCTGAAGTTTCTGTGTGTGTGTGTGTGTCTGGACCTGTCAGGGTCACCAGGGAGATCAGGAAGTGGAAGAAGTAGAATAGTAGGAGGGAGATCATGTGTATGTGTGAGCGGCTTCAGCTGATATTTTCAAGGTCAAACTGGAGAGTGATATCGGACCCTCGTGGTCATAGCTCAACATGAGCAGCCTGTGCTGCTGCAGCTCATCCCTGTGGCCCTCTATTGGTTTATAACTGCGTGTTTCTGAACTTATGATTGGCCTCCAGTTTTTAATCCCGCATGAGGGGGTGGAGCCCCCAGTGAGAGGAGTGTGAAAAGCTCTTTAACAAGAGACCTTCAGCAAGAAGTCAGAGCAGCTTTTCCACAGGTACCGTACCTTCTTTTCTTCTTTCTCTCGCAGAAACTCTTCATTAGCTTCCTGTACTTACAAGTACATCTCAAGTTGTCTGTGAAATCATCTGTAGATCATGTATCAAAGAAGATAGGGGTTATATTTTATATTATTTTATACACTTAGATATTTTTGTATGCTTTTGATGTTACTAGTTAATCTAATAGGGATCACCAGTGTGTGCATGTTTCGAGAATCAAAATGTTTAAGATGTCAAAGGTGGATAGAGGCATGTGATGATGACTTGACATGTAGCTGTGAAAATACAAATGCAAGGCGTAATAAGAAGCAAGAAAAAAAAAGTATATTCATAGACACATATATATTTATCTATATATATACGTATATTGTTATTTGTTTCTTTCACAGTTACTATGAAAATCTTTTCCTTTCTTCTTTGAATCTTAATCATTTTAAATCATGGAGGCAGTGTTAACTCATCTGTGTCCTTTGGAGAGGACGAGGCTGGTCTTATGTCCCGTCCGGCACGTAAACCCCCCCACCTCCCTGGGAGTTAAAAGGTCATACTGATCAGGGGGAAGACAGGCTGAGTCTGAGGTGGTTTTGGTGTAATCCTGACCATAAGACCATGTGATCCATAGTGTCAGTTAGCAGTCGAGACTTTACCACCAGAGGACACTTGTAACATGCAGCCAGGGATGATGTTTCCTGTTGCAACTTACATAACGATAGTGACAGATAAATAAAGATAATTCTCTTTATCCTATTTTTTTTAAATAACCATCTCTGCTGTTCCATGTTCTTTACCTGCCTCTGTCCCTGTTTCCATCCCTCTGTCCAGCTGACTTGGCCTCATGAGGGTCCGGTCTTGTGACCAGGTTTGAATGTCACCGAGTCCTGAGCCAGTTTGGGTTTTGGCAGTGGATCCTGGCAGCACAACTGCCGTCCAGTGATCTATAAATAATATTATCATTCACCCAAAGAGACCAGAGTCCTTCACCTCCACAGACTGAGGCAGGGAAAAGAGTCAGGGATAAAGAGTCAGTAAATAAAATTACTGGGTGAATGTGTTCCACCCCAGTTAGCAGTGCAGGGGACTGATTGGCCATGTCTCACCTCTGACCAGGATTAACAGGAGTGATGACGTCTTCACAGCTTCCCTCTATATTAAGACACAGCCGCATGGTCTCTGTGAAGGACGAGCTGGAAAATAACCTTCCAGTCACAAGTTTCATGAAACCTAGTCAAATGTAACATTTTGGATCGGTTTTGATGGACTTAAACTGAAGATTGTGGTCTTATTTCCAGCCGTGCATGAGAGCTGCCTCCTCTTTCCTCCCTCACTGACTCTTCTTCGGGTATTAGTAATGACTGAAGCGTAAGTGGTCATATGAAACCTGCCATTCTTTGGTACTGGGAGTCTGTGATAATGCTAAGAGGCTAAGAGCGTCTGCCACGTTCATGTCCTCTAATCTTGTTAATGTATCGAACAAAAACCTGTGCCGGGAGTGAGCTCGTGAGCTCGTGGTTACGACCTGGGTAGTAAGTGTAGTAAGACAGACAAAATTACAAATATACAATCTAACTAAAATATAATTAGTACTGGTGTGAGATAGTGAAAATATAATGGCGGTACTGTACACCATCACGAATATGATTGGATGTGGCCAGTTGGCTGGTAGCCATGCAGCTGTGACCCTGTGACTCTGAAGCATAAATGAAAAAGGCTTCAGTCAATCCTTCTAATCTTAAGTGCTGTTGCGTGAACTTCCACATTGTTTTCCTTGTTCTTTATTCATCACATTTGAAGAGTTTAACAGAACACTGACCCTCTTTCTCTGCAGCTCTTTTGCTACTGACAGAGTCTGACGAACCAGCAGAGAGATGGCGAACTCTTTCACACGAATGATCTCTGGCCGCAACACGGCCGTGCTGTTGGCCAGCTTGGGCGCGGGAACGTTGGCGACTGGCTTCCTGTTGAGTGAAAACAGTTCTCTCGCTGCCGAGGCGAAGAAGATGCTGTATCCTCCCAGGTAAGACAGGCCAACATGAAGGCCACAGATACAGTACGAAGGAGGCAGAGTCTTTTTACTGTAATGATGTAACATGAAACAAGGACTGCATCAGTTTACATCCTCTTCTCAGACCACTGTCTCTCTGCTCCAAATGCAGACTGAGAGAGAGAGATTCCTCGGCGCACGTACCACAGCTCAAAATACAACATATTAATATAAAAATGAAGATACATTCAATATTAACCCATTTGTCAATTAACACAATCTTCTAACAATGTTAGAACTGATCTAACATAATCATTGAGTATTAAATGCATTTACACAGGTATGAGAAATCCATACCTCCCCATCCTCTTGTGGGCAAATGGAACATCCCACCTGAGACTATACCAAGTCAGTCATGGGGCTTAAAGTTGGCTGGAATATCAAACCACAACATTACACACAGCTGTTTGCAGGATGCATAGCGGTGAGGTAATGTATCGTAATTCTCATTCTGATCTCATCCATCTTGTTTGTAAGAGACCTGGAGTCTCACTGCCGTAAATCGTTGCCCCTCCCCGACCACACACATTAAGAATAGTTTATAGAAAAAGTCAATTTGTCTCCCTTATAGTCTCATTTTCTATTGTAGGTCATCGGTAGCAATATTAAAATAAGACTGTTTCATAACCAGTTAAAATCTCCTTGTAGGGCCTTTACATTGTTTTCAATTTTCTAAGCTTTTTTGAAGAAGAACATTTTCAACATATATTCAATCATGTGTGGCTTTGCTCAACAATATAGCACAGCAATAAACAAGGAATGACATAAATTTGCACCTTACTGAATCAGGTATTGGTGCATGGATGTTGGACATATAATACGTTGTGGCCCCTTTATGAAAAGATCCACTGGGCAGAGAACAGAAAGAGGCTTCATTCTCTGGGTTTTTCTCAAATTCCCGTGGATGGACGACCTTGGTGAGTCAGCGAGTGGTCCAAGCTCTGTTATTATCTGCCCTGACAACACAGACACTGACTACGTGCTTCACATCACTTGCACATTTCAGACGAGTGACTCACTGCTTTATGTTTCCACCAGAGAAGCAACTGAGGCGACATTCAGTAGAAATACTTCATGAGCTCATTTGTATGTTTTTCAAAAGTAAAACTGCACAGAATCAACAGATGTGTTTTGAGGCCCGCTGTGACCGTGCGGTTCATGTCAGCACATTTCCAGTGAGTACGAAGAGGTCCCAGCAGCCACGTTGGCACCGTCCTGTGGTATCACCAACGCTCTCAGGTTTCATCTGCGTTACCTTTGACTCACTCGCCCTGTGACTGGTCTTCAGTCCTCCAGGTTGTGGCCCTGGTATTAAGCCTGTGTCAGAGCAGAGGTTTTTGAGCATTTGAATTTGTGAACACGCAGAAAACACCATCATACAAGTACTGTAAGGCTGCTTACAATCATTATTTTGTATTTTCAATAGGGCGTCTGGTCAATACAATGTCCGATAAGAGTGTCCATCATTAGTCCCTTAAGACCAAGTTGATGTATTTAAATTGCTTATGTTGTCTGATTTGCTAACATCCAAAACCCCCAAAATGTTACTGTCACTGAAAACTATGAAAACTAGCAAATATTTGTATTGAATCAATTCATGTTTTGGTATTAATGCTTAAAATATGAATTTAACATTTTAAAGATGATCTAAACTGTTTCCCAATAATTTTATACCAGTTGACTAATCAATTAATAAACTATTATTTTCAAATTGGGAGCACTGGCTGGTTTCTGTTTGACTGGGGTCTGACATGTAAAGTCCTGGGGTCTCCTTCTCATGGAAGTCAGAATTTAGTTTTCATGACAGTGACATTTTGAGAGCGCCTTACTGTCCTACTGTGAATTTCCTTTTGAACTGGATGGTGGGATGGGATCGGAGGAAATGGTTTTAGCATCTGATGTTTGATGGACTGGGGATAGAAACTCTTTAAAAGCAGATCTGCATTGAAAGCACGAAATCTTGTCTATACCCCTGTAGCTCTGACTACCCTGACCTGAGGAAACACAACAACTGCATGGCCTCCTCTCTGACTCCGGCCATTTATGCCAGACTGAGGGACAAGGTCACCCCCAACAACTGGACCCTGGACCAGTCCATCCAAACTGGAGTGGACAACCCCGGGCACCCTTTCATCAAGACGGTGGGGTGTGTGGCTGGTGACGAGGAGAGCTACGAGGTAAGAGAGGTCGAGGGTCACAGCTTGTTCTCAATCAATCTGTCAATCAATGAATGACTCCAAAATTCAGTGTAGAGCTTAAAAGTTCCTTTTTAATCTTGGAAATTCCTTTTTTTCAAAGATCAGTATTTCTACACACACACACACACACACACACACACACACACACACACACACACACACACTTTTTGAATCCAGACATGCACACTTGACCTGTTAACTGTTCCCTGCAGGTGTTTGCTGAGCTCTTCGACCCCATCATTAAAGACAGGCACAACGGCTACGACCCCAGAACCATGATACACCCGACTGATCTGGAAGCCTCCAAGGTGTTTCCATCATAACAGCCCCACCACTCCCTTACCCTTCCATCCATACATTTCCTGAACCTGTAAAATATTTTCTTCAACATGCTTTTCATATTTTCTTTTCTCCTTTCCAGATAACCAACGGCGTGTTTGATGACAATTACGTCCTTTCGTCCCGTGTCAGGACCGGACGCAGTATCCGCGGGCTGAGCCTCCCCCCGGCCTGTTCGAGGGCCGAGCGTCGCGAGGTGGAGCGGGTGGTTGTCACGGCCCTGGCCGGCCTGAAGGACGACCTGGCTGGACATTATTACAGCCTGGGGGACATGACGGATCAGGAGCAGCAGCAGCTCATTGACGTGAGTCTCATCTTGGCTTATTCAAAGGAGCAAGAAAATTGTTTCCCTTGTCCCTGAGATCTCGGACCATCATGTTTAATGTGAAAGAACAACTCACATAGAATCTTATTGGGGATTCTTACATTTTAGAGCTTAATTACATTGATTTCAGCTACAAAGTGTCGTGTTTACATTGAGTGTGATGGAGAAGCTTTTTGGTTTAATTTGACATGAAAAAAATCTTTTTAATTGATGGTTCTCACCCTTTTGGGCTTGTGATCCCTTAAAGTCGAGCATGTTACTTCGCCTTCACGTGGACATTTCCCCTCTCAAACCAGCCTGGAGGGGAGAAAGTATTGTTTCTGTCTCATAATTTCAGGTTATATATCAGAGTGGTATCAATCTACTCGTCTCTACTACTCGTCTCTGCAGGAAAGCTAATGAGTGTATTTCAAACGTTTCTCAACTGTTGCTTTAAGTCTGACAAGATCTCCCTGATAATGTCAGAGTGATTCAGCCTGTACTAGGACGCTTCCCATTTATACAAAGGCTGCATCACAAAGGTTTAGAGCATGAGTCACAAGGACTAAAAGTCACAATATAAATGACATAAGCCTTTTTCAAATTATTAGTCAAATTATCTTATATCTGCTGTATAATTTTTTACCATTCCTTTTTCCCCCCTGCTCAAATCACATTATTGACAGCTTGCGATACAAATGCACATAGTCCAGGAGGTAATGTAGGTTCAGTTTTATTGACCTTTCTGCTCTGACCGTTTCACGCTGCGCCACATAAGGATCACTTCCTGTTTGACAAGCCTGTGTCTCCATTACTCACCTCGGCCTTCATGGCCCGGGACTGGCCTGACGCGAGGGGCATCTGGTAAGGCTGATGTTGTTCTGTGAAATCCACAGTGAAGGAAGGAAATGCAGTTCAAAGCATTCCCACCCTGAACTTTACTGACCCACATGGCCTTTTCCTGTCCTAGAGCTCCTGATCTGTGACGTGCACTCATTCACTCAGTTCTCCTGCTCTCCACTGTAGGAGGAGCTTGTAGATTCTTCCAGTGGTGGAGGAAGAAGCACTCTTCTTTTCACTCGAGGAAAATTAGCAGTGCCTTGTTGTAAAATTACTTTCAAGTAAAACATTCAAAGTTCTACATGACTGAGAATTTAAAAAAACGTGTGTAACCATGCCAACCTGCAGATAAATACTGAAGTAAACACAAGTACCAAAATCAGTACTGAATCACCAGTGAGTAAAGTGGTCAAAATGAAGCACATTTACTCAATTGCTGTCCTTAATTTGAGGTACTTGTACTTTACTTCACTATTTCCATTTGGACATTATGGATAATATAACAAGCTTTTAAACTACAACACACTGAAGATGAAAGATGAAATCAGTGTCTCCAACCATTTTGCATCCTGACGTCTTCCAAACAGCAGTGTGTGGTCGGGCTCATGTTTCAGATGTCTGTGACGCCCAGCAAATAGTTTCATATTTTTTTCTCACATGGTTTCATTTGAGTAAATGTTCAAATGATCCAACATATCAACTACAAAAACACAAAGATTGAAGAAAAACTCCACAAAAAAAAACAGAATTGTAAAACTGAACCATTGTTTTTTCTTTTTCCTCTGCAATGAATAACAGGATGACTCCTCCGATTTATCTGGAGTCCCTGTGTATAAAACAATACATAAGTCTGGAGGGCAAACCAGCTCCTCCTGCAGCAGCTACAACACTAACAGTTCACAGTTCACTCTTGAAAATGTTTTCATCATGTTTTGTTGAATCGATTTTAACTTTTGACAATGATCTGTTGGTTTGGCAACCTTAGCACGGTCAACAAAAACAGGCTGTTTGACTTTGTCAAAAGATTATTGGCACCAACTTGAATGATCTCTGCCATGTTTACCAAGTTAGAGCCACTAGAGGGCAATGGTCATCCTACCAGACCCTCAACACCCTCTTCGTGCAGAATTTCGACTTCTGCCATCAGTCAGGAGGTACACTTACCATGGGAAGGCCAAATCAAAAATATATTTGGGATCATTTGTCCCCTCAGTTATATAACTAGTTTCATGATGACGTCTTGTTTATTATATGTATTTATGAATTCCATGCACTCTTATGATGTGTATGAGTTGTGTGTTGGTTGTGTGACCACTGTTTGCAAACCAAATTGCCCCTCGTGGACAATAAAGACTTCCCTTAACCTTAACCTTTAACATACTGCTCACTCAGTATTAACCCTTTAATCATGCCATGTATAATAATACAGACGTCAGAGGGACCAAACCACAACTTGGATTTTCACATCTTTCTGCTTACTTAGTTTTACTTGTAGTTTTTTATGCAGGACTTTTACTTGTAAGGGAGTATTTTTTACACATAATTTACATAATGATACTTTTGCTTAGGTAAAGTATTTGAGTACTTCTTCCACCACTGCTGTTGTCACCAAATTATAGAACAATCCTTTTACTCCTCTTTAACATCCCCTCCCTATGTTTTCCCCTCCCACCCTCAGGACCACTTCCTGTTTGACAAGCCTGTCTCTCCACTGTTGACCTGTGCCTTTATGGGCAGAGACTGGCCAGACGCCAGGGGCATCTGGTAGGGTCTGTTCGTCTCTCCTGCCTGCATGTCTGCTGTGTCACCATTTACACTCTAACCTCCACATGCTGACTCATGCCAGCAGGAGTGTATGAAGGGACCTTGGGGGCCCCAGGCAAAAGGGATCCTGGGACCCCCCTCTTAGTTTTGGGCCCCAGGCAATTGCCTGCTCTGCCTACCCTCTTGCAATGCCCCTGCGTGCCAGTGATGTGTTCAACTTTTTAAATATCTTACTACATCATGTGAAGCTCAGTAGAAGCATGTGTGTGTGTGTATGTTTCCAAGTAGCATGAATATGTGAATGACTATAAGAAAGTCTGCTCCTTCATGACCTATGTGAGTCATCTCTGGAAATGAAAGCAGCTATTTTCCCAGAGAGCTCTTTATTTAGTTCCTGTAGCTGGATTTCTGCAGGCACAACAATGAGAAGACCTTCCTGATCTGGGTGAACGAGGAGGACCACACCCGAGTCATCTCCATGGAGAAGGGAGGCAACATGAAGAGAGTGTTTGAGAGATTCTGCAGAGGACTCAAACAGGTAGAGAGGAGCATACAAAAACACAAACACAAACACAGAGACAGGATGATAGATGTGGACTTTGTGTAAAACTAAGATATCTTAACAACTATTGGAGGGGTTACCAGGAGGTTTTGTGCATGTGGACATTCATCTTCCCCTCAGGATGAACTGTCTCATACTCTGTTCATCCTTGGATCCAATACCTTGACATTAGCACTTAGCTCAAATCACAGCTGTACACAGCCAAACACTTGGGATGGGATCTCACCTCCCCGCACTATATGCAAATAATCACGTACATCATTTGCATTCACACAGCGTCAATATGTGGCCACACATGTTGATACCAAGTCTTAGTACACATATTGGGACCCTGTTTTGTTTGTATTGTGCACAATGCAAAACACATTCCTAATCTTGGTATCATACTATTTCATGGACTGAGCAGTTGATGGCAGTAATGCAGCAGGAAACATGGTAACGAAGGCAGAGAAGAAGAGAACTGCAAGCAAGCAAATTGACTAATATTCAAAATATATTCGTAAAATACAGCTTAAGGAATGCTTAGACCTCGAGGAGACACACATTGTAGTTTGATGAAAAATAACTTGCACTGATCACTTAAAGGGTCAGTGTGTAGAATTTACTGACATCTAGTGGTGAAGTTGCCTGTTGCAGCTGAATCCCCCTCACCTCAACCTTGCTTCCAAACATGAAAGAGAACCCGTGGTAGCCTTCAGTTGTCATAAAAACTCAAAATGTGTTTAGTTTGTCCAGTCAATGTTCAATCTTTATTTAAGCCTGAAGTTAAAAGTATATGTCAAACATATTTCAAGTTTTCACTCTTAGCAATAGTGTAAAATAACATCTTGGAGCATTCGTGATTACAACAGATTAAATGGTCCAAATTTGGAAATATAAGTGACTGATCAACTCTGTGCATGTCACATCCCATACAGGTGGAGCATCTGATCCAGGAGAGAGGCTGGGAGTTCATGTGGAACGAGCATCTGGGCTACATCCTCACATGTCCCTCCAACCTGGGCACCGGCCTGAGGGCGGGCGTGCACGTGCGCTTGCCAAAACTCAGCAAGGTAATACATGCACACTTTCAGACGACTCACCAGCTGTCCCGCTTCGGGAACAGTCACAACTCTGTAGGAAACACACACAGGCACAACTTTAACCAAGTTAACAAGAATAGTCTCTCTGGTTAAGTTCATCGTCTGCAGCGATGGAGTTTGTGCACTTCTCATGGAGCTGTAGATGATTAAAGTTCAATTTTTCGGAGAAATTAAAAAAAACGTTTGTGATATTCTGTGTTTTATTCTGTGTGTTATAAATTCCATTCAAACTATAACTAACAATGAATGTCTCCTACTAACAAGTAAAGTTTGTTCATCAAAGCCTGATATATCTTATTCATCCCTGTAAAACATTTAAACACACTGTTACACTGGGTCACATGTTCCTTCATCACCATGAACACACACACACACACACACACACACACACACACTGTAGTTTATTATGAATCAGTCCCACATATACACTGTCCTGCTGCACCAAATGTGGATTAGTATCAAATAAAAAATAGTCCCCAACAACTTTTTTACTCCTGTTTGTGTGAAGAAATGAAACCAGACTCTAAATGTGTTCTGCAGAGGAAGCTCCATTAAATTGAGGTCAAGAATCAACACAATCTCCACTCTAGCCCAAAGCTTTTACCAAAAATGTAAATGTAATTAAGTATATGGTTTATTAACATTTGTTCTACAATGTTTCTTTTACAATTTACTGCACCATGTAACAAATGATTGAAAACACTGTGCAGGACCAACGTTTCTCCAAAATCCTCGACCACCTGCGGCTGCAGAAGAGAGGCACGGGCGGGGTGGACACGGCTGCTACTGGAGACACCTTTGACATATCCAACAACGACCGTCTGGGTAAATCTGAGGTGAGGATCAGTCATGTTGCATGAAGAAATATTTTCTTCCTGCTGTTTATTTGTTCATGTTATTCGGGGAACTCCATTTCCATCATCAGACTCATAAAAAGCTGATCTGAGTCACTGTTTTGCTGTAGAAATGAACTTTATGAGTGTGTGTGTGTGTGTGTGTTTGCAGGTGGAGCTGGTCCAGATGCTAGTCGATGGAGTCAACTACCTGATTGAGTGTGAGAAGAAGCTGGAGAAGGGCCAGGACATCAAAGTCCCAGCTCCCGTTGTTCAGTTCAGGAAATAGAAGCTGGACTCACGGTGCCTCCGGTGTTAGACAGAGGTCAGCGCTCTGTTCGGTGCTCCCTCCCACACTGAGCCAGTGGAGAAACCTCAGAATGACAAGCATCCACTGCTGCAGAGGAGGTCCTTTCTTTACGCCTCCCACAAATCTTTAGGGTAGCCTTATCGTAGACATGATCTGCTGTTAGGGGGAATTCTACCTCACTTTAAGGTCTTCACTGTAACCCCGACTTTCAATAAAATCAACGGTAATAAAAAAAAACGACACTGTATTTTTGACTTTTCTTCTTCTCGTGTGTTATTTAACCCTGTTTCACAAATCCTCCTTCATTTTTCCAGGAGAATGGAGAACACTTATTTGAAGAAAACTTGGTAACACTTTACAGTACGTCCTACTGGTGGTTATATCATAAAAAGAAGGAGATAAAAAAGAGAAGTGTTTAGCTAAATTAATTCTACTATAACCTTCAAGGCACAGTACTGGGGGGAAAAACGGACTAAATCTGTTACACTGATCCTTTAATAACTGCTTGGATGTGTAGAAAAGACAAGATACAAAGAGAAAGTACAAAATTAAACGGGTTCCTTTTTAAAAAAAAATTCACAGCTATAGCTACAGCCACACTACCGGGATTTGTTCACATGTCTTCTACATCACTGTCACATTTGGAATGAGGACAAGTAGGAAAGTGGGTCAATACTTTTGTAAATAAGCTCCTAGTAGTAATGTTAGCCAAGCACTGCAGCAGCTCATGACAGTTTACGGTGGAGTGTTTAAATACACCTTGGTTACAGCCATGGTGTACAACACAATAGTAAAGTAAATGGATACTTTTTTTTTATAATTATGACAATCACCAATCTTTTGCAATGCAAGAGCATTCCGGGTCAAAGCGCTGTGGTGTTTGTCTCTGAATGACTCTTCAACAGTATTTCTTTGCTGCTTTAACTGAAACCCTGAGCTAGAAACTTTGAACCACAAGATATTTGGCTCCTCACTTCTATAAGCAGGATGCTGAAAGACGCGACTTTCGTGTTCAGACAGGTACATTCATATAATGAATATTAATGAATATATCAATCAAATTAATGTTTTGGACCTTGGGGTTCTCAGGGCTCGGCTGTTGTCAAGACTTTTTTTCTTGGAAACACTTCTCTTTTAGTCTCTTATTGCATTTTTTTTTCTTCAATGTATCTATTTTTTAAATTTCTTTTTGACATATTGAAATAATCAAATAAAATCTAAATCAAAGTTGACAGTATTTCTACAACTCCAACCTTAAAAGTAAGCCCCCCACCTTAGGCTAGTTGTAACTTGATCTTTCATTTTTGGTTTTACAAAGGTCTGATGAGCTGTTACTGTATTGTTAGGTCATGGGATGTGGAGCTTGCCTGTTGAAAAATCCAAATGTGTGTCCTGGAGCTCAGAGTGGGCCTCCCTTATCTGAGGGAATCACTTCTTTAATAAACTACATGTAAGGTACTGCCAGTTCCCCTACACTGCACACACACATTCTGTAGACATCGGCCGGTTGGGGACTGACATGTAGGCCTGAGAGAGGTGATGCAACGATTGATGGTGTTGTAAGTCATGTCATCAGGTTCCATAAGCAGACTAAGGTGGTTTAGTGAATGGATTCTTAGAAGCCATGTTTGGTTTCATTTGTGTTGTTTAAGATCATAAAAAGGTCGTCTCTTGGTACAATAGTGTAGAAGAGATGTAAAATAAATAGAATGTAGATGAGTTGGTTACACGTTCATTTTTAATGTTTATAAGTTTCAGTCTTTTAATTGTGTGGCATGTGTTTCCTGTTTGCACCCGAGTCTTTTCATAACCTTTACTACATTTTTCCAGTACTGTGGCTCCATAATTTAATATTATACCTCAAATCCTTTTTAGGCTCATCAAACCACTCTGTGCTCTGTATGAAAGAATCGGCATTGATGTTTCTCATTTGTTGCAGTTTACACAAAGACATAATATCTGAAGATAATAAACAAAAGAAATACAAGTTTGATTAAGCATCCATCACAGATCTTTATTCAATGAAGACCTTCTGTCTACCACCTGCAGCTGGATGTGTTGACAGCATAGAGCGGGCTGCTGCTGTGCTAGGATTCGTCAGCCACTGGTGTTTATTGATGAGGAAAGCTTTTAAATTAGCACTGTTCAACTGCTGATTACAGAAACATTAACAGCAGACGGAAAACCAATTGCAATTCCAACAACCAATCGGTGCCTTCTATAGAATGCTCCTAGTATGACAATATTGTCAGTGAGTGTGATTAGGTGACATTGAACAGTGCAGAAGATCAACCCTGTGTGTTAATAATAGTTCTAAAACAAAGGGTTTGTCTTATTTCTGTCACGAAAGATGCCATAACAGACAAAAGAAACTGACGTGCCCAAACAACTATGTCTGGTATCCAGACATCCAGTAGTTATATCAACAAAACAAAAACATCCAATTCCCCTCCTGCATAAAAAGTAATGTAATGCTCGCTGACTGTGTGTACTTTCCTGGGAGGCCAACAGAGGAGTGATAATAGTTCTAAGGGATTTCTGTCCCAAAACGTCTCAAAATACAAAGACAAATGGTTGTTGTTGCGTTTCATAAACTTTTTTTTACAAGTTCTGAATCAATAACAAACTTTTCCATGTACTGCAGTAGGTGATTTTACAGAGTACAGACAGAACCAAAAAGCAAATAAGGAGAAAAGATAGACAAACAGCATTGGATGCTGTATGGTTTTAACTTCTGAAAACAAAGCTATAAATCTGTAAACATGTCTGCATGAACTAATGATCAATCTGAGAACACATTCAACATTTAAGTAAGAAGAACAGCATTTTAATTATTCCTGATATTTAACTTTGCAGGATGCCACCTCTGACAATTTTCTTGTTTTTCCTATAAAGAAATCAGTAGAAAGAAGTCATCAACAAATCAAAAGGTGACACCTAGAGGCCAGAACCTACCTATTCACCAAAAGTACTGCTTTTTCTTTCTTTTTTGGCAAAGTGAAACAGAAACACAATCCTCTATTAGTGGTTGCAGAGTGCTAAAACAATGCAGGTACACAAATCTGGGCAACTCTGTGGGGTTTTCGAGATAAGAACAGAGAGTCAGGGTGAGCTCTTTCAACAGGAAACAGAAAGGAGGCCAACAGCCGTGAGTGTCAGTGTTGTGACGTCAGTCCATAGGTCGCTTTTCACTGTGTTTCTTTGTGAACTCCTCGGCATTCTTCATGAATTTACCCTGGTCTTTAGTGTATTCCTCTGCCAGGTCTGCCCTCAGCGGGTGCTCGGGCTGGGGGACGCTCACCAGAGCAATGAGATTATTGATCACTGGAGGAGAGAAGGAATGGGAACACACGTGAGTAAGAGGTGTGTAAAAGGGGTTTTACACACCTTTTTTAAAAAACTGCAGATTATCACAAACAGCAGTGAGGAATTTCTGTGTGAACTTTTCCACCTTTTAAACCTGCAATAGCAGAGTATTGGCCACTTGGAGGCAGTAGAAACAAGCTGTGAAGAGTACACCCCCTCCTCTTACCTTGGATGGTTTTTGTCGCTGGTTTCCAGTTCTCCACACTGACGATAGGCAGGCAGACCTGACCCTTCTCGTCAATATTGGGATGGTAGATTTTTGTCTTGAAAGTGACCCTGGGTGGCTTGAAGGGGTACTCGGCAGGGAAGATGATCTCAATGCGAAATGCTCCTTTGTCATATGGAGGACAATCCTTGGACAAAAATAAATAATCACATTTATCAACCTTTTCAAACTCAAAATTCACGTTTTTTCCCCCTCAAGTGTTATTATTAATATTGAAAAGGTAGTAATAGGTCAGAGGGAAAATTTGAAATGATCTTTTTGCTCCCAGTAGCTGGAGGGGTGTATCAGCATCTGTGTTTAGATGACAGCAGCTCTGAAGTTAGAACCCCGGAGTCGGTATAAATGACCGTCTCCGGCTTAATGTTTCAAGCCATTTAATTTTAAGATGAGAACCCTGTAAAAGGGCTCTTAAAAGTGATTGTTCCATCATATAAAAATAGATTTTTGAATGCTTGTCAGAAAAGAGCACAGGACATATATTGAATGCTGTTGCAGGACACAAAATATACAATTTAAACTGAAAGTTAAAAGGTCACTTTAGTAATAGTTGAGTACTTACAGGAACAATTAGCCCTTGCCAGGCTAAGATATTTGATTCGTCGACTTGAATGTTGCGGAAATGCTTATGTCCAGATTTCCTGATGTCACCGAGCTCCTGAAAGAAAAAAAACTTGATTTAAAATGGGATAAAATTATCTGATTACTGGGAAAGTAGAGATGTTCTCATACCGATTCCAGCATTGGAAATACCTCAGATACTGCTGAAAATGCCTGGTTGAGCATTGGCGAGTACTCAAATCTATGTACCAATCAGATTCCATGTCTTTAAGATATATTCATTTCACCCAGATAAAAACTGCAGTTTCCTTTTCCTGGAAATCAATTCTGCATCTCCACAGCCAACAGCAGTTGCACCGTACTGCCACTGGCAATACAGATTGGCGAGCTAGATAAAACGTCAGCAATTTGGTAATATGTCATACTGGAAAGTCCCAGAAGTGATACCATGATGTGTACTGCATTCAAGACTTCAGTTTCAAGGGATGTTGTGCATTTCTAGATTTACTTAGATGTTTATATACACGTTTTTTTTCTAAATGCACCAGTATCAGATTGGTACTCAGTATCAGGAGTGGAAAAATGGTATCAGACCATTTCTATGGGAAAGCACTCACTCATGGAGGATGCACTCTCTGTGGCCACTTTGTGAGCTGCACCTGTATAGTCTAATGCAACTGTGCTGCCTTAACATCCACTTTTATGATATATAATAATGTTTCAAATGCCCAGTAGATAAAGAGCATTGTAATACGGCCCTGACGTACTGAGTCCAGTCAAACAGTTACGTCACTCTCTTCACAATGAGTCAGATCCACTCTGCTCATTTTGACTGCTTACAAAATGTATTATCCTTCTGTACAATGTACAACAACACTGTACATAGTGGAGACCTCTGTGGTAGATGGTTAAGTCAGTGATTCATAACGCAACACATGTTTCTGGGAATGTGAGTGTTGAGCGCTTCATTACTGAGTTCCCTAACAAAGCAGTACAATGATGTCCCATATGGTATCTCAGCCATTATCAATATTAACTATTGTTGATTATCATTATTATTGTTCTGCTTTCATTGTAATATGGCAGCAACTATTGATTGTTTTTATTATCATCGATCAAACAATTAATCATTTGGTCCTATCACAAGTTCTCAGAGTCAAAGGTGGTGGTGCAACAACATCTGATTAATTACTATTTTTATTTGAATAATCCATTTCATTTGAATAATGTACTCGTAAATATGCGCATGTGCAAATAGGTGTCAAATTGGTGGAAGTGTTGTCACAATACCAAAATGTTGGTTTGGATACCAATATCAAGTCATGAATTAATGGTACCCATACTTTTTCAACACTTTCCTTAGCCGATGTGTCCCGGGCATCATTTATTACGTACCCATACTAATAAAATTAGGTATTGTAACCGTTTTAACAGCTGGGTATCGCAATACCTTTCTAGTATCGCTATACCATGCAATACTACTTGGTGGAAATGGATTTGTTGTTTGTTTACTGATTTAGGCTGTAACCAGCCAACATTTGGCATTTCTGCTTGAATAAAATAGTTACCAATATTTTTGTCACTCAACTAACGGAATAATAATTTTAGCTCAACATGGCTTTACCATGTGATGAGCAACTAATCCTGGGTGCCTCTCATGTATTATTACAGTCGAGTCACAAAGAAAACCAAACTAAATACAACACTCAGTGCTGTTTCCGAAGACATTTCTAAATCCCTCGAACTGAGTGAAAAAAATAAAATAAAACTAAGTCTCCTGCGTGACAGAAAAGATCATTAACTCATATTTACAGGTTGTATTTTCAACCCAGGAAACCTCTTTAGTGTTTTTGTAGGACATACGAAAAAAATATAAGCGCTTTAGTTGGAAAAAACACAAAAAAAGCTGCTGCGATGCTCCAGAGTTATACTAGTCAGTGATTGTACTCAGATTGCAGCTCAGATAATTTGACTGCGGTGTCATTAAGTAAATACTTTAACCTGAGAGGCAGAAGTATATCTCTACTAAATCATCTACTTCCCGTCAGTATTTGTGTGTGGAATTCAGAAGCGGAAACAAAATACTTGACTGATGTTCTCACTTGACTAATTCCTAACACAGGGACCTTGTTGTAAATCAAAACCAAATGCTGGTACATCGCATTGAAACTGAAACTATCAAACTGAAGTTCTGGAGAAAGTCATTTCCTGTCTATTACACTCAAGTAAAACAAGATTTTAACATTTGTTTAATAATAATAACTGTTATTATTGTTGTTTTTTAACAATAATATGCAATTTGCGAACACTTTACAACTCATCTGTGGATATTTTTCACAATTTTATGATATTTTATTGACTGTACCAGTCAGTAAAATAAATTGGCTTGTTATTTAATGATTAAAGAACATAATTATTAAATTTGAGCCTAATATTTTGTTGAAATTTAAAGAAACTGGGAAAAGCAGCAAATCCTCAGATTGGAGGGCCTGACAAGAGAAAACTTCGAATCTTTAATCAAATTACAGAAATAAACCGATTTATTTTCTGTCGATTCACTTATGGATTCATAGTCTGAGTGTAGTTGTTTAGTTAATTTATGTTTTTTGGTCGAATAATCTCCGAGCCGGGGTCTAAAGTCACGCCCCAGCCCCAAAGTCTCCATGTTTTCGGCACAGCCGCGTCTCTCCACACGGTGACGGCTCGTGGAACCAGGGGCTTCACTACCCAGGAACACGCCGACTCATCGGCTCGCCCTTCGGATATCGACGCGTCGCCCGCCCGCTGCCGTCTAACTGTGTCGCTGCTGACTCACTCCAACTAACTAACTAGTTCCCCCAGTCGCCGTTTGTCGGACGTCATGGTCCTTTCATTTCGTCGAGCACATGAACGAAAGGACATTTACACACGGCTGACGGGTCTTTAGCGACACACACACAGCCGAGACAAGTCGGTTGAACCCTCCCGACGTAGAATTGATTGTAATGAACGTATATTATTATTTGTTTTTACCTTTGTTAGTCTTCTGGACGCAGCCATTGTGGCACCGATCTCGTCGTCGTCGTCGCCGTCTTCTTCTTCTTCTTCCTGTTTCTTTCCGTTCCTTCATAGACTTCTTTTGAGTTTGTTTTTAAGAGGCTGTCAGTCGGCGTCCTGGGTCACTACCACCACCTACCGGCCAGGAGGATGTATGTCAGACGGAAAATTACAAGGGGGAAGCATTTGAACCAGAGACTCGTTTATTTGCACCAGAAGTGGATATTTTATTTTTATTTAAAAATAAACAAGACAATATATATATATACATATATTTTTAAGGATTTAAAAAATATGATAAACTACTGAACATAAACTCTAAATGGCACAAATGGAGTTTATGCCTGTCAGTTTTAAGGCATTATATAGAATAGGACATAAGAAAATGCCAAAGTATTTTAGAATAATAGTTTTAAAACCATGGCCGCGAGCAGCACTGTGCGGGCACAAGCACTTCCGATCTCGTGACCTGATGGGGCCGTGGGGGAGGGCGAACAGGGCGGGGCGAAACAGCTCCATGTTGCGTGCGTTTTGTGCATCTCGGGAAGGATAAACACGTCACTTCCTGTGTTCGTCACGCGGCGCTTGACCAGGCCCACTAATCACGCATTACGGTCCGAGCCATCAAGTGTAGACCACAAGGTGAACATTGTATGTAAATCGAATTAGAGTTGTAAAACGAGGCTTACCTCCTTTTGGCAGTAGGTGGTGCTATCACCATCACTACATACAGACTGTTTGATATGTTCAGGTCAAAAACACTCTGGTTTCTCTACAGATCTTATAAATATTTCACCTTTGCAACAGTCTAAGACATCGAAAGAATATATGACCACTGGACACTGTGACATTAAAGCAAACAGACAACAAGGAATTATTTGCTTAATGACTCCTTTGAAATTTGATATAAAGCCTGGGTGGAGTTAAATACTAAGTCACAAACAAGTGTTATTCTTTTAGCTGAACCCTTTTTATACACAACATGGGTCAAAAGTGACCCGGCTCAGTTTTTATTTTTATTTTGTATATCATCATTCAGTATTTCAGGTATTCCCCAATTAACTTGTTTTTGATCATCACAAATCCTTATTTAAATTGTTCCTGTTACTTTTTGAATAAAAATCCTTTTTGTATCACTACCCTTCTAATGTATAACATGGGTCAAATATGACCCGTATTCATTTCCTTTGTTATTTCATGCATGGCTGAGTGTTTCTTTGCAATATGTTTGAAATAAATATATTTTATCATTTAAAGTATTCATTACGAATCTTGTTTTTGATTTGTACATCACTTTTACACACATGGGTCAAAAATGACCCATACAGTATGTATTCACAACAAAACACCTACCATTCATTTCACACAGCTGCTTTTGCACATCTGATGCATGTAAGTCTTATTTTACAATCAATTACTAGTGAGAAAGAGAAATATGTACAATACTAACTAACTGTTAGCTAGCTAGCTTCTTTTCTGGATAGCTAACCATAGCTAGATCAACAGGAGTGTCTTGGAATCCAGCTCTCCAAAATGAAGAAGGCTCTTTTGATGACATAGAAGACTCATCTTCTATGTCATCAAGGGCATGCTATGCCATGTTGTGCAATAGCAGGGGTTTGCATAGCTTGTAATGCATATTCAGAGTGATCAGAGTAAAATTCAGAGTAATCACCTGAACAACTAAACTCAACAGTGCAGTAAATCGAGGAAAAGACCATAATGGCACACAAGATGAATGACCAACAGCTGATACATTTTCTGCTGTACCTTGCAGAACTGAGGGCAAAGGAGAATGAATAGAAGAGCAGACAAGAACTGCAGAAGATGAAAGAAATGTTTATCATGTACGATGACTATCAGGAGCGCAGTGAGAAAGTGGCGACGATGAAAAATTAGAAAAAGGTGGCAGATGACATCCTATATTCCTAGAGGCAAGTGAGCTAAATCAACTGACCTTCAATTCTGTCTGGTTTAACCAATCTTCATGAAATTTGGGTACACACGTGTATTATGACCGGACGGGAAAAAAGTCCCGCCACCAATTTGATTAACGCAACAGGTAGTCGGCCATTTTGGATTCAGTGGCAATTTTGCTTTTAAATGTATCTAATTGACATACTGTATGTGTCTATGTGCAGGACCATAGAAACATACTGTATGTGTATACGTGCAGGACCATAGAAACATACTGTATGTGTGTACGTGCAGGACCATAGAAACATACTGTATGTGTCTATGTGCAGGACCATAGAAACATACTGTATGTGTGTACGTGCAGGACCATAGAAACATACTGTATGTGTATACGTGCAGGACCATAGAAACATACTGTATGTGTGTACGTGCAGGACCATAGAAACATACTGTATGTGTCTATGTGCAGGACCATAGAAACATACTGTATGTGTGTACGTGCAGGACCATAGAAACATACTGTATGTGTATATGTGCAGGACCATAGAAACATACTGTATGTGTGTACGTGCAGGACCATAGAAACATACTGTATGTGTACATGTGCAGGACAAAGACATACTGTATGTGTCTATGTGCAGGACCATAGACACATACTGTATGTGTATAAGGTGTACATGTGCAGGACCATACACATAAACACAATGTGGAGACATACTGTACAGTGTGTGTACATGTGCAGGACCATAGACACATACTGTGTGTGTACATGTGCAGGACCATGGACACATACTGTGTGTGTACATGTGCAGGACCATAGACACATACTGTGTGTATACGTGCAGGACCCATAGAAACATACTGTGTGTGTACATGTGCAGGACCATGGACACATACTGTGTGTGTACATGTGCAGGACCATAGAAACATACTGTGTGTGTACATGTGCAGGACCATGGACACATACTGTGTAAGAAGATCAGCTGAAATCCACCAGTCGATGATAGAATGACTCTAAACTTCTGTAAAAGCTATGTAATAAGTACTATTGTTTATTTTTCAATTTCAGGAAAAGTGACATCTGTACATTCATATTTGAAGAAAGATTCGTTTTTAATGTGTGTTACCTGCAGTTTGGTTTCTCTACGACAGTAAACAAAGTGTAACTTGACCTGTTGAGGCCAAACTTGAGCAGCAAAACATCTGTAAGGGAAAAGTCGTGTCTCACTCAGATATCAGACAGCTTCACAGAAAAGCTATGCACTGTACAGTGTGTAAGAAAGAACCAGAGACTGTACATAAAGAGTAATAAACACATCATAACCCCGACGATCTGGACTTTCTGTGTGCGGGATACTTCAATGGCAGGCGGTGTGAGCTCAGAGCTCAGCCGGTGACCTCCCCCCGGCAGCAGCCTGCTCAAGATGGCCGCCTGAGTGGAGGAATCACTAGTCTCCAGCACAACTATCAAAACAGTGCTCGTTACACCCGGCAACTTCAGCTGTCCGCTCCGAGGATGAGACGTCGACACCGGCCACGTTTGTTCCCATTTTGAAACGGAAGACGAGCACCAGCGTTGTAGAAGCCATGGAGTAAGACGCCGCTGGGTGAGGAAGTCAGACACAACCCGGGTTAACCCACTGCCAGCTAGCCTCCGTTAGCCAGCGTCCACTAGCAGCTAACAGGCTAACCTGAGCTACACCTGCCGCAGGTAAACCGCGGTGGTTTGTCGATAGCTGGTGCTCAATTCAAACTCGTGCCCAGCGTGTTGGTGGTGGTGAAACGATGGTTGCTAACTGTGCCTGCTGTCACCAGCGTTAGCAAGCGTCCATTAGCTCTCGGCTCAGCTCCCAGGTTAGTTAGCTTGTTTGCTAAATTTGCAAAGAAAACAACAGTGGACGCTTTCATAGTGAACATGTCAACCGAGCTGCCTTTCTGCTGAGGCTCGGTGGTTGTTGTTTTGTGTGACCGCTCTTTAAAGGCCAGCAGAGTCTGTTGAATTGCATGATATTGTATTATTAAGTCTCTATCTGTGTCACGGTGTGTTGCTCATCTTTACCAATAGTATTTAGACAGGATCACACCCTAGAAGAACAATGTTAAATCCTTCCTGTCACCAAACACAGGGGATACTGTGTTTGGTCACAGTAATACTTCAATCAATCTTAATATCAATCCACAATGATGATAATAATAATACTAACCATATCTATCTAGCACCCTTTCAAACACAGGTACAAGTCCACCTTATTATAACAAAAGGATTAAAAGTAAAAAGAAAAACAAACATGATTTTACAACAAGAAAAACCATGACAACGATTCTTTTCTAATGAATGTAACAGCAAACAGTTGTTAATGGTGTGTGGATTGTTGGGATGTACGATGGCTTTGAAGTTATTGTTAAGTCAGAAAGCGGTAGTAATAAAAAAGTTAAATCATGTTAAAAATATCCAGCTCTGCATTGATATGGTGTGACAACTGGATCCCAGTGGCCCATCAGGTTCTGTGAGTTGTTCTAATCACATGATTTGCCGGAAACAAAGAGTCGTCTGATTAAAACACTGAACACGTAAAAATAATCTGACTTCATGCCAGTTTCGTTCTGTTTTCTAATGGCAGGATCATCTAGAATCTAATTCAACTACTAAAAACCTTTTTGGGCTGTACTCAAATTATGTAGAATATTGATGTAACTGTTTAAAATCAATCTCCTTGTTATGCCAAGATTAGGTATTCGTTTATCTTTTCTCAAGGAGCCAACTTTTAGAAATTATATGACGTTTTCCCTCGGTTTTATTTTCCACCACGCCAGACATTTGATAAGAGATTTGATCTGATAAACCAATCCATGAATCTGGGTAAAAGAAGGGGTATGTCAGTGCAGTTTTAGTTATATTTTAATGGTTTATAGAGTAATTGATTGATCCATGGAGATTTACTTTAGGAGTGAAGAAGTGAGTTAGAGAATTATCTTAACACATCTTACTGTGGGAGGATCAGTATCATGCAAAAGTGCTGTATGACTTGGCCTCAGGACTCCCGTGTTTATTATTACTGTTGATTCTCAGGTAGGAGCTCAACACAGTGGGAGTGATGCTATATTCTCAGTGTGTTCTGTCACAGACTCGAAGCAACATGGTTGTTGTTGTGTTAGAACTGTGTGTTACTGCAGGCAGTTAACTGCCACTGTGCCACAACAATACACGGTCATGACTAATTTCTCTCTTACTCTGAGGTTCTTGAGCAGGTTTCTCCCTAGGTGACAAAAACATTCTCCAGATATTTAGATTCTCTGCTAAAAGTTGATCGCTCAGTGGAGTTGAGCTTTCTGAATCTTGCTCTGCTGAAGAGCTGCAGGCCATCTGAAATAACACAGTGTGACTTCTGTGCAACATGGAGAAGGAAAGTCATGACATTTCCCTCAGGTGGTTGTGCTCAAGCCTCAGTAGATAAAAATAAAAGAACAAATTATATATATTTTTTAAATGCGTTGTAGATTATTTTAAAAATAAACAGGTTTTTACTGTTTAACAAAGTCCAAACTATTTTCCTACCCAGTAGAGGAAAAAAATTAGGTGTTGACAATAATCACTAAAATAAGATGATATTCATGTGTTGACTGTTGATGGAAGAAAATCACATGATGCAGCATGACGTGTTTGCTGTTAAACTCTGCTGAGGACAATTGTGACAATCCCTTCTCGATCAAGGTCATACACTTAATTGTAAATTTATTTGGCAGCTTTTGAAATTCAGAATACACAGCTTCTGCAGCGTATTTTGTTTTATACAAAAAAATTCATTCATAAATATGAATTCAGCAGGTTTTTATAAAGATCAGTTCTACATGTGAGTGAATAGAAAACATCAGAGGAGCAGAGTCACATGTTGACCAGTGGAGTAATGCGCCTCAATTTGGCCAGGGTGGCCAGGCGGGGCCCCCTTGATACAGTAAAGGCTGTAATCAGAGTTGGTCCTTTTAAGCCTTAGGTGCAGCACACAAGTCTAAACTGAATTCATGTCAATTCAGTCTGGAGAGCACTGACCACTGTCATAGACTTACCGTTGTAGTCTGATTTCTGATTTGAAAACCTTATTTTTTTTTTATAAATTACAGCACACTTAACAGTAACAGTCTATAATACTTTTAAAAGCACTTTCTAAATAAAAAGTGAGTTCATATTTGTCTGACTGATTTTATTAACTGATGAAAAAGCAGTCATGTGCAGTAATATAGGAAATTGTGGACGTTCTACATTGATACAAGTTGCATTGAGATGCACCGATGCATCGTTGTGCATTCGAATTGTTGACTGCTGAATCGTAATCGAATCGTGAGGCGAGTGAAGATGCACACCTCTAGGCTCTACCTTCCATTCTACTCTTACAGACTCTAGGTGTTGAGGAGTTTTTGACCATCCTCACACAGTACTGTTTATGCCACTATATATTATGTATATAATGTATATCACATTATATCTGTACAGGAGAATAGAGCTTGTCTAATTCCACAGATTCTCCCTTCTCTCTAAAAGCAGTACCAAAGGTCAAGTTATAGATAAAGGCCCAACCAACAGTACATTGTAGTGTCTATGATTACGGACATCTTATTCAGATGCCCCAGACCGAGAGGCACCAACTTCAACTCTTTTGTGTATTTCACCAGTGGCAAGACGTAAGGACACAATGTGATTTAGTTATGCATACTTTAGGCTTAACTATCCAATAGGATGTGAACACCTACATGTAACATAGAGAGTGACAACAGTTCTAGCCTTTCATGGATGTGCTGTTAGAATGAGGGTGACGCAAGTAGAGGGAGATATATATGGAGATGCTGTGGGAGACATCTTCAGACTTGGGAGTGACAATTGCTCATGTTACTCTGTTAGTTTGTGTATTGTTCCACTTTCTGGTCTCCTTGATGCATCAAGTCTACATTAAAATCTTCTGCATAAGACATCAAATCCTGTTGCATTATTTACGCGTCTAAGGCAAATTGTAGAAAATGTTTTTTTACAGACATTGTCACATTTTTTAATACTTTATTTTATGTTATTAGACTACCTATCCAGGCTATGCAGAACTCCTCATTGAGCTAACCTCGTGATTCACTACCTTCCCTTTCAGAAGGATGACAGTGTTGAGTGTTGTATGCAATGAGGCTGCAGCACTAACAACAAGATCATGAATTTGTGTGGGAATCAAGCTGATAGCTGTCCCCCACTGTATTGACATACTCCATTGTATTGGAAGTGGAGATATAATTCTTTCCTTAGACCTGGTCACAGCATTATCAGATAGACACCGACAGTGATGGAATAAAGTGTTGTCGTTTTGTGAATACAATGTGATTAAAAACGGTCTGACAGATGAGGGTTTGGGGGAAATATGATTAGATTTTCATTTTCTTAGCCATATGTCAGAAAGAGCCGGAGGGTGTCATTAAAGCCTGTTCTTTTTTTATTTAGTTCATGAAATGTCAAAAATGATTTATAAAAATGCCAATCATAGCTTTGCAGAGCCAAAGGTGAAATTCAGAAATATCCGATTTTTTTTGTTTAACCAGAAGTTCAAGACCCAAAGACATTTACATATGACATTGAAAGATGGCAAATCCAAGCTGTAACCAGATAAGGTTTGGCCTTTTTTCATTATGTTTGCTTGACATAATGAATCAGTTTAAATAGCATCAAATATCAGTGTCATGGTTCTCACAATCCATTAATAAATTTTAGATTTTATGGTCACACCAAGGCGGTCACCTTTAAGACAATAACTTATTTCACAGTCACCTGGGAACAAAGTGTTAACACAGATACACAAACAAGTCACAGAGGGCACCCTTATACCATCTAATGAGTTTTCTTTTAACTGCAGTGTGCACACTTCCCATCAGACAACAACATCGCCATTCAATTTGTTGTTGTCATCGACACAACTCACAGGATGCAAAATTTGTCCATACCAGTGATGTATTTTTGACAATTAATTAAGCAATCATTTCAGTTCTAGCATGAATATCCTCTAAAAGTTCCCCCAACCTTCCCTTCAACATGAAAACACTTCATCTGTCATCGTTATTTACCTGAGAAGGAGAAACCATTTGTTAGGGCAGTGTTGCTTAATACATATTTAGACAGTTTGAAGGTGTATTTGGGTCCTTGTAGTTTCTGATTATGAATTCTGCTTATTTTGGCATCAATCCTGAAAAATATGATTGAACTCATCAGACTGTTTAAATCATAAACCTTTTGTTTTGGTATCATTTTCATTTGTCACGTGTTGCTTAATTGTTATTGTTTGCATTAACTTGTAAAGCTTTTCTGCTTTGTTACAATAGAGTACAAACAAAAGTCACGATTGGGTTAATGTGTCAAGAAGTGACTTGGATTCCTGCTTGGGGAAATGTTTGTAGTTACTGACTAAAGAACAAAGACATTAAGACGTAAGCACATGTTTGAAATTCTTTTATTGGGCATGACAATGACTTTTCTTTTTTTTTCTTTTCAGGAGTTGAAGGGGAGTAAGGGCCCTTTGTTTTAGCGCAGCATGGACAGCTTCTTCAAGGCAGCTGTATGCGATCTAGACAAGCTGCTTGATGACTTTGAGCTCAATACTGGTAAGCTGTAGGCCTGCTATGAGTGATTTCATTTGTTAATAACTTATCTGTATATTGTTTTGTCAATGTTATCATTTAGTTCGGTCTATTAAATAACAAAGACAAAATGTACATCACAATTTACTAGAACCCAACTTGACTTTTTAAAATCTTAGTTTTTCCCCCCAACATCAGTCCAGAGACCAGTGTTAATCCTCTTAGGGAAATTAACAGGGTAATAGGCTGTTTACTGATAGCTGGTGCCTAATTTTCTGTTAATCGACTGAATAATAGACAGTTTTTAAGATCAAAAGAATCATTAAAAAACACATTGGTTTATTGTCTCCATTATGTTGTATGAGCAAGCACATTTTTGGATCTGTAATTCTTGCTAAGCCAGTTAAAACATTGTGATATTTTTAAATAATTTAAAATCAGACATGATCCTTTTAAGTGTGAGTCTGACCTTAACTTGTATTGTCCTTTTTTTTTTTTTTTTGAAACAGAGGAACTTGATTGCAAATCCGTTTTCCTGAAGCCCTCTGCATACCCCTTCTCCTCATTGGGCTCTCAGTGTTTATCCTTAGAGGCATCCACTGTCTCACCAAGCCTCCCTGACCTTAACTCTCTTCATTATGGTTCTGCCACCAGCTGTCCTGACCGCCCCAGCAGTCACAACTGCAGCACAGATGACAGAGAGGTCAAAGGTCAGCCTCTCACTGGAGTGGACCTCCTCTCCTCTGTGGATCATAGGCCAGCTATAAGCTCTGCCCCTCCCTGCCCCGATCGAGCTCTGAAGCCAGTGTGTGACCTTGTGAATGACACAAGCTCGGCCATACTGATCAGGGCCAGCAGTCATGATGCTTTCAGTGAACTGGACTTGGTGGAGAAGCAAATGGAAGAGGAGGAAACACTGCTTGTTGACTTTGACAGTCCTGTGGTTATGGATCAGCAGGAGGGGGGGTTAAGCCAGAGTGTATGCTGTGGAGTAACCATGGAAGAGCGAGCCTCTGCAGGTAAAGACGAACTGCTCAGTCTTGATTTCCATGAGCAGAGCGGTGAATGCTCTGCCTCACTCAGTCTGCTGGACGTTATTCTTCCTGCAGCAGTGGAGAGGTGCTGTGAGTCTACAGATGATTCACCATTGCCAAGGACCATTGAGTCAGCTGACAGAGAGGACAGTGACTGTGAGGAGGTTGCTTCTATAAACCAAGTGGTGGATAACTCTTCAGACCACTGTGAACCAGAGGACTCCCTGCCTGCTTTGAACATTAAAGAAACATCAGCAACAACCTTGGTGACTAAAGAGGATGATTCACAAGAAGCCTCAGATAAAGGTGAGGCAAGTCTAAAATCTGGGGCATCAGACAGTGAACCAGTAGGCTTATCGTGCCTGCCCATAGCTGTGTCCATATGTGGAGGTCTGGTGCAACCAAAGACCACAGAAGAGTCAGGACAAGCAACAGAGCAGTGTGACGAGGCAGATGTGTGTGAGAGCACAGAGGCAGACTCCCTGTCAGCCCTAGAGGAGGAGGAGGATAGGTCCCGTTCAAAGGAACCTGTTTATGGGTCCCAGCTGATCACAGAGGGCAGGCTGTCACCAGAGGGGCAGCATGTCTCTCTTGAACCTGCTGCTGTTCCCCTTCATGCAGACCATACTAGCTCTGATCGCTCAGAACCCAGTCCAGTGGATCCTGCTGAGTTTGGCTTTGAGTATCTGCCTGAGAGTGACCAGGCTGAGCTGTTGGTTACTGACGAAGAGTTGGATGCATTCCTGCAGGCACATACGGAAGCAGAGCAGGCCAGAAGTGTCTCTTATTGCAGCAGTTCTGGAGATTGTAAGCAACCTGAAAGTCTGTCGCAACCAAATGGAGCTCTAGAGGGTAGGCTTCTCGAAGAGGAACTGAGAAGCTGTGGTCGAGCTCGACTGGACGAGCTAGAGGGTCTGGCTTCCCCAGAAAGTGACAGAATAATGTGTGTGTCTGTGGAGGGAAGTCTTAACCCTGGTGCTCCATCACAATCACAGGACTCTTGCAGACCTTGTCAAGAAGAGCCAGAACTTTCCTCTGGTACAAGGAATTCTTTGACCAGCAACACTTTCCAGTCACAGCACAGTAGTAGCCCTGATCAGCAGTCCTCCTATGGAGGTGCAAGACCTAAGCAGCTACACTGCCAAACTGTAAGACCTCCACCAGCAGGGGAAGAAGAAGAAGAAGAAGAAGAAGAAGAAGGGAAGCAGCCTTCAACATTTTCAAAATGGCCAAATGCAGTTGAGGATGAAGAGAGTTCACCCATAAGCCCTAGTCCTACAGAAGAGCATTCCGACATTAGTGCTTTGAGTCCTATATATGCCCCTCAGGAGCATCAGGATTACAGTGTGGGGTATGATGAACTGTCAGAGCCTCCACCTTACCCAGGGGAGCCACCCACAGATGGTCCCAGGGCAGTGAGCTGCAAGAGAGAGGGAGAGGAGGAGCTGGGGGGCAGGCAGCCTGCTTGGGTGCCAGACTCCGAAGCCCCCAACTGTATGAACTGCTACCAGAGGTTCACGTTTACCAAGAGGAGACATCACTGTCGAGCATGTGGGAAGGTATGTTCATCAGCCTTTACCTTTTAATTGAATCCATTATGTTTTGGAGCCTGTTTCATTGTAGTGTGAAAACCCTTAGACATCTCTGCTCTGCTGGGAATACAACAGGGCTGCAAGTAATAATACATTAACCAGTATTTACTCAAAAAGCTTTGAATCCTGTGATTTTTTTTTTTTTGTGATGATCACAATTTGTAAGAGCTTACGGTGACAAGCTCATATTGCTTGTTTTCTCTGACCAACAATCCAAAACCTGTAGGTTATTCAGCCTGTGGTCATAGAACAAGCAATTTGACTCGATAATCAGGATTGTAAATTGTATATGGATCACTCAACTGATTAACTTAACAGGGCTCCAGACTAACTTTTTACATAGGTCTCACTGTTGCACCTAACTTTTTCATTTAGGTGCACCAGCACATAATTTAGGTGCACCCAAAATGGTTCACTGTGCCTTTTGGCTCCGCAACAATACACCTATTATACATTTTCTTGACAGTTCCCATATATATTGATAATTTCTTAAGGGCTGGGTATTTTTTTCCAGATTATTTGGTAAAACATAACCGTAAAACAGCAGAAATGCCCATTACAATGACATCACTTGTCTATGCACCAAGTGTGAGATTGTAAACAACGGAGTCAGAGTGCGCTCTGCTGGACAAACTCAGCGATGACTCCATTTCAAAATAACTCCAAGCAACTTTAAAATTATCAGTAAGGCCCCAAATTTGCTGAGCTATGCATTTTAGTCTTTTTGCTTGAAGAATGGTTGATAAAATTCAAAATAGTTTCTGATTAATCTTGTCTATTAACTATTCGATTAATCTACTATTTCTTCAGCTCTAGTTTCAAATGTGTTTGAAATGATCAGGGTAAAGCATCTGCAGTTGTTTTTAAGAACCTTCATGTTGTTTGTCCTTCTAATTTGACTACATTAACCAAATGCTTATAATAGATACTCAGCTCCTCTTGTGAGCTTGTCCCAACAAATTAATTTTGTCCTTCCCTTTGTGAAATTGTAGTAATCGAATCAGGATTTTCATACAGTCTTATTTCAAACACTGGTATGTGAAATGAAAGGGAAAGTTCTGATGCAGCTTCCGTGTTTCAGTGATGTCTAAATAAAACAGATTAAATCTCCTGGACCAAATATAGCAGAGTGAATTCATGGAAACAAAGAGCGTGAGTCAGCACTTCTTTTTCCAGCTCCCCTATAGATCTCCACTGAGCCATGTGTCCTAAAGCTGGAGCTAAGTCATTTAAAGGCCTGCGATTAAAACGGTATTAGACTGTTTTAGGATGCCTTATTGTTCACAACATGATTACTGCTACTTAAACAACTAGATAGTTAAACATGCTTTGAGCTCCTGTGCATTGCTGTACCTTTTGTTCTTATTTATAAGGACCTGCTATTCATGCTGGATGCTTTTTTAGCACGACTCCTTCATCAATCTCTTCCTCTCTCCATTGTGGCAGGTTTACTGTGCTGTGTGCTGCAACAGGAAGTGTAAGCTGAAGTACCTGGAGAAAGAGGCTCGTGTGTGCGTCATCTGCTTTGATAACATACACAGAGGTAAGACCCTGGTTTGGTCTGATTGGAAATTGGGTTCAGCCACTGTGGTTTCATAGCATGTTACTACAGACACAAGTGTTCCAAAGTTGATTCGCAAACATGCGAATAGGGTTTCAGTGTTTTAAAAATAATATTTTGTATCATGACAGACGGGTGGAGTCATTCAGGAGTTATCTGAATTATGATAATCATATGGTAGAGCTTAATTCTTTTCACCTGAGTCCTTTTACTGCAGCTTCTTTCAGTTCTTGTTTGTTTCTGTTGGTGAAACGCTGCTCTGCTGGGTTTGGGTGCAGTGATTGACTGTGCCAGTATAAAAATGTCCTCGTTCACCCCCCCGATGAAGCTGCTTGTTGTGTTGACATTGTGCTCTCAGCCACAGTTTTGCTGCTTGATGACGTTAGGATGCATTGGTCTCTAATCTGGTAGACAGAGTGTTTCTGTAGACGTATAAATTCATTTTGCTGCTACCATCATGATTACATCATCCATAAAGATTAGTGAGCCCTTTCGAGAAGTAGCCATGACACCACCTCCAACGTACTTCAGAAATGAGCATTGAATTGGCTGTGCCAAGAGTTTTGGATGGGGTTGTTCATCAGTTAAAACAAGTTTTTTGTTGCTGCCCGACTGCTTCACTAACATTTTTACATGAACAGTGGAAGAGATGGCACTGTATGTGAAGAGGACGGTGTCGATTCAGCTCACCACAGCTGCAAAGTATTTTAGCTTCTTTCTACTCATAGTTTTGATTTTGCAGCCTGCAGGTTAGCTGTTGTGGTTCAGTCTCTTGGCTCTCTGTAATGCTGTTCCAGCAGAAGCTGTTTTCCTGCAGAAACACCTCGGTTAAACCCCCGTACGCTACCTGTCCTGCATCAAACAATATTTTGCTGAGACAAGAGCAGAAAGGTGCACTTAAAAAAGACTTAAATTTACTTAAACGAAAGCTAATTAATTAATACTGTCACAACTTTAGAAGATGTCAATGTTGTGTTTAATATTCAAATCCAGTGCTACCAAAATAATTATTGCAGGTTTAATATTTCATATTTTTCCAAAAAAATCCTTTGATTCATGAGCTGGCAGTGTTTTGTATATGCATATAACTCAATCCAGTTTACCAATAGTAGTATTAGTTACATTAGTGGTATAGGTTTGAGGTGTTAATTGCCTTGTAGGTACAGACAAAACTCTAAGAGTTGTCTCTCAAAATGACTGAATTCATGAGTTGTCAAACCTAAATACTTCACACTAACATTTTCATTATGCATCTGATGAATATTTAAGACATGAAACACAAAAAGATGTTTTGTAAAAATGGCTCAGGGGCTTTTTTTCTCTTCTCCTGCAGAAGATCTATTAAAAATTAATACATTCATAAAAAGACTTGTATCTTTTCACTATTATAAACCGAATATTAGTGTCTCCCATTTTAGGCAGTGTAAAATTCAGTTCTGTAAAATCACGTCTGTTGTTTCCATGTCTGTGGTTTCCATGTCTGTGGTTTGGTTCTGCCTTGATGATAAATGTTCAGAGAGGCACCTTTTCATAGTTAAAGACTGCAGCACGGACATGGAGAGGGAGACGGGAGGGGGGAGACGGAGAGGGGAGGAGAGTTATAGCAGGACGCTGGCATTTGTCCTTGATTGTGTGTGTATGTGTGTGTTTGTGTGAGATACAGGAACCGCCTAACGCTGTAGACATGTGACGCTCACACTCAGTCTAAATTAAGAAGGAAAGAGGTGATCCACTTTTAGTGCCAGGCGGATGCTCGAGCAGTGTGATGCGATCTCTCTCTCCCCTCTGTCACCTCTTTCTCTCCTTGCCTCCCTCTCTTCTCTTCGCTCTCCATCTCTCATCAGTGTGGCGAGCTGCATGTAAGGCTCGCCACATGCGCCCAGCCTAAAGCTAACAGGCTATCACGACTAACAACAGACGTAGACTCATGGAAATAAGCGGGGAGCGGCTTGAGGAGGCACTGTGATGCGAGTGTTTAAAGTCAGACAAGGGGGAATAGACATGTGATGATTTGGACCGGTTAAGTTTTAGTCGAGTGGATGATGAGGTAAGGTGCTGTTGACTACTTAATAAGTAGACTTTTGTTTTGTCTTGCTACTGCGTAGTGCTACTGTGTTTCCCTGGTGTGTTAACGTGTTTGACCATTGCAAAACATGCAAATGGCCGTTTGGACTTGACTTGAGTTTCTATTTGTGCTCCATGTAAAATGACGTCACAAATGTATTTTTACTTGTACTTGAAGCAGTTTGCCCCAAGCCCTGGCTGACTTTTTATGCCTTGTCATCCTTTCCTTGTAGGAACAAGGTGAAACAGCTCTTCTCAATGATGCTGTGTGACTGACTCTGGACTTTTATTTCCCATAAACAAGGGTCTGAATAGTTGTGATGTCTTTGCGCTGTGCATGCTTCCTTCTTCTTACGTTGTTCTCACGTTGTACTCGTCGTCAGTACACGCCTGATCGATAAAGATCTATGATGCTTAATCAATATAATGTAGACGAGTGCCACATCAGCATTTTCTGGGAGTGCACCCAGAAGGCATTGAGAAAGCTTTTCAGTCGTAACGAGCTGTCCTGTTGTGTATGCTCTGTCATTTATTGGCACCACCTCGTATGATGAATGAATTGTCCCGTTTTCAACAAGCATTTTCACAGATTTTGATTAAATTCAAATGTTAAAATGCCTCCTTTTGTTCAGAATAATCTCTTCTTTTCCAAATCGGTAACTGAACTGCACAAAACGAGCCTTTTCAATTCCTTTTATTGAAAATGGCAAAATGAAGCTCTACAAATGTACATATGTAATGTACTTTGCCAGACATGAGCTGTCTGTGACACCTGATCACAAAAATGTATTCCTCACCAGCAGTGGAAAAAGAAAACATAAGCCAACTCCCTGTGTTCATTTATGGTATGAGTGCCATAAAAGGAGGACAAACGGGATTACATGCATACTGTGAAAAACAACAACACTCCTACGTACCTCATATCTGCTGTTAAGAGAACAATTAAGTTCTTCTTAAGGTGCCTTAGGGGTTAGCTGAATAAAATGAAAGAATTCAGTTAAGTTGCACTTACATGTAGCACTTTGTAGTTTGGCTTTTTTAAAGCAAATTGTACTTTCTTGATTCTTGTTGTTGTGGGTTTGTACCCTCATGGTTGAAGGCACTTATTGTAAGTCGCTTTGGATAAAAGCGTCAGCTAAATGAAATGTAATGTAATTTGATAACATAATATAGTGCTGTGTTTCTAAAGAACTAACTTGGTGTGTGAGGGTAAAGCCTGTAGCCTATGTAAAAACATTACTGTTGTGTACTACTGATACTACTATGCTGGATTAAGCTTTGTTACAACTAGAGGGACGGGAATAGATTTTTAAACAACCTTACAGCTACACAACCTGATATCAGCTGCTATATGAATTTTTTCAAGTTTTTAAAGCTATGTTGGTGATCATTTGCCTTTAATTTTTCTTATACATCCGGCAGAATCAGCAGTGTCTGTCAAAGCTGGCAAACAGTTTCTCTCCCCACACTGTACAACTGGTCTGTGGAGCAACTTCACGTAAACAGTTCTTTTTTTATTTTTGAGTTTCCTTTTTTTTCAACAGTTAATTCTAAATAAAAGGGAGTCATGCAAGCAGCTCTGTGAAACTGTTTTTTTAAGCAGTGGTGTTTTGAGCGAAATGCTAACATCAGTATGCTAGTTCGGGGGCTTCAGAGGACGCAGTCTACAGGGCCCCCGAAGGAGGCAGCCTGAACAGGGCCTTAGTCAGAGTACACACAAAATACAGCTAAGGAGGACAGATGGACGGACAAACTTTATTGATCCTAAGCTGGGAAATTCCTGTTTGGGGTGATGGGAGATGAAGTCAAAGTCACTGAGGTCATTATGATACCTCACGTGAGGATCATGAATGTCTGTACAAGTTATGTCCCAAGCATTCAGATATTTTACAAGATCAATTTAAACATTGAGCAGTGAAATGGAAGTCTCGTGCTGAAGCTGAGGTAACAGTAAGAGGTTTAAAAAAAGATATCCATCATCTGGGGACCTTGGATTTCTTCTAAATGCTGTTTTTAAGTCATTAGCATGGCAACTAAAAATCTGTCCAGTGAAGAGAACAAGCTTTGAGACTGGAATTTGAGTTAAAAGATTAAGGTGTTGAAATGAGTACCAGTCTTATCACATCTATTTATGTGTACCACTTTGCAGCCCAGGCCCTGGAGCGGATGATGAGTCCTACAGGTCCCAGTCCAAACCCCAACGTCCCATCTGAGTACTGCAGCACCATCCCCCCTTTGCAGCAGGCTCGTGCTGCCGGCACTCTAAACTCACCTCCACCCACTGTCATGGTGCCTGTGTCCGTTCTCAAACAACCCAACAACGACAGTATGTATACCCTCGTGTTCAGTCTGCACTTTGCTGTTGGTCGGATTTCCCACCTGCAAGGTACCCTTGGAAAGCCCTCTGTTTTCTGTTATCTGTCAGGTTGTCCTCGTGAGCAGAAGCGTGTGTGGTTTGCTGATGGTATTTTACCCAACGGAGAGGTGGCAGACACAACCAAGCTGTCGGTGACGAGCCGCAGGAGCTCCCAGGAGTTTGCTGATGTCGCCCCAGACCAGACAGCAGTAAGTCGTGGAGATGTCATCCATGTAGCCAAGCTACAGGGAAACACTTGGTTCTCACCTTTTATGACTTGTACATGGGGATGAAACGATTTCCAGTTTCATGGTGCACTGTGGTAAAATTCCAGACAGTTACTTGTTTAATCTTTAATTAGCGTGATTACCGCAGGGTTTCCGCTATGTTCATTTTGCAGCGCTGGCCCACTGCTGCTTCAGGATCAGAGCAGACACACATTACATGCGCGGTGTCCTTGTTCCGTGCTGTATTACCCTTCCGCTTGTCCTCACTCCCTTGCTGACCTTTGCTCACTTTACACTTTAACAAGAAACACTAATCATAAGTTATTATAGTACCTGTACAGTACTTGAAGTTTACTTAATGTCTGTTTGATTCGTTCTAGAGTTTATGAGACACATATTTAAACACATTGGAGAAAAAAAGCCCAACATTTTTGTGAATATGAGCTATACAAGTAAAATTGTTATTGATTTTGTGCACACACAGTTCATCTGCCACACAGAACACGAGAACCTGACGCGCACAGCCAGGACATCAGACAGACAGGAGAGAAGCTCTTCCTGCAGATTATGTTTTAGTTTTAACTTCCTTGTTGCAGAAGAAGTGATCCCGCGTTTATCCATGAACACATAATTATGAGTTAAGCAGGTTATTATAAAGATCAGTTCTAGGTGTGAGTGATTAGAAAAGAGCAGAAGAACAGAATCGCATGTTGACTAGTACGACCAGATGGGGGCTGTAACATCAGGAGAACTGTTAGTAATCTGTGGCCATGGCTAACAAATGATAACATCCACTGTCGCCAAATTGCATGCATTAAACAAACAAGCTGTATATTATGTCAATATAAAACTTACAAGAGTTTGTGTATCAGTAATTTAACATTTACAGCATATTTATGAATACGGTCAAAATACTGATAACATGATAATGCTGATAACCGTGATAATTTTGGTCACTATAATCGTGATACAAAATGTTCACACCGTTTCATCCCTACTTGTACATCAACGCCTGCTACTGACATTATTTTGACAAAGTTGTGGTGAGTCAAGTTGAATATGTAATTTCCAATTTTTCTGCTTTACTGATACTTTCATCATTGTAAGCAGTAAAAATGACTTAATCCATTGATGTTTGATGGGAATGGTACCACCGTGACTGACCCTCTCATTTCAGCCCGGGCCTGCAGGGTCAGAGGTTGGAGTCAGTGGCTCCTCCTCCTCCCCGGAAGCTTCTGGAGCTGTAGAGGTGGTTAGACCTCCGGTGTCAGGACCCTGGGATTATGCCCTGCTTTCTGCAATCAGTTCCTCAGTTCAGAGAGTCCCCAGTTTGCTGCCAGACAATGAGGACGAGCTCCCTCCTCTGCTCTTCACCACCGGCGAGGATGACGGAGGAGGTGTGTATTTATTTGAGGTGCCATGGTTTCAGTGGTTTTATAACTCAGCAGTTTCTCATGTTGGTCCGATTTTCGGTAAAAGTCAAAAGACTGTAAACTTCTATGGTCAGACATGTAACAACAACAACAACAACAACGCTGCACATCAAACCTGCTCCAGAGCAGGTTTATTTCGAGATGACAGATCAACTGGCCAATCAGATTACTGGAGAACCAGTAAACAGAGCTTCCAACAAACAGTTTGTCACACTAAATAAATGCATCAGAAGTATTATATCTTCATTTGAATTCAACAAAGATCCTTTGATGGAGACAGTGTTGGTGATTTTTCTCTTTTTCTAACAGTGCGGCTCAGAACAACGTGAGGAGAAAGAGAAACTAGAGCCTCTGATGTCTTTTATTAGAAAAAAAGATCCACACATTTCTCATGATTATAAATGAACATTTCAGTCTGACTGAGCTCATCTCACATCAATTGTCTCTCTGCTTTGGCTGCAGAAACAGACTGACAATACTTTAACTGAAACATTACTTTATCCTAGATGGCCCAATGTTAGGTTCTGTGAAGTCAGAAAATGTACAGGCCCTGTTATTAATATGTGTATCAGGTGATTCAATCACAAGGGGATAGCTCTGATTACAGATGTGGAGATACATTGTAGTACCAGGGTTGAACTCAGAACTGTCCACGGTCAAATCACCACAGACGGATGTTAATTTCAGGTCTAAACAGGGCCTGAACACATTCATCTACAGGCCACAGTTCAGTGTTATTTACAGATTCAGAGCAGTCTATAAAATCAACCTGCACAACCACATTAATAATCAGTCCACGTGTCTTCCTTTTATATTTGCAGCTACAGCAAAAATAAAAATGTTTTATTCCTCTGCACTGCTGGACCTTATAAAGTAGGAAGCAGAATATCGTGTTGCACATAATAAAACTGAAAACAGAAACACTTTGTTTTTTAATTAATTAAATAACTTCAAATTGAATTGGGTAAACGGTGCAGAAACCCTGGTAAAAGTAAGATATGTCTAAATAAAAAAAGACATCACCTAAACCAGCAATGTATTCCAAATCACCAATCTCACACTATTGCTTTTGATTGTATGTATTTAGCCTTTTCTGACATATTATGGTCTGCTCTTTTTCTTTAAGATGTTTTGGTTGAGGAAAGTCCCGCCCCATGCCAGATTCTGCACTTATTGGAGGAAGGAGGACCCCGACCTCTGACATTTGTCCTGAACGCCAACCTGCTAGTCAATGTGAAACTGGTTACATGTGAGTAGGGTATATCTCTCTCCCTCAAACTTGGGTTTTCTTTGGAGGCGTTGCACATACAGTAGTCGAGAATTACGGATGTCCTCAGATGCCACAACCTCAAATCCTAGTCGCTATTAACTCAACTTTTTGTTCCATCTTTCAGATTCCAGTTGTCAGTGCTGGTGTTTCGGTTCTAATGGTCTGCAGTCTCTGGGACAGAAAGAGTTGGTGTTTTTGTTGGAGTGTTTGCCAGAGGAAAAAACTCTTCCAAAGGACCTCTTCACACTCTATCTCACTATTTACCAAGATGCCCAAAAAGGTACACAGCGAGCTCAGTATGGTCCATTTATTTCCCTTTTAGTAGCAGAAGTTTTCACTCATGAAAATCAAACATTTTCTGTTACAGGAAAGTTTTTGGAGGAGCTGGATAATGTGACGTTCACAAGCAGTTTCCTGGGCAGTAAAGATCACGCTGGGATGCTCTTCTTCTCTCCCTCGTGTCAGCCTCTAGATGGCCTCACTCTCCCCTCTCAGCCTTTCCTGTTTGGTCTGCTCATCCAGAAATTGGAGGTGCCCTGGGCCAAAGTCTTTCCACTCAGGCTTCTCCTGCGGCTTGGAGCTAAATACAGCGGTTTGTTTATTGTTGCTGCTGTCTTTGCCTTAAACATAAGACTAGTAAAGTTTAATATTGCCTCGAGTTCGCATACCAGACAGTTACATAAACACTCATCTACTTGTCTGACATTATTGAAACTGACAAATAATTGTCCTTAGTTTAGTTTCTATTTGGAACAAACATAGTTGTACATAAAGTTTGCCTAGGAAGCACTTCTTGGACACACTTAGGGGGTTTGAGGTGCTCTATGACTGGGATGCATGTAAACATTTAAAGACTTTTTATTATCATGGCATGGTCATATTTAACCCAAACTGACATGTTTCGGCGTAGTTTTTTTTCTGTGTATTGTAATCTGAAAACATCTTGTTGGGACAAAAGACGCAATTTAAAGTCATGTCGGACATATTGTTATGGTTGTGATAATTGGATCATTAAGTATTTGATGAAATTTCATAAACCAAATTATAGTTTGCTCAAGAAATAAATATCAACAGGCCAAAATCATCACCTCAAAGCAATAATTTAATGTTTTCTTATCATATTTCTGTTTTATGGATTGTGCCTTTGAAGCAAGCTTTGTAAAGGATTATATTAAAATTAGTTAATGAGGATTATAACAGTGTTGCTTACATGTAATTTTATACTTTTATGTAGCGATAACTAACCAACGTTTTCTGATTTCAGTGTATCCCACGACATTGACTAGTGTTCGTTTTCGTGAGTCTGTGTATCGGGAGACAGGACACACCATTATGAATTTACTGGCTGTAAGTACTGTAACACAACCAGATGTAGTAGGTACCCTTGTTATCGGTAGGGGCATTTCCTTCCCCCTGTTTTATGCTCATTTCCAATGTGTACCTTAAAATGACTCAAATCGAGTTTGTACTGTTAGCTAAGATGGTGCAACAGAAACTGTCTCATCTTAATAAATAAATGATAATGTACATGAAGTGACTTAAACATGCACTGAAGTAAAAAACAGAACTGTGTGGAGATGTGCTCCACATTCTGTTAGTGTGTTTTAATTAAGTGGCTAATGTTAATGGCCTGAAGTCTGGTTACTTCCCCAAATGACCCAAGAGACCTTAGTTAAGTAAAATCTAAATGACAATCACTGATTCTTACATGAGATATGAAATATTTGAGTTCATTTAAGTTGTATGATGAATCTCATGATAAACTCAAGTATCAGTTTTGATTTCCAGTAAACTCAACAGCAGATGGACTTTGGCATTTTTGGCGCCCGTCACAGGCAAACATGAAAACTGTTTAGAATTTTTGCTTGTCACACGTGAATCATTTTCTCTGAACTGTGTTCACGCAGGACCTGAGAAACTACCAGTACAGTCTGTCAGTCGTGGATGGCCTGAGGATCCACATGGAGATGGGCCACAGTTACATCAACATTCCCAAATGTAGCTTCAATGAGGTATGAGACTTAAAGGAATAATAAACATTTTCTGCAGAAAAGACTTGAAGATCAATACGCCTCTCGTGTCTTCATATGTAACAGACCTTTCATCTTTGCATCTGACACCAGCAAGAAAGCTGGTTGTTGAACAGTAATCAACAAAGGAGAGAATAAGAAGTGCAAGAAAAATTTGTTTCAGTGTTCAGGCCATATTCTGATTCAGAATATGCGAAGGGTTTTTCTGCCTTGAACTGTAGATTTTATGTTTTGGAGAATAAAAAAGGCTAAAAGTTGAATTACATTTGTAAGTAACTTAGTACTTTAAAATCATGTAACACTTCCCTTAGTGAGCGTCCCCCCCCACATTGCAGCATGGCAGCACAACCAAAAGCTGCAGCTCTATTTTCCCTTAAGAAAAAAGGCTCAGAATCGTTATCCGACTTGAAGAATTAAAGCAAGAACACTGGCCAACACAGTGCAGAGCAGAGTTTCACTATGGATTACATGTTTTCTCGGTTTAACAGATGCAGAAGGTGGTAAATGCATCTAATGAGCACGTCATCAGCATTGGAGCAAGTTTCAGCTCAGAGGCCGACTCTCACCTGGTGTGTATCCAGAACGAGGAGGGGAACTATCAGACCCAGGCTAACAGCATGCCAGGGAAGACCCGCACAGGTCAGTGTCAGTAGTGATGCTGTTTGCTCCGAGGGACCAGTATGCACAACACTAGTCTCTTAACTCTGTTTATGTAACGTCAGTGTTTAACTGTGCAGAGGTCTGTGTTGTGTTTCAGTGACTGGCGCCAGCTTTGTGGTTTTCAATGGAGCGCTGAAAGCCTCGTCAGGCTTCATCGCAAAGTCCAGCATTGTTGAAGGTAACATTTGTTGAGTCTTATTTTATCACATCAAAGCCGTGAATCAAGCAAGAGCATAGTAACATGACAGTTGCTGGACCAGAATAAGTGGAATTTCTCTTTGTGTGTCAGATGGGTTGATGGTTCAAATTCCTCCAGAGACAATGGAGTCTCTGCGCTCTGCCCTGAGGGAGCAGACAGACTTTCAGATACCCTGTGGCAGGAATGACGGAGGGGAGGTCCGAGAGAACGTCACAGTCCGCTGGGTTGACTGGAGTTCACCTGTCAACACAGGGTAACAGCAGTACACAGTGCACGCTCACAAGAATCTGTCCAACCACTGACTGCACTACAACCACACATCTCTATACCGGCTCCTCCTACAGGGAGTAGCTGTGTTTGCTGCAAAGTTTTCAGTTGTAAAATCAGATGTGTTTCCCTTACACAGCGACAGAGCAGGTGCTAATCAGGTGCCAACAAAAGAAGAAAGCAATGGTGTAATGTCAACACTTCCTCCATGGTCTCTTGTTGTCTTTTTAAATTTACTGTAATGTACATATTAGCATCAATCCTCTTAAACCCAAAGAAATATTATAAAAAACATTATTTTCAGTCATCAAATACTGCACATAGGTTTTACATAAGAAGCTTTTTATGTGTTTGAATTTTATTTTGAAACGTTTGCAGAAAGTACACAATTTAATTTACGTAATCTAACATTACTTGTAGAAGAAAGTGAAGATAATTTGTGAATGAAAATGGTATTTGAGTTGAAAAGAGAAACTGAGCAGGTGAGTGTGATATGACCGTGTTGTACTGATGATATTAGGACATGATACTGGCTTTACTTTGTGAGCTGTCACAGGGCAGGTATTTCCAATCCTGTATTTATTTTACCAGACCTGACTTTTATTTGATTTTTTTCGGCATTTATGTGAGTATCTGTAAATGTGATTTTTGTAACAATTGTGTTTCTCTGCAGTAAAACTAGTGGTGTTGATGAGAGACCTCTGGATGGAGTCCGCAGTGTGAGGATGCAGCAGGACACAGAGTTCGAGTCAGACGGTCGCACCATCAGATGCACTGAGGTGAACTTGTCTTTTCAATAACACCCACACCTCACACCCTGTGCGCACTGAGCTTAAGGTTTATTTGACAGTCAATGACACCGTTCTATAAATGGGGCTTAAAGGTTCAGTGTGTAGAATGTAGTGACATCTAGTGGTGAAGTTTCATGTTGCAGCTGAATACCCCTCACCTCACCCTCCCCTTCCAAACATGACAGAGAACCTGTGGTAGCCTTCAATTGTCATAAAAACTCAAAAGGTATTTAGTTTGTCCAGTCTGAGCTACTTTAAAAAACAGGATGGCCTCCGTAGAGAGGACCCGCTCCTGGTGTAGATATAAAGTTTTTAAATATAAAGGGCCCATTCTGGGGTAAAGAAAACAACCATTTGTATAATTTAGATGATTACAAACACGAATGAAAACATCATTAGGGTTATTTTGTATTCAAGTTCTGCCAATACATCCCTTTCTTGGTTGAATTAAATGTTTCTGCTCTCAGTATCTCAAACTACATTTGGTTTGATTTTGTACAGACTGTAAATTATGTATTTAAATTATACTTTTATAATATATCAACATGATTTCATGATTTCATGATTTCTATAACCTGCATACTATAATCCTAAATCATAATTATTTCAACAATCCATTATGAATCTATTTTTGTATGTGTAAATGACTTCATTTAGGGGGCCATCTGAAAACATCTTGGTCATGATCCAACTAACTGTCAGGAAGCTGCACCTCAGAACGTTTTGCTCTGATCATCAGTTAAATCAGCTTGTGAGACCTGTGAGCTTACCTGAATGTGTCCTCCAGGTGTTCTACCAGCTGAAGACTCCTGACTGCAGCCTGTCGTCGGTGCTGTCGTCCTGCAGCGTGTTTCAGAAGGAGATGGCTTTGGCCGCCTGCAGCGCTCTGACTCCTCACCTTGCTGTTCTCACCTCCAGTGGCATCAACTCCATCTCTCTCCGCATCTCCACGCAGGCCGATATGGTACGCAACATTGTTTGTACCACAGTACAGCTCTAAGAATGTCTTCTGTTCAGTTAAATTCAGGCAAATGCTGAGTAGCTGTGTGTTTGCTCTCAGGTGGAGTACCAGGCTGGCTCTGGAGGCAGGCTCCTCCCTCAGCGCTACATGAACGAGCTGGACAGCGCTCTGATCCCTGTCATCCATGGAGGTAGCGCTAGTGTACCACAGACTGCCATGGACATGGAGTTCATCTTCTACATCACACACACAATCTAATGCACACGCAGACAGTGTCCCACACAAAGTATCAAATAAATCCACTTAACAGAAGGTGGTTGAGTACAGAAAGACAAGCTGCTGACTGTGGCACAACGTGCTAATGCAACAGCTAACTGCGACTTGCAGCCAATCACAGAGGACATGAAGCCGCTGGCACAACATTCCCACTCTGAGGTTGGGGATGTGTTTTGGAGGGATGTAAACTGATATGATATTGGTCAGCTGTTATGAAAGTGGTGTATGTTTGTGAATTTCGTGCTCACCGAAGCTGCTTTAATTCAAGAAGCCAAACACTAAACTAGAGATGTGACAACACGACCAAATACAACCAAACTATTCAAACCGCTTTCCTCGGATCTGCCTTTCAGGCTCCACGCTGGCTTCCATCAGCTCGGAGCACCTCAGTGAATGTTTCCCACAGACACTCTTATCGAAATGTCTTTTATTTTATTTTAATATGGGCATATTGAATGAAATGGTGATATTAAAGTGAGGGATATTACTGACTGCAGTATTCACTACTCCATGTGATCAGGTGCTACTCTATAGCCACTTCACATTTGTAGCTGTAGCCGTTCTAAAAGAAAAAAAGTGCTGCACAGGGATGAAAAGAAATGTAACCTCATGTCCTCTAAAACTACTCTGCTGTCATTTCATATGCTGGTTTATAATGATATTGCTCAGAGCTTTTTATCTTCTTTTCCAAACTTCTGACTTTTTACCGTGAGGTGTTCCCATCAGTCTCCAGACACGATCAATCCCTCCTGTTCACAAGGAGGGGGCCCTTCCTAATGTCATTGCAATATGCTGCATGAAAACAATGCAGGAGGACGTGTTGGTGTGGACGTGTCCTTTGACGTGCCGGCTCAACATGAAATTCTAACCAAATCTCCAAGTTGAACTTTTTTGCTGAACGACCCTGTTTGTTTATTCCTTTCTGGGTAGCGCTGTGGGCGAGTCTCTCTCACAAACATATCACCCAAAAGTAAAATAGAAATATTCCAGGGTTTTAAGTTGTGCTGTCAGAAATGAGATAAACAAACACGGCAGCATCAGCAGCAACAATAAGAAAATGTATTGATACAGGCATGAAGTTTATTTTAGTTGATGTCAGTAACTTATGTAAACTCCAAATTCATTCATTTTAAGGCGTCTTAAGTCTTAAAACAAACTGTATTTCAATTTAATTTGTATCATGCCAAATCATAACGTACACTATCTCGAGGCACTTTATTAAAAAGTATGGTCTAAGACCTTTAAAAAATTATAGAGAAACCCAACAGTTCCCACAATGAGCAAGGACTTTGGTGACTGTGGAGAGAAACAACTCCCTTATTTACTGGAAGAAACCTCCATGGGCGGCCATCTGCCTCGACCGGTCAGGGTGAGCAGAAAAATGGGGCAGAGAGGAGAGGTGGGTGTAAAAGAGGAGAGAGAGACAGGGGGGAGGGGGAGGAAAGGGGGAGAGAGGAGACGGAGACCAGGAACAGTTGTGTAACCGTCATGTTTCAGCTCTGACAGACTAGTTGTTATAATGAAAACATTAAGAGTGATATGTAAACATGTAAAGATGTTATTAATGACAGCAACAACTCATATAACAATTATAATAGTTGTCTGAATCCTGCAGCTCTGGAGTGAGAGATACTTGCAAAGAGAGAGATGGGAGGTAACCGACTAAAAGTTAGTCACATGCATTAAAATGAATTGGGGGGGGAGAAGTGCTCAGTGCATGCTGGGAGTTCCCCCAGCAGTCTAGGACTACATATCTAAGGGATGGTTCAGGACTCACCTGATCCAGCTCTAACTATAGGCTTCATCAAGAAGGAACGTTTTAAGTCTAAACTTAAATGTAGAGATGGTGTCTGCCTCCTGAACCCAGAGTGGGAGCTGGTTCCACAGGAGAGGAGCCTGGTAGCTGAAGGCTCTACCTACAGACCAGAACCACAAGAGAGCCTGTGTTTTGGGAGCGAAGTGCATGTAACTAAGGTCATTTCAACCACATTTAATGCCATTCATTCTCTCAAATCACTAGTTAACGACATAAGGGCCCTGCTGGAGGTTACCACCACCCACTCACCACAAGGGGGGTGAATGTGTCCAGGCCACCTACAGGGGAACTCCACAAATGATTTTGCTTAAAACTTAAATGTGACCTGTTTATGATGCAGTTTGGGCCATTAAGAGGATCCAATGACACAAGTCTCCATCCTGCTGTTTTACTTTGACTGTCTACACATTTGGACTTCGGCTGTTGGTTTATCAGCAGCAGCGTCGCCTTTCGTCACGCACCATATTTAAGCAGTTCAAGCTCAAATGCCAATGAGTTTCATTACTTCAGGAGATCTCTTCTTCTTCAGTGTTTCAGCTGAGGTGATCTTTACTTCACATTTTATGGCTCTTCTTTTGCAAGTCATCTCAAACCTAAAATCTAAAGTTTAGAAATAGTTGGAACATTTTGGTAAATATTGCTTTATCCCTTTCTCAAGTTGAATGAAAAGACAGGCTGCTGCTATTGCCGAGAGGCAGGTTTGCGCAAGCTCAGCACAATGACTGGAATCGCACCGGAGACTGGAAACCAGCCAGGCTCTGTCCAAAGGCAAAACAGTCTATCTACGTCAATTTGTTCACATCATCAGATGGTTGTGGTTTGAACATCTTGGTTTTACACTAACTAAACAAAACTATGTTGTTAATTATTGCATTGTTTTACCTTTGGAGCCAGGCTCGCAGTTTCCCTTTTTTTTCCAATCTTCCTGCTGAGCCAAGCTAACCACCGTAGCTTCATATGTGTGTCACAAATGTAAGTGTTGTTGACGCGTCATAGGTGCTCTGAACTCAGCGGTTGTCTTCTCAGGTGCTGATTGGAGCAGGAACTCAAAGTATTTCACCGAGCAGTGAAAAGCGTTGCATTGGTTTTGTATTTTATATGATTTCAGTGCATCTCCAGAGCAGCTCTGAGCCACTTTAGATCCATTAGAACGGGAGATGGTTTTTCAGTTACCGGGTGTTGCCATAGTTGTGAGTAGGTTTTGAAGCGGGTACTCCTTTCTTCACCAGCTTCTCGTCTCTCCCTCAAAATGTAGAGCTTGCTCAGAACTGCCAATTTCCTAATACAAGTGCTGTGGTTACAGGAGGGTCATGTGGTTAATGAATACTCTTTAAAAATTCAGAAGATAAGAGCGCAGAGAACGTTACATCTCTGTTAAAACAAACACAACCAGATTAGTTTGAAGAAGCTTTGTCCACATTACCCCAGGTGAGGCGCTCCGTTTTCACGTCTCACTTCTCAGTCAGCTCTGTTCCAACACATGTATAAGATATATTGTATGCATAGAGATTGTATCTTTTTGTTTTGTTTTTTTTAATATCAAAGACTTATTTTTGGAATCATTGGTATAAAAGTTTTAAAAAAGACTAGAAGAATATTTTTGATAGGATGTAGGCCAAATTAATTTTGCAGTTTGTGTAGCAATGAGAGAAAAAAGACGCCCTGGAATATTAAACGAATCAAATATATTGTTTTGGCTTAAGGTGGAAAATATAAATTCCCATAATGCAATGAGATAGCTTGAGTTTGAGACAAATGTGGAGGTAAAGATGAAACAAAAGTGGCTTTGATCTGTTCTACAACGCTTAGGTAGCTTAGGTAATAGGTAGCCAACACATACATGCTCATTAAAACATGATTCAGCATGTTGGTTACGTGACACAAGTGAATGTGACATGTATCCCAGGAGGAGTTGTCTTTCTGAACCTCCACGTTAAGTTGTTAACAGTTGACGGGTAGTTCAGTCCCTCTGGTCAGCAGGGACATCTGTCATGTAGTCGCCCTCCGTTATCAGTATGTTTGGACAGAGCAGGATAAAGTTCAACGCAAGTTCAATGATTTTTTTTTTTTTTTAATCATCAGGAAATTGAATAGTGTGACATACGGTTAACTGACCCTGTCACTATCACAGTGCTGTGTCCAGGGGCCTTTAATGTGGATCACCATCATCTCACTTTATTCTTTGAACATGAATTTCCCCTCCACGTGGCAGCGGTGGGTTGATGCTTAACAAAAAGTTTAATTCGGGGAAAGTCAACCGGTTTCACTTTCTGTGCAAATGAGCTGAAAACTGAGCGGATGGTTTGTGGACAGCTGATTGATCTCGACAAAGTACAAACCACTTTGTTTTCATCAGTTGAACTTTGGAGCTTTGGAAACTGGTTGAATCATTTTTAGAAAATCCTTCTCGAGGTTTGATTTTTTTTTTTTTTCATATTCTGGATCAGGGCAGTAATATTTTGGAAGGTAAATAATAATTATTTCGTTCTCTGAAAATTAAAACAACTCTACACTTTGTCAAAATAAGAAGTACTTTTATGCTTTATGATTGTTTCTAAAGTGTTGTTATGTGTAAATCATCTATTTATTCATAAGCACCAGCTTTATTTTTTGGTGAACCTGGTATCTGGGTCCTAATCAGTTTCTGAAGAGCTTGTGTATTTAAAGAATAAACTAAGTTTTATGAAAAATGTTGTAATCTTTCCTTTATTGAAATACTCTAATTTAATTTAACCTAAAGGATTTGGACTGTACTGTAACTGTACTAACAGTACTCTATTACATTTCACAGGGACACATTGCATTTTATCAATAACTTAATAAAATAAGTTGACTTAATGCAAAACATAATCAACATATAAATCATTTGTTATAGATAAAGATAAACGTTATTCATTCATTTTATAAAATATAATTATAAATATACCGGACTTTTACCAGCTGTAACATTAGTGATAGTCACTAATGCAACAATAATTACTGTACAATCCAGTGATATGAAATGTGTATGATTTTACTTTATGCACGAGTTACAATTGTAAATGAATATATTTCTTCTTATGTAACACTTTGAATCCCCCAATTTAGAAGTTTAGAAGTGAATAACCATTAACAACAATCCAGCAGCCTCCAGTTATTGGTGTTCACAGGAGTGATAGTTGCTTACAAATATATAAACACTTTAAGGTCAGTTACATTATAATGTAAACATCATTTATGAAATGTTAGTGTGCTGCTTATACGGAGAAGTGTTCCCTTGTTTCTTCTGCAACTGCTTATCTCTGACAAACAGGAGGAGACATGGGGAGACTGTCAGTGTCGCAATCCTCGGCCTTCAGCTGAAAGGTAAAGGTTTGTGCGTGCGTGCGTGCGTGTGTGTGTGTGTGTGTGAGGGGGGTGTTTACTACTCTACCTACACTTCCCTCCACTGCAGCTCTTTCACAGACTCAGCCTCTGTCAGAGCAACGCTTCAGCTGAAACATGAGTGGACGAGTGGGAGACCTGAGCCCGAGACAGGCTGAAATCTTAACAGAGGTAAGATATTGATCATCAATATCATTTTTTATATCCAGGAGGACTGAGTGTGCATCTGTGATGTGTGAGGTTAGATTGGTTTAACTTTGGGCTCTACTGGTTGCTTTTGTTTTGTTATCACTTATAATGAACCTGTGACTGTTGTGTGTCCATAGTAATATTGTGTTAGGTTTGCGTTTCCGTGACTCGTATCCATAGTGCTGAAGTTACTCAGTTTGCAGGTACTTGCACTTAAGTTGAGTATAGTTATGTTTTATACGACTCGATATTCTTGCTCAACTGCTTTTCAGATGGAACTTTTTACTCAAATTAACTATATTTAAGAATCTCCATTAAAAAAAGACCAAGATTATAAAATACAACACATTAAACAGATGACTGACATTAAGATCATGGATTCAACCACAGCTTCCTAAACTAAAACAGAAGAAGAGATTAGAAAAATAATATAGAATATAATTCACTCTATATTGCATTCACATCACTTCGTCAGGTTAAGAGAGATATTCTGATAAACCCTGACTCATTTTTAGTAAATTAGCTTCATACAAAGTTGTAAATAATATACAACATGTTAATAAATGACCTTTAGAGCTTCTGGTGGCTTTTGTTGCTTTTGGACAGAACCAGGCTAACAGGTTCCCTCGATTTCCAGTCTTTATGCTAAGCTAACCTAATAAAAATTACATTTTGATATTATGTTATTGGAGCACCTTTCAAATATTTTTAATTTGTTTCCGCTGAGATGCAATTACTATCTGGTTCACGCTACAGCATCGTAGGCATTTGTATAAAGTCTTCAATACTGCAATAGTATTGTTATTGTGAACTCTGCTGGACTTGATAATCACATGCTGAAAATCGAATATCGTGACAGTCCTAAAGTATCGATCTTCTTATTTTACACTCTGTGAAAAGACAAATATTTCCCAAAGTGTAGAGCTTTTCCTTGTCACTGTCCCTGGTTACATTTTTAAATCAAAGTGAAAACATCCAAAGATTTAACTTTCAATTCCTTCTGATTCTCTTCCTCCAGTTCCGTGGGAGGATCCAGGACATCCTCCCCAACCTGCCTGCACAGCACGACCACTACCTCCTCCGCTGGCTCAGAGGTGAGGCCTACAGACCCCCAGGAAAAACACACACACACACATCCAAGTACAAGGTGATATTTAAAAATCTCTCTATATAGTTAGTAGCACTTATATGGCACTTAAATGTCGCACTTTGTAGTTTGGCTTTCTTGAAGCAAATTGTACTTACTTGATTCTTGTTGTTCTGGGTTTGTACCCTCATGGTTGAATGCACTTATTGTAAGTCGCTTTGGATAAAAGCGTCAGCTAAATGTAATGATTGAGTCCTTACAGTATTGCTTACATAATCTCCTTTCAGCTTTTGTCTTGTTTTGATATAACAGCTATTTTACTTATAGACATTAGGATGTAGAATATAACTAGTACTCAGTAGAGTGCATTCCTCTGTCAAGACCCTAGGCACCAGATTTTGGATCTGCACCACGTTGCACACACTCATAAATATCAGTTCCCTAACCCTGCCTGATTTTTTTTTAATCAAGACCCAGAAATTATTCTCTGAGAAATCATCAGACGTTGGAAAACGCACAATCCTATAATATTAAAGACATCCGCCCTTTGATCCAGATCTGCACCAACATGTAACAGGTTCTTTGCTAATCAATAACACATCCTTCCAACAAGTTTCCTGGAAATCCGTAGTTATTTTGTAATCTTTCTAAAAATATTTACTGAAGTATTGCACATATACTTCTTATGCTTCTGCACGACGTTTTAAAGGGAAATATTTTTCTTCTTAATCCACTACGTTGATTTAACAACTATAGTGACTTCTCAGATTAAGATTTTACATTTTAAAAACAAATGAATACTTTATTTATATTTAATAAAATAAAACACATTTCTGAAGATAAAACTCGTGCTTCCCATGTGTTATTTTTATGCTGTGACCTCTTACAGAAAACCAGTGTCCAGCTGGGGACACACACAACAGAAATTAGAGGAAAATTTGTGCATCAGACCTTTTTTTTTTTTTTTCTTCTTTCACATTTTGAGCACTTCTTGTTCGAAAGCTTTTCAAACTTGAGAAACTTGAGTTGATGGGCGGGAACACGACAGTCGACTTACCCCTGAAACAAACCAAAGAAAGGCTGCGTATTAGATGTCACTATTCAAAATTGTTTAGATGCCATGGGGGGGTGGGTGGGTTAATGCCTCAGGCTCGCCCTGAATCACCTCACATTCACAAACACACACACACACACACACGAACCTGTTCCCATGTGTTTTTACACGTGCATCCGGCGGTTTCAGTGGAGGGCTATGTGGAAATACCTGAGTTAGAGACTCTGGTACTGACGCCTGTCATATTTTTATTTCATCCTGTTCTAATTTAGTGGTTCTCAGCCTTTTCACCCTCTGGCCCTTAGAACAAGTGCAGGATCCTGTACTTGTGTTTGTCACCATGTCGCCAGTTGTTTGTCTACAGGTGCGACCTTCTACCAACAAGGAATTTTTCCTCTATGAGGCAACATTAGAGGATTTGACCTCTTTTTACTGACTAGATGCCAAAAAGGCTGGAAACAACTTGTCTGTTCAATTGAACTGGTGGAAAATATCTCATGCAGTACGTGAACCTCAAACTAAAACTAAAGCCATATTATCTCAGATCAAAGATCATTATTAGAAATGAACTGCTCGCGTCTTTGTTGACCTGCTCATGATGCACCCAGGCCAGTTCACTCTGGTGCTAACAGCTGGTTTAAGAGCAAGTGGGGTATTATAGGTGAGCCAACTATGCTGTTTCTCACTGAACCAGTCCTTTGAGCCCTGAGCGGTGTTCAGTATATGAGCTACTTTGGCGTACTACCCCTACCAATACAGATGCAGTCAGGTCTTATCTCACGCGACCGTTACTAGGCTTCCGGGCTAGAAGCAGCTGCAGCTATTCTCATATGCCATCCTTGGCATAAACTCATTAACTCTACTTACAAACTTTATTAGGTCAGATTCACTTCACAGGATTCTAGTAAAATTTGCTAAAACACACAAAAGAGTCCCCCCTGTTTTTTGTGGTTTCACTGTTTGGGGCCTCTTTCCCCGGTTGGAGACTATTTTTTGTGAGTGGACCCCCGTGCTAGCCTCTCTCAGTTATCAATCATACTCATGTCCACATCAGTTTGGCAGCTCCTCTAAACGTTTAGCTGAGATGAAGGCAGACGTCAAGATACTGAATTAAACTAACATATGCGTTTATTCTTCCAAATACACCAGGACACATGGGTTTTGATTTTAATCCTGTCCTGTCACAAACAACTTGCACATAACAGAATAATAACACAAACATTTGACACGGACACGCCAACAAATATGAGATGAAATCAAACACAACAGGCGAATGGATAAAAACACACAAACAACTTGAATGGCTCTCAAGCCAAGGCCAAACATCTTAATTCAATCTAGCTGCACCAAAATTCAAACACTTGTTGATGTCAGTCCCCTAACATGCCTGAGTTTTTCTTTCATCAAGATCTGAGAAATCAATGAAAATGTCAAAGTGAATTGCAATGTTAAAGAAAGTAATAAATCACATTCCTGGATCTGTCCCCTGATCCAGATTGGCACCAATATTTAATGGTTCTCTCTGACCCATATCGCATCCTTCCACCGAGGTTCAGGTTTAATCTTTTCCTTGTTTTATTGTGGTCTAAAAACAAACAAACCAACAGGAAGGACAGGGATAAAAACATAAGCTCCTTGGTGGAGGAAATGATGACAACTTCTGTGCTCCTGGGATCCCAAACATGAGAGAAACGTACAGTAGACCGCTGTTGTGAGGTGTAGATTTTAACTACTGTAGATAATACGAACAGTACACAATGCTCCCCTTTGATAAATCCATTGACAGATAATTGGTGATGCCAGTTTGCTCACAATACAGGGCCGGCATATAAACCCTCTTACAGGAGCTTCTAAATGGGCAGATTTTCTAATTTTGTCAAACCTTCTGTGATATTTCCAGCACCTGTCAAAAAGATTTAATGGATATGCATGTCATTTCCATATTTTTTGGTTTTTCCACAATTTTTTACATTTTCTAGACTAATCAGTTGTTTCTTAAATGGAGAGAATAATCAGCCAATTCATTTATCCTGAAAATAATGTTTCGTTGCCACCCCCCACAAAAGAAAACATAACCATTTTAATGACAATGGTCATTATTCTAATCAAAAATGTGCAGTATCATCTTGTTGTGTTCAGTCTTTGAGCAGGTTTGTTGTTCTTTAGAAAGAGCATAACAATAAAACAGCATTTTTGCATCAGAGTGTGTTGAGTGATCCACGTCCACCGCTGCAGCGCTGATCTATAGACCGCAACAGGACATGGCATCTGTTGACTGTCCAGGGAGGCGTGGATCGATCGGGGTCCCCGTCACTCAGGATCAATATTTACATTGACTGATAACCTTGACGTGTCCTCGCTCGACAGAGAACAGGCTGAACGTTTTGAGCGATGTCTAAATCTCCATTGAAGCACTATCAGACACGCTCAGTTCTGCAGTGCTACAGCTTTTACGTACAGTTGATAATTTGTCTTTGTGCTTCTCATAAATATCTGGCTTCAGGTAACACATCTTATAAGATGAGAAATGCAGCACATTTCACAACCTCATTATGACAATAACTTGCCTTTAAAGTGTTCATTAACACCAACTCTAGTCTGATCTGATGTCTAATAAAGATGTTTTTCTTTTCCAGCCCGTAGCTTCAATGTTGTGAAAGCTGAAGCCATGATCAGAAAGGTGAGCACTTTGTTCAGTCTCCTGCTGTTTGAGTGATGACTTATGAGCAGAAGGTTTAAAGCCCTTGTACTCTCCTTGCGTATTTTCTATTTTCTACTGCTTCTCCTTCCACTGCTCCACTTTTTAAAGGGAAATTAGGACACACACACAAAAAAGACTTTGCTAATCTTATGATACGGTTAAAGATTAAACCTGCGTTTACCAACCTCTTAGACTTGTGATAGTGGAAGCCTGTATCTATTTGACTCTGTTTCTTGTTCAAGGACACAGTTCAAAGAGGTCAAATTGTCCTCTGTCAAAAAAGTTAAGATAGGAGGAAAGTTCAAAAGCAGTTTTTTGTCTGTCGTCTTTCATTAATCATCTCACGACCCTTCAGGTTCTGTTCAGACTTTTTATGAACAGATATGTGATCACAAGAGGGCAGCTGTTCACACCTTTTGTTAAAATACGTCCTGGATGTGTCTCCAGTGTCCACTTGTGATTTGATCTCACCTCACTGCTCTTTATGCAAATACACATGTATTTACCCAGATGTGTCCACTGTTAATATGTCTGTGTAAATGTGTAAAATAGTTTCAGTTCATTATGAAACTGTAGCAGGTCAGAGGATGTCAGCTGAGGAGGCGGCCCTTCAATGTGCCCTTCAATTCAAGCGATAGTGGCCACATGAGTGTTCGGATCTCAAATGTGTCCACGGTGCCTCTCAGGCTGTCCACTTGTGATCTGACCACTCAGGACAGATGTTAATACCAGGTCTGAACAGGGCGGTGACCCTTTGCAGGGGCCCGACCCCTAGGCTGGGAACCACTGGACTGAACTACAGATGGGTGACAAATGAAAGAGCAAAACATTTCGCCAGTTTTTCCTCAAAAAAGAATCGATAAAGCAGGAAAATGAAACTGAATCAATTTCAATATTGATCCACAACACGTGCGTAGAATGTGAAGCTCGGAACTCTCTCTTAGAGCTGATGTGGTTGTTTTCCATAATCGGTGAACTGACTGATTGTTACAGCTCGAGGTCACTGATTGGTTTAATGTCTGTGAAAAAGCTGTGAAAAGTGTAAATTAACCCAATGAGGGAATATGTTCTGGAAGAAAAACAGAGTGTGCTGTCTGTGTCCTGGAGCAGTAAAGCTATTCTGCAGATTTGATGTTGTTCACTTTAGGTTGGTTTTTCCAACAGTTAGTTACACCTGATTTATTTGTGTTTGAAGATCACAAGGCTGGGAGCTCAGCATGTGTGAATACTGCCTATAACTGCTACCTCTCTTTCTGTGTGTGTGTGTCTGTCTGTGTGTCTGTGTGTCTGTCTGTCTGCAGCATGTGGTGTTCAGGAGGCAGATGAAAGCAGACACCATCATCTCTGACTGGAAGCCTCCAGAGGTGAACATAACAACACATGTTGACACACACACACACTTAATCTAGCCCTAACCTACTTACTACTTGTCTAAACCATAACCTAACCTTAAAAAAAACATGTCTTCACTGTAAAATGTAATGATTGACTTTACAGGGGCTTTTTGTTCCCATTAGGGAGTGTGAACAGATTTATGCCCAGACAACATGAGTAATACCTGGACTACCTAAGTAATACCTTTTTTTAAAATTGGTTAAATGAGACAGTTGTCGCAGATGTTCTGAAGACTGGTGTCCAGCGCTCTGCAGTTTGGTGTCGACTCACAATCTCACTCTTATTCTCGTCAGGTGATTGAGAAGTATGCGTCCGGAGGAATGTGTGGTTACGACAGAGAGGGGAGCCCCATCTGGTACGATGTGATTGGTCCTCTGGATCCTAAAGGTCTGCTGCAGTCAGCCACCAAACAGGACTTACTGAAGACCAAGATCAGACACACGGAGATGCTGCGACAGGAGTGTCAGAGGCAGTCGGAGAAGGTCGGGGCCAAAACATCTGTCTCCCTTGTCTCTTCCTCCCCTCTCTGCTGTCGTTCTGTCCCTTCTTTTTATCTCCTTGTGTCTCCTCCTCTCCATCCCCTCCTTCTCCCCCATCCCTAAATATTTCTTCAACTTATCCATCTCTCGCTCTCTCTCAGTTGGGGAGGAACATTGAAGCCATCACTCTGATCCACGACTGTGAAGGCCTGGGACTGAAACACATATGGAAACCCGCTATTGAGACCTATGGAGAGGTTTGTCCTGCACTAACACTGATGTTCCGTCTCTCTATCCGTGTTTAACTGCTGCAGCCTGTCGCCACTCTCTCCCTCCCCTGCAGATCCTCACCATGTTTGAGGAGAACTACCCAGAGGGGCTGAAAAGGGTGCTTCTTATCAAAGGTACCTCAGCTCCTCTGTGGCTCTTTGCCTTTAGGTGCTTGTCTGACCTGATTTTAGACTAGTTTTAATGTAACCCTGTTAATTCTCTCCTGGTGTTCTGCTTTTGCTGCAGCTCCTAAACTGTTTCCCATGGCCTACAACCTGATCAAGCACTTCCTCTCTGAAGAAACACGGCACAAGATCATCGTTTTAGGAAGTGAGTCAACTTTTGACTTTTGTCTTTTTAACCCAGTGTGCAGAGAGTCCTGCAGCACAGTGGTGCTCTGAGCTAAATGCTAATGTAAGCACGCTAACATGCTCACAATGATAACTTAAGCAGGCAGTGCAAAACGCATCCAGTTCATTTATTTGGTAAAGTAGCAATAAATAGCACACTTTGAAAATTAAGTATTGCAAACTAAATTTCACTTCAGAGTACTCATTATGCAGAGTGGACCCTGTCATTATTATTATTAATGTTGTTGTTGATATTCTATATTTCACATTTAACAAGAAGTCATATTTCATAAACTGACCACATTCTTTCTCAATTAAATGTAGGTGGTATAAAAAGAGTGTATGTGTGAGGGGAAGAGTTTAAAACACAGGTTCACACTTTTCCAGGTTTTCATAGAACAATACTGATGAACACGAGGAGTTATGAGTCTTTGTAATTGGTCCTTGTGTCCTCACTGGCAGCACCGACATCTCTACTCAAAGTGACCTCCATGTGCGTGCGTGTGTGCGTGTGCGTGTGCGTGTGTCTGTGTGTAATATCCATAGGCCTTGAACCTAATTTGTGCTGACTTCTCTTGCTGTGACTCAGCAGAAAACAGAAAAAACCCTGTTAGGGGAAACACAAAGAGGACATTTTTTTTTGCTAAAACAACAAACTCTGGGACTCATCTCAGACTGCTGGAGCCTCCTATAGACATTTAAAACAGCTTCCTACACACAACGAAGTCTATGGATTTTCTCCCCTGTCACTTCAGGGACGGCTCTCTTTGCATCATTTACTGTCGAGACCTTCACATAAAACTCTGTGGTCGTGCCGAGGACCACATGGGCACCAGGAATGTCTCAAACTAACTTCAAGGCAAAAAGAGATTTTTCAGCCTGCAACAAACAGTAACGCTGACTTTGCCATACTAGCAGGACTAAAAGCTCTTAATTGTTCAATCAAATCAACACGCTACCTCCGTCTGTCCGTAGGTAACTGGCAAGAAGTTTTACGTAAACACATTGACCCAGAGCAGCTTCCTGTGGTGTACGGAGGAACCCTGACTGATCCCGACGGAGACCCCAGCTGCAGAACCATGGTGAGAGCAAAGAGAAAACACTGACCGGGAGCGTTCCTGTCCTTGTCCAATGTGGTGATTCAGGTGAGGATGTTTTGTGTTTTTTGCGGTTGCAGATCAAGTACGGCGGTACAGTGCCCAGGTCGTACTATGTTCAGGAGTCAGTGAAGGTTCAGTACGACAATAGCGTGACCATCAGCCGCGGCTCCATCTTCCAGCTGGAGTGTGATGTCACTGTACCCAGCAGCCTCCTGAGGTACAAAATTCATTAATCTTGTTTTTTATAGTACGCTCCAAACCAACCAACATTAACATTAAACATTAAACCCTAATGTGCTGTTTTGGGCCTTCTCTAGCAGCTCAAAAATGTAAATAATGTTTAACCAGCTAGTTTAATCAGTGTTTTCCATCAATTTTCCTTTTTTTCTAAGAATTGCTAATAAATAGATTTATTGCTGCAGAAAGGCAATATATTGTTAAACACAGCCGACTGCCCTCCAAAATCATAAATACAGTGGGTATTAAAAGGTTTACACACCCTTGCTAAGCTGACTTTAATGTAAATCAAAACAAGTCATGTCACAGCAAATTGCAACATTGAAAAAGGTCTGCCACACTTTTTTTTGTATTCGACAGATTATTGGAAAAATATTCCAAGAACTGTCTATAGATTGATTTGACAAAAACAGAAGTTAAACATTTTGAATGTGAAACGTGATTTAGACTTTTTTAAACAATATTTGGAAAAACAATTCCAAATTGTCTTCCTCACTTTTTGAAACTCATCCTGAATTATTGTATGTTGAGTTTAGAAACACCAGCCCTGAGCTGTCTGGAGGGTTAGGGCTCAGAGACACAAAATCACAGAGTGAGTCTTTAACTTCTGTAAATTGTGTAAAACTGTTCAAATTAATAGTAAGTGTTCAGCTTAGAACTATTAAATCCGTCAAACTTGGATTTTTTAATCAGGTAAAACCCAGGACTTGAGTTTCTTTAAAACAAGTTTATCAGTTCCTATCAGTTACAATGCGAATGTGAAGTGTGTCAGTTTTTGATGCTGTTCTTATGGAAATCCTAAAAATGTGTCACAGATGAAGAATTGAAAAACACAGGAGAGAGTTGTGATAATTTGGTCAATGAAACTCCGGCCCCCCCGCTCGTTCCCAGGTGTCAGTTTGCCAGTGATGGAGCAGATATCGGGTTCGGAGTTTACCGACGGACCAAGGACGGCGGCGGTCAGAAAGTAGCTGAGATGCTGCAGGTGCTGCCCAGTGAACGCTACAATGCCCATCTGGTCCCTGAAGACAGCTGGCTCACCTGCCCTGAGCCTGGAGTCTGTGAGTCACCTCCACACGCTAATCTACTGTATATCAGTGTAGTTACAGGAATAGGTTTACAGATTACTGGATTACTTCTTCAGTCGATTGCTCGTAAAAAAAAAACGCAAATAAACGCATTTCCCCCAAATTAACCGTCGTCTGTGGATTAACCGCTGTGAATTCTGTCCTTCACTTTGTGCAGACGTGCTGTGCTTTGATAACAGCTACAGCATCCTTCAGTCTAAGAGGGTGAGCTACAAAGTCGAGGTTCTTCCCCCTCCTCTGGACGGACAGATGCAGAATCCTTGCAGCAGAGGAGACGGGAGGCTGCAGTGATCCAGTGCTCACATGGAAACCCTGATCCCTGATCAGTGCTCCTGCCTCGGGGATGGATTAACCCTCTTTCGGGTAACCTGGACAAAAACTGACCGGTGGACTATTAACCTCTCCATTCCCTCCCTCTGTTCATTGTGTATGTATAAGTTTGTAATTAGTGATTAGCGTTAACTGGATTTAAGAGTATCTGAACAGCAGGAAAAGCAAAAAAGTCTCACTAGTGACCAAACCCTGCATCACTGATATGTATGTGTTTAGTAGGACCTGTAACCACAGCTGGCAGTCAGTGCGTTTACATCCAGGCTCTGTGTGTAATGTGGGAGAACGTAAACCTGCACAGACCGTACATGCAGCAGATCAGTAGGTGGATTTCACTTGTAACCCCCCAATTATTTTTGGAAACATGGCGTTTGTATTTTAACCATGTTGGAAAAAAAAGCTGCTCTCTTTGAGTCTTAGTGAAATAGTATTGAAAATCAATAACCGGTCAAATGTTCAGTGGAGAAAACTGACTTCAACAAGCTATGTCGTGTTAGTTTCATCTCTATTCGGGTTTTGAATTAATGAAAGCCATCGCTTTCTATCTCTGCAGTCTTTTATTATGCAGACGTGCACTTGTAAAATGATGATTAGAAACAAACCAGCGCTCTCGAGGAGAAATGGACCTGGGGAAATCACTTTTCTATAACCCCCCACCCTGATTACACAAACCAGGCTTCTTCTTTACAGGAAGTCACTTAAAGGTGCTATATGTACGCTTTTGCTGTCGCTATAGCCAATATTAGCATCAATGAATAGCTGTTTACTTACTGGTCAACCACAGCAATCTGAGCTCACCAGCAAACTAAATCACTAACTCCTGTTTTATTTCTGCTTCTATGACTTCTGTCTGTCACAAGGTTTTATAACCTCTTGTCTTGTAAACACAACAATACCTGGAGTTCTTGGCAAGTGACCGTCACCACCACAGGCTCCAAGAAGTCGCCTGTAAACTGGTTGTTAGAGGGTATGTGAACAGGCTGAGTGATGTCACGGTGCACTGACGCACTAAGTCATCCCACAGCGAGGTGAGAAGTCACACCACAGGAGATTGGCCTTAACAAAAGGTTTCAGCTTTTGTTATGTTGCTTTTTAAACACACGTTTATTTCCGGACATGTAAACACGAGCTCAACTGAAGTCATAAAGGCTTTAGGATTTTTATTTTTATATTTTAAACTCAGGGTGTGATTTGTTGGTGCAGACAGTTTCACCAAACAAATTTGCATTTACAATTTTTATTGAGAGTATTTTACACATATTCATATTCGGTTCACCCTTTTAAAAACCAATGCACTTCAAACACATCTTACAATCCACTGACATTTGTCTCTCATAACGCTAACAACCATTGGGATCACAACATGTATCACAACTCTTTAAAGTAGCATCTTGTTTATGCATAAATCCAGATTCCATTAAAATAAAAGAACCACACATTCCTAAATGAATATAGATTTTTCTACCTTGCATCATAGTGTGAATCATAGATTCTGCAATATGCTTCAGGTTTTTTTTCCAGCAATGCATAGAAAACACTTGTTTTTTAAAGGTAAATATACAGAATGTAGCAGATGTCTGTCTAATTTACTTTTTAATTTACAGTCTAATTTTGTGTTATGTTTAATTTGAAACATTTTTGTTTTAAATAGTCTTAAATGTACAAATGAAGTGTAAATACACAGAGGTTTGGTGGTGGTTGAGTTAAAGTGAACCAACTGTCGCATCATGTTCTCTGAGAGCTGTTGTGTTGCCTGTGTGGAGTGAACATTTTGAAAAAGTGAGGAAAGTAATGAGAAATGTTTGTTGTAAAAAAAACCTATGATCCAATTATCACAAAAACTGTTTGTTGCTTTGCTTGGAAGGGAATCAAGATTCAAAGATTTTGAAAGACCTTGATTCCTCCAGCATTCCGGAAAGTGTTTAGTAAAGAAGGATGAATACTGTGTTGTTCCAGACACTCGACTGAAGTGTTTGTTTGAATTGTGTGTTTCAAAGAAGTAAAACCACTAACACACACACACGTGCGCACGCACACACACACAGGTAACATGTATGTATGTACTGTGCTGACTGTTGTAATGTGTTGAAATGAAGGATCTTAGTGCTCAATACATAATAAGTATGTATAACAAATGAATGACTTTTTGAATTTATGGAAACTGGTTACATTTAGCTTGCATGGGAATGTTACTCATAATAAAGTCAGAAATTGTATATTCATATATGGACACAATTGCTGCTTTATTGCATCAGGCTTACATACGGGGTCACATACATCAATATCTGACATAAGAAATGCTTGATCCTGTACACAGTAAGGATATCTGATAGGACACATTTTAAACACTATCCCTCAATCATTATTGAGAACAAGCAGATCCAATTTGATCTTTACAAATACTTTAGAGTTGTACAGAGTATTACACACTCACATGAAAAGACATGCAGGTGCTTGAAACTGTAAGACTGATAATAATAATAATAATAATAAAGTGTAAAAATATAAAATCAGTCTCTGTGACTGATTCTGACATGAGTCAGATCATTAACCCCGAGTCATTGATGCTTCAGCAGAATTTGACTCTTGTAGCTGCTGCTTTTAATGACTTTATATACAATTCATTTGTTTCATCTATAAGTTTGATGGGTTTTGTGTGTAAAATAAGTATCCGAAATATAATGGAGTTAAAGGACAGTAGCGTGGGATATATAGGCTATATATATATGTGCAGGTTTTAAGCACAAGTACATATTTGCACTCATTCCACCACTGCGTTTTTGCAGTAACGTTACCAGATTTTCCGACTTCACATCACTTTCAGGGGTGTCACCAGTGGGTGGCGCTGTAAGCCAAGGCAGAGGATTGATTACATAACTGCCAGTCACTGACTATTAGGAGCTAATAATAGATAAAGATGGTCAGAAGACATCAGACACCACTCCACTGAGTTATCATCAGAAAAATGAATGGCTTTTTAAAGGAAGTATAATGATGGTCAAACAGTAGTGACACGGCTCTGATTATTATTATTATTATTATTTTTATCCAGAGGGACCAGGTCCCAGCTGCAGGGAGTCTGTCTCTGGACAAAACACTGAGTGTGTCTCCACCCAGCAGCCCCAGCGCGGGCTGAGGGCCAGAGGGATGTGGGGATGGTGCAGGAGGATGAGGATGGGGTTGGATGAGGATGGGGAGGAGGAAGATGAGGAGGATGAGAATGGGGGGGAGGAGGATGAAGAGGAGGATGGGGAGATGACTTGGGGGGTTGGCTGGTACACAGATGCCATGTGCCTTTACATAACAGCTGACTCCGGATGCAATTGGATGAGAAAGTGCTGTGCTCAGCAGCAGCAGCAGCAGCGTCTGCAGCAGCAGCAGCAGCATCAGCAGCAGCAGCAGCAGCATCATCAGCAGCAGCAGCAGCAGCATCAGCAGCAGCAGCAGCATCATTATCATCCCTGCCGCATTGCCCAGAGCCTGTCAGGGAGAATAGCGAGGCCGTGGAGGGGGGAGGGAGGCGGGGGTGAGTGGAGGGTGACTCGGGGTAAATGCACGTGCAGGTGTGGACGCGGCTCCGCAGTGCATCAACCACAGGCAACGGGTCAAAACCAGCGGCCTGTGAGCTGCGTGTCTGAGGGGGAGACGTGGAGGAGAGAGGGGTGTGTTTGTTTATTAGCTCTACCTGTCCCTGCCCGGTAGGCGGTGATAACGCGCGCGTGTCCCTGTGTGTGTGCGTGTGTGTGTGTGTGTGTGCGTGCGTGTGTGCGCACGCGTACGTACGTGCGTGTGATGGGGGGCGGAGCCGCTCGGACATGAGTAAATGACGTCAGCTCCCAGGTCGCCGAGCAGTGAAACAAACATGGCGACAGAATGGAGCGGGCAGCAGGGTTATGTTCTCACTGTCATCATCTGCCTGTGGAGCGCGGTCGGCGGGCGGACGGAGACGGCGGTCGCGGCGGCGGCGGCGGCGGCAGCAGCGGGGTCCGGCAGCAGGGGCAGCGGCAGCGGCGGGAGCCAGGTGCTCGGCATGCGGCTGGAGAGGAGCGACAAGCCCGCCACCACCAATGACGACGGTGTCATCCAGGTGACTGAGGAGAGCTCCATGCAGCTCCGGTTCTACGGGGTGCAGCTCCACTCGGACGCCTGGAAGCAGATTCGCTTCACGGAGATCCCGGACGGAGGCGGCGCTGGCGTGGACGGGGTGGAGGAGGATGGGGAGGAGGTGGTCGCGGCTGCGAGGAGCGGCAGCGGCATGATGGACGAGCCGGACCGGACTTGTGCTGACTTCACGAAGGACATCAGCATCGGGACCTTCATGAACGTCAGCAGTCACCGCACGTCGGGGCTGATCTCCTTCCAGATCAAGCCGCTCCGCAAGAGCGAGCCGCAGAAGGAGTACGCGCTGTGCACGCGGACGGAGGATGAGAGCAGGTGGGTGCTGCTGGGGGACAGTGATGGCAGGTTGCTGGTGGTGGAGGAGAAGAAGTCCCTGCTGCCCATGTGGCTGCAGGGCATCGTCATCTCCTGCCTGCTGATGCTCTCGGGCATGTTCAGCGGCTTGAACCTGGGGCTGATGGCGCTGGACCCCATGGAGCTGCGCATCGTCCAGAGCTGCGGCACCGAGAAGGAGAAGAATGACGCACGGAAAATCGAGCCCATCCGCAGCAAAGGGAACTATCTCCTGTGCTCACTCCTCCTGGGGAACGTCCTGGTCAACACCACCCTCACCATCCTGCTGGACGACCTGATCGGATCAGGTCTGGGCGCGGTGGTCGCCTCCACCGTTGGGATCGTCATCTTCGGGGAGATCGTGCCCCAGGCGCTGTGCTCCCGCCACGGACTGGCCGTGGGCGCCAACACCATCGTGCTGACCAAGTTCTTCATGCTCCTCACCTTCCCGCTGTCCTTCCCCGTCAGCAAGCTGCTGGACGTGCTGCTGGGCCAGGAGATCGGCACCGTGTACAACCGGGAGAAGCTGGTGGAGATGCTGAAAGTGACGGAGCCCTACAACGACCTGGTCAAAGAGGAGATGAACATGATCCAGGGCGCTCTGGAGCTCCGGACCAAAACCGTGGAGGACGTGATGACGCCGCTGGGGAACTGCTTCATGATCCAGGCGGACGCGGTGCTGGATTTCAACTACATGTCGGAGATCATGGAGAGCGGATACACCCGCATACCGGTGTACGATGACGAGAGGTCCAACATCGTGGACATCCTGTACGTGAAGGACCTGGCGTTTGTGGACCCGGACGACTGCACCACCCTGAAGACCATCACCAAGTTCTACAACCACCCCGTGCACTTTGTGTTCCATGACACCAAGCTGGACGCCATGCTGGAGGAGTTCAAGAAAGGTGGGTCAACCTACACGTGTGTGTGGGTGTGTTTGTGTGTACTTTCATCATCAGCATCTTCATCCTCATCATGGCCGCTGCTGTCTCCAAGGAACAGAAAAGCTCTCCTGCACTGTTCTCTTAGAAAACGCTGCAGTCATCACTGCATGCAGACACAAACACACACTCCCCACCTTCAGGCTGTGTCTGTGTGGATCAGCACTATCGATGAGTGGAACAGCCCACCCCACATTAAAGCACTCACCACAGCCTGCAGCAGAGCAAATGTGATGCACAGTGCAGCTGATAAACAGATAGTCAACATGTTAAAAGCACATTTCACTTGTGCTCATCATTTAGGCATTTGTCTCTCAGGAGTTGGTTTCAACCGCCACACAACTGATCTGAGACATGCAGAGCCAGCCTTGAATATTCTTTCTCCAGTCTCTTAAAGGGGACATAGCATGCCCATTTTACCACAAGTTGATATGGTTCCTTGGGGTCTTAATGAAATGTCTGTAACATACTTTGGTCAAAATACCACAAGGATCATATAAAACAGCACCCTTTTTACCCTGTATAAAACAGCCCTCCACAGAGCGACCTGTTTTGAGTGCCTGTTCCTTTAAATGCTAATGAGCCAGCTCCCCCTCCCCTCTCCCTCCATGATTTTAAACGATATAAATTACATATTTTATATGATATAAATTATCAAATATGCATCCCATACTTTGTATTCCCCTTCTGTTGTCCTGGAGTTTTAATTTTCCCAATCACATTAAATGTCCCCCTCTGCCCATCCACTACAAGCACACAAGCAGACAGACAGAGAGAGAAAGAGAGGTGAGGGGGCTATGAAGACCATCATTTACCCCGAACCCCGACATTCAACGGGTACAACAACAAGCGGAGAAAGCAGAATCGCGGGCTGACCTTATATATACAGTCTATGGGGCTGACCAGCGGAGAAATGCTCGTCCCGTGTGAACAGCCAGGCGGCTGCGCGTTGAGAACGGCGCTGCGCTGGCTCAGCGGCGCTTCCGCGTCCGGTGTACCCGGCGTAACGAGTGGGGGGGCTCGGTGTCTTTGTGCCGGTGTTACAGTAGTGCTGAACACTGCGGAAGTCTTCCACACTGCTGGCTGTGTGGCGCTGACACAAATTCCAGCTCACGCATGGGAGAGCGACGGTCGCGCCGAGCAGCTGCTGCAGCCTCCCAGTCCCAACGATCCAGACAAATGCCACATGTGAGTGAATCACGGGCTGACCAGCGGAGAAATGCTCGTCCCGTGTGAACAGCCAGGGCTGCGCGCTTGGGAACGGCGCTGCGCTGCCTCGCTGCGTCCTCGTAAACCCGGCGTGACGGACGGACGGGGGTGACGGGGGCCAAGACCATGTAGGAGACTTCCAGTTCCTTGTTACGACACAAAACCCAGGAAGCTCAATCGAGTCGCTCAAGCATGACGTTTCTGACTTAGAGGAACCATAACAAAACGCGCGAGTGTTTTTTTCCCAGAGTTTTTGGGTTGGTAGACATGCCAGATACCCACATTAACCTGTAGAAGCACTAACAAAGTGGAATTTGCATGCTATGTCCCCTTTAAAGGGCTTTTTGCATTCAGCAAACAATATGCAAAACAAAAATCATGATTATTTTTGACAAGTATTGCAATACGAGGCACACTTTTAGTGGGAATTTTGATAGGTCTGAAAAATACAGTTAAAATAATAATGATGATAATGATGTAATTAGAACTTTTGAACTGTAGGCCAATGCAAAAACAGACATTTCAGGAATATTTAGATGAAGTGTTACTCAGCCCTGTTCGGTGTGGTGCTTTCAGTCAGCGGGAGATTTGAAGATGATGACAAACAAGACACCTACACAAAATGCTCCAAAACTCTGCAGACAAGTTAACGTGAACTTGATCTTATCCAGAGAATCATCAGATGTGTTATGATCAAACACGTGATACGATGAGGAATACTTTTATGATCGATATAAGCTTTAGCTTCTCTCTCTATTATTTTCAGGGGTATCTTGGAAAATGTGTTTTGGACCGTACTTGTGTTGACCTTGACCTTTGACCTTTGACTGATCAGCTCCGAAAGTAAATCATCTGGAAATACCCTCCTTTGTAATATCCCTCCTTCCATACGTTGTGGAGTTATTTGGTTCTCTCTCTCTCTCTCTCACTCACTCACTCACTCACTCACTCACACACACACACAAGCCCACAGATGCACACACAGGCAGAAATAATACCCAGCTTCCATCTGTCTGCAGGCCTGCTGGGTAACTGTCAAATGTGAGAGCGAAGACAAGACTCATTTTTATTGATCGGCCACATCAGTGTCTTATATAATCTGGCTTTTATTCCATCTCAACACTCAGCAGTGGATTTCACTGGTGATCATCTTCTGTCAGGAACTAATCGGTGAAATCAGCTGCTGCCCTCATGTCTGATGGGATGAAGATCTGCACGTTCAGGTGCACAGGATTAGTGCAGGAGATCTCAGCACTGATATCCACACCTCGAAAAGAAAGCGTGTATCATAACAACGTTGCGCCTCCCGAGGCTTGTTTAGATGATCGTCAAAGACTTGGTCAAGTTTCATTTTCAGAGTGCATCCTGCTTGCAGGGAGTCAGTAAAAAGAGACAGTATATTGTAGAAATGTTTTAAGGGGGACTCACTTAAGGAATTATTCTGAAGGAGCTCCAGAGCATTAACACAGGACAAGCAAGCAGGCTAGTTTAGAACAGGCACTGCACTAGTTCATAAAATGTCGGAAAAATTGTGAAAGAATGAAGTTTCCGTACCCCCGATGTCTTGTTTTGTCATCAGGCTCACATTTCAGAAACCGGAAAAGTGGATGTTTGACATTTCTGCTTGAAAAATGATCAAAACAGTTGGTGTTAAACTTTATGTTGGTCAGCTCAAGTGAGTTTTAGTCACTCAGTCGGGAAAAGGAGAAGTCTCCCTCAAATCAAAGTTTCATTCATCTGAAACGCCCTTGAAAAAACCACTGAACTGAAGCTGCTGCGAGGGGGGGCGCTGACCGTGATCTCGGACCTTCCTGCGGAGCCTAGGCAGGAGGGACGGCCGTCTGTGTCTGTGTGTGTGTGTGTGTGTGTGTGTGTGTGTGTGTGTGTGTGTGTGTGTGTGTGTGTGTGTGTGTGTGTGTGTGTGTGTGTGTGTGTGTGTGTGTGTGTGTGTGTGTGTGTGTTGTCTCATCTCATGAGTCATCCTCCTGGCTAACGTCAGCGTATGAACTGGCTCTGTCACAAGCCAACACAGAACCCGGCCTGTTGGCTCTGTCATGAACAGCCACAGCTCAGTGTGGAAGCCAACGGCTACTTACACGCTGAGTCATGTCTCAGACAGCATCGTCGTCGTCATCATTCAAAAGTAGGACGCACATTCAAACACACAAATAACACACCAAAAAAGCACCCAGCGGCTGTAATGATCATGTTCATTGTATAAGTCCTGTTCTTCTTTTGCTTTATCTAAACATATAAACATTTAGGCAAATAGTGTGAAAACCTCTGGTGAATAGTGATGACAGTCTTGAAACGGTACTGAACCAAAGCATCCGAGTTGGTCATACATCGCCTCGCTTCAGCTCAAGTCATTTTGGTTTTGTTCACAGTTTGTTCCGAAATAGCTTTTACAGCGGATGTTTACATTTGCAAAGTTTACTGGACAAGATGAGTCTTAACATTAAAAGAGATTTTAAAGTTGGAAAAAATGATTCATCCTCAGTAAGAACCCTTTCCCAGGTTTGTGAGATTTTCTTTAAAAGCAGTGAAAGTGCTCTAGAGGTTAATAAATAGTCTTAAATGTAATGAATAGAAGTCTGGTATATTTGGCTGTAAGTCATCACTTGTCTGGATGTGACTGCAGCTCTGAGGAGACTCTTCAGTCCTTTTTTGTGAAGTTTTAACAAAGATTTAAAGCAAGGGTTGGTAATACTGGAAAACCTAGCAAGAGCAGGCTACAGTGTGCAAACGGTACATCCCGCCCCCTCCCATTGTCCCGCTCGTCAAAGCTTCACCCCCAAAACACATGAATGTGCACTGACTGACACGACTCGCTCGCTAACGTCTGGCTATCGACTCTGCTTCAGCGCTGTATGTCTGAAGACCCAGCTCATGTGCAGGGTGCAGGTCGGTTAGTGACGGACAGGAACACCAGCCAATCATTTAACTGTCGAATGAAATGATTGGTCGTGTTATTGCAGTCCTGTAAGGGCCATAGACACCAGCTGTTTTTCTTTAATAAATATTCAATCCAAACTGGTATTAAATTGCATTCAGTGTGGTATTAGAAGGATATGGCACTGGCACAAACCCTGGTTACTGTGATCTAATGCTGACATTGTTTTTATTGTAAACTCTGATGAGTTACCTTTGAAAAGATTCCATTTGCCGCACATTTGAAATTAGCAAGTTTTTTTTTTCTACGTGTATTATTTTTACATGGGGTAAATTACTCATCAACAAAATATCTGATGGAAGCTTTTTCTCAGAAATTCAATGCAATCCCCAAAATTATCAAAACATCTACCTACTAACTCCTACCTACTAAGAATAATGAGGGCGGCTGTGGATCAGGCAAGATACTGAATCCCAAATTACCCCTGACAGCTGTGCCAGCAGTGTTTGAGTGATGTATGAAAGAGAAAGTGCTGCACATAGATGCTGTGTGTGTGTGTGTGTGTGTGTGTGTGTGTGTGTGTGTGTGTGTGTGTGTGTGTGTGTGTGTGTGTGTGTGTGTGTGTGTGTGTGTGTGTGTGTGTGTGTGTGTGTGTGTGTGTGTGTGTGTGTGTGTGTGTGTGGCAAAACTGTACTGTGATGTGTTTTGAGTGGTCATCTAGACCAGAAAAGTGTTATATAAAGACCTTTACCATAATTCTACAATCATCTGTCAATCTTGTCTATATGTGGAACGCATATCTCCAGAACCATTCATCTTATCGACCTCACACTTGCCTGTTTTGAATATGTCTTCTTCTACATCCTCACGTAATCTACAGCAGTGGTTGGCAGCTGGCAGCCTGCCAAAGCTGCCCCGTCCGTATCAGTGTCTGAGCCACCTGATCATTTTGATGATCTGATTATTTTTATATCGGACTGACACAGACATTCACGGGAGTCACAGGTGCTGCTCTTAGAATCACTTCCTCTTTAGCAAATGTTTTTTTGTTTATGTAATGCTTTATATCAAGCTGAATTTCAAGCTTTTGTTTTGAAGAGTTGTGGACTTGGGTCTGAATATTGTGTCGATTGCTCAACAGACCTGAAATAACTGCAGTTTGGTCAGTCATTCAAACTTGTACATAAACCAGACATGTGAACAGTAATAAAGTAAATTCATTTTCATTTTATGAAAAACATTGCCTTTAAAATCTTCACTGCAGATAAACCAGGTAGGATGAACAGAAAGTTTTCTGACTTCCCTCTGCAACAGAGTGTTTATATAAAGCTCTGCAGACAGCTAGTTTAAATAAAATTAAAAAAAACATCAATGGATTGTTGTGATTGTTTTTAATTTGAGGTAAAAGAAGATAAATACAGTTTCAGTGCAGCCTTATTAATGTAAAACAATATATATTAAGTCCTTTCACTGTGAAATCTATTCAATTATGAAAAAGCATTGTAATTAATTATTAATTTAATGAAATATAATAATAATACAATGTATTATATTCTTAAGTCTGGAGTCAGTTCATTCATTTTATTTTATTTGAATTTTGTTGTTCTATACTTTGTGTTTCACTTTTATAGACAGACCAAATCAAGTTAAATTTAAAGTCTCGCTGATTTTGTCTTTCTGACTCAAGTCTGACTGATGCATGCGTTTGCTCAGATCAGCCTAAAGAGGAGGGTTTGTCTCCGATTTGCGGGGACATGTCTGGTGACCTTGGTGTCACACACATGACACATGGCACATACATGTAGACACGTCGCAGCATCACCGAGCATCATGAGGACGGATGCTGCTGCCGTGTGAAGCTCAGTAACGGTGACAGGTTCGTGTCCTGGCAGCTCCACTCTTGTTGACCTGTGGATAACATCTCTGTCCTTGGCTCTGTTTGGCAGCCATCAGCGTGCATGACATGTCAGCCCAAATGCAGCTATAAACAAGTCAACAGTTTTTTTTTTTTAATGAGGAGAGCAGAGGCAGGGATGGATTAATCTGTTGTTTCTCTCTTTTCCCCTGCCACAGCCCTCTTCTCTCTCAGCCCCCCTCCCCTTGCTGCCTCTCCCTCCAGTCCCTCCTCTTTATCTGGTCTTGGCAGTTCGTCCAAGGCTCTTAGTCCAGTCTGGGCTATATTAAGGCATCAGTCTGTCCTCCCAGCAGTCAGGACAAATCCTCTGACTGATCGAATAGTGGCGCAACTGACGCTACGCTGCCTCCAAAATAGAAAAAAAAAACAAAACAAGAAAGGATGTTTTCATGTGGCAGGGGGCCGAGTGTGTTCGAAGAGCAGCTGCTGCAGTGAAATTCACAAACTTCCCGCCCCTCCCTCCTGTTTGATGCTGCCCTACTTTCCAGGCAGTTGATTTCTTTTTAAGAGCCTGGAATGTCAGAGCTTGGAAAACTGTAAGGCATCACAAATGTATTTCACCACTTGTCGTACCCTTTAGATGACCTCTCTCTCTATCTCTCCCCCTCTCTCTCGTCCCCAGGTAAATCCCACTTGGCCATTGTCCAGAAAGTGAACAACGAGGGGGAGGGAGATCCCTTCTACGAGGTGCTGGGATTGGTCACCTTGGAGGACGTCATCGAGGAGATCATCAAGTCAGAGATCCTGGATGAATCCGACCTGTATAGTGAGTCAGCGCTCGCTGGTTGGCGGCCATTACGCAGATGCAAATGTCTCAACACATAAACGCACGTGGAAGATTTCAAATTCTTACACTTTGGCCCCAAACCCACGTCAACCCAACTGTACCTTTTGTCAAATGGGCGGAATTAGCTGTTAGCGGCTCCTGTTTGCAACGCACCAGTGCATGTACACACTGTTCGATATTGAAGACAACTTAAAAAAGACATAATTATTCTCAGTCAAGTTGTGTCTTATATTATATGATATTTGATAATGATATCCTTGGAAAATGTAAGTCACAATAACACAAATCACGAACCTGCCCCTTTCCACTCTACTATAGATTTTGGGCCTTATGTAAACAAGCCTCTGGTTCCCCTCGACTTAGAATCAGGCAGAATTTCTGTCAGATCTGTGGTTGTTTGATGTAAAGAACTTGGGGGGTAACAACACACTTGATTGTCAGTAAGAAGACTGATCCGTACTGATGGATGATTGGAAATCATTTCATTTTCTGGCATTTCAGAAAATTTGCCCCTGACTGTGACTGCAGCTTGAGCTGTTTTATGGTTTGATTTCAATCAATCAGTCAGTTTTATTTGTATACAGTAACTCATATTCAAAAATTACAATTTTACTCATAGGGCTTAACAAGGTGTGCATCTTCTGTCCTTAACCCTCAACAAGGGTAAGAAACTACTAGGAGAAAAAACCTGTAGAAACCGCTGAGAGAGTCACATGTGAGGGATCCCTCTTCCAGGATGCACAGAAGTGTAATAGATGCTGCACATAGCAGAGCACTTCAACGTTTACAACATTTATGAAAAAAGACAGTGTCTAACATAAATTAAGAGGTGTATCAATGTTTTGCTTTGGGTTTTGACAAGTTGTGGTTTTAGAGAAGATTATGTGCCAGACTATATCTCAGTCGGACGCAGGTATTTCCTGGAGACAAACCTCTTTATGTTTCTTTCTTTGTTTCTTTCTTTCTTTTCGTAGCTGATAACAGAAACAGGAAAAAGGTGGATCCCAACAAATGCAAACGTGACTTTTCCGCTTTCAAGCACGATGCCGACAGTAAGGTGAAGATCTCTCCCCAGCTCATGTTGGCAGCTCATCGTTTCCTGGCCACAGGTGAGCTCTGAGGAGGCGGCGGCTTATGTCACAGTGAAACGTCATTCAGCAGACGAATGTCTCTCCTCAGTGACTATCACTGTGGGACGGATGCATGTTGACCCTGGTGTGAATTTCCCGCAAGAATTCAACCATGTCAACAACAATAGAACATTATAGACATTTATTATCATCAACATATTTTATGGAGAAAGAAAAACCTTCAAACTTCACAGGTAAAATTAAATAAATGCATATCAGTGCAGCCACATTCAATTTAAAAACATCCCACTTTAAACAAAATAATAACTTAAACTTGAAAATAATAATAATATTTAAATAAATATTAAATTTCTTTCCTTAAAAAAGAAAAAGGATCTCAGTTCGTGTTTGAAATTTATTGTCGGCTCAAGTCTAGATTCAGTTCATTTGTTTCATTTCTGTAAGTAAAGTTCAGAGTTTATACTCTATATACTATGTATTATACTTTTTAATTTTTAAAACAGTTATGATCAATTCAACATGGAGTTAGAGGTGATGGGATCCAAGTCATAAGGAGTCAACTCTCAAACACTCTTTATTATTATTCGTCTCTTGATATCATGTTCAGTTTTTTCCTATTTTGAATTAGTTGTTTATTCTGGCTCAGTATTTCTTTTCAATTCTAACTCAAATTAAAATACCAAACTGATGTATTGCTGTCTGTGTCTCTCCCTCAAGAGGTGAGCCTGTTCAGCCCGTTCCTGATCACAGAAAAAGTCTTACTGAGGATCCTCAGACACCCGGACGTCATACAGGAAATCAAGTTCAACGAAAATGAGAAACGCTCGCCACAGCACTTCCTGTACCAGAGGGGTAAACCTGTCGACTACTTCATACTCATTCTGCAGGTAAACGCACACATGCATAAACAGACACACACTGAGGACGCGTTAAAACCATGCACTTAGGAAAGTGAACGTGGATGACTCCATGAAGCTTTGGTTTAAACTCTTTAAGATTTCTCTAACCTCCAGCTTTATGCAAATCAACACTTCACATGACCTGAAGTATGATGAGATGTTTCTCTGCGATCAGAAAGCAGCTGCAACCCACAGCTCCAGTCTGCTTCCATTGACCTGGCTCCAGTCAGCTCATGTTGATGTTGTTAGTCGAGAGGTTCACACAGTTTTTCCAGCCTTCACTGGGAATGTTTTAATGATGAATTTATCATGGAAAACAATTGGACTAGGACTTGAAATAGATTGTGTTTGTTCATTACCATAACTTAAGCCGTTTTCAGACATGAAGTCTGGAGGATGTCAGCAGAATTGGTTAATTCGGATAATTTCAGTGCTTGTCTGAAAGCAGCTTTTGGTGAACATCTGATCACATTTAAAGACCAATAAATTGAGATCATTCCAAAGAGTTCATGTACTTTGTCTTGCCACATTGTGGATTTACACACATGCATTTCTGTGCTTTGGCAGAGCAGTGTTAGTCCTGTCTTAGAGCTGGCTGTTGAAGGGTCATAATGAAGTCAGATTGGATAACACAGGTTGACCTCTTTAAACTAGTAACAGGTTTATCCCAGGTCAGCGGCTGTGTCAGTCTGGAGGGGTATTAGTGCTGATGCTAGCACTAAACACTTCGACCTTTTAAGACACGCCCGACTTAAGGAAATTAAGAGTTTGTTTGAAAAAAGAAAAACACTGTGATGCCTTTATTCTTTAAGAGAATTCAGAGAATTAATTGAAATGATGACAGACACCCGGAGCATCTGAGTGTCTAACCCTGACACTAACCCTCTGACAGTGGTTGATATTTAAACAATGCAGAATAGGTGCAGACCAGTTCAACAAAGCAAATAATTTTTTTTAAGTTACTGCTCATTAGTTTGTGGATTGTCAGGAATTCTGACTTTAGAAAATGGCAACAATTGATTATTTTGATTACTGATTAATCTATACATATATGGAATACTTTCATGTAAAAGAAATTAGTTCCCAGGGTCCAAGGTAATGTCTTCAAGAGTCTTGTTTGTTTTTTTTTTGCCAACAACCCAAAGATTAATTTTATTATTATAATCTTATTCAGAGCAAAAGCATTATATATATATATATATATAATGATCTAATAATAAAATGTATTTTAATCATTTGTAAATGTGTTACAAAAACATTTTCTTTATATTTCAAAACATTATAATGTTACACATTAATTGTAAATAAAAGTAGATTTTGCCTCTTAATGTGTATTGATATAAGACTGACAGGGGCCGTTCATGAGTGAAGAGTACTCTTGCTGGACACTGTTCAGTTACGGTTCATTTTGCTGATGTAGTTTTTATTAGTATTCAGCATAGTAAGCGAAAAAGCTGCAAAGTAAAACGTCCTTGGGACGATCTGAGGACTGAATCAAATACGTAGTTCAGTGTAGCTTTTAATAAACGGACATTATGCTGTAAAATGACTGATCCACGCGAATAAGTAGTTCTCGTTGTCTCAGTCTGGCTTATGATCGTGAGGGGCTCCTCGCCCTGCGTGACCTTCACTAATAGATCCTCTTACATAAGAGAGAGACAAATTGAGGGGAGAGAGAGAGAGAGAGAGGGGATTGAAGGGTTAAGGAGGATGGAAAAGCAGAAAAGCAGATGAGACGAGACGTTGAGCACTGACAATCGGCCCCACGCAGCCGAGCATATGGAGCATATGAAGTGTGAAATAAAGGGTAGAGGGATGTTGTAGGACGATTGTAGAGATGGAGGGAAGAGGGAAGAAAAGAAGAGGATACGGCGTCAGGCTGTAAATCCCTCCTCTGCACCAGGAAGAGTGGAGCAGAACAAAGAGGCGAGGGAGGGAAGATGTGAAAGAAAGAGCTGTTCAACACCACAAACATGCACAGTGTCTCATTTGTGTTTTTAAACTTATCAACCAGGTACAAGGCAAGAGAGCTTTATTTATATAGCACATGTGCAATTAAAGTGCTGTACACAGGCAAAGGCAAGCATTAGAATAACAATAAGAAACATCCAATAAAAACAGAATATAATAAGATTTTATAAAATGATTAAAATGAAAAAAAAAACCAAAGTGAAATAAAAGTGCAGCGGAACCCGTCAAAGGAGCAGAGTTTTTTATGTTTGACATAAATGGAAGAGACGATAATGTTAATAAGCAGTTCAAGCCTTAGGACTCCATTTTAACTTTCTATGCTCGTTGTCTCAAGTGCATTTAGTTTACGTCCAAATCCACTTCTGTTAGTTTACCAGCGGAAATTAAGATTCAAGAACTTGAAGCACAGCAAAATTACAAAAAACATCCTCAAATCAAATTGTGCCGGTTACAAATATTTAAAAAAGAAATATAATTAATAAGTAACTACATAATAAAATATGAATATAGGCAAAATAAGTATAAAATACAGTTCTTTAATCATATGTAATTAAACATACATTAAGGGTAACGAGAGTGCATGCATCAAAGTGACCAATAAAGATAAATATGGTCAATAATAAATTACATGACTATTGCATTTATTATTAAGTGGAATGATAGATTTGATTGTTATTGCAGGTGACATAAAGAATAAGATGAGCTTGTTGTTCACAAGTGTTTTTTCTATTAATTATGTGTGTTTTGGGGCGTAACCTGCAGTAAACCAATCAGTGTCATCTTCCATTCCTTTAAAATCCTGGTGAGCTTTCCCCTCGGTGGATTGCTGTTATCATGGTGTATTCACCAGTAAATAAGAGAGAACAATTCTCTGCAGAGGAAACGGTCTCAGCTCGTGCATGAGCAGATCATCTGTGTGTGTGTGTGTGTGTGTGTACCAAACGGAGTGTACGCATGATGTGCTCCCGCCTGTGTATGTGCATATTACAGGATGGATAATTTACCTTTAAAAGAAAGATTGAAATACTGAGCTACAGATCAGGCTTTGTTGGTCAACCACATTCCGCTGCTTCAAGATAGCAAGTCAACAATTGACCTGACCAAACGTCAGACGCTGGCACGCATATGGGTGGCATCGGTCGGAAACTAGTGAACACTCTTTTATATAACTTGACACTGCTTTGTACCCAAAGAGACCCATCTTTCTTGTTTTTGACATTTCATGTGGTACCTGCATGTGTATACTATCAGTAGAAAGTCCAATAGGTAAAGTCAGGTGAAAGTCGGCTAATATAAGTCCTGCATTTGGTCTGTACAGAGGTGTGAATTCAACCTGAAGTCTGTGCTCTTGTTGTATTGCACAGAGAGGTGGTGCTGTTATTTAGTCGACACGATAGAAACACTCAGTATTAAATATTGTCTCTCAAATAACACAATATGGTCACGAAGAGATTTCAAAGGTTAGATGGTAACTACATTGCATCCTGCTCTCTGGTCGTGGCTCATCAGTGACATACACTGACACTGATTAATTTGAACTGTGTTAGTATATAGAGACTGTTGTTGTTGTTGACACCTGAGGTGTGGATAAAGTGACTGCAGACACTCAGCAGGCAACTTGAGCACAGCTGCTCCTGTGTGTGTGTGTGTGTGTGTGTGTGTGTGTGTGGCGTGTGGCGTGGCGTGTGTGGTAAAGAGACACTGGACCCTGCCTGTGGGCAGAATGTAATATTTATGGGATGTCAAAGTGCCATAGGAGATGACTCATGGATTTTGCACAGCAGAGCTTCAGAGCTTGTTGACCGACACACACAAGTACTGTTTAGATTATCAGATAATAATAGACCTTTTAAATAGAAATGTCCTGTGTGTGTGTGTGTGTGTGTTTGTGTGTGTGTGTTTGTTATTGTGTGTGTTTCAGGGGCGGGTCGAGGTGGAAGCTGGAACCGAAAACATGAAGTTTGAAACTGGGCCGTTCTCCTATTATGGAGTCATGGCTCTAAGTACACCATCACTGGGTAAGACAGTACATGCTTATGCACCACCCCCCCCCCACCCACACACACACACACAGAGATATGTCAAATAAACAATTTGAGAAAAAAACTTTTGCCATTTCATAAAAATGTTTTTACCAAGTTAGCAGGCAAGGCTCTAGCAGTATTTTATATTGAAAGGCCTGACTCACAGTGTCATTAGAATAGGAACCGCTAGTAATGTTGGCAGCCTCTGTTACGTGGAGTTCTGCTGCATGGTGGGAAAACACCATGAAATATCTCTGTTTTCAAAGATGAAGCATCAAATGTGGGGTAATCTGCCGATGAAAACAGTCCATAACAAATGCACCATTTCCTACCTTAACAGCATCTGGCCCAAATATGATCCATCCATTCTGTATTCATAATCATGTATCCTGTGCAGGGACAGTTTATCATAGATTCACAGAGATGCAGTATTGGCAGTTTTTATATCTCATGATGTTGAAGGCTCTTGTAAAAATAAGAAAAAAACTATACGCAGCAATACAATGAAAATGTGAAAATTCAAACTCTATAATCTGTAACTTTACGTCACAGTCTCCTGACGTTCTTTCACAAAGGGCTCTGTCGCTTAGCGAGCTGCAAATACAGTTAGGAGAGGAAGAGTGGAAAAGTCAATAGGCTTAGTCCAAATAGGGAAACACTTACACTGTAGACCGAGTTGCAATAAAGTTTCTCTTCTCTCCTCCAAGATGACAGGTGACGCCTGAGAAATCGACAGGAGAATAAATAGATATTGACTTGTTGCAGCAATTTCCCTGAGATATTTTCAATCCTTCGTTTTTAATTTGTAAGAGCTTGTAATGGGGCTTTTAATGGATTGAGATCCTGTTGTTATGAAGGGTATTATTGGTGTAAACAAACAAACTGGGACTATTGATCTTGTTTCTATATTAGCTGTAGGTTCCTCGCTCCTATATTTAGGAGCGAGGAACATTTACAGTAATCAGCAATAAAAAACACAACTCAAGTTTTTTTATATAATCATCCAGCCAGAGGAAATGAGCATGGAGGACATTTCCTGAAAATGTCCATTTTACTAAAAAGTGCATCATATGAAAGTACATTTATTGAAAGGAACATCACTTACAACCATTTAAATGAGTGATTGCACAGATTTTCTCTGGGACATCAGGGTTAGACATCAATTAGTGGTCGACCGATAGAATGTTTTAGTGTCAATATTATTGTTCATAATAACAAATGAGACACAAAATTGCTCAACATTTGCGTTAAGACTTATCTAATACATCTAACGTTTTCTATTCTATTCCGGCCGTTTTTATGTTTTTTCTTGTTTTGTAACAAATAAAAAAGAATACTGATGTATTTTTCAAGCACAGAAGAACATTTTAAGATATATGTGCTCTGTCTGTTTTTCTTAATTCAGTCTGAACCCTGCACATGACTTATTATTTTAGATTTTTTAAAATTGTAATTGTTTTATTGTTAATATCAACATCATGTGTTTGTGTTAAGTAAGGAGCTGTGTCAGGGCATGGTGAGCTTAGCATAAACTCTGTGAACTGAGGGAAACAGCCAGTCACCTATGAACACGTAAAGCTCACTAATGAACACATTGGATCTTGTTTGTTGAAGCATGGGTTTCCAGATATAGTCCAAGACCACAGCTTTCGGTTTAGGTTCCTCTGCCGGCACAAAGATACCAAACATGGGAATCTCACTACACGACATATTATTTAAAGCCTGGCAGCATGTGGGACATATTGGACAATTTATTACACAAGGTGATGTTCTTGTCATTTGTATGGCTCAGAAATATCCTGGAAATAGTTTAATGAAGAATAGAAGCAAACGTGGGACTGTTATAGTCTCTTCCAAGGAGGTGATGTTTTCATCTGTGTTTATGTGTTTGTTAGTTTGAAGGGTTACTCAAAATCTACTCCAGGATCCAGGAAGTTTATTATATTAAGGTTTAAGGGGGAGAGGAAGGTCCTGCTGTACTGTGGCAGCATCATGTTGTCTGGTCCATGGTGAACTTACCCTGACTCGCTGCAGAAGTTGTAACACTTGTGACACCTGGTGGTTCAGCATCGCAACTGCAGATCAAACCTTAATCCTCACTGCTACAACTGCTAATTCTTCCTGTTCTTCCTCTTCCTCTTCTTCTTCTTCTTCTTCTTCTTCTACTGTTACTGTTATGTTTCCTCCTCCTCCTCACTGTTGTTGACCTGTTTTTGCTCTCTGTGCTGGTTAAACTGCTGTCTGTACTTCATGTGCACATAATGCAGCTCAGTGTTTGCGCATGTGCAGAGTCATGTAAATGCAGCGTCAAATGTATACGTCAAACACATTTATCATCCAAAATTCCCATCGGTAACGTCCCACTGTCAAGGATGGTGCCAGCGGGTGTTTATCCTCTTTTTTTTTTCTGGCTAGAAGATCGTTTACAGTTGGATTAAATGCCCTTTGTATTTACTTTTGCCTCTTATCTTACCAATATCGGCCTTGTGGAGCCAGGAGGAGAATCTCTGATTTCTGGGGGGCCGTTGGCTGTACCAGCAGGAGAGCTGCCAATGCTTTTGCCAGGACCAGCTTCCCTGCCTGTTTATCATCCTCGCCACACTGTGGAAAAAAAACACTGATATTGTGAGAGTTGACTTTTCAGAGGGATTTTATCGGAAGAAACGCTTTTATTGCACTAAGTCATCAACCTGGTGTCATGTGAACATTCTCGGTGATGCCACCCTGACTAGTTAGTATGTCGCTGCCGTTTGCCCGGCGTGTCACTCCTCTACCACTGTCGCACTCCACTCCTCTGTGGCGCAGGGCAGGTCTTTACTGACAGATGTCACCGTTGTGTGCCTCATGAAATCGGTTTGTCAATGTCAGACAAATGCCACTGACCACCTCCTAAGCGAAAGCCATGTGGGAGAAATAGGTTTTGAGAGATGGCCGAAAAGAAGGTAGCGAATTTTTCAGCCAAAGCTCCTCTGGTAGGTTGTTTCCAGGGGTCGGCGCCCTGACAGTTTACATCCCATTACCCTTGGTCCTCAGCCTTATCAGAGGATCTCAGGCTGGACAGTAATGTTTTAGAAACTCAGCCGAGTAGCTTGGTGCCATTGGGGGCCTTAAAGGTCCAGAGTAAAATTTAAGAATCTTAACTTTAAACACACATTGTTCTTTGATGATTTGATTTAAAGTCTGGTGGCTGCATTTAGACAACAGCAGCATATCCAAACAAAACAACAACAAGAGTGACGCATAGATTCGACAAGGCACCACAGATCATCAGCCCCTTTTCTATTCTGGCATGGCTCCATTTTTTGTTTGTTATTTAACTTGCAGGTGTTGAGTTGCTTAACATTTCAATGAGCCTCATTATAGAATAAACTACGTAATGGATCACAAGCTGTCGTTGCTTTAACAAATTTGAAAGGAACAAAAAACTCCAGACTGATTTTTTTTTTTTTAAAGAAAAAAGTCCACCTGAAGAGAAAATAATAATAATAATAATAATAAACGCAGCGGTCTATGTGATTTACTCTCTGCTTGAAAAAACCCTCAAACAAATAAAGCAGCTCATATATGTTTCTTTGCCCCCTACCTCCCCCTCCTCTCTCTCTCAGCTGTCACCCCTCCTCTCTCCCCATCAGTGGCGTCCCCCCCTCCACGACGCCTCTCACTTAAGAGGTTTTCTCTGTTCTCTCGTTTCCCAGGTAAACACTCGCATGGGTTTCCACTTTTATTACGATCTCACCATTTCCTTTTTTTCCCATTATCTCCAGAGCCCTGATCCAGCAAGTCCAGGCTCGTAGTGAACACAGAAGTATCATTCATTTGTCATTCATGGCCCTCTAAAGTCGCCTTTAACCCCAGTCAGAGCGAAAGTATAAAAACAAGGGCCTTTGTGATAGTTTAGGTTGTTCCCTGTCTAGCTTGCAATGCAGGGTTCTGAACAGCTTGTAAATGTAAAGTCAAACTAGTTGTGACTAGAGGTGAGGATGGAGGCCAGGTGGACAGGCCTGTAGGCGGCTAGTCACAGTCTTCTTCTGTCACCTGGTATTATCAGAGATGTCATAAGCGAGAGACAAATCACCTAAACAATCCTGATAGGAAAACTTCATGATCTCTAATATGGCATGGAAACCTGCAGGTACAAAAAAGGCATTTTAAACCTTATTTTGGGGCCAAGCCGCAAACGTTTGAAGCTTTTATTAACCAGTGACCGTTGTAAGTGGCAGCTGTGGATCTCTGCCGATTCATAGGAAGGATCTTGGTCTTGTTTACCTGATATAATTGCTCTGGCTTTGCTTAGTTGGCAGGCGGATGGTGCGACTTGCCATCTAAAGGGCGTATTAGCTCTTAGTCTCACATCATTACACCATTAAGGCAGTTGGACAATCTTGCTGGACGGGGCTCTTGATGCGCCGACCCTAATAATCTCTAACCCTGCCCCCACCACCTTCCCTTTAACCACTAATCTAAGGTCAGATATTATTCATGACTCCTGAGACATTGTATCGTGAAGAGGAGAAGGATAATCTGACTGTGGACCATTTGGTAAAAGGAATAGTTTTTCCTTTTGAGAAATCTGCTTATTTTCCTTCTTTGTTTCACAGAGTTACAACAACAACAACAAAACCTCCTTAATGCCTGTATGATATGAAGCTTAGCTCTGTCTGAAAGTAACAAAATCCACCTTCCAGCACCTCCATGGCTCATTAATAAACACAGGTTAGCTCGTTTTGGCTTTTCATTCAAATTGCTAAATATAAAGAGTTAATTAGTGAAGTTTATAGGTGCTGTTAAATGGATATTATTTTTTGTTTCACCCTATTTTCTGTCTTCATGCTAAGCTAATTAGCCGCTGGCCGTAGCTCCAAAGTTGCCTCACAGACACAATGATAGCAACAATCTTTTTTATCTAACTCTAACCACGAAAGGAAAAAAAGCACAATTCCCAAAGAGTTGCACTATTCCTTTAAGCACTAACATTCTCGTGTGTGCGACACTGAACTGAGGTTCTCTGATTATCCCTGGCGTCTCCCTCCTTTAACACAACCCTCCGAGCCAGATTACAGGCTCCATGACATCACTAAAACCAGCCAATGAGAGTGGCTCCTCCTCTGAGCTTAGACAGTCCTGTTATAGTCATGAAATGCTCAAACGATGCACTGTGCCTCATCGCATGGCATGTTTGTCGCATTCTTTCCATAACACTCATCAATGACATTAACATGTTTTGTGTGTGTGTGTGTGTTTGTTCATTGTGTGTATTGCTCTCACTGCCGACCATGCTACAAGTCAACATCAGTTGGCTGCTTTCACTTTTCCCTGTTTACTGACAGTCATCTTGTTTTCATATTGTTTTTCTCTGTTGTCTCATGTCGTGGTTTCTGCCTTTTTCATGTTTAAGTGGATGTGTTTGTGTGTGTGTGCGTGTGTTTGTGTGTGTGCCTGCAACTTAAGAAAATGCAAATAGACATAACACAAGCAAATTCAGGAAACTTCATCAATTTAACAACACATGTGCTTAACATACTCACAACACAACCAAATAAAGAAATACACAGCAAATACTAACACAACCAAACACAGAAACACACTGCAAATACTAACAACACAACAAAATACAGAAACACACTGCAAATACTAACACAACCAAACACAGAAACGTGCACAGATGACCAAAGTGTTTCCAGGGGACATAGAAATGTGATGAAGCTCACTGGGACATGCTCTTTCAACTTCCACTTTCATAACTTCAACATTTTTCACAATTGTCTTTATTTTTTCAATACAAAAGGGAGAAACAACAGATATTCACCTCATTCATTTCCTCAGACTCGTAATGTGCCATCGAGGAAGGTGACCTGTTGCAATCAGTCGTAACCCTAACTGACCAATCGGCATGCATTAGCAGAAGGCTATGAGCTAAATCACTCTGCCTGTAAGATAAATGAAAGGACATTAGTATCTTTTATTATCAGTTCTGGTATAGTATTAATACTTTATTTGACAAAGTTAAATGTGGCTTTTTTTTTGTGTCAAGAAACAGGTGTAAAAAACTATTTTAGCTGTTTAGCTCCATTCACTCTCCTTCATTGAGAACTACCTCACAATTGCTCTCTAGGTCAATTTTAAATATTAATACTATTGGTGCGATATTATTAATATTCTATATTCATAGGAAAGCTCTGCCTTTGTTCAATTTGTGACTTTATCTATTCACTAAAATATTTTTTGTGTCTCTTGGAAACACCTTGATTGTTGTCTGTGCTTTTTGTTGCCCGTCTGCAAATGGTTGTGTTGTTTTTTCAGTATGTGTTGTCAATTCGATGACGTTTTCAGAATTTGTTTGTTTTCCTTAAGTTGCTGTGTGTTGAGCTCGCAGGGCCACCGCACCACTTCCTTTTTAAAAAATGTTTTTCTATATTTTAATCTTCACTCTCGTGCTCACTCCCTTCTCTGTCAACCCCAGAGTTTCGATCTCCATCGCACGGGGGCAACCTCAACCGCTCAGCGTCACTGAGCTGCACTGAGCGCGCTCCGGAAAGTGGCTCCGTCGGTGGGAGCAACACCCAGATCCCAGGCACGCCCTTCCAGTACATCCCAGACTTCTGCGTGCGTGCTCTCACTGACCTGCAGTTCGTCAAGGTAAGTCCCTTTTTGACTGATGCCAGCTCAGTCTCATTAGGTATCAGTCAGAGGAAGAAGAGTGGTTTATTTTTGCATTAATAACCATCTCCGTTCAAACGATCCTGCTTATTATTTGCTGTTATTTTTAAAGAACATTATGAATTATCACAAGTTGTCCTTACAATATCTGTTTGTTTCCCTTGGGAGGGTTGTTTAGATATTTAAATGCAGATAAGAAAAGTCATTTCCATGATCCAACTAATTAACCATTGGGTGTTTTCCACCTGAAAGGTTTGGCTCATATTTAAAAAAATTGCTCCCTCCCAATGATGTTTCTAAAGATGGTGGATGTGTCTCCACTTTCTCCCACCATACACAAGGGAACCCAGTATATCTTGGCACTGCCATCTCACGCTGCTGACGTCATTTGACACCAGATTCAGCACCGTAGTGATCAGAGAGTGGAGCATACGCATATCGAGGTCCAGCCGATGCATTTGTCAGACCAGTCATGAGCCAATCTCATTGTCAATCCTGACGTCTCGCCCTGTTTTTAAAGTGTCCAACAACTCATTTAAACTAAATTTATCAGAAACATGAAGGTTTGTGGCCAATACTACAGGCAGCCACCAGGGAGTGATCCTGATGTTTTTTGGCCTCCTTCAGGGAGCTGCCATCTTGTCCATCTCAGTCACTGGTCCGTCCTCATATCTGAGCAGTATAATGGAGACCGTTGGGACACGGTGGGACACTGTCTATCAAAAGCAGGATGGCAGTTCAGTTTCTTACAACTAATTATTAATTAACAAATTATTATTCTGTCATCATTATGTATATGTAAGTACAGTTTATGAAACATACCCTCAGTTGTTAGTTTATTAGGTACTTAAATGAATGCAGTCTAGTCATTCTAGTGTTTAAATTGTTTTAGAGAGGACAATTCTGACCATTCTTTATATGCAGCTCACAAACTATTCCCACTTTCTGTCTTCAGCATTGCTGCGTGTCTGAGTGCTTTTGTATTTTTACCTGCAGATCACTCGTGCTCACTACCAGAATGGTCTCCTGGCATCCAGGCTGGACAGCACGCCGCAGTCTCCAGAGCGCAGTCACACTCGTCTGGACACGTCCATCTCTTTGCCCCCCATCACGCCACCGGGGACACGCACACCACTGCCACTGGCCACACCTCCTGTAAAGCGGCCAGCCTCCACCAAGCAGCCGACACCACCGGGCAGCCGCGCCGCTCTGCCTCAGACCACCTCGTCCTCCTCTTCTAGCCGCAGGCCAAGCCAGGCTCTGCCCCAAGCCACTCCCCTTCAGAGCAACCACACCTCCCTCTCCCAAACCCACCTGTCCTCCGTTAGTACGGCACCGTTTACCCTCAACCCCCACCCTAATCTGCCCTCCAAGCCCCAGCAGTCGCCGCCCTCTGCTGGATCAGAGAACGGGCCGGGAGAGACCACCACTCTGCTCAGCGAGCAGCAGAACTGTGTGGGCCCCCGCAGGCCAAGCCATACCCAGGCCCACCCCCACCCACACGTTCACACCATCAGTCACGCACAGACTGAAAGCACCATCTAACTGAGCTCCCCTCGGGGAAACCAAACTACCTGTGCAATCACATGACACACATTGGCACTACTACTTGTTCCTGTTTGCTTGTTGTTGCCTGAACTTTTCTGTAGACGTCAGAGGGAAGCTGAGGATCATCATGTGTATTTTGTAAACAGAGATCCTCCTTTATCCCCTCTTGCATGCCCCCCCCCCCCAACCCAACACTGAAAAACACCAAGAACAGAGAACAAAGAGGGCAGAGGAACAGGGAACACTAGTGAGTTAGAAATGTACACAGAGCTGTGTGTGTGTGTGTGTGTGTGTGTGTGTGTGTGTGTGTGTGTGTGTGTGTGTGTGTGTGTGTGTGTGTGTGTGTGTGTGTGTGTGTGTGTGTGTGTGTGTGTGTGTGTGTGTGTGTGTGTGTGTGTGTGTGTGTGTGTTTCAAAGGATCAGTTCACCCAAATTGTGCAATTTTTCAACATTTGGAGAGCAGCACAAACAAATTTCCATTGCGCTTTATTGTAGATTGAGTGGATGTCTCAAACCCTGAGCTCATACAACTGGAGCTGCAGTGATTAATGAATTTTATTAATCACTGCAATCTTCAAATTTGAGAATCTGAAGTATTGCTGCTTTTCTCCTTGCAACAGAGGAAGCTAAACATTTACATGAATGCCATTTCTAAATAGTGTTCACACCATGCTAAACATGTTCTATTTCCAGTTTAGATCACTGTTACTCAATGATCTTGACTTTATGTTACATGTATTAAGTCCAGCTCATAATGTGAGTGGACTTCCTATATGTTTCAAAAATAACAAAACAAATATTTTATAATTCCATTTAGTTTAATTCCATTTCTGCTCTCAGTGGATTTTAATGCACTCAGTGTTTTCCAGGTGAATCAGTTGCAGGGCAGAAAAACATTTATTTGGCTTCATTATTTATGCTGATTTTGTTTTCTGGTGAGTTATCCACCAGTACACCAGGGGGGGCTGCTCCCTTTAGCTTACATCAACACACAATTGCAAACATTTGCTGTTTCCAGCTTCTCAAAAGGATTCTAATATCTTTGGGTTCTGAGCTCTGGGAAAATTATAAAAGGCAAAACACATAATTGCTTATCCTTGTTTGCAGCCCCTGAGTTTGTCGATCTCAAAGTGTTTTTTTGGTGTGGAGTGACCCTTTAAGTCATCACCAGTAAGACACTAACAGAAAACGTACATTCCCACCTGGTGTGTCCAGATCAAGGCTGATCCCTCAACCTTGCTAGATAATTTACTGTTCAGAGATGTTAGTCTCTAAATTTATTTTTATTTTTCCAAAGAGTGAAACTTCCACAAAGCTGTGACATTGACAGTGAAGGTTTTTTTTTGTCAGCACGTGGGATTTTTTATAGATCGCCTGTTTGACTGAGTATGTTCTGTGGAGTTGAGCCTGCGTTTGTTAGGCAGAGCCGTGACAGCCTGGTGTGAAAGACTAGTGCTGTGAAGGTGGCTGTGTTTCTGGCACACCTCCCAACTATGGCAATATGTTTTAAATTGTTTAATTTCAAAGAGTGATTTTAATTTAAGATATTTATTTTTGCTGAATATTTATTTATATGTATTTGACATTCAATGTTTTGTTTCATATTATAGTTTAGATTTGATTGATTTAATTGCCTTTTCTGGTTCATGGAAACACTGCAGAGTAAACAACGAACATAGTGCACACAGAATATGACAATAACTGCACAGACTCTTTTAGTATGATCGTTATCCACTAAACATCGCCGCTAAATATTCCTCACTGTGAATAGAGCTTGGTCCGACAGCAGCTCCTGCTCAGAGCTTCAGAGGTCAACATGGGAACGACTCACCAAACTGGACGTCAGCTGCGTTACTGTGCATTTCATGTGTGTCACAACTCTTGGCTGTAAATATAATGGATCTCCGAGCACCCAGTTTGGGTTGAAGAAAAGGGGACACGTGACTTGAAGACCAAATAACCCGTTAGTTTAAGGCCCACAGTTATGAGTGGAAAGTATGTTCACAGCACAGTTGGATGGCTTCTCAGTTCAATGCCATCTGTCATGCAAGTTTAATGAGGACATCTCTACATTCTCTCTACACAAGACTTCTTTATTGTGGTGTCAGATAACAAACTGTAACCAAGACCCGACCACACTCATTTTCTCAGATCCTCTGGACTGTTTGAATCCTAAGGAAGGCTGTAGCTGCGAGTCAAACATTTTGTTTACTAGTTTTTGGTTTGTTCAGTTATATTTTCTAATAGTTTTATATTATGGATAAATTGTTTTTTCAAGAAATAATAATTTTGAAAAACAGTTTTTTGCTTTTTTTTTGTTGAGAGCTAGATGAGAAAATGTATGTTACTCACACATCTGTGTGATGTTGGATGAGCTTGGCATAGAGACTAGAAACAGTAGGAAACAGCCTGCTTCCATCACAAAGGTCCGGATAGTTCCTACAGCACATCGTAGGCTCACTATTCCACATGTTGTAAAGGTGCTCGATGCTTATGCTGTTGCTACACAGATGTTAACATTAACAGATGTTAACACCTTATTTAGCAGAAACTGATTTAAGCATCAAATTTCATTATTTCACTTGCCAAGAGCAGCCTCCTACTTCTATCACTTCTTAGTTTTTACTGAAGTTTAGCATGTTAACCAGCACGTTCACCATCAGAGAAGACTTACAAATAGCACATTTAATTATTTTAAAAATCCCAATGTTTTGGTTTTATGGACAGTTATGGGGAGTGATGTGATGGAACTATTTCTTCTTCCAAAAAAAAAAAAAAATTGTTTTCAAATTTCCCTTTTTATACCCTACAAGGTAAAAAAGTGGATATGACCTGGCTATAACTTCTGGCTCTAACTTCATATTTACTGAAACCCTGAGAGCCAAGAAAGCAAAGTAAACAGGTTTCATAATGTGTTTTTGAAAGTTTTCAAATAGGTTTTCTTTTAGAAAGTCACAAACATGTATAGTTCACCATAACTACCTAAACAATATTTCCTTGTCTGAACTCACTGAATGCTAGTGGATAAAATGGGTGTAAAATATTTGCTAATATTCAAAACTTTCCAGACAAAGTTAAAACCTAGATGTGGAGAATAATACTCTTAGTTAGCGTAGAGCAGGATAACTGGCTTGTGGTCAGAAGGTTAAAACCCCTATAAAATGAATGTCTGAAGCTCATTCATAAGAAAATTATATCTTTATAACTTGTGAACAAAACGACATGTTGTGGTTTCACTGGTGGTTATGGGCCACTGCCCTTTGGCGGCAGTGATTTCGTGAAGAAAACTGACACAACTTGTTGTTTTTACACTACAAATTGAGCACAAAGATATAAATTAGTGAGCTTTGTGAAAGCTTTTGAAAAGCCATGTGGCTCCATGGACAGATATGAGAGTGGCATCGGTCATCTCACCTAACTCTCAACAAGAAAGCAGGGAAGCACATGTGTTTATTCACCTTGAGCGAAGTCCAAGGTTAAGGGTTGAGTCTTGAGAACACTCACAGCACAAGAACTTGTCGAGATTTTGATGGACAGCAAACATTCCACAGCGTGTCTGATTCACACCAGTGATGTTAACCATGTCTTTACTGGGGAACAGGTTTAGTCTGCAAACCCCCTGTGTTGACAGCATTTTTCACAATTTCCACAAGGTGTGTGTGTGGGTGTGTGTGTGTGTGCGCGCGCGCGCATCATTACATTCCAAACAAGGGATTATTTCACCTACATTGTGAACACATTGTGAATACTTTTTAATTTGTGTGTAAATGATGTTGCACCTATTCAACCTGTGTTTGGAGGACGTTTGGTTGTGTTCCAGTGGACTGATGACGCAGACATGAAGAGATTAACGCGAGGACGACTGAAGCCGCTCACTCCTCACTCTTGTGCGGGTGAAGGGCTGAGCTGAGATGTTTAAGCTGCTAGCATGTAATCTACCTATATTTTTCCTATGAATGCAGTGACACTGAAACAACAATTTAAGCGACTGTAAAGACAAACTATTTTGTTGATGATATAGTGGAGGATATTTATTTGAAAAGATACAAATGGACAAACCTGATGTATAAGCTAGCACTGATTTGAAAACACTTTAAACTTGTTGGTTATGTAGCATAAGTCTGAGGAAAAAAAAGAGAATATTCCAAAGCATTTCTTTTTTTTCTTTCTGAGGGATGGTTTGTGGAGTGAGATGATCAAGGCCGGATTACCAACTGGGTAAAATCAGGCTGTTATATTTCTAATTATATATTAGAAGAAAGATTGTGTATATGCACCATTAAACCCCTGTATAACAAAGGGCACAAAGGTTTATTTTCTTAGTGTAAGATTTTATCTCAAAAAGGATCTCACTGTGCCCACATGTTACATATTGTTAAACTGATTAGAGCTTTATGGAGCAAACCTGGAACTAGGCTGTGTTCCAGCATACCACAGAATTCAACACACAGTACATAGGAATGGGGGGAAATGGGGGAAATGATGGAGGCCCAGCAGCTCATTTTTACCCCGGGGCCCCCCTCCCCAGGTGAATCCGGCCATGGAGAAGATTGTGAACACCATAGATCTTATTGCAAATACACAGTCGAAATAGCCTTACCGTGTATTTCTGGAAAATATAGACCTGCCTGCTGGTTCATATAGGTCTTGTGTAGCAATTGGTCCTGTGCTGGTTTCCAGTGAAGCCACTGGTTGGCTGTGGGAAATGTGAAATCAGTTGTTCTTAGTAATTTATTGTTAGCGTTTTATTTATTGTTTTCTTTTTTTTGTGTTAGAGATGCACACCCGAGTGTGTGGTTCTGTGAAACGGGCTTCCAGCTGTTCCTCACAGCTTTTATTGGGTCACTTTACCCTGAAACACTGTGTTCAGTTCTCTGATTGCTCTTTGTGTTATATTTCTGTAAATACTCTGTACATGGGCATTTGTGTGATGCTGAGAGAGATGTTGAAAATAGCTCTATTTATAATAAGAGGTGATGTTATTTTAAGTTTTGTTCCCGTTGTTTTACTAGGAAGGCATTACATAGCAATAAACGTTGCACAGAGTTGACCTCAAATAATTTACTCTATCTTCTGTAGCTTGCTTCTATTTTATTTTTCATTAGACACGACAACCAAAGCTTCTTTTGTAGCCAAAATCCTTGCTCCTCTCCTCCCCCCTTTCCTGTCTTCCATTGCTATCCTTTATCTCCCTCTTTTTTTCCTTCTCTCCTCCCATTAATCCTTTTTTATCACAAGTCACTCCTTTTCCTCGTCTACTTTTCACCCTGCACTGCTCTTGACTTCATTCCCGCTGTTCAGAAGTATTGAAATTCCTCCAGGTTGGACTACGGGTCCAATCTGTTAAGCTGTTTTCATTGTAGTGGGGCTGGAGCCGGGGTTGGAGGGGGGCAGGACTTATCAGCAGCTTCTGCACTGTTGTTTTTTTAGTCCTGCAGCAGTGTGATGATTAGACCTGCATGAAGGTTAAACATTTTCTGGCGCAGTTTCTCAGGCCAGTGACTTTTTTCCACACTGTGTATCATTCACAAGGGAACCTCTTGAGGTTTTAAGCATGTGGAGCGATGCAGAAACAAGGGGGAGGAGAGTGAACCAAAACATGTTCTTTCATCTAATGTCATCCATTTTTATATATATATATTTAGGTTTGGATTCCTTTGCACACAGAGATATTGAGGCAGTATTTTTTCAGATTTGAGTTGCAATGCAGATAAATAATCATTGGTAACCATGACAATCTAATGGTTAATAATAGTTCAAATCAAGGCAGTTGACTTGGATTCATAAACTCTCCATACTAAAGTGAAATATAATTTCCTTTTTTTTTTTATTTCTCCAGGGTATATGCAGTAGATGATAATCGGATACTGCTGCAACATGTTTGACTTGAATTGCTGTGATTTGTTTTGTCTTTTATTGTAATGGTGGAGCAGAGCGGGAGGAGCACTTCCAAACACGGACTGCGTAACTTAAAGCAATGTGTACAAACTATTTTATAACTACTGTAAGGCATTTGAAGAAATCTATGGGATTAATAAACCTGAGATATATTTCTCTACAGAAAATCTGTCTCCTCGATTGATATGCAAAGTTTTCTGTGGATTATCTCGGCTGGATTGGTTTTCAGCCGTGTGTGCTTTGGTCTCCAGAGAAACCGCCATGCTTGTTTCACTTTTAACTGACGTGAGAGATGTTTACATGGCATGAGGGTGGATCTTGTGATTCTGTTATCAAAAGGAAGCTGGTTATACACTCCTGACTGCAGAGATGAAAATACAGATTATACATATTATTATTATTAAGAACATGCATTAGGGAATGCACACCAGATTGATTTCATGACCTCAGAACACTTCAGACTGCGTTGTGTTTATCCCCAAGGTGCAGCTCGTGTTATGGGATTCCTCAATTATGTGTCCCTATGCACATTGACAGTTCATCCCTGTTATCTCATGAAATGATGTATGAGAAAAGGGGGGGACAAAATACACCGTCCCTGTTCTGTGTATAAGTACGATCAGCTTTAGCCGAGGGTAACATCAGGTGCCAGCAGTCTGATTTGAGCCCGGGAGCAACATTTGAAATGAAGATAAACACTGCAATCACAAAAGATATGTGGAAATATGTTCTATCAAGTTGGAGCTTCGAGTTCCCCCCCCCCCACGCATATTTTTCACTTCTCACACAAATGAACTTTGTGGAACACTTCCTGGCGCGACCGGGCCTTCAGGAGGGATGGAGTGGGAGTGGGCGCCCTCCTGCTGCTTCGTGTAACAAGTCCCCTCTTTGTGTTCTCAGGGTCATTCATTGCTCAGCTGCTGTAACATTAACTCGAAATGTAGCGGTTTCCAGAGACTGACGGACTCCGACAAGCTGCGGTTGAACTTTGGAATTAGGTAATAGATAATGTCAGCGCCACTGTGGAGGAGCGATCTCCACCAGTGGACACAGAGCCACATGTGTGAAGCAGCCTGTTTCAGGGCTCGGACAGAGAGGACCAGGTCGATGAATGACTTGTTGTGAAGGAACACAACGGAGATGCGCGTGCTTCGCCGTCTTTTATTGGCTGTGAACAAACACGGGCTCTGATTCGCTGCCCGTGAGAAGGGGCGGTGTGGTCAGAAACGAAAACATTCAGAATCCAGCACCAACATGGACGTTAGGCCCGTTGCAGCGCGTGCATTTAGCAGAGCCAAAATGGCCGCCCGGCAGCGCAGTTGCAGTGTGTTTGGCTGGCTGACGCCGCTATCTCCGGGTGGGCGGGGCTACTGCAGGGGTCGGCGTCACATGATCCGCGCAGAGCCAGGCTGACCAATTCCAATATGGTGGCCAGCTTGGCAGGTCTACGGTTCCTGTTGATGGTATTGTTGTTCTGCGGGATCAGGTTCGGCGCCTGCAGCCAGGAAGCTCCGCCGGTCCTGGGGCTGCGACTGGAAGACCCGGCGGGCCTGGTGTGCATGAAGGATCGGATCATCTCTGCGCCAGATGGAGCCGAATTCAGGCTCCGTCTGTTCGGGTCTGATCTGAATGGAAGCTGGCCGTGGGTGGCGTTCGCAGGGGCAGCTGGCGGAGCTGTCGGGGCGGTCGGGGATGTGCCCGACCCGTGCGGGCAGGAGTCCCAACGCCAGCAGTCCGCTTTCCAGGTGAAGGGGAACTTCATCCCGGACCAGGATTACAGCGGGCTGGTGACGGTGGCGGTGGCGGTGCAGCAGAGGAGCATCTCTGCGGGAGCAGCTGGCAGAGAGCAGACGTACCACTACCTGTGCGTGCTGAGGGAAGGGAGGTGGGCTTCCGTGGGCCCGGACACACTGCGGGTCATCGCCGACAAGGATCTGCCCGCAGACTACATCCCGGCGTGGGGCCTGGCGGTGCTGGTGGTGCTGCTGCTGCTGGTGTGCGGGCTGCTGCGGACAGTGAACCTCAGCCTGCTGTGGCTGGACCCCGTGGAGCTTTATGTTCTCCACAGCTGCGGCTCCGAGGAGGAGAAACGGGCCGCCAAGCGCCTGGAGCCAATCAGGAGGAGGGGGAACTTCCTGGTAAGTTTTAGTGAGTGAAAACATGAGGAAGAGGAGGAGGAGGGTACCGTTTTGCTTCTTGATGCTTCTATCCCACCCTCTCTCCTTCCCAGACGTGTTCCCTGCTCTTCCTGTGCGCCCTGGGACACTCGGCGCTGGGTGTGCTCCTGTACCGGGCGCTGGGCTCCATCCTCTCCGCAGTCTTCACCAGCGGCTTCCTCGTCTTCTTCCTGGCCGAGCTGGTCCCTCACATCGTGTGCTCCGGTTATGGCTTCCAGCTGGCGCCGGGTCTGACCTGGCTGGCCCAGGTTTGTATGGTGCTCACCTGCCCTCTGTCCTGCCCCCTGGGGCTGATCCTGGACCTGGGGCTGAGGAGGGATGTCAGCACCTGTGGTATAAGGGAGAGGGCCATGGAGATGATTCGCACAAGCACCAATGACCCTTACAGGTAAAACACGGATCACACACGGATTTGTACATGTAGTTTCAAAGAGTGAGTATTCTGCCTGTGTAGACCCTATATACACACAAATCACAATTAGTCTCACAGTGCTTAAAAAAGGTGACATCCTAGTCTGCCCTTAACCCTCAACAAGAGTCAGTAAAAACTACCAACAAAACCTTATTAACAGAGGAAATAAGAAGCTAGAAACCTCAGAGAGTCAGATGAGAGGGATCCCTCTCCCAGGACGGACAGAAGTGCAATAGATGCTGCTTGTAACAGAGCACATCGACAAAATAACAGTATTTACAACATTGATGAGAAAACACTTTTTAACATATATGGGGAGGTGTATCAATGTTTTAATGCAAAATAAAATGCCTGACAGAGATGGAGGGAGCAGACAATTGTAATAGATATTACCTATACGTAGTATATGTGAGTAGGCATATTATATATCAAATAATCTAGTTGTTAACATAATCCAGGATCAGCTGCCACCACGATCCACGGTGTGGCCGAAGCAGTGATCCTGGATCTGCAACGATAAAGCACACGAACTTGGGGGAAGAAGTCAGTAACATGTATTGATGAGACATTAATGTGATGAAGAGGAAGAGGAGGAAAGGGAAACTCCATGTGCCACGTGTCCCCCCGACAATCCAGCCTATAGCAGCATAACTAAGAGCTGGGATAAGGCAGATCTGAACCAGCTCTAGAGATACATTTAAATGTATTAAAAAGAATTGATGTGATTCCATCAGGAAGGTGTCTGATCAGTACCACATCTACTCTGCTGCAGGGCAGACACACAACCAAAGTATCTATAGTGTAAAGTGCCTTAAACATCTGCACAGTATCACACAGCTGACTGTGACGCACAGCCTTATACCCACACACTTTCAGTCACACATATACTGTATATGTGTGCACATTTACTATTAATAACTCTTATATCGATTCTGAACTAGATTAGATATAAATAGACATTCATGTACCTCATTAATTTATAATCATTATAATTAAACACTTCTCTCTTTCAAGTGCCCCCTTATTTTACACTCCGGTTCTTTTCATTAACAGGAACTTCCACCACAATGAAATCCTTTTAATTCTTTCCTAAGTCATATTATTGTCCACATTCTAATGATAAAAGACAATCAAAGTGTTTTCTTAACTTTCAGTTTTTTGCACTTATTTAATGTTATCCTTTAGTTTTGGTGATACAACCTCAATTTTCAGGATTCAGAGCAGTTTCCAGACATCATTTTTTGAACTCTTAATACAAACAATTCCATATACCCATATATACTGTATATATTTATATTGAACCACATCAAAGCTTCTCGACCACAGGGATTTCTATTTTCACTCATATTCTTGTACTGTACGTGCGTTCATAGCTAACAAAAATGTCAGTCTCGTACCTTTTTATCTCATACCCGTGCCTGTGTCTCGTTTGTGCAGTGAGTTTGTGAAGGAGGAGTTCAGCCGCGGGACGCTGCGCATTAAGACGGTGGAGGACATTCTGACTCCTCTGAAGGACTGCTACATGCTGCCCAGCTCGGCCGTCCTGGACTTCTCCACCATGTCTGAGATCATGCAGAGCGGATACACCAGGGTGCCCATCTACGAGGAGGAGAAGTGGGTACAGCAACAAGAACGCGTCACAACTTTCTTGTCCCTAACAACCGAAACCTGTATTTTGTCAATGAAAACAGACGAGAATGGCAGCATTTACCTCTTAGGGGGGCCAGCTAAAACATGTGTTGTTTTATCTCTTTTGATTCCCACTGTATATGGCAGTGTCACCATTTCCCCTGAAACCAATCAATGCTGAAGCTAGATGATTAGTCAACAAATCAAACAGATGAATGACAGAATCAACCGGAAACAATTTTGATATCTGATCAACATCTTTGTCTTTTTTCGACTGTTGCTTGGAAAAATGCAAAATTAGAATTTGTTAACTTGGTAATGATCGTGGGCATTTTTCATCATTTCAAAAAATGATATCCTCTGAACAATGAGTCACTGATAAGTGGAATAATTGTCAGATGTTTTAATGATCAAACAATGATCAGTTGCAGTCTTGTGGTTCTCTTGTTGTGGAATAACTCTGCCTCACCTGCATTTTTTTCCACTACTTAACTTGAAAAATGTCAAACAAATTATCTCAGTGTCGTGTACAAAGTCAAGGTCTGAACACTAGAACACAACCGTCCTGTCACAGATATGCAGGTATCAGCATATATGTATATGTATTGTCCAATATACGTTTTTATATGACATAATGCATAGAAATATGCTCAAGGTAATTTAGAAATGGTGTCATCACACTTTGTACAGTAGAGCGCACTCGGACTCCACTATTTACAATACTCTCCACAATATATTATATATAAACACTTGAGTTGTTTTACCTATATACACATTTACTAATTTCAACAATATTATACATTATACGGAACAAGTCCTTAACTGTGGGAATTTCATTTTCCACCCGTTTTCTTGCAAGTACTTTTTTAACCTACAATACATTTGTTTCCAAAGCCATCACTGTTATCTGATATCTGACATTGTTCAAAATTTAAATTATCTCAATAAAATACTGTATGTCACACAATGAAAATAGGCTACAAAGCCTGGAAGACTGCAGCCATAAGACAGAAAAACATGGAGCAGTGTAATGTTTGAACTTCTTATAATGACTAGCCACAAATACAGAAGCTGTTATTGTTTGATAATATTTGTTTTTCCTTGTGACATTTGTCATGTTGGTTCGGTGACCTGTGATATTTTAAAAACAAAGCAAGTACAGCTCCACATTCAGTGACAACACATGGCCTGTAGTTTCGTTGGGCCAGTGGACATTTGCGTTGTGTACTTGGCTTTCCACACATGGGCATGTGTTTGCTCTTCCAGGTCCAACATTGTGGAAATCCTGTATGTGAAAGATCTGGCCCTGGTGGACCCAGACGACTGCACCCCCATGACGACCATCACCAAGTTCTACAATCACCCGCTGCACTTTGTCTTCAACGACACCAAACTGGACGCCATGCTGGAGGAGTTCAAGAAAGGTGTGCTCATGCCCATATCTGCTTTTACAGGAGGAGGGAGAAGCTTCTTTACTGTAATGTTTGGCCATTTTCTTCCCTGTGTGCTGGGAATATTACTCAGGGGGGGTTCTCCAGATGATGAACTCCTGGAGCCAATTGGTCAACGTCAACAAAAATATTTCCCCCAAAACACATTTTCTAAGATATCACCGTGAATAATGAAGAGACAATCTAAAGCTTATGTTGATCAGAAAATAATTTGCCATCATATGATAAATCATGTCACAAAAAAGTCAGGAAATTATGCTGCAAAAACCTTTTTACAACGTCGGCTCTTATCACCAAAAACTCTCTTGACATCTTTGTCGCTGTTGCATGTTAGAGTCATCGTCAACACGCCCACTCACCCACTGTGAATCGTCTGGAGGATCTCCTGCTGTGTTCTCATATCCACTCACTGGAGTTTGCTGAGTTTTTGACCAGGGTCCGGAGGCTCTCGCTCCGACATTTGCGTTCTCGCGTACAGCCCCTCTGGGTCGGGAGGTTCTCCAGAGTTCAGTGCATGTCTGAAAGCAGCTTATGAGGTCCGATGCAGTCATGTTGTAACTTTTGCAACCTTAAACATTGATTTACATACAGTTAACAACACCTGAATGGGGCAGCGGTACAGGCTTTTACATTCATGAAATTCAATACATGGAGCTGAATAGTGTGTGTGTGAATTAGAACTTTTTCCAATGCAGACAGAAACTCAGCAGCAACATGTCTTTACCGATCATTTTCAGTGCTGTGAACATAACTGCATAATAATAAACACTCATTCTTTAGTCTGGAAACAGCTGGCAGAGGGCTCTGGAACAAGATGAAGCTGTTTATGTCTTGTCAAAGAGGCTTCTTCTAATGAAATCTGCTCACGATGAGGTCAGCCTATCCAGACCCATCCAGGCCAATCCAGAGTGATTAAGGCAAATCCAAAGACCGCCTGGTCTGAAAAGAGCTGCTGAGGACAGGCAGGCGATTTGTATATATTCTGTCAATGTGGCACCAAAATAAAAACAATGGCGAATTAGCTATTAGGTTCCTGTTTGCAATGGATGTACAGACAGCTTTCACCAGATGAACCCGCGACTGACAAAAACGTAAAACCTGGTGGTTCTTAGGTGTGTTTGGAAAAAAACATGGAGCGCTTTCTTATGCCTCTGAGCCGGTGACAGTAAGTGGCAGCAGGCCTTATGTTTTTTGGGTTGTCCATCCCGTTCTTGTGAACACGATATCACACGAAACATGTTGAGCGAATGGCTTCAAAATTGGTACAATTATTCAGTTAGACTCAAGGATGATCTGATTAGAATCTTGTAGTTGGAGGTCAAAGGTCAATGTCCTGGTGATCTCATGTTTGGAATTTCTTTACGTCTGGCACAAACGTCCACTTGGACTCGACCTGATTAGAATCTGGAGGTCAAAGGTCATTGGGACCTCACGAAACACATTCAGCCTCGAGAAACACATTTTTTAAAGAATGTCTCGAGGTAATTCTGTCAAAGATGAACTGACTAGATTTCAGTCGTCAAAGGTCACAGTGACCTCATTTGAGTCTCAAAAAAATGTATACACTGAAACTGCCCTTGTTGTCGGAGGCAGAAAACCACAGGGCGGAATTTCGAGTTGATTTCTAGTATGATGCTATCCCCGGGATGTATTAAATCACATTTAATCTAAAATTACATGCAGCATCATGTGTGTCTCCCAGAATTAGTGTAATTTTCGATGCAAATTGCATAAATCACGTAAAAAAGCCTCACATCTCACTCTCCAAACCTTCTCCTTCACTCCTTCTAATCCAGAGTGACCAGGACTTTCAGTTTGAAAATAGAAAATTAAAGGTCAGACGAGAGGTTAGGTTGAAAATATTTTTTATTATTCAGATGAAGCCTTTAATGAGGAGTGATCTCTTTGAAATGAAATGTACTACAGGGAAGGTTTCTGTGATTTGACCACTGACCTTCTCACTTCATACCAGGCAACTCTCACATGGCCATCGTCCAGAAAGTGAACAACGAGGGGGAGGGAGATCCTTTCTACGAGGTGCTGGGATTGGTCACGTTGGAGGACGTCATCGAGGAGATCATCAAGTCAGAGATCCTGGATGAATCTGATGGTTACTGTAAGTTTACATAGACACAGTTGTTGCTTTAGCATCTGATATTTTAGTTTAGACTTTTAACACCTCCCCCCCCCCGTAGTGGACAGGAAGGTGAAGTGGCCTCTCCCCCAGCTGGAGATTCCTCTGGAGCCTCGCAGCGCCCACGAGGAGTTTTCTCTTTTCAAGCCTCCCGAAGGAGAACCCAAGATCCGCACCTCGCCGCAGCTGCTGCTGGCTACACACCGCTTCCTGTCTAGAGGTTTGCGATTTTTATCTGTGAACATTTACTTGCATGGAAAGATTGAGTCATGTTATGCCTGACCATGAACCTCAGTCACAAAGTAACACAGCACATGTAATGATTATGTTTCCGTTATACATTATCAGGGTCTTTTACGTTTGTTTTTTTTCCTCCCTGTTCATAGCCGCTCTTTTCATAGTCAAATAGTTTAGTTTCATTTTAGTTTAATTCAACTCAATTTGACTTCAACTCATCTTCTGGATTGTGTCATGTCATTAACCGGGTAATTCACCTGAAGGATTCCAACTGTCCCAAAAAATCCCATCAGGATCTTTCCAACACAAAACTACAATTCATGACCCGAGGTTTCAATCCTTCCTCCCAGTTTAGAAACGTATATACATGCTACTTTCAAAATAGTCATTAAACTTTATTAATTGATTATTTAATATATCTTTTTTGGACTTACCTTTGGCAACATACACATATCAATACTCTACACCTAACTTGAGAACCTGAAATTAAAGTGATTTGAGGTCAAGAGTGTTTTTCTCAACAAACCATCACTAGCCAACTGGCAACTTCATTGTAATCTGTGTCTCTGACCGTTGACCCCCACCCACCCACCCCTGGCAGAGGTGGAACACTTCAGCCCTGGACGCATGACTGAGAAGGTCTTGTTCCACCTGCTCCGTCACCCCAGCGTCAACCAGGAGGTGCACTTTGACCCCAGCAACCGGCTGAGCCCGGGCCACTATCTCTACACCCGCAACCACCCGGTGGACTATTTCATCCTGCTGCTGCAGGTACGAGCTCGTGTTCACGTCCGCTTTTGCTTTGTGTTCACAGGATCAGTTCACGAAGAAGTATTTCTCTTCGTAACTTTCTCCCAACTTCCCAAGCTATGGCGTTATTTCTGTGCCACATTAGTGAGCGCGTAGTGGGACTCTCGGAAGCACATACTTTATTTATTTAAGCAGAAAATATTTATCTGACCAGACACAAATTTGTCCTGTGCGCGCTCATCTCTGCCTCCACCCTCACCTCGCTCACAGCGTCTCTGCTCTCTCACCATCTCATGTGCGCTCTCAACCCTGCCTGAGCGCTCGCTCGAGTTGGCACAATATACTGACAAATTGACACAAAACTAGCCAATCAAAGACTGGGATGAAGCAATTCTGATTGGCTGTTTTACATCCAATCAGGCTGCTTCCACAAGAAGCAAGCGAGGGATTTGGAAAATTACTGATCAAGAAAGAAGGATTCAAAGAACATGAGAGAAAATGACAACAGAAATATTAATAACATCTAAAGAACATTTAACAGTCTCTACTATTTTGTTTAGTGTATTATAGAGCTGTTGCATTTTGAAGGCCATATCTCCATATTTCTCGAGCAATTGGCTAATATGTAACGATTTTGACTCCTCCCTCTTCAAATAATTAAAAATATGTTCTTGCAAGAGCCCCACTGCGCGCTAAGGAAAGTCCCATTGTGCGCTCACTAATGTGGCACAAAAATAACCTTACCAAGCAACCTGTGGTGGCCTTTAGGTTTTTGTGTAGTGCTGCTAACAAACAAACCAACTAACAGGGCCCAAAACATAACCTCTTTGGCAGAGATAATAAGAAGCATGGTAGTTAAACAATTGGCATAGTTACACCAATAAAAACGCAGATATAAGAATTGCCTCACAATCCTAAACCACAGACAGTGGTTTATTAGTGTTTATTAGTCTACAATATTTGACAACCACACTAATTTCTCCTATGAAGACGCATTTTATTATTATTATAATACTAACTAACTAACTAACTAACTAACAGCAGCCTCCACTCATGAATTATGGCTGCTCATAAATACATTAAAAGCACATAGATCTGCTTACAACTATGTTTACATACCGCTTACAAATGCTTGATAAGGAAAAGATCCAGTTAGTGCCTAAACAGTTGAACCTGTCGCCAACATCAGGTTAGTGTGGTCTGGTAAAGTTTTATTTCATAGTTTGGATGACACCATCCTGCCATGCATTAACACGAGTCTCTGTATTTATTTTAATGATAAACCTGCTGTAAAACTGACCACACAGGGCTACACTGTGGTAATCACACAGTCACGTACAGGGGAACCTGCTCACAGTTCCCATTTTCTGTATTTAACATAGAGAAGTGCACTGAAATAATATATCTTACCATCTCATTCTCAGGGCCGTGTGGAGGTGGAGATCGGAAAAGAGGGGCTGAAGTTTGAAAATGGGGCGTTTACTTACTACGGCGTTTCTGCTCTGACGCTACCATCTTCAGGTGAGGTCAAGAGTTGCAGGAAGACGTCTGCATCACACCGTGATACGTTGTTAAAATATGTCAGTATCAATTGAGTCGATTTTGAATCCAAAATCCAAACAAATCCACTGGATCACCTAAGATTTAGTTTTTGTTAAATATATTACTAGTAGGTGATGTATTGTTTTTAGATTTTTAAAATCCCAAATATATTTTCTCAATCTAAGATTGAGTTTTATTGCTTTTGATGCAGTCAAGACTTGTAACACATGATAAATTAAAATCACTATTGAGATGTCGTAATGTTTTTAGATAACAGGTTCTATACAGAAGATCTATTCAAAGATGTGTTGGCATATATTGTGCTGACTGTGTATTTATGTGATATAACAGTGCACCAGTCTCCAGTGTCAACACAGCTTCAATCTCCCAGGGATCCCTTTGAGTCAGCAGACGCCACCAGCCCGTCCAGTTATTGTCCTGACTACACCGTCCGAGCTCTCACTGACCTGCAGCTCATACGGGTGTGTAACACTGTGTGTGTGTGTGTGTGTGTGTGTGTGTGTGTGTGTGTGTGTGTGTGTGTGTGTGTGTGTGTGTGTGTGTGTGTGTGTGTGTGTGTGTGTGTGTGTGTGTGTGTGTGTGTTTTCATGCTGAAAGTTGTCCCCACTAAAGGCTGATATACAGCACACTGATGGGATTTCTGGGCTGTCTTCATTCGGAAAATTGCGTCATTATTATCAAAATGTTTTGTTTAAGAAGGGGGGGGGGGTCACTGTGTTATATCATGTGCAGCTCTGTTAATACTTTTGACTGATTTAAATTCTAATGTACAGCTCTTGTTGCCCACTGCAGTTACAGATAACGTATTAAAGGGATAGTTCACCCAAAAATGGAAATTCACTCACTATCTTCTCACCACTATGCGGATCAGGGCCAGCCCTGGCAATGTTGGCGCCCTAGGCGAGATTTCAGATTGGCGCCCCCCCAACATACACACGCAAATTGTCATGCATCCCCAAGAACTTTTGGACTGTATACAGATACACACACACACAGGCAGACAAAATTGTAGGCTATAAAAAATAATAAAAATCTATAATAAAAAATATAAAAAGAGTCTGAAATCTGCTGTACTGACAGCATATCATGTCATTTCGACAAAAATAAACATTAATGATGACCACAATCGGGGTGATTCCCACCTCTACATTGTTCTTTTTTCTCCTCCTCCTCTACTTTGCAGCGCTTTTTGAATTGTGCAATTTAATCCTTTTTTGACTCATCTTTGACTCTTTTCGTGGCGCTTCGCGGCGCTTCTACCTCCGGTGCGTCCCCGGGGTTAGAGGGTGATGGTGTGACGTTAATGCATTGGTTTACATTGCATGTGTCACATCATGATAAGTCAGTCTCTGATGCCGATGGAGGGGTGGGTGAAGTGTTTGAACACAAAACACTTCTGGAGTTTCAGGGGTAAATTCAATACAATTGAAGCAACTGGGGACCAATTCTTTAACGTAAAATAACTACAGGAAAAAAACAGAAAAAGCCTCCATACTGCTCCTGTGGTGTCATCCAAGTGTCCGTAAGCCCCGACATTCAAATAGGAATCGAAAAAGCGTCATTTACACCATGTTTTTAGCCTGTATCTCCTCTGATATCCTCCTCTGGAGCTGCGTTTTCACTTGCATCACAGCAGACATTTAGGATAAAAACGTGGTGTAAATGTGCTCCTTTCCAGTCGAATATCTTGAGTTCTCGCTGATGTCACCACGAGCCCCTCGGGCAAAGCGTAGAGGCGAAAGCTTGTGCGGTGTGTGTGCACGAACGTGAACGTGGCTGTGATTTCCCCCCCGATTCATTTTCTGAATGTGTTGCAGGTGACACGTCTCCAGTATTTGAACGCTCTGATGGCGTCTCGCGTCGGCCAGAGTCCAGATCCTCCTGAGATTAAGATCCTGCCCAACAGTCAGACCAAGCTGCTCAACGACAGAAACACCACACAAGGTAGCTTTGCTGGGAGCGTCGTGTGGCCCCCGGGGGCCACCGGCCCAGCACATCTCTAAACTAACATTCACTGCTGATGCTAGAAATCACACTCTTTCACAAACGTCTTTGTAGGATTTTTAGGAATGTACCTTCCTGTTTGCCTTCAGCTGAACTAAAATGATTTTTTCTCTCTTTTTTTCCTCCTCCTTGCGTGCCTCCGTGTCTCCTCTGTCCTCTGGCTCGTCCAGAGTTTCCTGTAAACTTTTCATTCTTTGATACCATTGAGAACTACTGTTAGTAGTTTTTTTGCATGAGGTATGAAATACAGCCTGTCAGTAGCATGACAGCAGACTGTGCATAACACATACACACACATTAAGGACAAACACACACTCACTCTCACACACAGACACACACACACACACCCCTCTATCTTCTCAAATCAACAGTCTCAGTGGCTGTTTTTTATTTATTAATGAGAGAAAGTGCTTTACTAGATTCACAATCAGCACGTAGATGTGTGTGTGTTTGTGTGTTTGTTTGTGAGGCTCTTTTGTTTCTTCATCCTGTGTCGTTCCTCCCCTCTTCTCACCTCTAACCTGCTGGGTTTGTAAACTCAGACAGACGTGGTTCCTCACACCGTGTTCTTTCATTAACTGCATGTCCGATCTGTTTCACTTTCCTCCATAAAAAAAAAACACAGATATTACTATGACTTGAAGGTGTTTAACATGTCCTCTGGCATCCATATGGGGATCTTCTCAGGCCACTTGCAACCAGTACAAATGTCCTATATGACAGGACTGGTCACATGATCACACGATGAAGCAACAGTCTCTTCAAATAAATTACCCTTAACTTAACCCTGAAAACGAAACCTCTCTAAAACAACCCCCTTAACTTTAATTTAATAAAAACTAATTGAGTAGAGTTTGAGTTCTGATTAATTTACACAATAAGTTCATGTTCTATGATCATTACTTAAAGGTAAAATATCTTGAACTATATTTACAATATATTTGGGGCTAAATTAATTTCATAGTGACATGTCTGATTTGAATCAAACAAACAGGATGAAATAGTGCATTTGCCAGAGACTATTTTCAGTGGCGGATTAAGTCACATTTAGTGCTCAAGCGAGCGTCTGGTGGAGCAACGTTCAGAGCAGAGATCCAATCCAACACCGGAGCAGACCTCCCATGTGTCTCTCTGAGGACGTCTTACATCACCTCAAGTTACGGTACGCCACAAAACGCAGTGACAAGACAAGATGGCACAAAAGTGTTCAGAGACAAACCAGCATCTGCTAGGCTTTTCACATTGTCTGTGTAATTCACGAAATTCGACAAAGTTCTCGTCAATTAGTTTTTTCATTCTACACTTTGTTCGATGCAATTACATAATGAATATGGTGAATTATTGAAAACACATCGCCCAACCCTAACACATGTTTGTTTGATTTGGAAATGTATTACATTTTCTTTGATGAGGTCTTGAAGACATTGAGTTTGAAGTTAAGTTTTTTAAACTCTTTCTGGTTTGACTCAAGCTCTCTATGCAACAACTTTTTCTTTTCCTCTAACTCTGGCCCTTCTTCGTCTCTCTTGTGCCACCTTCCACATCTCCAGCAAATGTCACTCTTGTCTTTTCCTCTTTTTAAATATCTTCCATCACCACAACATGTGTTTGCAATTCCCCCCTCACTCACCCCAAGCTCTCTTGTCATTGGTCGGCTTCCACAGGTGGGAGCGGAGCCCAAGAAAGCTCCACAGAAGAGGAGGCTCATGGGTAGTGCAGTTCTGTCTGCACGCTGTAAAAAGAAAAAAACATTTCTTTGTGTTTTATATATATTATATATATCATCTATGGCTGGAACGTAGTTTTTGGACATGACTGGAGTAAGAGTGATTTTATTTTGTCTTTTATGTTGATCCACTGCTCACACTTCTCATCTCTAGCCCATTACATTATAAGTTTTCAATTGCAATTATTATTTTATGTTGTTTTATACACTTTGAATTACTATTTTACAAACACACACTTTATTTTATTTTGGCTGTGCCTTTCTTACAAGTTTAGTTTTTCACACTAAACTCTGAATTTCCATTCCTCACTTTTTCCTGTCTGGGTGCCAAAGCTACATGTGTATGTGTATGATTTATGTGTGAGTGTGTGCGTGTTTGTGGGTGCGTACACAAGCATCCGTCCGTTTGAGACACTTAAAAACACTCAAGCTATTTGAAAGCAGATTTGCACATTAAAGTTGTGCACTGTCAATCATTTAAGCTATTTTATGGTACATGTGGGTTTTATATCCTCACGTCACAATTCTGTCAGGCAGAGAGTGTGTATATGGCCAAAAAGGTTTGAACCGTGAAACAATGACGGATGGTTTATACTGTAAATATTCAAGGTGTGATCCAAACTAGGGAAAAAACAGCCAAAATATGAATCTAAGAGTGGTAATTAATATATTATTGTAATTAGAGGACAAACAATCAAAAGAAAATTAATCACCAACTATTTTCATAATCCATTCATCCATCATTTTAGTCATTTTAAGGCAAAAGTGCCACTTTCCATGGTTCTAGCTCCTCAGTTTTGAAAGAAGTCGCATTGGGCTTTAAGAAACTGTGACAGGCAATTTCTCATCATTTGCAATGTTCTTGTACAGCTGCATTTGTTTAGAAAACATTTAACATTTGAAAACTACTTGTTAAATCAAGAGAAATGTTGAAAACATGTTTGTAGGGTTAGAATTGTTTTTTACAATTATTAAACCCATTTAGTCAGCCTGTTGAGTCCGGTAAGCTCCCACAGTAGAAGATGGCAAAATGATTTATCCAGAAAACAATCAACAGATTCCTTCATATTAATAACGACTGTTACTTACACATGTTTGTACTTGTCATATGATATCTGCTATTTTTGGATCAGCGCTGGTATTGACTCTCAAAAACCTTCAGAAACGATACCCAGCCATACCCACTCTAAAATAATTTGGATTAAAAAAATATCGTAAGTCGTTTATCTGTATGCACAAAGTATTTACAATTGCACTTCTCCTTTCTTCTAAAAATACTCAGTTTTTACACCCTTGTTAGACTTTATCTTCCACTGGACCTATGCACATTGAGGTACCGCTATTTCACTGGCCCTGAATCTGTGGTCCATTGAGTCATTTAAACCATAGACTGTATGATTTAAACCCAGGAACTAGTCCGATCTATTTCTCACATATTTGAGTTTGTTAACATTCCATGCCATGACTGTTGTGAAAGTTCCGGGTCACTGTAAACATTCACTCCGTTCATACGGGATGAGGAACGGCTCCTTTGACGGCACTGTATAAAAATTAGCAAAAATACACCAAAAGTTTAACATGAGGGGTATGTTGGGAAAGAACTACTTTGTCTTGTCCACGCTCAAAGGTAGTAATGAATAAATGTGAAGAATACAACGTGCACTTCCACACAATGTGTCCTGGAAGGAATTCAATGGATTAAATTGCATGAAGTGTTTCCTCTCAGCTTAACATGAACCAGTGACTAACGCCCCACTTTCTGCTGAAGCGCTGAGCCACAACTTTATGGAAGACCCAACCACAATTGCACAACACAAGGAAGTATTATTAAGTCATACATTTAGCACTTTTCTAGACAAAGTGTTTCTCAAGGCAACACAAGCAAGGGAATCAAGATGAGACTAAAGCAGCAGTTCAAAAAAAGGACAAATATATAGTTAAATATTCAAGAGGATGAATAATTTGATGATAAATATTCACATGCTTCACAACTCTCGTGTACAGTGTGCACACACAGCCACAACCATTGTCCCCTGTGGACAATATTAAAGTGATGGTGTGGATTGACATTTAGATTGAATCATCAGTCCAAACTTTGTTCGATCCCTGTAAACGATAGACAATTCCCAAGATGCCTTTCAATGCAAAACAACCAAAAACAGATTCATATTCTTTTACATTTGCCACCAATGTTGAGCTGATGCTTCAAAGCTTTTTACATTAGCTGCCGTTCTGCAACCTGATTTCTTCTCCAAAGATCCCCACCTCTAATAGCAACACTGATGGATGTTTTTAGCACAGTCCCCCAATCCAAACTTACTTGAGAAGTCCATAAAATGATCCTATAGCAACATGGAGGATGCTGAATTCAATGTTAATAGAGAATGTAGGGAAACAGGCACTCCTCCCACTTACATGGAACAAACTCACACTCTGATATATTGTAGTGAAGCAACTACTTGGACGTATCCCTCCACCATGGCTCAGCGAGGCGAAACGGGGAGTTCAACACTCAAACAGACTTATTATGGAACATGAACCATTTCATTTGAAGCCACATTTTCCCTTGGGCTAAATTACAGTGTATTTTTTGGCCATTACAGTGCAGTCGCGGCATATTCTCACAGTGAGTGTCGAGTATGACGTGTGAGTATTGTATTAAAATGACCTTGGGTTGTTTGAGTCGGCTCTGCACCAGCTGTTACATTACCACCTTTTGATTCCATGTGTGATTGATTTTTTTTCAGTGTTACCACATTTTGTCACAAATTTTTGACTGATTCTGAGTAAATGTTTTTCAGCTGTTTACTTATATTGTTTTGTTGTAATAAGTTCATTTCCATGGTATCAAAAGACTGAATGTCGAAGAGATAATCATTACTTTGTGCTTATTATACTGATGAAGACAGAGGTTTTTTTGGGGGGTGATGATGTGGAGAGCTGTGTGTTAATATATATATATATATATATGACTGCTTATAGATAGAATATAATTTGAGGTTGTAGTTTATAGGTAAGCAAATCTCAGTTTTTCAGGTACAATGATGAGTTATTGAGAACTAAACAGTTAAATCAATCGATCTTTATGTTCAGGTCACATTTGTAGAGAAATTTAACTTTGGTTTTGGGAATGCTGCCAGTTTTGGGTGCATTATGACTCCAATGCATTTAACACTTAAACAAGTTTCTTAGGAAATAAAGTCAATCTTGTTCTAAATAAGTCTTTTGTGTTTGTCTTTTTTGTTTCGCATATGCAAACACACGGATAAAAAGATGGGATTTTTTAATGTATATTTATAAATTGGAACAACATGATTTAATCGAGTGAAACGCTGTTCAAGTGCCTCCAAGTGTACTATTAAGTGTGCCATTCCCCATCTGGGAATAAGTTCAGTGATCAACGCTTTAGCTACGGCCCCTGTGTCTTGTTTAGATGTGGGGAAAACTTCAACCCATTTAGAAAACATGTCAACTATAACCAAGCAATATTTTTTCCCTTCACTTGGTGTTAGTTCAATGAAATCCATCTGTAGATGGACAAATGGTTTGTCAGGTGGAGGATGTGCAGCTTGTGGGGCCTGCATTCCTCTACCAATGAGTAGTTAGGAAACCCCTTAGTGAACCAGTGTTGTGAAATTGCAGCCAACATCGATTCCTTCGATACATTATCCATCCCATGCGTTAACTTTGCATAATAGGGAGACTGATATTTTGGCAGACAAGGTTTCACATCAGGGCCCACCCACACCCCATCTGTGTACGTGCAGCCACATTTCCTCCAAAGCCACAACTCGACTGCTGTGGCTCTAAGGTTGGTTGGAGTTCCTGTAAGTCAGCCAGGGTGGGGGGGAGCTGCTGCATTACCTTGTGTAACTGGGTCATTATTAGAAGTGTGAGCATAACATTTACATACTGAAACCTGTTTGGGCAGGAGGACAGCATCAAGCATCTGAGACACTTCCTGAAGCCCCCACAGATCTCACGAATCGTCCACTCATCTCAGGATGTCTGTCAAACATATTATTCTTGATGACTGAATGTGTTGCTACTGAAACTACATGGAATTTATTCTCTTTCCCTAGCACTGTGAGTGGGTGCGTTGGCATGAGCATAAGCATCTGATTGATACTTAACATATGTTCCTATCAGTAGTTTGTCTTTCTTTTCTAAAAAGTCTTTTACTTCTGTGATAAGTGTTTGTGTTGGTGTGGTGCATTCACCCTCTTGACGTGTGAGGTGCTCCTCACGGTCTCGTTCTCTGTTCAAAGTTGCTGGTTCCTCCCTCTCCTTCCATTATCCAAATCTTTACATTTTTCTTTTACCTATTTAAAAAATGTTTATGTTAAGTATTACTTACCTTAAGTCTTCAATCAATCTCCAAAACGCTTTTGTAAGGAGCAAATAGGAAACTTAGTAATATAAACATCCTCAAAATAATGTAATATGTAATAATGTAATAATATAATATAGCCAATAGTAATTTCCTCTTATAATTACTTGGTCACTGGTAATTTGTCAATTTTTCTCTTTTATATTTTTTTAATTTTAAATTTTTTACACTTTCAAATATCCTGCCTGACCAACATATATCCTAATGCCTTAGAGAAATTGTCTACGCAGCGCACTTTTGGAGTCTTATTTCACACAATCCAAATAATATATCATTCCGTGGTTGTGGTCTTAGCAAACTCTAAAGTCAGTCTACCTTCCAGGCTTCTTCTAAACCTTGTTTAAAAATGTATGGGGGTTTAAGTGTTGGAATTTATGGTAAGATTACATAAAATCACCCCCAAAAAACAATTGTAGTTTCCACCATAGCGTGGAAACTACAATTGTTGGAAATAATGGTAAGATTACATAATAATCGCTCCAAAAAAACAATTGGAGTTTCCAGCATAGCGTGTGGTTTTCACACTGTTTCCACTACACCCCCTCTGACTGGAGGAGGCAAAAGATGACATGACATTTCTCTGTATACCAACAGAAGCACTTCCTGCCCCAGGGCTGCAACATATGGGTTAGCTGTCTGCTTTTTGTAAAAAAAAACAGGTCAGTGTATTGTATTATATAGTCTCTAGACTATATAATTATAATGTTACATGTGTAACTTAACTTTGGTATTGATCAAAACTGATAAACTAAATAGAACCTCTATTTGCAGTATTTACAGACAACCTTGGGTAAATGGATTGTATTTTATATACTGGTTCTTTAGTCTTTACAACCACTCAAAGCATTTTCTACTATACAAGTCACGTTCATACAGATTTTTCCATGAATTCTGTGGTGAAGCTTGGCACCAGACCCTGGAATGCTTTTAAAAGTGATCAGTAAAATCTTAAAATCCACTCTAGAGTGGACACGGAGCCAATTGAGAGAAGCAAGGATCGGGGTGATGTGATGTTGCCGGTGAGAGCAGTGAGAAGCCTAGCTGCTGCATTCTGAACTAGTTGGAGGAGGGAGAGTGACTTATGGCTTATGCCGGAGAGGAGGGAGTTACAGTAGTCCAGTCTAGAGAATACTAGTGTGTGAATTACTTTTTGCGTGAAAGGATGTCAGAGCATAGATTTTCTCAAGAGATTGTATCACATTAAATCACATGTAACCTTATCCAACACTATACCTACTGGTCTCAAAGGTCTCATACAAAGGCTCCAAGAAATGAATGTTGTCTTGGACATTTGCTGAACCAACCAGTTAGCCCTCATCCTTTAAATGGTGCTATGCGTCCGTTTTCTATGTAGCCTGACATGGTTTCTTGCGGTGAAAAGCTTGTGGTGGTGATAGTGATCACTTCACAAGCGAGTCACAACAAACAACAAGTATTGAAACACTTTCACTCCAACCACAGCCGAGACGAAAACTTTTAGGCTCTGAGGCTTTTTACTCTGATGATCTCAAATCAAACATTAGCATACTTATGTAAGGTACTCTCTACCACCGTCAGTGATTGGAAACACAAGGTGGGGGATTTTTAGGTTTTTGCACCTGACATGTGGCATTAGTAGAAACTAGTGGTGCTATAAAAAGAGAGCACATTTCTCCTGCTTTAGCTTCACTTCACTGGCTTCCAGTAGTAATTTTAAATTCTCCTCCTCACCTACAAGGCCCTTAATAATCTGGCACCATTATACCTTAAAGAGCTCATAGCACCATATCACCACACTAGAGCACTGCGCACCCAGAATTCAGGCTTACTTGTCGTCCCTAAAGTCTCAAAAAGTGGAGTAGGAGCGGAGCTTTCAGCTATCAAGCTCCTCTCCTGTGGAATCATCTCCCACTTTCAGTTCGGGAGGCAGACGCCATCTGTACATTTAAGAGTCGGCTTAAAACTAGGGATGCACCGATATGGAAATTCTTGGCCGATACCGATATTTAAAACAACAATTGGGAAAATTAAAACTCCAGGACAACAGAAGGGGAATACAAAGTATGGGATGCATATTTGATCATTTACATCATATAAAATATGTCATTTATATCGTTTAAAATAATTTTTCAGTCTGTTTCCTGGCGCGATACGCTCGCTCGCACGCCGAAAACCATCGGTGAAGGGCGCTGGCGCTGCGCAACGCAGCCCATGTGAACCGCACAAAGGTTTAACAGGGGGTGGATGGGAGGCGCCTGGCTTTCCTTGGCGCTGCGCGGTGCGGCGCTTCAGCGCCCGGTGTAAACCCGGCGTCAGTGTACCATAATCTGGATGCCAGATTGGCAGGCTGCAGAAAACATACCAATAAACATCGGCCAATGTTGTCGGTGAAAGTCAAGTTTATTACCGATACGCCGATGGCAGTAAACGAGGCGAATATCGGCCGCTACCGATATACGGCCGATACATCGGTGCACCACTACTTAAAACCTTCATTTTTGATAAAGCTTATAGTTGAAGCTGCTTCAGATCTGTTCCTCGACAGCTCTTAGTAATGCTGCTATAGGCCTAGATGGTTGGGGGGACACATTACACATGGAGCTTCTCTTTCCTCCTCTTCCTCTCATCAATACATGCTATGGACTTGATTTCTTCACTTCTTGCGGAGTAATTGTGCTTTGTTGATTCAGATCCAGGATTTGTTTTTATTTGTTTATTCGTTGACGTTTTTATTATGTTTATTATTGTTATTTATAAAAATTTGAAGGTTCTAATGTTCTTAGTTTTTTTGAAAATGTTACTTATGCAAATGAAAAATTTGAAATTAAAAGTTATTTTACCGATCGACAACGTCACTCTTGATGAGTGAAAGCTGCCACTGCCACAGGTCACTGCTCACCTGTTTGTTCACAGTTTGATAAAAAATGTAACGCCTCCCGTGTCCAAATGGCACCAAATTTGACATGGCCCTTCTTTGGCTCCTTAACAATAAACATGCCAATTAAAGTCAATAAGATGAACTGGTCTCAAGATATGTGAGCAAGACAGACAGACAGACAGACAGAAAGAGATTTCTTGAATTATTAGACAGAGGACTCAGACGAAAACATTCCTGCATAAAAAGCAACATGAGAGGCGAGGGTTAGGGTGGATTGTTCAAAGTTACCATGAGACAATGAAACACGTTCCACTAAGTCCATTTTGAGTAACAGCTTAATGCATTTAAAGCTTATCAGACACCAAACACTGTAATAGTTTGTAATACTCACATACACAGTTTTACTCTGGAAAAGTTATCACAGTGGCAACAGTTTAATTTTGTCAACAATTGTGAGGGGTTCTGACCTGCAGCCAGTTCCATTTTGGATCCAATTTCTGGAGCTCTGCAGCCAGCAAATACCAAATCCCACCTTTCATCCAAGTTCTCCTTTTACTCTCTCATTACAAACATGGAGGATCAGCTCAAATCCCAAAATGCAAAATCGTTGCGTCGTTGTTGTCACTATCATCATCATCATCATCAACAAAACACATACAGGACTGAAAGCTTGAATGGAGGAGTAATCGAAATTAAGATTGGTGAGGCTTTAGCAAAAGATCAATATCTGTTCAGTCATAGTGTCCTGATCTATGAACCAGTGTAATTTCCACACGCTGAAACAATGACGTGTGACTTGTGTGGTTTTACACTTGTATTTGTCGAAGTTGGTGATGGCAGCTTCTGATGTCATCCAGAGAGAAAGTTAGGCATGTGGTAAACAAAAGCAACAAGGAAGTTGAAAGGCTGCTGCTGCTGTTAAAAGAAGAAGTGTGAGTCTGAGGCGCTCAGTCAACCTGCTGTGCAACCACCGTCGGGAGGCAACAGACAAATCACTGACAGAGAGAGAATCACAGCAGTTCACATCAGGACAGTGATGGACTTTGATTTGTCTCAAGCTCTTCCGAGGTAAGTTTAAGAAATTCTACAATCCCTATTCATGTTTTGGGGGAAATATCCAGACTGCAGGTAAAAAACAAAGAATGAGGGATTTTAGATCGTACTGGATGTGTTAAGGGAGCATACAGTGTACCAATTGTGTTGAAGTGACATATTTTATCGGTGGCTTCTTAACCAGCAGATAATTTGAAAGTTCAAGTTCCTGCAACATATAATCTTTCAGCATTACAACCTGAGTTAGTGCCTCCAAAAAGGGAACAGCTTCGATCCTGTCGGAGGATGTGTTTCACTTCTGATTATAACATCTTTTACCTAAAAACACGCATTAACAAAAAGAGTTAGAATAAGTGGTGGATTAGCCAAAATCAGCTATGGAAGTTTGATCAGTGTATTATTCACAGGGCCGTGTTATCTGGTACAAATAATTCACACACAGTCAAATGTGTTCTGAGCCATTTGAATCTGCGAATCACATTTAAGTTTCATTTTTGGTGCTGTCTTCACGTCCTGTCAAAAAAATAAACACTACACAGAGGACACTAAGTTTGTTCATCTACTAAAGCAAACCAGGCTGTTGAACTTGTTTTTTTTTTTACATATTTTAACTCAATTCTTGAGTTGATTGAACAATTTCACAAATGGGCATTTTCGTATTTCAGGTTTGATCTATTTGTGAACTCTACACTCTGTTCTTAGAGTCAAATTGAAATTATTATTATTATTATTTGAGCTTGATTAAATATCCTATAGTGACGCGTTCTTTAAAACCTGGAAAAACGCTCAACACTAAGTCCACTGTGGGAAAAGTTGCCCACCTCAAAATTGGAATTGCCCCCCAACCTGAGCAGTCTAGATCCCGACTGTTTATCTTCCTGCTCTCCAAACAAAATTGTGTTTTTATAACAGTGTATTAAAGTTACCAGTAAATGCACATTTTACTGGTTACTTTCTACAGTTTATGCAGCTCACTGTGTATATTACTGCAACAGTTTCTCATGTTTCCAATTAACATACATTTTTTTTAAACTTTTTTTTCAACAAAATAGAAAGAGAACAGAGCCTTAAATAGTCACTCTAAGTTAGTTGACATATTTTGTCGGGTTTTCACAAAACTTGTGGGCCTGTTGCGTGAATGCGTTAATGTTGAATTCTTCCTGCTAAAGACACTAAAATGTTTATGGATGGCCACCGGGCCACCGACATGGGTAGAATTTCTCTCTGTGCAACTGATGGTCAGTCTGACGGTGACAGAGTGTGTTTGTGCAGGAGAGAGAGGGAGAGTGAGGCTGTTGTTTTCTGTGCTATTTGGCCACAACTTTTAAAATAACCTGCAGATCCCATGGTTTTGTGTATTTCAGCCCACTTGAATCGGACGAGAAAGAATTTGAATCTTGCTGCTTTGACATGAAGGTAAGTTCCTTTAACATTTGTGGAGCTGCTATAAAAAAGGGAAGTAAAAAAAACAACATGAGACAATGTCCTACTTTGGCACAGGATGGCTATACTATTCTAACACAATGAAGGGAGTATCTGTTGAATTTAGACAGGCTCTATTCTCCTGTACAGATATGATGTGTAATATACAATATACATAATATATAGTGGCATATACAGTAATGTGTGAGGATGGTCAAAAATTTCTCAACAGACATGATGTGTGTTTGTTCTCGAATGTGTAGGATGTTCAAGATCAGATCATCACACTTGAAGAGGGACTGTCCCTGAGGATTTCAAAAAACCCACACTCCATGAAGGCTGCAGCTATCCTTGTGCTGGCTGCGAACAGGGTGAAGAACATCCTGTCTCAAGAAGGCCAAAGTGACAGCCAGCGCTGCAGAATGATCCTGGACAGTGTGATAGAGAGTGAGTAACATCAGGACACATGTTAATGTCTCACATCATTATATGCTCCCTTAAATGTGATAAAGTGGATGAAGAGCCATGCGTCAGCTTTTAAAATCTGATGGTCACCACCACTAATGTACAGAAACAGCAGTGTTTAAGTATTTAATTTATATATAACAATATTTGTTTTAAAAACAACTCTCTTGTCTATTTTTTTAAATGTAGAAGTTCTCATTTTGTATCAGGGTGCGGAAAGTAACTTTCAGAAACACGCTTCCTTTTTTATACAGGACAATGAGAGTTTCAGAAGCCTATGAAACAGCAGCTGGACTGTTTGCAATATAATGACTCAACTCTCCGTCAGATTTACACTGAGCAACTTCTTTTTATTGAAAGCTGCCAACGTTTCATTCCTCCTCCCCACAGCCACAATTGTCAAGAAGGTTGAGAACTACTCCACAGGAGAGAGGAAGCTGGTCTTCCAACGTCATCAGAGTTTGGAGTGCAATCTGACTGACAACGAAAAAAAAGATATCGTCTGCACAGCCACCGACTTCAAACTGATGGCCCTCACTCTGAATGCAGCAAACTGCAATCACAAAGGTACAAGTAGATTACTGTAGATTTCAAGAGGGAATTTACATTTTTACTGCGTTTATATAACAGCTACAGTTACTTATCACATTAAGATTTTACATGAATTAAATCAGAGGCCTTAAACCTCTTTGGCTTGTGACCTCTTAGAGAAAAAGCATCTTCATATTCACGCTCATTTCTATGCCAGTCGGTTTCACTTCAAAGGGATGTCTCTTATCCAGTATTTCACAAAATGCATCATCTCACGACCCCCTCAGATTGATCTGGTGACCCTTTGGAGGGGCCTGACCCTTACGTTAGGTCGGACTTAACTAAGTGTCTGTAAAAGTAGTTGAAGCCAGCTCCAACTCAAGCAGCTATCATGATATGATACTGATAGTATTTCTGTGTTGTTGGATTTTTTTAATGAACACATTTTATTGCTTCTTTTACCTATGTCATGGATTTGAATGCTTTTTTTCTTGCCAAGTAAAGAAATTGCAAAATTATACAACTGCAATGTTTTTAATCAACATCTTTTTTTCCTGTTTTTCTATTAGTGACATTTAAAATTGGGACATATATCTCTTCTGGTGTTGGTCAGACTGTTGTTCTGTCAATCATCAATCACAACTTGTACATTTCCTGCATAATGAACGGTGACAAAGCTGAGCTGAAAGTGGAGGTGAGACACACACACACACACACACACACACACACACACACACACACACACACACACACACACACACACACACACACACACACACAGACACACATTATTTTTGGGGACATAGACATGGACCTCATTATAATGTCATAAATTACGTCATGAGGACTTGCTTTTTGCCCCCCTAAGGAAAACAAGTTTCCATAACATGGTGATGCAAACAGATTTAGGTCCCCACAACACAAGTGATTTCAAACACACACACACGGGCCATTCTGTTTCAAAATGAGAAATTTCACTTGAGATACTATAAGTACATTTGACCATTTTACCAATAATACATCTTTTCACTGTAGTTCAACATTTATTTCATTTCAATATTCAGGTTTTATCATATATATATTGGATTTCTTTTTCAAATCCTTGACTTTTGAATCTTACAATTTAGCATTAGTAATGTCATTAGTATAATATCATAAACAAGATTTTATGTCCAAATTTACATCTCATCATTTAGTTTTTTCCATAATCAACATTTTACATTTTTTACTTTATTTAGACTTTGTAAGTTAAGTTTGACCCTTTCATTACTCCTTATTCGGATACAACTTTCAAAAACAAGTTTGTAACCTATAATTTTGACTTTGTAAATGAAAATCTTTACTTTTGACTTACTATGAGCACTTTTTTATTACATTACTTTTCATCTCATTTCTATCTGCTTTTTTTTTCTTGTTGCAGAACTACAGTGGAGAGGATTTAAAGGTCATCTGCAGCGATGGAGCCAAGGACCGTTTCCTCTTCTACCGCAGGGAGACAGGATTAAATGTTCAGACATTTGAGTCTGTTATGTGCCACGGCTGGTTCATCAGCACCTCCTATGAGCAGGAGGAGAAGCCTCTGGAGATGTGTAAAGTGGACTCTGCCTACCGTATCACCTCTTTCAGCATCAACGAAAGTCGCTTATGGCGTTAGAGCTGTGTGCAGTTTGAATGTAACCGGAATTATGCTTAGGGCGCTTTTTAAAAAAAAACTTTCTATCCCTGACCACTAGATGGAGCAATCACCCGGCTTTTGATAATGTTATATGAGGCAGCGGTAGCTATTCAACAAGTATTACCCACCATTATAGTTTTTAATCACTGGCAAACTACTGTTTAAAAGTTTATCTTCTTTTCTGGAGAATGTTGTAACAGGATATTCCTCACAACTACTAATATACATTGTTCTGATTCAACGATAAATGTGGTTTTTAATGTATTCATTCAACTTTTTTAAATGCAGAGCTTGGTGAGGGTACTTCTTGATGAAGATTGTAAGTGTAACCAAGCCTGAATGTTTCACAATGCACCGTATTTAAATGTACTCATTTGTATCTGCATTAAATTGAGCACATTCATAAATATCAGTCCCCTAGTTATGTCTTTTTCATCAAGATACATGAATTATCCTCTGAAAAACAATGAAAATGTTGAAAAATTCTCTCCCAATGTTAAAGAAAGTGACAGAAGTAACTGGATCTACCCCCTGATCGAGATCAACATCAAAATTAAATGGGGTCTTTTTTCCTTGAATCATGCCCCACCCCTCTACAACATGTAATAGAAATCTGTGTAATAATGCTAACAAACAAAGCAGCCATCTGGATTCTACTGAGCGCAATTTGAAATTGATGACACTTTTTGGACATCATCAACCAATAAAAACATACAAGGTTTATTATAAATCAATTAATCAAATGGATCCAAACTTCTAAAAAGGGAAAGATACACAGAAACCTCAGAGAAAGTCACAAGTGAGGGATCCCTCCCCCAGGACGAACTGAAGTGCAGTAGTGTAACAGAAAAAACAATTTAGAGCAAGTTCTCTACCTTGTGATGGGATGAAAAGAACAGTGTTGAGTCACGATGAGGTTCAAGCAGAAGCAGTCTCTAAATTATCCTCCATCCCTGGAGAGATATCACCATCCTGTCAACTTGGGCTAGGGGTTAGGGTTACATGTGCAACACTAGAACATTCATGTCCACTTCAGTTTGTGGAAGACAAAAATAAAACTGCTATCATCAGAGCCCAACTTAAAATCTGTAGAAAAACTTGGATGTATGTATGTAAGTTCTCCTTTATCCAGTAAGTTTGGTTTTTATTAGTTATTTGATGACAGAAACGGGTTGAAACATCATGATTGACAGCTTACACTGACTCCTGATTGGTCGAGCACATGTATCGACAGGAACCTTGCTACCACGGTGCCATCGTGATCACTACAGACTGTGGCTCCAAATGCGAAGATGACAGAGATCATATCCGGGGGGGATTTTAGGTTCATTTCTGGGGAGGAACAGGAGAAGTGCTGTCCATTTTATATGCAGTATTGATAGTTGTTGTTTTTAATAACTGCTTCTGAAGTGAATAAAATGTCAGAAAAATCATTATATTAAGAGTCTCTGAAGAGTTTTCGCAAAAGATTGAGAAACATGGAACATCTGAGAAGCTGGTAGCAATTATCTTTGTTTTTATTGGAATTTTTGCTTTAAAATATGTAAATGATAAATCGATTATGGCCCCTCTGTAGGACGAGGGCATCATGGTGAACAGGCCCTGACAAGGCGTGCACAGTCATCTCACTTCCTGGAGCCACTCTTACCAAGACACTGTTAATATATACAGTCCATGCTCTTACCACCGGGACACGTGCAGCGGATGAGGCGCCATGTGCTCTAAGATGGTTTACTTACTTTATTGGAATCCAGAGCATCAGGTTATAATGCTGCACACCTGAATGAACGTGATTGGGTGTTTCTAGATACACAGCAATGAATGAGCCAATCGCTGTAAAGCATACTACAAACACAGGCCTAGTTAAAGCTCTGCCTCTTCTATTAATGTTTTTATAGGGTCTGAAAATTATATATTTTATAAGCTTTATAAATGTAAATAGGGTTTTGTGAATGAAAAGAATTATGGAATAATTATGTAAAACAATCTGAATTCCAATTTTTACATTTCTGTGCAGAGACTCACACATTCAAGTGCAAAACGAGAACACATCTACTAAATCTGTGCATGCGTCAGTCTCATCCTGTGGATAGAAACCCACACAAAAACACACACAGATTTCCTTTTGTTCTACTGTTGCTTAAAAAGGGCTGAAAAATTCCCATGTTTAAAAAGATTTAAGTGCATACTGGTTTGTTCCACAAGCACAATGCCTGTGCTGTAAGACACCGATCTTTGTTTGTTGCATTTGACTGCTAAACACTTTGTATCAGCTAAATGCATGTATGACTGAAACCTGGAATACAAGAACGATTGCGATTGCGATTGCTCCCATGCAGCATGATCATTGAAATTAAGCTGAGTTTCCTTCTCAGTCAGAAAGTCATACAAGTGCAAAAGATGGAGACTGATGGAGCTCATGAGCTTCCTTTAAATCATTTCTACAACTTAATTTTACTGGAGGCAAAATGATCTGTTTAAATGAAAAGCACCAACCAAACCAAAACTATTTGTCTGGTGTGGTCTGACTGTCTTACTGTGATTTTACCACTTCATCTGAAACCACTTGACCTCTCTCATATCTGCGGGATGGTATGAAGCTACAGCAATCTTAGCATTGCTTAGCACCAGGACAGGAAATAGGGGGAAACAGCGAGCCTGGGTCTGTCTGAAGGTCGTGATGGTGGCCTCAGCAGAGACTCCAGGAAGTCGAGAGTGTGCCTCGCTTAAAATAACACAGCAGTCCTGCAGTAAATCCTCCCTCATCGAGGTTATATATAACAACACACACCAGACAATAAAACGCGATGAAGAAAAATGGAATAGAAAATCTTGTCATTGGATAAAAAAATAAATAAAAGCTGTAAAATGCATTTGCGCATGTTATTTTGATAGCAGCCATCCATCATCTATACCTATATATATCACGGGCAAGAGGCGGGGCACACCCTGAACAGGTCGCCAGTCCGTCACAGGGCCAACATACAGAGAAAACAGTCACATTCACTTGCAACTCAAGGTCTCCAGCTAAGCTAAGCGGCACATCATTATGAGTGGATACCAGAGAAAAGCCACACGCAAACTCCACAAGATCTTGGTATCAGATTCAAACCCAGAACATTCGTGCTGTGATGCAACCGTCACTCTGCACATTGTTTAAAAAACAGTAGAACTGTTTAAGGAGGACTCACTAATGAAAAGGAATAATTCTGAAGTTGCTCCAGAGCAATAACACAGGACAAGAGAACAGCCCACTCTAAACAGGCAGATTTAGAAAGGACACTGCACCAGTAAATGCAAATGTTCTTACTGATTTCTAGAAAATGGGAAACTAGCAAATAATCACATTTGAGAAGTCGGAGCAATTAAATTCGTGGAGCTTTTACTTAAAAAAAGACACCAGTGTTTAAATCAATCAACTAATCATCAGCTCTAGATTACTTTGGTTGGTTGCCAGATAACATAATAAAGGGCAGTAAAAAGGGATTCCGTCTGAATAGAAGCAGAAGACTGCAGAAGAAGTGTGATGACATGGAAATACTCACGTTCTGTACAGATACCTTATTATAGTACATAAAGTAAATATACCTAGTTATGCATCATTGCATTTGAAGCTCTGTTTTATTTATTGTTCGTCTACCAGAGGCACACACAGACATAACAGCCTGTAACCTGAATTTCACAGCACTCTCCAAATTAAATGTCAATCTGTTCTTACCCTTCACAATAGTGGACTTAAAGAAACCCAGCCAATCAGAGCAGTCCAGAGGAAGTCGACTTCCTCTCATTGGTACAGCCTGCGCAGGCTTGCATGGTGACACCTTCGGCTATTGCTCGACTGGCAACACAGCAACGAGAGATGCCGAGCTCTGCTGCGTAGCGCTGCTCCATGCTGTGGGTGCGTAAAGCAGATTACTGTGTGATGTGTGTTTAACTTTAAAGAGGCAAAACAGCAAAAGGGGTCAAGAACTGGAAATATTTCAAAGCATGTGTAGATGGGGGTGTTTCATTTTTTATTCTCATGGCTCCATCCTCCTGCTGCACATAAACAAACACACCCACACACACATCTTAGAGGATCCTTTTCGTACTTATTCAATCAGATTTGGGGGAAATCAAACATTATTTCAGTCTATTTTCTACTGAAGTGTAGATGTCAATGTCATTTACCAGTTTGTCAATGCAGCACAAACGTCTTTGCAAGCGATTGGCTAAGACAAAAACAATCACGTGTCAGTAAGTGAGAGAAAGGAGAAGATTCAGGTTTATGTGTGTGAGTGCATGAATAGAAGCAAATATTATATACAGTACCTCATATCGGAAAATGACATAAGTAAAGTAGGAAAATGCAGATGATGTCATCTCTGAAATCATGAGAAAAACTTAAATAACATCTTTGGAGCAGTCTCATTGATTTGCACACACACTCACATGTGCAATGTAGTGAACCTATTGCGTGTGGGCATATGATTGAGAGTGTGTGTGTGTGTGTGTGTGTGTCTCCCTCTGCCATGCACATTCTCAGCACATGGCAACAGAAGCTAAATATAGCCCAGCAGCGCGGCTTCACAGCGGGATCATGCCTCCTCTAACGTAGGATCGCTCCCTGCTGCTGTCCCTCTTTCTCGGCTTCACACAAACACGGGTTCCCCTCGTGCACCTCTCACCCTCCCTTCCTGATGCTTTTCTTTCTCTTTTACTGCTTCACTTTTACCCGCCATCATTCTCCCTCTCTTCACATGCTCTGTTTCTGTTCACATGCACCTTTTCTCCTTTGGATTTCAGCTATTTATACAACCTGATGAAAAACTGTGTTGTTTAGTCTTGGTGACAAAATGAAAAAATATCTTACATATAACGTAATTTATTACATGAAATAAGGATTGTGCAATAAGATTACAAAAAACAAGCAGCTATAATCAGGCCAGATTTCATGTGAAAAGATGCAATCAGATTCACAGGCTCTGTTTTCAAAGACCTTGATTTTTGAAAATAAGTTCTTCTCAACCAGTCCAGTTGTAGTTTACATCCATATCTGTTCAGTCTCATAATAAATGTAGTGAAGACTTTGAAGGAATTTACAAAAAGGTTATTAAGTTATGACCAAAAATACACACTGACCTTGACTTTTGACCTTTGTCAAACAAATTCTAATCTGTTCATTCTTCAGTCCATCAAAGCTAATTTTGGCATTAAATTTGAAGACATTTCCTCAAGGCGTTGCTGACATTTGATGATCATTAGACAAGCTTTGACCACCAAATTTTAATCAGGTCATCCTTCAGTCAAAGTAGAAGTTTCTGCCAAATTTTATAGGATTCCCTCAAGGTGTTCCTGAGATATTACACTCACAAGGCTAAAAATGTGTTGTTAGGTCACAGTGACATTTGACCTTTGGCCACCAAAGGTCATCAGTGGATCCTTTGAAATCCAATTTTTTATGTTGCTTTCGCATCGTGGATGTTTTGAGTTTGCTACAGCCCAACAACATAACAGCTAAACCTAGTCGTAATGGAGAGAAACAGCAAAAGGCATTCGTAACATTTCAAGAAAATCAGGCTAGTCATGTTGGAAAAAGATGTCGTGGATCGAGCTGGTGGGTCAGGATGCTGCATCGTGATGCTAGATCATGATCGTGATGGTGGGTCATGGATTATGAATTGTTACTGTGATGGTGGATCTTGGATTGCGAATGTGGTGGCAGCTGATCATGGACTATGATTACAACTAGATTGCTTAGATATCCGATATGCTACTCATATACTACGATTATTGGCAATACCTCTATCATTACTGCTCCCTTCATCTCTGTCAGACCTTATCTTTTGAACTGTCTCTCGTCATGAACATTGTAAACATTGTTATTTTGTTAATATGCTCTGTTACAAGCAGCATCTGTTGCACTTCTGTCTGTCCTTGGAGAGGGATCACTCATTTCTGACTCTCTCTGAGTTTGTTTTTACATTTTTTTCCCCCTGTTAATATATCGAGGTTAAGGCAGAGGATGTCACACCTTATTAAACCCTTTGAGGAAAATTGTGATTTTGGAATATGGGCTATACAAATACACTTTGATTGATTGATTGAGAATTGTCTCTATACGATCAGGGCTCTTACAATGTCTGAATAAACAACAGAATTCCTCAACAGAAAATAAGGTAGTTCAAATTAACTGCATCTCACCCAGTTGCACATGAATACATCAGTAATAAATAATCCAGTAATGTCATCTATATATAGCACTATGGAGTGAGTATATGTGAGTACAGTATTTTAAAGTTTTATACTTTAGCAGAAAATTTCTAATGCAGGATGTTTATTTGTATTTTTGTATTTTTGTATTATTACTTACTTTGTGGTAAGGGTCTCAATACTTGACACGTGTCTGGCACATTCATACTTACACTCATTCAAGTCACCCGGGTTATATCAGCGTGGTCCTAATGTAATAGTAATGGACTACTGGGAGCATGTGGTATAATCCTGGCTTGGTTTGGCACACTGCCTAGTGAGGTATTACATTGCTCACAGGCTGCATTAGTCCCACTGTTCACATGTGCATGCTTGAACACATTACTGCTGCACTGCCGGGAGGTGAGAGTGGGATGAAAGTGGTGATGGGAGGTCACTGGGGACATGGAGCTTTCCATCCATCCTTTGAACGAGATGAACCCATTTAGTCAAGAAATGACTTTGCAAAGTATAGACAGTAGATCTGTTGAGAATTTCTGCTGCCTTGAAAAGGGAAAATGTTTATTCTAAGTAGAAAAAACCGTAAGATTTATCAACGATTCATTTCCAACTAAGGCTCCCCCTGAAAGTCCGAAGGTACAAATTATCAGTCGGAAACCCCTCAGTTAAATGAGATTATTCAAGATGCAATCATGTTAATGTTTTCTCAGTCAGTGTCCCCAGAAGTAGCTGCAGCATTAGCGCTCCTCACTTTCATGCTGCTCTATGGTGTAAAATCATTCTTTTACAACAAATCGTCCTGTCCACTGGCTGCAGATGCTGCGACGGGTACATAAAACATTTAGCAAATGTGAAAAGAAGGATATCAACAACTCTACCCAACAGCCATCCCTTTCTGCATGTGACAGATGTGGCACGTGCATGTCATGAGGGATATTGATTATGAATGGGGCCCTATTTACTATGTGGTTGCTGGTTTCTCTATAATAAACAGGAAGGGCCTTTGTGCAAATGTGTGTGCTGTAATACTGCAGTGATTAACCTGTTTAGGCCACCCGGGTGAAGCCAACAAGCTGTAAACTTAACCTATATACTTTAATTACTGTTTGTATCCACTTGAAGAATCTAAGTCCAGTGTTCCCTGTGTTTTAACTCTGTGTTTGGCCTCCACCTCCTCCTGAGGGAAACATTGACTCAGCTCTTCAGCTGCTAAATGACCCACTATGTTCACCAGCTGGTCTGCTGAGCAGGTACTGGGACTCTGTTTATCTGGAAACAGATCCCTGCTGTGACTGTAAACACGGTTGATGCGAGTAGTGACAGTGAAGCAGAACAATAAATCTGAAAAACTATGGTGAAAGACAATAAAACGTTCTGTAGAGCTACAAATGTTCACATTATATTTAGTCACTTCACGCATTGTTCACTGTTCACGATTCAGCGGATCACAACATTTAAACTAATTCATCTTCTAGAGACTGTGTGTAAAACTGTATCAAATTTACTATCAAACCATCTAATAATTGGTGAGATATTCTGTACACAATATCATGGAAAAGCATCCATTGACTGGCAAAAATTATTATGTTTAAGATTTACTGTGCAAATATTTCAGGTATTTAATATGAGAGGAAAACATGTCTATATACCCAAATGATTGTGGAACTCAGTCCCTGCACTGTTACATGGATCATACATCATATCTGCCAGTGTTAATCTACAAGACTCAAGTGTTTTATAGGATTCCTCATGAAGGAAATAGCAGCATCCAGTGTGAAGGGTTTGTTTTCTTTAGCTGCAGCAGTGTGCTCTCATTAGGGATTGTGAGGAGTAGTCCTCTCACCTCAATGCAGGAAAAATCTAGTTGTCTTGTAATGTGTGGCATTACATGCTGCTTAAATATTCACAGTGGGCCTCATTAATGGAACAGCTGACTGAGTTCCTCCTAGAGAAGGCTTGGCTGAACTGTAATTACTTTTAAAAACAGAACTTCCTAACACCTAACCTGATCATCTTTTTTACAGGCTATATATTTACAAAGAAACATCTACCCTCCATGCCCTGTCCCAATTCACCCCTTGGCCGTACCACTTGGCACTACCCCTTAGTTTTGCGCATAGCCCTTCAAACACCCCTCAACCATAGTGTATTCAGAACCCCCCCTAAAAACTAAGGGGTAGACAGAAATTCCCAAACGGACAAAGCAAATCAACATGGCAAATGAAAATGTAATTGAATCACTATGACAAGCATTTCAGGAAAATCACATTTGATATTTTGCACAGGGGCCACTTAAGGCTCACATCCTTTTTGTCAGGGAAGTAGTATGGCTACACCCTATTTTTATACAGTCTACATGGGGTCATTGTAGAGGAAGTGAGGGGGGAGGTGGGGCAGATGATGCGCAACATATAGTGGCAGTGAATATCATACATATAACCTTTAAAGTCCCTTATTTAAAATCTTTTTCTTGATCAAATGAAAGGCACATTTTCGTCTCTGAAGTCGGTTTTAAGTGACAACTTGTGCCTGCAGAGACTGGTTGAATCCATTTGACAGAGGAGGACATATGACAGGTTGCCGGTTTTCCTTGGCACGATAACAAAGCTGACGAAAATGCCTCTCAGAATGGGTCAGAAAATGCTCTCCTGGGTGGCCAACCACCGAAGACTTCCAGGGTCCAGACGATCTTTCAAGGGATCCTGTTCGTGACGCCAAGTTTGTCGTGGAAACTTATCATGAGATTTGAAATAATGAGTTTCTCAGACCGGAGTTGTCTTTAGAGGTTTAATTATTAGCTCTGCAGAGGTTTACACAGTCAGCAAATATGGCTCAAAGTGCAACAACAAGAAAATTAAAAAGGAGGGTTTTTATACAATGTGATGAATGGGAAACAGAACAGAAAGCAGACAGCTGTCTGGCATCACTGTTACAGAAAGAGGAATCAAATCCAGCACACAGTTGCACAAATGAAGGTCAACAGGAGGTGGAAGACATTGATGTTGTATCAGCTAAGTGCACAGAAAACAGTCAAAACAGTAGTAAGACATTGATCAGTGGAATGAATACATTGCAAAAAGAAAATGTTAATAGCTAATTTGGACATATGCCCCACATTTAAGCAAGATAAAAAATAATGAGGCGAGTTACAAAATCTATCAATATTGGGGTTTCTTATGTTGCAATAGCAATATATCTGACAGTAAAATGTAAAATATTTGCTTCCGACTGGCAATGATAAAGATTTGATTAAAACATACATTTGGTTGTCTTACCAACATCTGTAAAACATGCTATTGATATACTTTATAAAAAGGCTTTTGTCATTTCTTAGCAGAGCTAGTAGCATGAATAATCTCATTGGAAACATTATGTTGACACAGTTTCATAGAAAAAGGTTTTATGCTGACGTTATAAAGACATTTCCCACTGTACAAACATTTTGCCAAAATATGCTGGATGCGGGTGCTGCCTGTATGTGCTTCTGACGCCAAAGTCTGTGGTGAAGTAGAGCCATGTTATAGAGGTGCAACTCATACATGTAGTCAACCAATCGCGAGTCAATTTCAGCTGTCAGTCATAACGTTTCCCCCCATGATGAATATCTCATCAAAACCTATATTACCAGAAGAAATAACACTTGAATATATGTCATGTGATATGAACTCCCTTAAATCATTGAGACCATCTTTGGGAAGCTTTTGCTTAACGTGAGTGGACTTTTCAGTTTGTTCAGTGTCCCATCTGCTAAAATGGAGGACTAAGATTATGACCAAAATTTTATGCCAACCACCAGGGGGCCAGATGATTTGGCTTCACTTTTGTGAGCCGTCATGACGTCCATCTTTATGTACAGTCTATGATCTCAATGAACCAACTCCTATACACCTTTGTGGAAATCCAGTTAAAACTGACACTACCTTTGTAGAATTATCGTCAACATGCTAGTGGGCTGACATGAACACCTAGCTCACCTTGCTGGTAACAGTCACATCATTGGCATTGTTGTGGATTGATGCAAATTTGAGGGGAAATGGGATATGAGTAAAACTGGAGCAGAAACGGCAGCTTGAACAGTAGAACTTACACGTAAAAAAAAAAGACAGGAAAGAAAGGAAAGAAAGGAAAGGGTTGGGGGTTTGATGTAATTCATAGATGTATGAAGGTGTGTGTGAATGGGTGAATGGCAAAAACCTAAACTGTTAAACGCTTTGAGTAGTGATCAAGACTAGAAGAGCTATATATAAACACAAACCATTTACCATTTCACAATTTGATGTAATAATAATAGTTTAAAGGTAATGATGTTTTTTGTTTTTGTTGATTATTCTTTGCATGTTATTACATATAGTATACATCACATATATTGACTAAGACAGTGACTGATTTGTTAAACAACACTATTGGACGTATCCCAGTAAAACAAAATGCTGGGTCTCACGTAAGAGTGGCAAAGTATTACATTTAAAAAAAAATGTCAGTATCACAGCAATGAACTGATGGCTGTTAGTAAATACAGTGACATATAGCAAACAGGAACTGCTAAGCATTAATTCAGCATACTTAATTAAAAAGAATATACGCTTAAAGATTGCTCCTTGTGGCCTATGGTGTATCTCACTGAACCCTTTGTGTACATTTAAAGGTTCAGTAGAATTTAGTGACATCTAGTGGTGTAGTTGCATGTTACAGCTGAATCCCCCTCACCTCACCCTCCCCTTCCAAGCATGAAAGAGAACCTGTGGTAGCCTTCAGTTGTCATAAAAACTCAAAAGGTATTTAGTTTGTCCAGTCTGGGCTACTGTAAAAAACATGGTGGCCTCTGTAGAGAGGACCCGCTCCTGATGTAAATATAAAGTATTTAAATATAAAGGGCTTATTTCAGCGTAAAGAAAACAACAATTTAGATGAAACACACTAGTGAAAACATCACGAGGATTAATTTATTTAAAATTTCTGCCAATAGATCCCTTTCACCTAAATCTTACACACTGAACCTTTAATCCTGATTCTGTTTTAGTGAAGTGGCCATATTGTGTCAGCCTCAACAGGTAACACTGTACCTCTCTGTACCATGTTTTCCCCCTGAAAGTTTGTTTGAATGATTGAAATTATTAGCTTCTATTACAGAGAATTGGGCAGTAGTTGTACTGGAACTTTTAAAGAACCTTAGAATCAATCTGTAAATAACTTAAGAGCCACTTTGACAACAACAAACTGACAGCTCTCCTCTCACCAGTTCAGTTGCTACTATGAACAAGAGCTACATATAAAGTACCTGCCTGCACATAGCTGAGTGTGTTTCTACAGGACGATCTTGTGTGCGCCACATGTGAGCAGATCTCAGCACAATCAAACTATTGTGCGACTGTATCCCCAGGCAATGAGGTCCTAATGGCACAGCTGACTCCTGGACTAGGAATGTCAAGTCTGTCGCGGCCTCCCACATTAAAATAGCCAACGTGCCCTGTCAGCAGGCCCTTACAGCAGACGCATGGCTGCCTAACAGCTGCCAAACCAACAGAACTACTAAGTTAGTGGGGGTGTGGAGGAGAAGAAGAAGACAGATTCTCCTCAAAAGCGGGGAGCTTCAATAACAGATCAGCATGGAGTGGGGGAGATGAGGGAATGAAATTACCCTCGAGTCTCTTTACCTAAGAGTCAGAAAACAGTCCAGCTGTATAATTCTACACAATAAGATCATCTCATAAGTGCAGGGAGGGATGAGGAGGATCCAGAGTGCAGACAGGCCACGACTAAATCACCGTGTCGTTTTGATTTTCTACTGCTGTGGATTCAAGCAAGCTCTTGTTTTGCGGGGCCCTTTCCTACATAGTCTTTGTTAACTTCAGCAACAGCTGGTGTGTCACGCCAAACAGTCGTGTGCATGTGTGGCAAGAGAGCAACTGTAAAGCAAATGCTCCGACCATCTGATACTCAAGGGCTGCAACTAACAGATCATTTGGATTATTGCTTAGTTCGCAGATTATTTTCTGGATTGATCAGTAAATCGTCCTGCTATCCACTCAGAAAATGGTGAAGAATTTCCGTTATTAATATCCCAATGATAAATAGACAGAGCCAAAATATCCTTGATACAGGTGCTGCCATCTTGTGACATAATTTGGAGCCAGACTCAGATATCGAGGTCCTGCCGATACCCACGTTCGACCAGTCGTGTGTCCATCACAGCTGTCAAACATGATGTTTCACAGAAATAGAAGCACCTGAACATACATCAGTGAGATAAGAACCAACTAACTAATTATTATTTCATACTATACCACCAGGTGGTGTTTTGAGTGAGTAACAGGTCTATTATCATCTGACCTGTGCCTGATCCTTCATACACCCAAACACGACACCACCACCAACATTTATTTGACTTGTACTTTTTCATTTGGCACATGTCCTACCTGCTACCATGAAAGAAGCTGGGTAGGAGAATTTTACTATAGCCAGCCACCAGAAGGCGATCCAGATGGTTTGGCTTCACTTTTGGGAGGTGTCATGTCTTCCATGTGGATGATCAACAAAGTTATTAACTTCCCAGTGCTCTCACCAAATCCCCAGGATCACTGTGAATCATTCAGGTCCATCTCCCACATTGCAGGCTTGTCTTATTGAGTAACCCTGAGTTTGGGAGCCAAACTGTTTTAGTTTCTATCTTGGTCATTTATTGAAGATGAGTTTTTCATCAAATTGCTTCACTTTTTCTGTGTAAATTGAGTAACCCACAGAAAACCGATAAGAAAATATGTCATAGAAATCCTGTAACACTACAACAATTCTCTTCATTATTGCTAAATTTGACAGGAAGCCAATTGTAGTCAGATCCATTCAACTGTTTTTGAATGGGTCTGTAACCCCTTATTTCATTTTCGATGTTCGGGGAAGCGTTTTCAATGACCACAGAGCAGAACCACAACCAATCAGAGCTTCAGATCTGTAACGTTTCACATAGTGACAGAAGTGTTTTTGTTTATGCTTCTTTTAGAGAAAAATACCAATCCCGTTTGCTTACTGTGTCGACAACAGATTCAACAGACCTCTTTAGATGAGTGGCACGACCAGTTTCAGGACTAGCCAAAAAAGGTCCAAGTGGGTGGGTGTGGGGGTGGGGAGAGTGAATACCCATGAGCATGAGCTCATTGACTGGTAGATGTACTGCATTCTTATGTAGTGCATTTCTAGTCTTTACAACCACTCAAAGCACTTTACGCAACGAGTCACATTCACCCATTGACACACACAGATTCATAAAGCACTTCTATATATAGCACTTTTCTATTACACGTCATACACACACTGCTAGCACAGCTGGCAGGGCTATTTGGAGTTCAGTGTTTTGCCTATGGACACTTCAACATGCGAACTTGAGGCGCCACACACAGACCTTCTGGTTAGTGGACAACCCGCTGGACCCCCTGGTCTGGTTTCCAGGCTATCTGAAAGTTAGGCCTAGTTTCTTTAAGAATAAACTGACTTGTGTTGAATGTCAGATAATAGTGACATCATTATACACAGAAGCCCAGGTTAAAGCCAGAAACACAAAAGTGTTGAGTTTGCTGTCAAACCGAGAAACTAGCAAAGAGGTTGGAAAAAGTGAATGTTTGACATTTTTGCTACGAATCAAACACACTGATTGTTGCCATTGAGAGTAGTGGTTGGTTTCTGATGCCTGGAGATATAAATAACATACATGCATTGTGAGAGTCTCTTGGGGCCAACCAACAAATGTTTTGCCTATAGGGGCAAGTTGGCATCCAACAGCCATTTTCATCCTTTTTTACCCTTCAATTAATTTCCAGGCTAATTAATCATTTAATATAAAAGGCCAGAAAGCAGTGACAAATGTCCAATGCTATTTCTCAGAGCCATCAAATTCAAAGTGGACAGGATTTGTCAGACCTATAGTGCAAACACATTTCATTTACTATCAACAAGACAAATCATCACACCTAAGAAGCTCAAATCAAAAAGGCTTCCATTTTTTGCATGAAATATCACACAAAAGGTTAATTGATCATCAAATTGCAGCTCGATATTAATTTCCTGTCAGTGGACTTGTTTAGCTTGTTAAGTGAGAGGGAAAAGCTCTCCCACCCATGGCCGTACCGTCACAATCCACAGCTCCGTGGTAGCCCCCACCCAGACTGCTAGGAACCTGGCTGTGACCCTCGACAGTCAACTCTCCCTTACTGCCAACATTACTGCAACAACCCGTTCCTGTAGATTCATGCTGCACAACATCAGGAGAATACGTCCCCTTCTCACTCAGAAGGCGGTGCAGGTTCTGGTCCAGGCTCTGGTTATCTCACACCTAGACTATTGTAACTCCCTCCTGGCAGGTCTACCTGCTAGTGACATCCGACCTCTGCAGCTCATCAAGAATGCAGCAGCTCGACTGGTCTTCAACCTACCTAAGTCCGCATCCACTTCAAGACACTAGTACTTGCTTTCCGTTCTGCGAACGGATCGGGCCCAGTCTACATCCAGGACATGGTCAAACCTTACACCCCAGCCCGTCCACTCCGCTCTGCATCAGCCAATCGGCTTGTTGCTCCATCACTGCGAGGGACACCTAGCCACTCAACAAAACCACAACTGTTTGCTCCCAAATGGTGGAACGAGCTCCCCATTGACATCAGGACAGCAGAAAGTCTACACACCTCTTCCCACTTCACCTTGGTTAAGAAGATGATGTCTAATAACCATTGTCAACTCTGGTGTTTATACTGAAAAATAAAAAATAAAAAAGTTAGCTGCACTTATATATTACACTTACATGTAGCACTTTGTAGTTTGGCTTTTTTGAAGCTAACGTACTTACATAATTCTTGTTCTGGGCTTGTACCCTCATGGTTGAATGCACTTATTGTAAGTCGCTTTGGATAAAAGTGTCAGCTGAATGATATGTAATGATATGTAATGTAATCTACCAGGGCTGCCACTTCACCACTTAACATGCCAATTATTTTCTCAATCAATCAATTAGTCCATAAAACATTACAGCAGTTTGGCTGCAACATCTTCAGTTATTAGCTTTAGAATATTTCATGTGCTTTTTTAAAAAAATATGTCTGAAACAGTGGCTTAGTTACCATTATTTTTAATCATCATAGTTGCTTTTAGATTTAAGATTCTTGCACCTAAAGGCGCATGAATTATATTTTTCTTATATTATTTTGCCATCCATTTTTTTTACATGTCATTTTACACATTGTAATTTTACCCTGAACACAAATGGCAATAAATGACACTTATGTAAAATGACACGCGAAAAAGCTTAACAGCGCAGACATGACACGCGAAGCGGTTTGCTATTTATATGCAAACCAATGATATCATGTAGCATGTTCAGTTTATAAAATAGGATACATTTTTACTTCAGTTAAAATTGGCTCCATCTTAACTAGAGATCCAACAAAAACTTAATGCCCTGGTGTTTTGGACAGCCAGACAAAACAAGCCGTCATCTGTGGTTTTATTGACACTAAGCATCTTCACTGTTCACTGCTTCCTGACATTTTACAAACCAAATAATTAATCGATAATGAAAATATTTGTCAGTCGCAGCCCTAGACTCATTGAATATGTGCACGGAGCCTTCACTACTGCATGCGGCATCTTATTAAATCCTGACCTCACAAGTAAAAGCACAGTAATCCTGGTCTGGATTTGACACTGCTGGATTTTTTCCCAGTAAAACGTTTCTGTGTGCATCACGGACAAATGCTGGAACCAAATATTCTTTGGAGATCCTCACGTTTGATGATTTGCTGCCTTTCTAAGATTTATCTCATTATAATTTGAGTAGAATTTGGTTTTGGATTATTGGCCTGTATGTGAAGATCACACCTTGGACTCTGGGGAATTTTGATGGGTAAATTTCTTACACTTCATTGACCAGAGTAGAAATATGCTAATAAAGAAACTAGCCATATTTCTTTGGCTCTTTCCTTTTCACACCGAGTAAATTTCCCTGCAAAACATATAAACAATCTCATGAATACATATAACAAGACAAGGGTTTAAAAATATAGTCACAAAATCGGTTGTTGTGTTTCAAGTAGTTTTAATTAAGGAAGTGTTATACTTTTACTCTTGGAAAAACAAATCTGGAGGTTTGAGTCACAACTTTGTTTTAAGAAATTAACCTTTTCATTTAATTTTATAGTAATGAAATTCATTTTAAACAATACATTTTCCATTATAAGTATTTCAAAATATCTTCTGCTGGTTTGTTCGATAATATCATTCCTATAAGTAGAATCTCATTTCAATATAGTTCTTTTGAAAAAAAAAAAAAACACACACGCAACACACAGAGAAAAAACCCAAAACAAAAAGAAAACATCCATAAATGTGTTTCTGTCCAGGGTCTTCATGTGTCAGAGGATGTTAGTTGTTACAACAGAAAATGTGGCGTGGCTGGTTAAGACGGACGTCTGTCCAGCTCTGTCCACGACACAGAGGCTGATGGCAAAGCTCATCGCTGATGCTCTGCAGAGCCAAGAGATCAGAGAAGCTCCAGTGTGTCTGAGGCTCCTCTCCAACAGCTGGTTTTCTGGACTGCTTGTAGTGACACTCGGGAGCTAATTGTTAAAAGTCCCAATATATATATATATATATATATACATATACATTTGTCCCTGGTGGGGTGGGCTCCCACAAAAAGACAGTCCTCTGCCCACATGTTGGCTCTCCAAAGCGGCTGTTCTCAAACACCAGGGATGCTCTGGTGTCAGGAGAACAGACGGCTCCTCGTCTCTAAATGTGAATCTTACTGAAAACGATGTGACTTATGCTTTGAAAATATCGCCAAGATTGTATGTATAACATAAAACCCAGCTGATCTGCACTGTAATTGACTGCTGGAGTCAAAAGCTTGAATTTAGTCCGCACGGCCCTTGTTGTTTGGGCTCACAGATAATCCTCTTCCCCTAACATTTTTTTAGGCAACCTTTTCAATGAATGGCCTGCTGCTGCTGCTCGCCTCCATGCTGTTTGACAGCTCTTCATCTGCTGACCCATCATCGAACGTGGAACATCCACCGAGTGACAGCAGCTCGCTATACATTCCCCCCAGGTTCATCTGACTGACTTGCAAGGAATCCCACAAACTACCCACTGAGGAGAGACCTGGTTCTGAACAGGAATACAATGGATGCTAGGTTCTCTCCTTGGAGTGAGCAAGGAAAACATCTTAAACAGTTTGACTCCTCACTCTTAAAATATAAACTATGTCTCGAATAGGAAAGCATTCATTGGCTTCATTTCTAGATATAAAAACCAAGTTGCTGGTTTTAGTAGTTTTCTCTCGCCTTTCAGCCAGTGAGAAATATCTCAGTTAAACATTTAGTCCACTTTTTTTATTCACTTTCAGAGATTCAAACGACCACTCCAACCCTCGACCCTACAAACTTTAGGATAATACACCAATTACTCCCTGCACATGTACTTTTTTTTTACTCCACGATACTTTAGTAGGCTATAACAGCACGATTTGTCATGCACTTTATCTGTCTTTTTTAATGTTTTTTTTTTTATTATTATATTTTTTTGCAAAATACTCCTATATTGCAGATCTGTCGTGTAACTGGACTAACAGCCGTCTGATCTCTCAGTCGTCCTCCACCTCGTCTCCCTCGGACTCATCCCTCCTCTCGTACAATTTATCCCGCTGCCTCTCCTGGATCTCCTTCATCTCCTCGGCGTATCTGCTGAAAGCGCCTCCGAATTTGCCCCAGGCTTTGAAGGGGATGGTGATAGAGTTCCTGTAGCTGGGCTTCACCTCGCTCACACGCAGGAACACCCCGTATTTGTTGGAGCCCACGTCGAAGAAGAACCGCTTGGAGTCCACCATGATGGAGGTGCCCTCGGGGAGCTCACCGTAGCCGCCGGCGGCCGTGCCACCGGCCAGCTCCTCGTCGTCTCCCCCGTAGTCATCTATGAGCTTAGCGAGGGCGTCTCTAAACTCTATTAACCCCTGGGCCGGAAGGGCTATGGTCTGGCCGGAGAGCATGCCGCCCACTGGGCCCCCGACTCCAAAGCCAGGTCCGCGGTTGACGGTCTGCCGGATCCGCAGGAACCTCCCCCGCTGGTTCTCCTTCAGGTCCAGGTAGTACTTGCGGTTCTCCCGGACGAGAAACTCGCTCTTGAGCGCTCGCCTGGGCCCGCCATCCTCCCCCGCAGCAGCCTGGGCGATCTGCTCCGGACTGCTAGGCCCCAGCTGGGCGTAGTGCTCGATGAAATCCCCGAGGTAGTCACGGAACTCCGCCGCCACCGACAGCGAGAGAGTCAGGCGACTTTTGGAGCCGCCGGCCCCGACCTCTGCGATTTTGATAAACCTGCCCTTGCTGTTCTGCTTGACGTCCAGGTAGAAGCGCTTGTTCTGGATGTCGAGACGCTTGGACGCCAGCTCCTGGGTCTCCTGGTCCCGCTGGAAGTGCTGGAAGCCCCCGCTGCCAGCACCAGCAACACCACCACCGCCGCCGCCGCCGCCTCCCCCGCTGCTACCGCCTCGCTCACTCCCGCTGTCTCCATCCGCCATCTTCAGCTCCACCATTCGGCTCGTGCCCCTCTCTCCTGTGCAGCTGCTCCCGGCGCGCACTCGGCCCCGCGCGCGCCCCCGTCACGCTCTCTATCAGTGCACTCCGCGGAGCGTCGTGATTGGTCCACCCGTTCGCCACTTTCACGAGTTCACGCAGTTACGGCCTGATCATTGGTCCGTCGGATTTTGTCAACCACACCCACATGTATCATCTCTCATCAGCCATTGGTTCAGATTGAGGTTCCGTCGGCGTCATTCTTGTCGAACTCTTTTTAGTTTTTTTAGTCTCGGTTGTGAACTTCATTGTATTTTGTATTTTAGTGTATTTTTAAGCATCCTATTCTATTTGCTCTAGTTTTTACTGTTTAATTTTATTCTGTATTTTCCTTTCACATATGTATGTTATGTTTTTATGTGTTTGGTTTATTTTCTTGTTATGTGTTATAATGTGATTGTTGTCTCGTCGTGAGAACACTGAGGACAATTCCAAACAACTGACTTATAAATAAAGTATTGAATCTGAATCTTACTAGATTACTTACTAACTTACTTAAGCAGCCTGATCTCTTGATGTCAACAAACAGACCATTGATAATATACTTCTTCTAATTCTGTGTGGAAAAACAAAGTACATTATATTAGGAAGTCTGTCTTAATCTGTCTCTTATGAACATGGTGGCCTGAACTGTCTTGATTTTCCAACCCTTAACAACACTTTCAAAATAAATTGGATTAAACAATATTTTAGAGATCCGACATCGATCTGGAATTTTATTCCCAAATTAGCCTTTAAATTTGTTTTGCTGTGCAACTACAACGTTGAAAAAAATCTTCTTAAAATGATCAAACATTTAGAAACAAATGCTCCTTTCTTGGTCTTTAATTTAACAAACACAATTTACCTCACACATATTATATCTGGAATTATAGAGACACAATATATAAACACAAATCTTTTCTCTTGGAAAACTGGTTTGTCCATGGTATTTTTCTGGTTACTCAACTTTTCAATTCTAGTGGTATATTAATGTCTTACTCTTAATTCCTCCACAAATACGGTATCCCTGTACCACTAAAGAAATATGCCTTAGATTTTGATGCAATCCCTTCAGGTGTTCGTCACCTTCTTAGAAACACAGTGTCTTCCGATCTGTCTTTAGTATCACTGGATCCCTGGTTTTACTAATGTTGGTCAAATCTATTTTCCTCTAAAAAGAAAACAATAATAACCATGAAATACATGGTTTACTTCAAAATGAAATTGTCTCTATTCAAAACGTAATTTCCTTTTGGAGTAACCTAAGTTCTGATCTGGACTGGAAGCAACTTTGGTGCCTTCCCTTTAAATATCTAATTGAAGATCAAGGAAGTGACTTTTTGATTCATCGTTTTTATCCCTCCAAACTTTTTCATTAGAGATATAAAAAGGACATTGATGTTGAGGAATCCTCCTTTTGTCAACTGGTTCCAGAAGATATCCATCACTTATTTTGGTATTGTCCCCACTCAGCAGGTTGTCTGCACATTTATTTCCCAATATATTGACTCTGAACTCTCACTATAATAATTTATTATTTGGTTTTGCAGCTGGTGTACGGAACCCCCTGGTATCAGGTGAAGAAAAAAAAAAATCTGTTCCCTCAGTTTAACAAACCGTTCCCCCAGTCTAACAAATTGTTCCCTCAGTTTAACAAAGTCTTTCCCTCAGTTTAACTAATCCGTGCCCTCAGTTTAATAATCTGTGCCCTCGGTTTAGCTAATGAAGTCCTTCTGCATGCAGAAGGAGGATGTCCCTACGGGTGTGGCTTCTGCCAGGTAATGTTAACTAAGTCCAGTTTATCCACTTATGGTTAGAATTAATGCTTTATTGTGTTGTCTCACATGTTTAACCAAGAAACGTTGTGTTTATTACAACACAATATAAACTGGACTTAGTTAACATTACCTGGCAGAAGTGGTCGCAGTCGTGTTCCTCCTTCTCTGTAGAATGGTTTCAGGTAAAATTCGCAGCAACTGCGTATTTCTTGTTTAGCAGACAAGCCACGCCCGTAGGGATGTCCTCCTTCTGCATGCAGAAGGACTTCATTAGCTAAACCGAGGGCACAGACTATTAAATTGAGGGCACAGATTATTAAACTGAGGGAATCGTTCGGTAAATAGAGGGAACAGATTTTTTTTTTCTTCAAGCTGGTAGCTGGTGTTAAGGCCGGCAAGTCTTGTTTTTTAACCACGAAGTTACAGTGGAAACAATCTAGGAAGTTTCATGTTTTCATTTGTGCAAATGTGTACGTAGGGCCAATATTAATATCACTATATTCTCTGTTATTGCCAGCGGTGGAAGAAGTACCCAGACATCTCATCAAAGAAAAACTTGCAATACTACGTTGTACGTTCATTTAAAGTGAAAGTCCTGTATACACAATTTCAGGTCTGGATCTTACCATCTTATGATTTGGCGCTTAAAGTTGAACTGAATTGAATACCTTTTATTTTATTTTGTGAAGTACTTTGTAACCTTGTTTAGATAAGTGCTATACAAATAAAGTAAATATTATTATTATCATCAAATTTAAATATTCAAAAGTGAAAGTATTCCCTATGAAAAAAACGCAGCCAATATTAATTCGAATATTTGTTCCATCTCAAGGGTTGGGATGGTAGTTAAACCTAAAATTATGCATTTTAATAATACTGTTTAAAAAACCATCAGAATCTATAAAATTATCCTGTGATTTGTATATAGTTTAATGAAGTGGAATACAAAGTAGTAGAATGTAGTAGTAGGAGTATATTTAGTAGGATAACATAGAAATATTCAAGTAAAGTACAAGTATATAAAAAAATGTACTTCAGTAAATGTTCTGAGTTACTTTATTGCTCAACATTGTATGAATGTGAGTTTTCCACAGTTGAATACACAATACATGTCTTAATAGCTACACAGCAACATGCAGAGCAGTCACAGAATAAAACATAATGTTTTAACCTGCTATTATGGCTACAATTTACAATTAAATGTTAATTATTAATGCTAAAACATAACGGACAAGTAGTATAAGTAGGAACATAATAATTGAGTCATTGGGGTGTCTCAGTAATGTCAACGTGTCATAACTGAGCAAGTAAGGATTCTGTCACAAATTATTGAGGGTAATAAATTGAACAAGGTTGTGGTTTATCACATATGAATGTAGCTTTTTGTGAGAGGAAGAATGCCTCATTTCTTCTTTCCATTGCGGAGTCCCTCTTTGAAGTTACCATTTAATGCTCAGAGCTCCGACTGTAAATGAACTGGTTGGATCCTTGTATTTCCTTGAACAATGTAATTGCATCTTCACATGAGTGCTTTGGTCTGATAGCACACCTGTCATGTATTATAACATGTCATAAACTGTATTGGCAACGGGAAACATGATAATTCAGTTCCCAAATATACACTTCTAGAAGTACATTCAATCAAGTACTGTTGAAATACAATTTTTATGTACTTGTACCTGAGTTGTTTGATTTACATTTATCAGCTACAGTTATGAAGCGGCTAAATATTATTATTATACAATAAAGGATCTAACAGCATGTTAAGTCACTAAGGTTTGCCTCATCTTTACCAGCTGCAACATTAAAATACAGTTTGAACCTTATATATAAGTAATAAAAACCCTGTATTATATAAATATAAACACATGATGATACTTCAGCCCTTAATTCATAATTTTAATGAAATTAGTTATTTTTTAACAGTATGATTCAGCTGCTTTTACTAAAGTAAAAGGTCTAAAAACTTCTCCCATTACTGACTATAAAGAGTAACAGTGGCAACATTGACCACCTGCAGTGTATTCGTCATTCATATTCATATTTTACTGTACATCTTATATTCATGTGTATTTATTTTAGTCATGTTCATAACTTGACCCTTTTAACAACTATTCTGCATTTTTCAACAACTACTGCATTTTTCAACAACCACTGCAATTTTACACGCTTGTTTCTTTTGTCGTTTTTTTGTATTTAGTCTTTAGTTCTTTGCTCTATGTACAATGCTCTTGTTATGCTGCTGTGACACAATAAGTTCCCAAATTGGGATCAATAAAGCACATCTATCTATCTATCTATCTATCTATCTATCTATCTATCTATCTATCTATCTATCTATCTATCTATCTATCTATCTATCTATCTATCTATCTATCTATCTATCTATTATTGCATTACCCAATTCTGTTTACAGATGGCAGTATAGTTCTACTAGCGGCTCAGGTGAGCTTTCAGGTTGATGTTCCTCTCTGTACTACCCCCAGCTGAGTCTGAATGTGTGAGCAGCACCTGTTAGTTTAGAGATGAAACCACACTTCCAACATTCAGTCCACACCCTAAACATTGCAGCTGTTTATTTCACGTTTTTATGTCTTGTACTGTAGCCCACTGTACTGTCCTACCCTGTAGTCTAGTGTGCTGTACTGTTCTACACTGTAGTGTACTGCACTGCACTGCCCTTTACTGTACAGTAGTGTACTGCCCTGTTGTACCCTGTAGTGTAGTGTAGTGTACTACCCTGTACTGTACTGTAGGCTACTTTAATGCACTGTGGTGTATTGCACTGCCCTGTCTGTTTACCCTGCCTGTACTTTACTGTGGTGTACTGTACTGTTCTACCCTGTAGTGTATTGTACTGCCCTGCCCTGTATTGTCCTGCATTGTACTGCCCTGTACTGTTCTGTGGTGTACCTTACTGTTCTACCCTGTAGTGTAGTGTACTGTCCTGCCCTGTACTGAATTGTCCTGCCTTGTAGTGTACTGCACTGTCCTACCCTGTAGTGTACTGCACTGTCCTACCCTGTAGTGTACTGCACTGTACTGCCCTGTACTGTACTGTAGGCTACTTTAATGTCCTGTAGTGTGTGCCTGCCCTGTACTGTAAATGGTCTGTATTTATATAGTGTTGATGACCACTCCAACACTTTACAGTACAGTTTTACATTAAGCCATTCACACACGCATTCATACAGTGCATCTATGTGCAGCACTTTTTCTATGAGAAGGGGCAATTTGGGGTTCAGTAGCTTGCCCAAGGACACTATGGCATGTGGACTAGGGAAGATTGGGGTCGTACTGAACTGCCCTTCACTGTACTGTAGTGTACTTACTCTGTACTATTGTCAGAGTATTTTAAAAACAACAACAAATTCATAATTCATTTAACTCATTAATTGTATTCATTTACCTATTCATTTATATCTCCCTATATCATGGTGTAAATCCTGTTTCAAAGGAGCATTATCAGGCTCTGATTATCCTCCTCAAACTGATTATCATAGCCACATGTATTTACGTTGTATAATCAAGAAATCAAGAAGTGTGTGTGTCTGTGTAAGAATTATATGTTTCAGAAAAGTCAGATGAAGAAATTCCTGAAAGCCAATTTGAGTGATTCTCTTTTCTTTGCTTCTCTTTTTCAGGTTTGACCCTCTGCAGCCCTCAGGTTGGTGTAGACAGAGAGTTTTCTCTTTCTGTATACAGCAGTCTAGAAGCTGAAGACATACATGGTGGAAGAAGCACTCAGATCCTCTACTTCAGTAAGTAAACAGCAAAAGAAGAAATATTTCATCGCAAATAAGAGTAAGAAAGTAGTACCGTAATTGAAAGTACAGAAATGTTGGCAGCAAAATAAACTTATGGTATTGAGAGTGAACAGACTGATTCTGCAGAAAAGTGGCTCCTATGAGTGTCAGTATTAAGAGTATATATATTAGTGTTAGATCAAATATAGGTCTGAAGTTCTGTTGACATTTTAACGAAAGAAAATACATCAGATGGCCTGTTAAGTTTGAATAACTCTTTTATTTAAGCAGTGTCATTTCACAGTGACATCTGATAAAAACACTTCATAGATTAAAATTTAAATATATGCAAACTATACAAGCAGAGGTACACACACATATCACATTATTGCACACTACCCTGTTTGATTCATGATTAAGATTTAAGCTTCACAGCCATGTTTGGGATCTGTTTCTTACAAAGCATTCATTTCTGTTGGTGTCGATCCTATTAGGATAAGATGAGATCATTTTTTCAAAAAGTAAAGCCAATACAATCTTATTTAGTTTGAGAAAATATCAGAGTTAAGATTACAGCAGTTGCTCATGTTCATCTTCATTGGACAGCCAGTGTTAGTAGTACTGGGGATAAGTCGGGTAGGAGCCCATGAGTTGAGTCGAGGCAGAGGGCAGCATGACCCCCGGGAGGCTGCTGTACTGGTAGGAGTCCAGGGGCCGCGTGGGGACACTGGACAGGCGGGAGCTGTACTGCAGACTGTGTGGATGGACGAAGGAGGCAGCAGACGGGGCCTCCTGCGCTGCTGCTGCTGCTGAGTGGTATCTGGGGTAGGGTCCCGGCCTGTAGGACTGCAGCTCAGGATAATGCATGAACTGGGAGGCGATGTTTGCCTGGCAGGCGTGAGCCAGGGCGTCCTGCACGGTCCTCTTCAGCTTCATGCGTCTGTTCTGAAACCAGTTTCTGATCTAAGGTGCAGAAAGAAGATGGAAGTTTCATGAGGAAAAGTTTCCACCAAAGTATATTGTGAAAAATTAAGCAGTTCATCACGTTCCTGGGAAATAAACACATTTAAATAAATACTTGAATTAATTAATTCAAACGTATTAAATTGTTATTTGTCTTGGAATTTCATAACATTTAATGACACTGCTTGTAAAGACACTAGAGTCAGCTTAAGTGAACAAATACACAAAATCTAGAGGTCATGGCCTCAGTATCCACAGTGATAGCTGCTGATAACTCAAACACTGGTGTCCTGTTAGTGACACACTGAGGCTTGTTACCTGTTTGTCAGACAGGTTGAGCTTCTTGCAGAGCTCGGCCTTGTCCTGTGTTCCCAGGTAAGCGTTCCTCTTGAAGGCCCGCTCCAGGCTGCTGATCTGCTCCGACGTGAAGGCCGTGCGAGGTTTCCGGCCCGACGGGGGGGACGGCGGCGAGGTGGACACACAGTCAGGAAGGGCCGAGGGGGAGAGGGAGTGACCCCCTTCACTCTCATACCCGGAGGTCTCCTCCTCTGTCCCGCTGCTGAAACTGGCCTCTGTCACTGGAAAGAAGAATTCAAACATTAATTTAACTGTTAAAAAAAAAAATTGCAACTCTTCATCTTGTAGAAACACATACAAAAGTAATTTAATCTTCAATACCCACAGAGTTACTTGTGTAATTGAGTAAATGTAGGTACATTCCACCACGGTGCGTAAGTGGCGGCTGAAGGCCACTACTAAAAAACTTTGTTACAATTTAAGGTCCCTCGGCACTTAAAAATATTTGTTATTTGTTTTAAGGCTAAAATGTTCGGCAGAAAACTTTTATTCTATTTTCATGTCATATATACTTATGTAATCCTAAGTTAACTACAGTTCAGAGATAAGTATTTACCTGCACTACACATTAATGCCTTACATACAAGCTGTATCAGCTTGTTTAATAAAAATAAATATTTTTGTAATTGTTTACTTTTACTAATAACTTAAGTTATTTAACTCTATGCTACAATTCAGCATTTGAACATAATATAACACAATTTTAAGTTTTTGTAAGTGGAAAAGACTCAGCACTTCTAGTGTGTTCAAAAGAATTGTGATGAAGTGAATTTACCTTGATCACTGTGAGAGGTCTGGTGCTGGGGTGTGCTCAGGCTGTATGCATCCGGGCTCTGACTCCTGCTCTCTTCCTGTTGCTCAGGTACATTTTCTGACTTTTGTCTGCAGTAAAAACCTGGCAGACTCTCAGAATGTGTCCCGCAGGCTGTGGTTCCGGGGGTCGGGACAGCGTCTGGTCCTGCTGACTGGCTGCTCTGGGCCATCCACTCGATGGAGAAATGTCCTCTCATTGCTGCAGAGTGCTGAAGATTTGTTTCTTCCTTCTTCTAATGGAAACAAAAAACAGTATTTCCTTTGTTTTAAATGGCAAAATCTGAAGTGTAGTTTCTGTCCAGAGTGCAGGGGAGAATCTCAGGATGTGCTGGCCGGTCAGTGCTGGTGGCAGAGGAGTTGTAGCTGCCTCCTCCTGGCAGCCTGTCTGTACTTATAGGGGACATCCCACCTCATCTCAAACTCTCTCAGCCCCAAAGATCAAAGCATGCATCCTCACTTCCCTCCCACCCTCCCCTCCTTTAGTTTTCACAACTGGAGTAATTAAGACGTCTCATTCAGTCTCAATGAGGCTGTTACAGCATGGCTCCAGTAAGTCTGGGAAGCCCCCCCCTTCCACAACATACACAACACACACACACACACACACACACACCCTCCTTCCTGCCTCCAAAAACAGATAATAGACACACCTCACCCCCAAACTGTCTGCATCTCTACATCCAGACTGTAAATGCAAGTATGCAGTGTAGAACAGGACTACTACTTCATCTAAAGAACTTACTTTCTCAATGAATGTATACTTCTACTGCAGGGAGAAGCATTGTCTCACGTAATGAGCTGAATTTTTAAACCAATGTACTTGAGTAGGGCTCCAAGGTACTTGTGTTGTTTGTGCACATTTCCATGTTTTGCTCCTTTATACGTCTACTTCTCTACATTAGAAAAAGATACCTCACTTTTATGTGACAGCTGTAGTTATAGTATTTTAGGATAAAGACCCGGTGCATTTAAAGCTGAGACAATAAATAAATCGACAGTAAAGCAATCGTCTTTCATTTCAATGAAGACGAGCAGCTTCTAAAATGCAAAGACCAGCAGACTTTCCTTTGTTTGCTGTAGTAAATCGAATGTATCTAGAAAGAAAGCTGATTGGATACGTCAGCATCACCATTGTTTTATGAAATCTGTACTGAGGATGTTACAGAATTTACTGCAGACAAATTGATAAGAAAAGAATAATTAGTCGCAGCCAAGAGTCTCTTCCCTTTCCAAACAGACATTAATCAAATTCTTTCAAATGTCCACTCAATGCTAAACTGCTCATCACACATTTAGAGGCCATAGTTACTCTAAAAAATACAAACGTCAATCAGAAAAACTTCATTTGAGCCTATGACCAACATAATGAGCTGTGAGTGGCTTAATATGATGGAAACACAATAATCCTGGATGATCCCCAGATTAAAGACCGTCTGCTGGGACGGGATATCAGTTGAGCTTTCACAATGATGGGTTTCAAGGTTGTGTGATCTCTGCTGTAACTGAGACTGATTTACATTTGGATGAAAAAGAAGTGATCCTTCAGTGACTTTTAGATGAATAACAGCTTCTAAAGTATGTTCTACTGTAAAGGATTAAAAATAAGTCGCAGCAGTACTATCATAAAGTAACTAAGATGTAATTAACTCAAAAATAAACACAGGGAAATATTTCACAAAGCTGTATGCTCATCAAAAAAAGTGTGGAAATTCAGTTCCTATAGTGAAAGAAGGAAACACTACAATTTGAAACACTCATTTTATAAGTAAACATCCTCTATTCAAAATAAGTACACGATCATTGTACATTGCAAAAGTAAAAATACTTGTTATGATACCACAATGGGCTCTGTCCATGTTAAATTGTTATATATTATACTATTGGATTATAATTATTGGTATAGCAATGGTTATTTCAACAGTTTGGTTATTCACTAGCGAAAAATGTGAAACTGGAGAAGCTTAAAGTATCATAAATTACAATTCAAGTACTTAATTACTTTACTCTCTTTTAGTCAGCCTACCTTGTTGTTTAAAAAACAAGCCAAGATTCATATGGTGGAATAGTAATGATTGTAGAACATAAATAGAAATCCAGCACAATATCCCAAGATTTCTTTAAACCATTGGTGGAGGAAGTACCTAGTTCTTTTAAGTAAAAGTAGTGATACCAAAATGGGAAAATACTCCATGAAAAGTTAAAGTCCAGATTGAAAACTGCAGTAAAAGTTTGAGGTTACAATCAAATGTCCCTTTTTACTGGTACAGCATTTGATCATTATTATAAATATTGAGTTCTATTCATGTGCGAAGTATCAAGTAGCATAAAGCTAAAAAACACATGTTTTATTTTCACCTCTGGCAGTGACGTCCACACATCATCTGAACTAGTTGTCTCATTTTAGTGCCACCACTGTGTGTGTGTGTGTGTGTGTGTGTGTGTGTGTGTGTGTGTGTTTGGGCGGGTGTTTGTGGATCAAGTTAAAGAGCTTGATAACGAGCTGAAGATGATGATCCCCCTGTGAAGTGGCTCATCACATCAGCTGAGTGATGGAGCCGCGACTGTCTCCTTCCGAGGACAAGAGGAGGACAGGGCGCAGGCAGGCAGGCGCTGTTTTGTGTCCCAAAGGTGCTTCGGCCAAACGCATTGAGGCTTTAAAGGATTAATCGGGTCAAGCACAACCCCCCCCTCTCCCCTTCATTGATAAGATAATGAGAGGTGCTCGGGACGCGCAGAGAGAGCGGATCCGTGGCTGCGCAGGCCTATCTCCGCGCCCCCAGACGCGCTGTCTGTGCGCTGCAGTGGGAGAGGAGAGCCGCGGCGCTCTAACAGCTCATTATGGATACTGGGCCACTTCAAAGGCGCCCGGTGCTTTGATAACCAACACACCCAACATGAGACGGGGACACGGCCGCCACCATAAAAAAAAACCCCACTCCATATTGTCTTTATGGTGCGTAAAGACCTCCCCAGTAGGGGCGGAGCGCGGAGGATGACGCCGTGAGTGCCGCTCACCTGTGGATTTACAGCGCGCGCTCACTCATCTCATGCAGCTTCACACACTCGGGCTCCTCCACTACACCTCAGCCTGGGCTCATGTACAATAACATGCTTCTGTAACTGGGACAGACCAAAAGAAAAGATATGTAACATCACCCTCTGACTGCGTTAAGTGCTGACCACGTCTTGGTACTTTTACTTATAAAAAAGTATTTTTATCACATTGTTGTACTGGTACTTTTATCTCCATGTCCTATTATATTGCACATTATTCCCACGAGTCTCTGAATCTATAGCAACATAACACCAACATTGTTACAGTTCATTCACGGTGGTGGAAAGTAACAAAGTACATTTATTCAAGTACTGTAGTTTACTTCAATATGTACATTTTTGGTGACTTTATATTTCTACTCCACAACTATGCATTTTTTACCAACAACAGTAAAACCAGCTGCATACATGAAAAACAATAATAGTATTCTGTTTATAACATACAGTATTTCTAAGTACTCATAGTTTTGAAACATTACATTACATATTTCTACTTCCACCTTTTCATTTCAGTGGAGAACCTTTACTTGTGGGTATTTTAACATTGTTGTATTGGTCCTTATCTGTATACTTCCGACACTGGTTTTTGGTAATCCTCAGTGGAATAAGTAATGTTTGATTGTAGGAAAATATTTGTTAATGAGTACTATCCATTAAATGTACTCCACGGGCAAATACTTCTAGATGTTAGAAGCTACTGTTACTTTGCAGGTGAAGATCTTTCATACACAACATATGTGAGATGATCAAATATTCGAGGTACAGACAGAGACTGTCTCAGGGTTTTCATCCCGTCTCCCTCTCGTCTGCGTCTGTGTCCTCACATCAAAGAGCTGCAGTCCTGCAAGTCCCAGATCAGGATGGAGATGACGAGGTGGAGCAGGCCAACACTGATACCCATCCGCCCCGTTATACAACACACAGGCACAGACAGAGGGGCAGCGATGGAGGTGAAGGAGAGAAAACAAAATGATCAGGACCTCTTTGAACTTTTAACTGTACCAATCAACTCACTGTTGTGTGTTTTTTCTTCTTCTTCTGTGTGTTACTGTGTGTGTCCGTCTCTTCTGACCTCGGATCAACACTTGTTGTAGATGTTGTAATGTCTGCTGTTTGTCCACTCTTGGCTCTTGTGCTTCGTTTGAAGTGAAAATGATCCACTGCTCTTTGTGCGTTCAGACATTGCTTCTCTGCAGTGGTGGAAGAAGCAGTTGAGTCAAAGTAAGTAAAAGTACCAACACCAGAGTGTAGAAGTGCTCTGTTAAAGTCCAGCGTCCAAAACTTAAATAAAAGGACTTGATTATTTCCATCAAGATATAGAAAATGTAAATATACTGAATGAACCACTTCAGAAAGTGGCCTGTTATTTGTTTAGATTATAATACATACATCCCTTTAATGCTAGTGGTAAAGCTGGAGCCATTTAGCCTATTCTGCCATAAACCATTATTTATATTACAAAAATGTATTTGTTAAGTTCATTTTTGAATTAAATGACAAATTAAAACAGTCAAATAAACACACAAAGTATAATGAAAAGTAGTGGTGCAGAATATAATTACTCAAGTAAAATACACTTCTTGAGTAAATGTAATTGTTATAACTTCTACTCTCACTCTGTCTGAGTGTAAAGCTTTATAACACAGGTCATGATTTACAGTGTAATTCCACTGTTCACATCAGGCACCAATAAGACACTGGTTCTTACTGGTATTTAAACTTATGAGCAGTGGAGGAAAACAAGACAACAGGGAACCACTGGGGAAGGGAAGGGAAGAGGAAAGGAAATATATATGATACTCCAGAAGGATTTCCTGCAGACATGGAAACAAAACTGATGTTTGGGCAAATGTTTCTATAAAGACAATTTCATAATGAAGAGTTGCACTTTTTAACTTGGCGACTGGGTGGCATGTTACTGAAGGCCATTGTTAATTTTTTTTAGATTATTTGAATAGATTTTCTGCTCATCTGCTGAACCAAGGGTCTCTGCCAAAACTCAGCTGTCTGGATTTGTTTATTTTTGTAATGCTCTGGTCTGTCATACTCAAACACAGGACATGCCAGGTTTATCTGAAAGAAACACACACGTGGACATTCTAGGTCAATCTTGATATATGTGTGTGTGTGTGTGTGTGTGTGTGTGTGTGTGTGTGTGTAAACTCTCCTTATCCATGAAGAAGAGGTCATTCATCCTCCTCGGCCCCAGTCCCAGGCTGCTGCTGTCTGTGGGGTAATGGTCTCCTGCTGGCTTCGTCTTTGATTGGCTCCATTCAGACTCTTTCATCTCTAATGGGCCTGTTTGCTGCTCTGTTATGGACACAAACACACCTAACAACACCGCCCCCCCCCAGGCACTGTCATTAGACCGGAGGGAGACACATGTCCCAACACACTGGGATGCAGTGATCAGATCTCTGCTATATAGTAGCCAATATCTCCTTTGGTCTCACTGTCTTCATTTGTACAGAAACCCCAGTCCATCAAACAGGAAGACATAGAGCAGTTGTTGGGGACTGCAGTGGATTCATCCACAGTACAACACCAAGGTGGTTCTTTTTTTCATGATTAAACAAATTCCCTTTGTTTTCACTACTTTCGTGGGCACACTGAGGCAAATTCCAAACCACCGAGTTGTGTGGCAATAAATCATCGAATCTGAATCTTGAATCTTAATGAATCTACTTTTTAATTTCTTATCAAAAAAAAAAGATTTGACTAATAAACATCCCTGAACACCACAATTTATCCTACAAAATATATTCTCAAAATGAACAGCAGACTTGAGGTCTATTCAATGGAGTTGAAATGACAGTGGGAATAATCAAACTCAACCAAACTGCAGAACATTTTATAGATTAGTGTTTTCTTCCCCTGGATATCATTTTTTGACATAAAGCAAACAAAGCCATAAAGAAATCACCTAAAACCTTAAACAACCTTAACCAAGACAGAGTCTGATGCTGAGTGGATTCCTTTATGCAGATCAAGGCGGTGATGACGCCTAATAATCATTGATCTCCATTGCCGGCAGTCTCCAGCAGTTGCCCGCCCCGTCTGTAACACAGTCAGTTAAGGTCTCTTCCCCTGTCCTATTGATCCCTATCAACCTCATCAAAGGCTCCCTGGGCTTTGATGGGGCCAGTGGGACTGGTCCCGGTGGACGAGCAGGCGCTGCGACTCCCCTCGTCAAATGGGGGAAGATGGTGGGATGGAGTGATGGAGGGGAGGCATGTTTTAACACTGTGAAATTTAAATTTCTCTCTAAATGCTGGAGGCAGTTACACACCTGAGGGTTCATACATTTTACGGCAGGTGCTGGTGAATATCCATTCTTACTTTTACAGTCCTTATACAAGCAGAACTAAATGACAGTGTACAGAAACCTAAAATGTAAATTGATGCCTGACTTACAGTATCTGAGGGAATGTTTGTGTTTGCTGATGATGTCATATTGCTTTATACGTCAGATTTTTGAAACCTTACTCTAATCTGGCAGTGTTTGTGGGTGATTGTGTGATATGCGTTGTCATGCGTGTTAGTGTGGACAGAGATGATTTCTTATCTGGAGGAAAATATTGATTTTGAGGAAAATGAAACAAACATATTTATCTAAAAACGTTTTCATGCACAACGCAGCGGGAGGTTCTCTGCACAGACGCGTTCACAACAGCATCAAATCCCCCACATTATTCAGGCGGGAGGTGGAGCTGCCGGGTGCGGCAGGCGGAGGCAGGAAGTGACGTATTTACTCCGCTGCGGAGATCACGTGATTTTTTTTTTTTACAACACACAGACTCTCGGTGTCGCCTCTTATCACCTCAAACTCTCTTTTCATCTTCGTCAGTGTCTTCAATGTGTGTGTCACCGCTTTTTCACCGAGATATATATTTTTTTATTTTTTATTTTTGCATCTGTTACATGTTAACCCGCCCCCTTACTCCTGGTGAATCCAGGGGGGATCCCCTGCTGTGTTGAATGCAGGACTTTTACTCACAAACATGGTTCCCATACTGCTTATTTGTCTCTTACGTCACTTTCTCTTTTCAGTATCACTCTTGGCTTTTCTTTGTGTTGTTAACTGAAGCCTGGTGTGGCTGGAAGAAGAGATGCGTAGAATGTTTCCAGTTCTATTCTTTAAAAAAAGCAGTTGGTATCAGGTCCTGCATCCACACTTGAATCAATTTACATTTACACACAAACTACATCCCATTTCCTCTCTGTTCTCACAGGGGCCCAGACTTGAGGTCTCCTTGCAGCACGATGTTGCTCTCATGTCTTCTTGTCCCCCAGAAACTTTTGCTTCACACATACGGTGTCAAAAGCGGAGACGTGTCAATGGTGATTTACAGACGTAAAATACGTAATTTTCTCTTCCAGCTACATTTCTTCAAACCACAGACTCAACACATAGTTCATAAAGGTTAACTGTTTAACATTTGAAAAATTAAAGATTCTGTTCTTCAGTGTATATATTATATGAAATGTGTGCACATGTCACAGAGTGGACATGAGAGGAGAGGGAGGTGTGAGCACCAACACAGCCTTTGATCCTAAACTGGTATTTAGAGGTTAATGAGGCTGTTAGGAAGAGGTGAAGGAAACGCCTCTGAGTTCACACATCACTTAACACACACACACACACACGGGAAATGTATCTGGAGCCCCTAACAGGCCACGACTGTAAATGAGGATCTCTGTTATTTAAAACAAACAGGGCAAGAATGTATCAGAGGGATTATCTACATTATTTGAGCAGGATTTAACACAAGTCAAACAAATAAATGCAAGGAAGCACTCACACACCAATATAACGGTCTTCAAAATGATTCATTACAAGTCCTGCATTCAAAACCGCATTTGAGCAAACTATTCTCGGCAAGGTATCAAAGTAAAACTATTTAAGACAGTAAAACAGACCAGATTGTTATTACTGAGTCTTCAGTACTTCTGCTGAATTTTACTGTTAAAGCTGCTTTTAACTACAGTTTATATACATTTAGTTCCTTTTTATTTACATTTATAAGTTTAGTCTAGTGTTGAGTATAACTGTGCTTATGTACTAATTTAAAGTAATTTTCATTTTATGCAATTTTATACTTCCACTCATGCATTTCAGAGGAACTTAGTTCTGACCTGTAACCGTCCACTTCTAAAAACTTTGATGACAGAAGTCAAATCATAATATCTTCACAAAATAAAGCAAAATCTGAGAAAAGTCCAATAAAGTGTGTGTTTCAGAAATGTTGTTCTTCGTTCTTCTCCCATTAATCATGTCAGATTTATCTGGAGACCCTATGGTGGGTCCCGACCAAGAGGTCGGGACCCACTGGACACAACTTTCCAGCTATATATTAAGCAGTTTAAGTATCTCCACATGGAGCAGCTACAATAGTAAAATGTAGCTGAAGCATCGTCTCTCTCAATTAACTGAAGAAATACTTTTATTGCTGATACTTAAATGTCTGTTGTACTTATAAATGAATATTTTTACATTATGCTACCAGGGCTCTTACTTGAGTAAACTTGTTATAGTTTTAACCACCTTATACACAGTTAGCTGGTTTAGTCAGTGGGGGGTCAGTGGGGCACGAATGTATCACCAGGCCAGTCCTCAGCCCTGCTCATACCTGGTATTCAACTCCCTTGTCAGCTCTATATGCAAACGTCACATACTGTTCTGATCAGAGAGATAGAGAGTGTGGAGCCAAGAGGAGCTGAGTGGATCAATATGCTGCATGCAGCACTACAATCAAACAATTCCTTATCAGCTGTGTCTGAGTGATATGTGATAGAGAAAGTGCTGCCTGGCACTGTATGAATGTGTGTGGGAATGGGTGAATGGCAAAACTGTGCTGTAAAACACTTTCAGTGTTCATCAAAACTAGAGCATTGCAAAATATAAATGCAGACCATCAGAAGACATCAGCTGAGTAGGCGGTCCTTCAATGTCACGTTCGCATTAATGTGCCCACTGCTAAAAGATTATGGACACATTGGTCCCAGGAGACCTCTGAGTGTGGTGTGGCTGATGGGATCACACCTGAACTCAGAGCTGTCCACTTGTGATGGGATCACTCAGGACAGATGTTGATACCAGGTCTGAACGGGGCCACTGGGGTCATGAGAAGACAAAGGGGAGAGGAAAGGAGAAAAAGCAAAGTTCTAATACAGAAATGTATCGACAGATTTTGAACTTTTGATTTGTTTAGTGAATATTAGACAATTTGACCCATTTGAACCTAGAAAACTTTGATTAAAAGCTACAATGTGAGAATGTAAAAAGTAAACAACACGGTATAACAACTCTGAATCATGCCAACAGGCCCCAACTACACCCCAATCTGGTTTGATTTCCAACAATGTGTTATACTTTATAAGCTCATTCAATGTTTTCAATGTTAAAATCCAATCTGAAACATCCCTGTAGCTGTCATATATAGATGACGTAAGGTAAACAGTGCAGTATTCTCCTGTGAACTAGTGAAATAGACATACTCAAGTAAACAAAAAGCACTTCATCCTGTACTTGAGTGAATGCTTCGCTCACTGAGGTCTCACAAGGCGTCTCTGCTCTGCACAGCTGTGTGGTTTTATTTTCAGTGACTGTACAGATAAGTCGACGAGGACGTTATAGAATAAAGGTCACTGGAGCACAGGTGTGCCTGTGCATTTTCACTCTTGTTCTTTTTACACAGGCACAAGTCAACATATAGTTGAACATGCCCCGCTGTGCGTGAGGCGATAGAGATCGTAAAGAAACACAAGGGAGGAAACTAACGTCAAATAAAATATAACACATTTTTAAAGTGCGTTTTGTTAACCTTTTGTACAATGCCTTCTTCTTTGATTGCATCACTGTGCTCTTGCCATGCTCTTCTTTTATTAACACGATGCACAACGGCACATTCAATCCCATCACTCTATATCTGTGAATAAAAGATCAGGTGGTTTCTGTGGTTTAAGGAATTGGAACTAATTGGAGCTTCAGCAAATGAAAGATAAATTCCTCAGATCAGTGTCCTCTTAGCCAGGATGGATGGAGAGTCAGTCCATAACATAGAAACATTGATGGTTCCCACAGGATGATTCTTTAACACTTTTGTGTTCCTCTTACTTTTCTTCTAGCGCCACCATGAGGTTCACATTTGTGTTCTTTTCACAGGATTTCCTGACGATCCTTTAAATATCCCAGTGAAACAGAAGTCAGAGCTGTTTGCTTCTTCATATTAATGTATGTCCAGTAAAAACGCGGAGCTATGGAGGGAATTGTGGAGGACATTGATTGGTGTTTACAGTCGCCAATAGAGCTGGATGTGTGTCATGTCACAATAAGCAGCAGCTCCACAGAGAACGTCATGATGGGGAACATGTTCTCTGTTTTCAAGGACTTCTCACTACCACCTTAAAGATTTACCTGATGAGTTGGACAGCATAGGTCTCTCATGAGAGATTACGATGTAAAGAAGTTATGATGCTGGTTTTATAACAAGGGATGAATAAATAATTAATAATAATAACTTTATTTGTATATCACTTATCTAAACAAGGTTACAAAGTGCTTCACACAAACGTCCATGGCAAAAATGAAGAATCGATTGTAATAAAAGATATTCTGTTCAGTCCGATTTAAGAGCCAAATCATGACATAATAAGGTCGAGACCTTAAGTTTGTAGAGAAAACCCAACAGTCCCCACAATGAGCAGCACTTTGGAGACTTTAACACAGGGATGCAGGATGCAATCTGGGAACATGCATATTTTTTGTCATGGGGCCTTTAAGGCTGAATTTATTAATCATTTACTGTAAAATATAATCAGAGCAACAGCAGAATGCACGGGTCAGTGTATAGAAAACAATTCACATTCTATGAGACACTCATATGACAGAGGTAGAAGTAAATGGTTGATGGTCATTTGGCACATTTAGCTAAAACTAGCAGCTGTAATGAACCGTGCTTCAGGAAGGTCATGATGGTGGGTTTTCGTTTACAGGCGTTGATTCCACTGTATGACCATTTTGTGGGATGCAGTGTGTCGTACAATTTTACTAGTAGGTGTTTTTGTATTGCTTTGTTCACCTCATTTACATCAAATGGGATGAGCTGAGTAAGAGACACAGCTCCCTGGCCCTGTTCAAACCAGGTATGAACATCCGTCCTCAGAGATCCAATCCCAAATGGTCAGCGTTAAGTACATGTGACCACACCTGGTATCAAACTGTATCCTGGATGAGTCTCCTGTGAACACTCGTGATCAGAGCTCACTTCCAAGCTCTAAATGTAAACAAACACATCCGTCATTTGTGTTCACGAAGACCAAAATATGTTGTTATTACCCAGTCTGAGTTTATAGATGTGTCCGATGTCACTGTGTGTGTGTGTGTCTGTGTGTTTCAGTGCAAGGAGGGGCTGAATGAAACTCAGTAGTATAATTCTTTACTATTTTAAGAGAAATATCAATTATAAGTGGTTGTCAGTGTTGATATTGTGATGCAGGCCACAGACAAATCAATGTATGGACAATGAGAAGCGTAAAAATATACCAAGCAGGTCAGAGGACGTCGGCCGAATAGGAGCCGGTCCTTCGCGTGTGGCCCAGGACACATCTGCTTTCACAAAGAATGTGATCACATGCATCCCGAATGTGATTTTTGTGATCAGATCTTAGGATGCATTTAGGTGCGTTCCCACCTATACTTAGCGCTGACCACTTGTGATCCGATCCCTCAGGATGGATGTTAACACCAGGTCTGAACAGGGTCTCTGAGAGGAGTGAAAACGGCAACGAGACACAATAACTGCTGTAAATTTCCGCCTCATAGTACAACAAACGTACAATCAATCAATCAAATTTTATTTGTATAGCCCATATTCACAAATCACAATTTGTCTCATAGGGCTTTAACAAGGTGTGACATCCTCTGCCCTTAACCCTCAACGAGAGTAAGGAAAAACTACTAAAACCCCTTTTAACAGGGTAAAAAGAAGGTAGAAACCTCAGAGAGAGCCACATGTGAGGGATCCCTCTCCCAGGACGGACAGAAGTGCAATAGATGTCATGTGTAAAGGAGAACATCATCAAGATAAAGGTTTTAGCAGCATTGATAAGGGTAAACATTTTGAAGCATAACTGAAGGTCAATGAATTGGTGGATTAATGTCATTAATGGTCAAGTGTCTGAGGAGAAATACTATGTATCAAGCAGTCCTGCTGCAATCATAGTCTATGGTCAGCAGCCAGCAAGATCATGATCCACCATCAAGATCGGGTACAGTGTTCTGGCATCTGATAAACTCACCCCCCCTGCTCTTCCACCCCATCCGAAGGCTACGTTAACCTTTCCTTGGCCCTCTTGCTGCAGATTCTCCTCAGGTCCCCTCAGGCGTTTCTCTCTGATGGAGGAATGAACTCCAGGCCGAGATGAGCAAATATTTCTTCCTCTGATGTGGCTCTAAGATACCTCTTCTGTGAGAAAGAGGGAGAACAGACAGGAAAATAATGAAGGCAAAACACCAGCCTGATTTATTGACTTCACATAGCTTGTATTTGCAAATTTGACTTGATTTAAAAGTAGTACAACAGATCAGCTCAAAAGTAGGAGTGGGAAAACGTATATATACCTGTGTGTTGTCATATAGAGCATGGCTGTTTAGAGACATGGCCTTTTCCTGTCCAGCCCAACGTCGCAGCTCTCTCTCAAACAACTGCAGGTAAGTTTAAACATTTAGAAAGAGAAAGGCAGCAGTCGTACAGTTACAAACGTCTGAAGCTATTAAACGGTCACCTTGGATCCCGTCCAGCCCAGCAGAGCAAAAGTAAACTGGCTGAAAGGAGAAACCACCAGGTCCACTCTCACAGCTCTCCACGGCCTGTGTCCTGCAGGTTTTATCTCCACAAGTCCTCCATCTTCACAGGATCTCTGTTCGCCAGCGTGAACCTGACTCTGTGAAGTATGATCCGTCTGCAGACTCAAGTCCTCACCTTGTATCTGCGTGTGGTCTCCAACACTGCAAGGGCCCTCTACTGTATTCTGTAATCCAGTTTCTCCCTGTGTCTCTGGCTGTTTTGTTTCCCGTTTCTCCTCCTTGGCCAGTTTGAAGATGGAGAAACACCTCTCAAAGCGGTCCATGTTGGAGGCAATTCGAGCAGGGCCGTCCTTTGACTCCAGGTAAGAGTTTCTTGTTGTTTTCTGGTAGAGCAGGAAACCCTGGAGAGACAGACAAGTACTCAGGTAGAAAAAAGACAGAGAGGCCTAACCCTGGACGTATGAAGGCAAGAGGCTGAGGGACTTTACCTGTGACTCCAGCCAGGACACCACTTTAGACATCAGTCCCTCCTCGCTGCCTTCGTCTGGGTGGGTTATGAGGAAGTCAACATCATGACCCGTCAGCTTTCCTCTAAAAAAAAAAGAGTCAGTGGAAACGTTAGCCTGCTGCAGTAGAGACTCGGGACTCTTCTGGAGAGTGTAACAATGCTGTAGGTTAATGTAAAGGCCACCAGTTTTAATTTCAGCTTTAGAACAGTCAAGTTACCAGTTGAAGACATTTTTATCCTATTATCAAAATGTGCATTTATTATAAGTAGAAGATAGTAAATCATTTTGACACAAAAATGTTGAGCTTCCACCCACTGTTAGTGATTTTTTAGATCTGTGTCTTTCTCCTTCACATTTTCCTTTTAGTGATAAACCAACTTCTCACCTCAGTCAAGCTTAAAAACTTTTTACTGATATTTTGAGAGAATTAGAGTTTTTTTCCCCTCAATTTCCCAACGTTTCCGCACACACATTGAAAATATGCATGAAAACAAGTGCATGGAAACACATATAGTCTATGGGAAAATGAATAGGAGTTTACTGCTGGAACCAGGCAAACCTACCATCTCACAACTCTATGCAAATCAATGTGTCGCATTTACCTTTATCTGAATCTTCTAGAGGATGATATCTTGCGTTTTATTTACATTAGATAACATTGGCTGTTTTTTTTTTTGATAGACCCCGTGCAGGTGCCACTAGTTATACACAGCTGACACCTAGGTCAATGTTTACTGTTAATCTGCATTGATTGAAAGAGTAAAGCCTGCACACTTACCACAGACCAAAAAATGATGGATTAGTTTAGTTAGTGGACAATGATTCAGACCTCATCAGATCTTCACCAGGTCAAAAAGACACTGACCTGATAAAAATCTGACTGGCATTGAAAGTTAAATAAAGCCATTTTCGAACAAGAAACTCTTGGGAATGTCTCGTGTCACATGAACAACAGCACAGATCATCTCCGGGGTTCAAGTGAGGGGTGCTGCAGCAGGCAGAATGCAGGACGTAACATATTCATTCTGCGGTGGAGATCACTTGTTTCTGTTTACAGCACATCGACACTGGCATCGGCCCTTATCACCAAAAGCTTCACCAACCACTCACTCAAGGTGAATCCTGTGGAGGATCTGCTACTGTGTTTTTACTATACTGTGTAAACACTATAGAAAGTCTCTAGGCTCTCACTTGGACATTTGACACACAGCCCCTCCGGACAGTGTACGAAGTTCAGTGCACGTCTGAAAGCAGCTTACTCTGGTGGTTTTGAGTTAGTGTGCAGTTTCTTTATACCTGTGCCTTCTGTTATTCTGTACAGTTTGATTTCCTGATAAGCACATATGCGTAGCAGCATGGTATGAAGGCCCTGTCTTCGGTCTTTTTATGAAGATGTCCTCTCTCACACTGCCTGCTAGTGTTTGCTCTTTTACCTCCTGAATCCTCCCGTCAGAGCAATCTGTGCTCCTGGTAACACAGAAACGACGGCTTTTGCCACGATCTCTTCAACAGCGTCAGCCTCCGCCTTAGAGACCAGCTGATTGAGGTCTTCATAGTGCTCCACACCTGACAGAAAACAAGGGGTTCATTCAGACAGAATCTAGACTAAATAAAGCACAACTGTACACACAGGTGCCAAGACACACACCTGCTTGTTGGGCTCGATTGAGTGAGTGTCCTGAATCCCGTAACTGGTGAAGAGTGTGTATCCCATCTCTGATCCATCGGTCTGCTGTTTTTGGTCCAACACCAAAAACCCCTGTTAAAACCTGAAACACACTTTTAGCGTTAACCTCAGAAATCGGTTTAAGGCAGACGCAGTCTCCAAATAGCTTCGCACAATGGAGAAAATACACAAACGATTGAAATGAGAGAAAACATTTAACATTTAATAATATTATGTGAGCCTACACATGTATCTTAATGTAGATTACCAAGAAGATACATTTAACTTTCTATATTTACAGTTTTAGCTTAAATTTATTTAGTTTATAGTTTATTTACTTTATATATCATCATGTTATTGTTATTATTATTATGTCATCTTTGGTGTACTAAGGACCACATTAAATTACACAACTTAAGTATACTGGCATGCAACTCTGTGATGAAGTGACTAAGTACATTTAATTTGGTACTTTACTGTTTTATACTGTATGTTAGTGGTCCCCAGACATTTTGGCTTGTGGACCCTTATAATGAAGTGTGGATCATTTGATGCTGATCACTCAAACATTTCCTGGAAATACAAGGTCCCTACTAGTTGTATGGAGGAGAATGTGATATTTTGGTCCTCGGGAGATCACATATCCTCCCTGCACCCACGAAACTTAAATAACAGATGATTTGGTGATATTTCCCTCATGAAACCCAAAACATCCTAAGGCTCCACTTCACTTCCTCATTAATAGAACTGTGAAGTTTGATGAAAAGGAATGAAACAGACAGATGGATGGACAAAAAGGACACACGGCAGATCACTATATTCACCTGATTTATATGCTAGGAGAGATAAAAACTGTTATTAGCAAGTAAAACATGGTTATGAGGAAATGAGGGGTGGCAGCATCCTCTTATTTGAAAATTGATACATATCTAATGGCAAGAAGAGGAACTGGTGGGAAAATGCACATCCTAATAAGTTTTGTTTCCTTCTTTTTTTGTTTCTATTTAATGTGATAAATCTTGTCCTAAAAAAGATGTGTGAAGTGTCAAGAAAAGAAAATATTGTCAGTTTTTTTATTCAAAGGATTTGTGGGCAATATTCCAAAAGACAAAAGCAACAATGTATTGAAAATGTATGGAAAAACAACGTTTCAGGAGATAGGACTTTTTGTCTTTTCTTCTCGGGGTCCTTTAGAGGCTGGAAACCACTGTGATAGATCATGAAATATATACATTGCTGCCAAAAACTTTATGAGCAAAAAAGTCCACAAACCTTTCGAGCTTTATACTGCTCACTTTGCTTCATAGATTCCACCTCACTAGATAAACCATTATCCAAAATGTCCTATAAGAACGGAGAATAAGAAGGGAAATACCTTAGATCATCTTTAAATTTTATAAAACAGCCAAAAGTAGATTTCACCCACTTTGATGACTCTCAGTGAATGTTCTCCGAGACAGGGCAGCCCTCTGAGCTGCGTCATGCACGTCACCGGTTTAGGGAGAGCCTTCAACACGGCGGCAGCCCGGCGAAACGCGACACCTCGCCCCTCCTGGTCACTGAGCTCAGCGTTTTCAGCCAGGAGGGACAAAGCATCCTGAGAGCGAGAATACATTTATACTGTGTGATTTATTTTCTGTCAGGGTAGGCTAAAGGTGTAATAAATGAGATGTGTGTTTGTTGACATACGGTGAGGAGGCTGTTATTGTCGTCCGGAGTGGTTCTTCTCTGACAGGCGTAGCTGGGCACTGAGAACACCACAACCTCTGCTTCATCAACCTGCTGCTGCTGAAAAATACACAGGGATTAAAGAGTCGTACAGTTCTGCATTCAGCAGGCAGCTACAGGGGAATAGTTAGAGTTGTGACAGATCAACTGCTTGTAATATATTAGTTCAAACACTATCTATAATTCACATACACTTTTCTTTTGTTCTTTCGTTTTTTGCATTTATCAAAAGTGCAAAAAACATTTGATGTTGCTGGTTATTAGTAATTGTAGTAGTAGTAGTAGTAGTATATGAATTACTACAGATAGCCCATCAAATAAGAAATAGTAATCCTACATTATTCACTATGCATCGACATCAATTATTATTATTTATTCTCAGACAAAGGGATTTAATGTAGTGATTGTTTTCTGTGATGCAGTCACATTACAACAATGAGACAGTGACACATGACCATGTGACCGGTTTGCAAGTTAAATCTACGCTAGCAAGATGCAGTTGGGCAGATAACTTTATGGGCTGCCAGTTTCTTGACTGGCTGAATATCAGAGGGTGAGTCCCACCGAAACTTCAAAGCCACAAAAATGGTGTTTGGGTCAACTTAAAATCACAAAGTTATCAAGTTCATTTATAAATATGGAAAGAGCAATAATAAAAAGAAGAGAAATTAGTATATAAGTAGTTAACTTCATACAGGACACCAGTGTACATACTATACTGTCAGGTACTATTCTAAACATGTAATACAGAAGCAAACTAGAATGTCACTCACATACTGCTGCCAAGGCCCAACATTTAAATCAAGCTGCACCAAATTACACACACTCAAGATCCATGAATTATTCCCTGGGAAACCAGTTTAGATGTTAAAAGATTGTGAAAGTGAAAAAGAAATTCTAGTAAATATAACGGGTTCTTCCCTTAGCTATTCTTCACACTTCCACCAAGTTTTGTAGTAATCTATCCTTAGGTTTTGCATAATCTTGCTAACAAACGAGCAAATATACAAACCAACATGCATACAAACCTTGGCAGAGATTAAAAAAAGATTAAATAACTTGACTATTAAGTGTTATTCTTAGAGGTTTGACACATGGGCCTAGATTTCCTACACCGAGGGATGTAATAAATACAAGGCTCAGAAAAGCAGCAGTGATTCTTGTTGTACAGTAAAATGTACCTGTAGTTTATGTCTGTCCAGGATTGGAACCGGACGGCCTGCGTGCATGCTCTCTGTGAACCAGCTGATGTCCAGGAGGTGAAGCGGAGCTCGGCCCTGAGCCGTGTGCTGTGAGTCCAGCCACGTCCGGACCTCATCACCAGAGTTGTTTTCAGAAATGACATGTGTGATGCTTTGACTGTGAAGAAACAATGTTCAACACAACACCTAATGTAATGCACAGGCTAAACATGACAGACATACACAATAAAGCTGAAAAGATGAATTTGAGAATAGAATGCAGGAAATTCTGATTTGAAGTTTAAGGACCAGTGTGTAGGATTTAGTGGCATCTAGTGGTGAAGTTGCATATTACAACGAACTGCATACCCCTCCCTTCATCTTCTCTGTCCAGACATGTAGGAGAACATTTAAGTAGCATAAATAAAAGTGAGAGGCCCTCTACAGAGCCAGTGTTTGGCTTGTCTTTCCTGGTCTACTGTAGAAACATGATGGAGGACGACCTGCTCCCGAAGCAGATATAAAAGGTCAAACCTTAAAGCTATCTGGCTCAAAGATGTGAAAATGTTTTTACAGGGAACATGAGACTTATTTTTTGCTCAAATCCACTCTGAACCAGAGCTGGAATTATGTGTCCAACAATGAGGGTGGACTCTGTAAAAAGCTTTAAAGAATAAGTTTTCGTCCAAAATGGGAGCTAATCTGTGTCCAGGGCTTTCAGCCTTCAGTGTAATAGTGTGGGGATTGGAGGATATACTGAAGCTCTTATGTGTTCAGGGCCATTTCAACTTTTTCCAGGTTTCTACAGACAGTACAGGTAGCTTCATTTAATGCACCATTTAATGAATAATAGCTTTGTTAGAATGAATAATGACTGTCTGGTCCTGTCCCTTGTGAATTAAATGAATTTTATACTCTGCTTCTTTATAAAGTTCAGCTTCCATGTGTGTTGGACATGACAAGCTACAGATATATTAGTGAACATGTTGACATTTAAGGTTTAACTTGGAAAGATTCTATGATATGATGTTTTCCATATAAGCCTCTGTAGCAGATTTAAAAGTTTCTATTTCCCTGCACTTGTTACCTGAACGATTCCTCCACTCGAAATCCTTTCTTTCGACCCAGCTGGGACAGGAAAGCTCTGCGACTGGCTCCCATTTTTCTCTCCAACAGGAACAGAACGACCTGGGGGAACTGGGTTGGTGGAAGATCTCCACTGCTGTCAGCCCCAATGTTCCCAGTGACTCTTCTTCGCTTCAATGGCACCATGGTTCACTCTGCAGTTAAATACGACGGTAAACCATCAGATCACACGCTGACACTGATGCCAACAAACCTGTCAAGTCCACGTCCTGTGTCAGAAAGTAGGTATTTGAATTGATTTGGGCTCTTTAGCCCCTTTCAACGCCTCATACGTGGTCTTTTATGACGCCTGTTATTATGAAATATAACAATTAACAATAACATGAATAGATAGACATAGGAAATGTGGTTACTCACCATATTTTCTGAAACAGCTTGTAAGAGGGAGGAGAAGCAGTGAACTTCTGTGCAGGCGTGAAACCGGCAGCCTCCACCGCAGCTTGCCTCTGATTGGGCAGGTTTGGGCATGGAGAGTTGTGACTGGTCAAAATTAGGGAAGCGATATCAGGCTAAGCCAACTAAAAGCAGGTTAGGGGAGGACCTTCGCTACACGGCCGACACCAACAGTACATCACCAAAATAACTCCGGCTGGAAACTGTGCACTGTGAGCCCAGAGTGCCCGGTATGGAAGACAATTTCTGCCAATAAAAAATATACATATAATTTACAACAAGTCATGTCAATGAACTAATTTCTATATTTTCCATTTAATATTATCCTCCCACACTGTATTACTTTGAACCATGTCTTTCCTTGTTTACAACTTTGAGAAATAAATAACCGAACAGTTTTAAAAATGAAAGCTCCCTGCTTCATTTTTTGCACGTCTCGCTGGATGACACTTGAAGCCTCTTGGAGCTACAACCCAACAGGAAGTCCACCATTTTGAATTTATTGTGCCGATTTTGGTGCAGTTATGCAGCAGTTCTGTGGCGTGATGCTGAATTTTGGTGATTCTCGTTGAAACTTTATAACTGATCTGTAAATGGTTAAATCTGCACCAAACTTCATGTCTGGTAAGAGTCTTGGACTGAACACGTCTACATATGCAGTCTCAGTCACAGCACCACCATGTGGCAACAGAACATTTGTGCTTTGACACTTTGACATCATTCCCAGAGCAGGTTGATCATATCCACTTCAAATTTGGTCATAAAAGCATTGAGACCTTCATAATGCTTGTGAATATTGTGAGGTCAAACCCAATGCGGTGGTAAGTAGCTGTTTGTAAACAGTGTAGAATGCTTGAAAACTCACCAAATTTGGAACACACGTCCGAAGGTCTAGAATCTTTACTTTGATGGGGTTGTTTGGTATTTAGTTGTGGCAAGATGCCTCACTCGCGCTCACTTACAAAATGAAACAAAGTAATTCCTGCAACATGTTTCACCTAGATTGATGAAAGCTGAAATGCGTACATATCAGGTCAAGACTTAAATTCAAAAGGAAGTTCTCAATTTTGAATTTGTGTGGAAAATATAGAGTCAATAGATACACAAACTCTTAAGGTTCAAATGTGTGTAAAGACGATATGTCAGTGAGCACTAAAAGAGACTTCTGTCATAGTTACTTCACTGTTGCTCAGGGTCTGTCGCATCCGGTCTTCTCAGTTTGTCACTCTGGCTACAATGTTACACAGCATCTTGTTCTGCATTTACAAAGTATTACTATACTTTACTTTACATTATTATAGAAGGTAGAATCCATGCCCCACACATGTGTGATCCATTCAACACATGATTGTACATAACACGTTATTTTTCAGCTTTGTTTTCTTTGTTTTATCAGCATCTTCTTGAACATTGTCCTGTGATCATGGAAACCAGACTCTAATTCCTTAAACGCACAAACAAACTTGGCTAATGAAACTGAGTCTGAATTCTAAGAATTTGGACTTAGTTCCAGCCTGTGAGTTACTGTCTCACAGTTTCGATTTAATAATTGAAAAAAAATGTCGTCTTCTTTTTTCTGATTTTGACTTCATACCTTGTAATTGTGTCTTAGTAGCTCCTAACTTTGAATAAGCAACCCCATAACTTTGGCCAGGTATTCTTAAATTATAATTTCATCTATTAGGTTATTGTGTATATTTTCACTTGAATAAGAGTTAAAATAATGAAATGATAAGGTTTGAAACTTAAAGTATTTTAATATGTATTTGTCTTACATTTGATGTGAAGTATTTGTCAGTTAAGTTGGATAATGTCCGTGCTGTACACTTTATTTACAGTCTATGGTTGTACACCGTGTCCTCTCTCCTCTCTCCTCCCACTGATCATATGATCAAATACACTTGACTCCACTTCCTCAAACTGTGAAGCTGTCTGTCCAGCTTGAACACACGCACACGCACACCCACACCCACACGCAGACCCTCCCCCCTGCAGCAGGAAGCAAAAGCCTCGCCGCGCACACACACCCCGGTAGTTGTGTGTCCATGGAGCCCGACCGGACCCGGCGTTGTGGCGGTGCTGCTCTCCTGGTCATGGGCGTGAGGAGCGGAGCCGGAGCCGGAGCGACGACGCCCCGCCGGCGGGGGACAGGTCTCCCCGGGGCCGCCACACTCCTCTGGCTGCTGCCGGCGCTGCTCACCTGCTGCGTCAGGTGCGCGGAAAGTGCCAAACCGAGCAACGTCGTGCTCATCCTCGCCGACGACCAGGATGTTCTGCTGGGGGGGATGGTGAGTTGAGTCGGATCACACATCAGCGGTTTTCATGCTAATGACACGTGTGGGATTATTGTGATCGCACCTCGAGCTCCTGCCGACGCTTCCTGTCAGGTTTTAGAGTGGGTTTGTTGGAAGTGACCTACAAGTTAAGAGTCACCCTTCACCTCAATACCCACAAACAGCAGCTGGAAATTGGGCTGTGACAAACCAGTGCCCTCAATGCAAGAACCTACGCAGCATGATTCATTCACAAAGACATTCCAATAGTTTAATGAAATGGAAATCAAGAACAGGGATGAAAACAAAAATAAAGGTAGCAAGTAAAAGTAAACAGTAAAAAGGAAATACATGGGAATCCAAAAGGCAGCGTGAACATCCTTATCTTATATTGTTTAGGTTGTCAGCAAATGATGCAAGAAGTATTAAGATCTTCTACTCAATGTATAGAGGGAACTGTACATTATAAAAATAGTTCTTATTACAAAGTATTTAGTATAAGCTGCAAACGGACCACTAATTGTGTCAATGTGTCGTCTTGTGTCCTGAGACACTTTAACTAGCGTTTTCAGTATTTTTCTCTTATTTTAAAGGTTATTTTGATGATTGTTGTCTCTATTAATCCTTTTATTTGTTGTGTTTTCTAAAAGGGGATGTCAGAAAATAGTAGAAAATTCCCATTACAACTTTTCAGATGTTTTCAAATAGCTTGTTTTGTCCTGCCAGTCATGCAAACACAATCAGTCATCTGTCAAAAAAATATAAAGAAGTGCAGCAAATATTTGTCCTTTTTGCTGTCAAATGACTGAAAGGAAATGTATGGCAGTTCCATCTGCCGTGCCTAGCCTGGCTTATTGATGCCATACCTAACGCAGAGATTGACACAGTGATAATAAACTTAGCGAGGGATTTATTTACAATAACTCTTATTAGGCAAAGAATTGATTGAGAGTGTTTAAGTGCCATCATGAGTAGAGTACCCACAGTATGTTTGAGTTTAAGAGCCATTCATTCACAAACTGTATCAAGGAGTTGGTTTTGTTCCCACGAAGGGAAAGCCTGACGCCACCTTTAACGTTGTGTCACGCTGTGAGATGTTTCACTTTGTTTGTCCATCTCTTCTTGTTTCTGTTCTGCAGACCCCGATGAAGAAAACAAGAACCTTAATAGGAGAAGCAGGAGCAACCTTTGTGAATGCTGTGAGTCCATTTACCCAAGTCCCGTCTTTCACTTCCATTTTCTCAGCTACATTCTACAGGGAAATACTCGTATAGCTCTTACTTTGCTCTTCTACCTTTGTCTGCCAACGATAAATATTAGTCACCTTTCAGGTCAAGAGTTTACATTAAAAAGATATACTCAATATATTGAATAAAATGCATTGCTAAGAATTGACCCTGTGATTTCCCAACATGTTGGCGTGCGCCTCCTTACAAAACAAATCTAGTCCAGGCTAGTCTGGTTCAGTTGGGTAAACTTGTCACATTTCTGATCCGTCTGTGACATTTCTCCTCTAAAGCTCTCACATGGTTTCCTTAAAATAACTGGTCACAAGGTGAAACTGGGAAACACTTACAGTTAATGATGAGCTCGTATGTCGACATTTTGAAATACCAAGCCAAAATGTAGGAGATCATGATACTAACTCGAAATTATATTTATGGTATTAAGTCAAAATTACAAGATAAGGGGCTCGGTTTTATAAAGAGCATGGAACAAGTGGATTAAGGGTGTGTCCACATTCAAATCAGAACTATGCATTACAAAGACATAGTCTCTTAATCAGAACATGCAGTAAACTAATTCGAGTGCCATCCACCATTCCCTTTCAAAGCCAAGTGAGCTTGCACATTGCTTTTATGATGGTGTATTCACCAGTGAGTAAGATGCGTATTTTTTATATTACAAAAAAATGGAGGCACTCCGTAGATTGCATTCTTCTGCCAAGTCATCATCAGCACCAAATGACACACTTACAGATAATCAGTTCTCTGAGTATGCCGGATGTTTCTCATAAAAAGTGGATGTGAAAAACGGAGACAAAGACATTCACGGGTGCTGATCTCCATCATGGCAACATTATTTATAGAATCACTTCCTCTTTAGCAATTTTGTCTACAAAATAAAATCGTGTTTGTTTTGTTGCTTTAAATGGAGCTGAATTGCAGAGCTTTTATATTCAAAAGTAGTAAACTTGGGTCTGAACATTTTAACGACCTCTGAAATAGCCAACATGTAATGCACGAGAAGAGAGCAGCAGCTCGGTAAATCATTCGAAAGCCGCACACGTCAACAGGAATAAAGCAAATTCTGTTCCAGTTTCTGAAAAACATTGACTATAAATCTTCCTAGCAGACAGCAAACAGTAAAAAGTGGCAGTATATTGTCCAACTGTTTGAAGAGGACTCACTAATGACAAGGCATAATTCTGAAGTAGCTCCAGAGCATTAACACAGGCCAAGAAAACAGAACTTTCTAAAGTGGCAGGTTTAGGACTCATTCAGGGCACTGCACTAGTGTTTTTAAAATGTTGAAACTGGATGAACCAAAAAAAGTTTCTTTCGCCACCCCTGCAGCCCCTCCGCTCTCCTATTGTCATCTTCCTCTTATCGCTGTTCTCTCTTCCTTCTCCTCTGAAGTACACAGTCACGCCGCTGTGCTGCCCCAGCAGGAGCAGCATTTTGACCGGTCAGTACCCCCACAACCACGAGGTGAGGAACAACTCTCTGACTGGGAACTGCTCCAGTCCTCAGTGGCAGAAAGGTCCCGAATCCGAGGCCTTCCCCGTCTACCTGAGCAAACAGAAATACCAGACATTCTTCGCTGGCAAATATCTTAACCAGGTTTGAACACGTGTAAACTTTACCTTTTTATTTTAGACACAGAGTTCTTCCCGAGAAATCTATAACAAGCTGTAATAATTGTAAATAAGTACATCAATTGTGAATTTGTATGGCACCAAATCACCACATGCATGATCTCAAGCCACAATGTGGCCACAACCTCTTGTTGGTGTAAGAGGAAATGTAGGGGCTCACCGAAGTGTGTGACATGCTAAACTAGATGTCTCTTCTGCCACCAGTATGGTAAGAAAGACGCAGGAGACGTCAGCCATGTTCCTCCTGGATGGAACCATTGGCATGCATTGGTGAGTCTCAAAAACACACATGCAAACACACACACACACACACACACACGCTATTTTTCCAGGTGTTTATGTTGTCCCAACCTTTGCTATATGATTATCAGGTGGGGAACTCGCAGTACTACAACTACACACTGTCCGTCGACGGCAAAGAAGAAAAGCACGGCGACAGCTACGAGAAGGACTACCTCACGGACCTCATGGTGAGTGACTTCTATTGAGCCTGTGTTCAGCAGCATTTCACGCATTAGGGCAGCTCCACAGGGACATTAGGTCCACAGGGACATTTATGTAAGACTTTATGGGAAGAAAAAGACTGTTCCCCTCCAAACGGACTGAATCAGCTGTTGTTAAATATAAAATGTCCATCAAGTTGTCTGGCAGTCAGCAGAGTGAAAGGTTAATCAGCAGCCAAACAGTGAATGAGAAATTGAAGAGGAGAACTTGTTGAGCTGTAGGAGCTGGTAGATTTTAGTGTGTCGGTTTATTTGTGCTTTGATGGAGCCAGTTAGTGTCATGGTTTCATGGTTGTCATGCGACTGCTGCGTGTCGTCCTCGTCAGGTGACACGAGCCATCTGCTCTGAGCAAAGGTTGTGAAAACTCCACTTCCCCTTGTCACCAGCACTGCTGGCTGGAGGTAACCTGCAGTAATGTCAGTGCCTTTATCAGCAAAAAAACCTGTAACCAAGCACAAATCTTTAAGAAGTACTAACACAGAACTTGTACAGTTTACAGTATTTCCAACACAACCGCTCTCACAGTTTATGGGTTGTGTAGGGGGCGCTCACAAGGGCTGTGTCTGAAATCACCCGCTCCTCACTAGATAGGCTGTTCTATGCAGTGAGCTCATTTGCAAAAGAAAACAGAGGCTTTCGGACTCTACTCTGCACCGATGAGTACGTCCTTGTTGTTGGATTATGACGACGACAACAACGTCGGCCGGTAGAAATCCCACAATATATTTCAAATGTTTATTTTACACTTTAGTCTTAATACTTTAGGTAAAACACACGTAGAATGATCATGTTTATATGTAGAAATAAATCTGTCTGCCGCAGTTTGTGTTGTGATGCTCTGCTCTAATTTACATTAGTGCGAGAGGTCGGGCTGTTCCTGCTTCCCTCTCTTCTCTCGTCTCTGTGCCATTTCATTTTCCTGTCAATGCCGAAATCCTTTTATTTCGGACACCACGACAAAATGGCAAACTCACTATATAGTGGACTGTATAGTGATGCGTGGGTGATTTCAGACATAGCCAAAGTAGACCTGAATGAATGCAGGCGTATGGAGCCCCACAGCTTGATTCTCAGTGTCCCTGTAGGTTATTTAGTCGTCCCAGTTACTTATCACAGGGAGTGTGTTTGTAGGTTATCTGAGGATGTAGAGGAAGACGAGTTCAACTGGGTTCAAACTGTTGCTGCTGATATTAAAGTCATAAAACTAAGTGTGGGGCAAAGTGAAATTTCGACCTGATGATGGCGCTAAATGGAAGGTTGTGATTGGGTTATTACGATTCAGCCCAAGGGGAAAATTTATGTCTTGTATTTACCAAAAATCATGTTACTCCATCCAATTTTTTGTCTATATATTTGAATGAAAACCTAAAATCTCAGAAAAGTCAGCCAGGGTGATCCCGATTCTTCTTCTTCTTCTTCTTCTTCTTCTTCTTCTTCTGGGGAACTTGAATGTCTGCACAAAACTCCATGGTAGTCCATCCACAAAACCATAATGCTTGCGTAGCTTAAAAGGAATGCTCGTGGCACTTTCACACATAACTACTCTGATTCACTTTAAAAACAAAGATGTTATGTATTGTAAAAAAAAAATCTAGAACTGAAACTAAACCAACATTTTAAGGAGAAAATAGTCAAAAGGAAAAATCCAAACAAAACCAACCATCTTGTTAGAAGGACTTAGCAGCCAAAGTAAATTGAGCACTGAGGTATCTTAATAGCATGTTGTTTAGCAACAAACCAGCTGTAATTACACGCTGTGTCCTGTGGTAGTAATGGCTCACAGGTGCCACAGTACACTGGTCCTCTTCTTGTAGCTCACTGGGTTTATTCTAATCCGGTCCTGGTCCTGTCAAACAGACATCCTGTTGTTCTCTCTGAGTTTTCCATTCACTGCAGTTTTCTGTCTCGGTTTATTTTGCAATGCAGTTGAACCGGTCCCTTAAATTTCTGGAGGGCAAGAGCCCCCATCAGCCCTTCTTCCTGATGTTGTCTCCTCCGGCTCCTCACTCCCCCTGGACGGCAGCGCCTCAGTACCAGAAGGAGTTTGGTGACGTTAAAGCTCCTCGAGACGGGAGTTTTGACAAACCAGGGACGGTACGACCAAGAGTAACGTCAAACAATGGGAAGTTTAATCACTGCTTTTTAAGTTGTGATGCCAATCGATCTGTATTCTTATCTTTCTGTTTCAGGACAAACACTGGCTGCTGCGTCAACCTATCCACCCCATGCCAGAGAGCTCGCTGACCTATCTGGATGATGCATACAGGAAAAGGTACTTCTGTTTGTTTGTGTGCTTGTCCACCTGTGTGTCCGGTTACTCCTCCAAAACCCATCCTCCTTTCCTTTACTGCACTAAAATACAGGTTGTAAGTTTGCTTTTCTCATTATATGGCATGCACTATTCATTTGCACAATATATTTTAATAGGTAAAGTCCAAGGTAATTAAAACAGCAACTGAAAACAAAGAACAGGTACTTAAATCACAAGAAACATAAATGTCCGGAAATGTGTGAAAGGACTCCGATCGGACACGAAAGAGAATCTGAAAACATTTGAAACTTTTTAATTACATTCAAATGACAACTGAACAGACGACCATCCCTCACGCAGGTGGCAGACCCTGTTGTCTGTGGACGACATGGTGGAGATGCTGGTCAATAAACTTGATAGTATGAAGGAACTGGACAACACCTACATCTTCTACACCTCCGACAACGGCTACCACACAGGTCTGAGCGCGCTCCACTTGGTCCTCGGATGCTTTAACAGCAGCGCACCTCAGTGTCTCACTGTACTCGCCTGTCTTCACTGTTCCAGGTCAGTTCTCTCTGCCCATCGATAAGAGGCAGCTGTATGAATTTGACATCAGGATCCCGCTCTTGGTCCGTGGTCCTGGCATCAAACCGAACCAGACGCTGAAGGTCACGACACATTTGTTGCCTGCTCCTTTGCCTGTCATCTTTGGTTTGATGTATTTTCAGCATTTGATATTTCTTTTTGCACGACTCCTTCAGGCTCCAGTACTGAATATTGACCTGGCTCCAACCATAATGGACATAACTGGCCTCAACCTGTCCTCTGTGAATGTTGATGGGCAGTCTTTCCTCAGTCAGATGGTCAGCCATTTTTATTTGAATTGACATAAATGTTTTCATGAACTGCTCTCATTTTCGAAACATTAACTGAGGTTTTCTGTCTAGGCTCCCTCACTGCGTAATGGAAGTGTCCGTCCCTTTTTCCTTGTTGAGTACACCGGAGAGGGACATCCCACAACGGATCCAGCGTGTCCCAAACTAGGCCCTGGAGTATCTGTATGTGCAGTGAGATATTTCAATCTGGACCACAGTGTGGGGGGGGGCCGCAGCAGTGGCACTGCACTAATCCTGTGGATACTAAAAGAATAACAAAACCATCATTGCAATAATGCTTGGTTGCAACACTAATTTAAAGTATCATTTTCTCCAGCAATGTTTCCCAGACTGTGTGTGTGAAGATGCCTACAACAACACCTACGCCTGCGTCCGGACCCTCAACGGCAATAACAACCTACAGTACTGCGAGTTTGCCGACAGCGAGGTAGAGTGTGACTGTTTGGTATTTCTTCGTGACACGCGTGATTCTCTTTGTGAAAAATGGGTGTGAAACTTGGTGTTTGCCTTCCTTTGTGTCCCCAGTCGTTTGTAGAGGTGTACAACCTGACGTCAGACCCCCACCAGCTGGAGAACATTGTGAAGAAGGTGGATCCAACCATCCTGCAGGAGATGAACCAGCGGCTCATCAAGCTGCAGTCCTGTGAGGGGGACAGCTGCCGTAACATCAAGTAACGGAGAGGCAGCAGAGCGTTTACATACTTCAAGAAGCTGCCAAACACCCACTACTATCATACTATCATACTATCATACTATCATACTCGCACACCTCTTTCCCACCAAATCAGCTCCGGTTCTTCAACCGGTTTACATTCAGGGTTCTTGGAACTGGATGCTACCCAGTGAACCAGCCTGCGTTTCCACCAGTTTTGAGTGGAACCATTGTGATTTAAGGTTCCGTCGTTAGCAGAGGGCGTTGAACAATGCACAACGAATATAGACAGTAGTAGCAAGATGGTGGATAACGATAAGCGCTTGTCCTGTCTTTACAGAAACTGTGTTTGTCGGCAGACCACTGCAACTTTTTTGTATTTGCCTCCTTCACTCTCCATTTCCAGCCAATGTATGACACACTCACTGATGTCATCCCGGTTCACTCTTGAAAACCTAAAATTGTTGGATTTTTTTTTTTTTTTGCCGAAATGGTCCAGTTCAAAATCAGGTGTACGAATGGGAACAGAAGCCGTTCCATGTTGGTGGAAGGTGGTAGTATAAAAAATTGCACATGCTGGCTCACTGCTGCACAGGGAACACTTCAAGAAAGAGTTATGCACTTATTTGCCTTTTTGCTGAGAGTCAGATGAAAAGTTTGATAACCACAACTGGTTAGCTTATCTTTGCATAAAGTCTGGCAATAGAGGGAAACAGCTCCGTCCAAAGTCTCCTCTTCTACAGTTCACTGATAAACACCCAACATCTTGTTTGTTTCATTTCTGTCCAAATGACACAGCTGTTTTATGAGGGTTTGTGTGATGAGACATCGCCAGCAGATTTGTTGTTTTGACACTTTGTGTATTTTTCTTTTCAAACCCTCAACCACAAACTGAGCAAGTGTATTGCCTTAATCATTTTTTCCTATGTTTTAATCTTTTTTTGAGCTGTGATTGTATTAATGCCTTCACGCATGGTACTATTTTCTTTCTGGACAGTGTTAACTCCTCGTCCCATTCATTCTATTGAAATGGCTCTACTACCAGTCAGTCCATGTTGGCTCATGTGTTTCTGTTTACTGCACTATCAATGCACTCTGTCTTTAAAGTGTTTGGAGTTCACAGTCCCATGTGAACATTTTACCAATCGCAGATACACAAAATGTTGCCAGTATTTGTTGTTGTGGAGATTTATTGAGTTTAAACAGCCGGTACAGTGTAGCTCTCTCAAGCAATCATCTCTTTAAAGGAATCGTGCAAAATGTTTGGATATATGCTTATTTTTAATCTTGCGGAGTGTGGGAATAGAAAATGAATACCACTCGTCCTCCTATTTCATTTAAAGCCAGCTCCATCAGCTGGTTGACTCAGCTTATCAGAAAAGGTTGTGGAAACAAAGGGAACCAGCCGCCGTGGCACAGTCCAAAGTTAACAAAGTCCACCTACCAGCACCAGTAATACTTACTCATTTACATGTTATGACTTATTACATCAATTTGATAAAAAAATGAAGTTTGAAAGTGACAATTTGCAGTTTTAGAGGTTCACAGTATGTATGGGAACTTGAGCTGGGACAAAACCCAACATAAGACAGCAACTTGTCATATTGACATTTTTTATAGTGACATATCATGAATACATTTGTGAGCTTTACAGCTGCTGGTGATTGGACAGAGCCAGGCTAGCCATTTCCCTCTGTTTCCAGTCTTTATGCTAAGCTATGCTAACTGGTGGCTGAATCTTTCGACGTAACTGCAGCACAGACGCAAGTTTTTGTAATTGTGCAAAACGTTAGACTTCTCCCTTATGGTAAACACACCACTGTTTCTTTGCTTTTCACAACTCTTTGAAATCATGCTCATTATTTTATCCATGAAGCCCTTTCATGAATAGATACCATCCAATTTTGTGCCTCAGATTTAAAAATGCAGAGATCTTTTGATTTTTAACCCTGATATTTGTGACAATATTTTACACTGAATATCAGTGATATTTCTTAAGAGTCTTGTGGAAAAAGTGCTGTGTTTTTGTGAGGAGTCCATCAAGGGAAATTTCACATGGACTTGTGTGCCTTTTTTATTTGCACTGACCAGGAACATGTGCCTTAAATGTGAATGTACTTGCACTGTGATGAAACATATTAGAAAATAAAAGAAACTTTAAATGCAATGTCATTTGTATATTTCCTACGAATCACAGCAAATACAATATATATACAGTACAATATATAAAGCTGCACATGTTGACCTATGTTTTCATTTATATAAATGTAATAATGCTGTAGGTAAAGTTTTTTTAATGTATTTTTCCGCAATTATAAATTCTCCTATAATTGCAATGGTGTTTTACTATGTTTATGCAGCAGCTACCACTATGGGCCCGCAGTTGAAGTTTTGGTTGATAAGATCTTGTAGAACTACACTAGAACTAAAATATAATTACATAAATTAATGTAGAAGAATTAAAAAAATGCAGCATGCTATATTGAGGGAGTTGATGGAGCATTGCGTGTTTAAGATGTGAAACATTTTGGTAAGGAAATTTCACTTAAAGAGAATGAATTGTTACAAATGATCAGCAATCCTAGTTTCTCCATGCAGCAACAAACTATGGACCATTAATTCTCAATTTTTGCAAGATTTTACATTCATAATACATTTTATTCATTGTTTGTATCTGTACTGCCCTTCACTGACATGCACGGTGACTATGAGGGTCAAAACACAACAACAATTTGGCAACACAGCAAACCAGTGATATGTCATGTGGAAATAAATTATTGACTTGGGATTGTTATAATTTCAAGCATAAGGTTTAATGATACTCAAACCCTTTTCTTTCATTTAGAAAGTTTAATTGAAAAACAAAAGTCACTTGGGGAAACGGAAAACAGGAATGGAGAAGGGAACAAAATCGTACATTTATATATTGTTTTAAAGCAGGTTCATCAGAGGTACTTGTACACAGCTTTCTCCTGCAGGGTCTGAATCTCTAGTTTGACGGGACATTTGTAAAAGTGCGACAGTAGTGACTCTGTGTAGCCAATTAAGAAGTAGAACTTCTGCGGTGGCAGCTTCTGTAGCATTAAAGCGCACACGACGAGCAAGTTGCCGCGTCTTTTGATCACAATCTCATTTGCCAGGCAGCCGTGGAAGGTCCCGAACATGAACTTCCTTACGAACACATCCTCTACAGAACGTTCAGCTGCTCCCTCTTCTCCTTTGAGGTTACCTGGCAGAAAAGGAAAGGAGAGTTGTCCTGAGGCATAAAGTACAATACAGTACATTACATTACTATACTATACATGCGGTAGAAGTTACTGTGATGTATCATCATGCAAATACGGGATGATTTCCACATGGCATTTTTATAGTAAAACATAAAGTGTTTTGTCAAAGATCAATAAACCTCTGCAAATAATAAAGAGACAAAGAAATCTAATGCTTATATTGTTTAGAATTATTATATCTTTGAATTATTTCCCCTTATGTGATTTCATGATGATAATAAGCGACGTCATGAAGAAGTCAAGTGCATAATGTGTCCTTTTGTGTTGACTGTGCTGATATAACTGTGAAAATAAATTTCCCTCAAGGTACAATCAAGTCGAAAGTCTAAAAAAATTCTAGTACACAAATACTACTTCAGGTATCTCTGCATCCTGCAGGACAATGGATACGATGTAAAGCTTATATAGTTCTAAACATAATTGATATTCATATTGTAGGTATGATGTCATGACATGATGATTTCATTATGCCCAGGTTATGCATGATGCTTTTCATTTATATTTTCTAAACAAAAATAGACCTATAAATCTTTTGACCAAAGCTCTGACTCACTGAACTGTGTAAAATTCTTATGATACCTGGCTTCTCGAACATTCTATTGTTATACTTAACAAGAAAACTCCATTTAGAAACCTTGATATTTAAAACGTTTCAGACAAATTCAGCTTTTTAACAACTTCTAAGTCTTGCTGCTGAACTTGCTGAGCTTGATAATTCTCAACACAAGTTACATAGTGTAAAATCAGGCATTGGAAGCATGGAGACGGAATGAAAGAGGCACCATTCTTCCTGCATAACGATGCTTTATATTGCTCTCTAACAAGCTTGGTCATACTTACTGGTATGCTGCGACAACCATCCCTTGCGATGACCAATGTGATGAGGGTGAAGTGCTTGCTCGTAGGTCAAAGGTTTGTCTCCTTTCCCCACTCGGACACGGGCAGCTCGATTCTGAAGATAAAGCAAAAAGAAAGAGTCAGAATGTCAGGTAACACAACAGTCCAAGGCCCTGATCTAATAAAGGTTTGCGCGTCTAAAAATGTGTGCAAACTTGATTTCGTTCGCAAAAAAACATGCAAGCTGATCTACTAACGGTTCTTTTGTTCTTCTTCTTATGTCCTGCCATCTTCTCTAAATTTCATCGGCTGTTCTTTTTGTTTTACCCACAGCCTTTACTTTCTCGCAGACACTCTCTCATATCACATTTCTTTGAGTTATATAAATATTTCTTTGCTGTAGCTCAACAACATGTTTGTTTGCCTCTTCCATTAACACCTCCAATTCCATGGCATTACATTTCACTTTGCGCTTGCGGTCACTCTGCTCTCTGTAATGCTCCATGGCGGAAACCAGTGTAATGGAAAATTTTACCATTATACCACACTTGTATTATCTCTGGTTATGCATACTAGTTCTGCTTGTGAAACTGTTAAGACGACATCAGAGCCACAAATCTGACTGTGCTTGTCTCCCCCCACCAAGACCTCGAAGAGGCCTTCAGCCTGTGTCTTGTCTTGGCCAGGAGGCCTTCAGCATGGGTTTGTGTCTTATCTCCTGGGATTTTACTATTCACTCAGTTCACACACATAGTTCGCATACGTACACACACACACACACACACACACACACACACACACACACACACACACACACACACACACACACACACACACACACACACACACACACACACACACACACACACACACACACACACACATTTCTTCACTGCATCTGCATAAAAAGCACACGCCTGCAACTGTTTCTTTGTCATTCCCTCTGCAGAATGCTCATCGCACACTGTATGACTGTCTGACCTTCTTTGCCAGGAATAAAATCCTCTTAAAAGACTATTATTCTCAAATCTATTTATTTCAGAAGTCTCACCAGGTCAAATTTCAATCACACCAGTAAAGCACCAAAACACTCATTTGAATACTACTGCCTCTACCATGTTTGCACCTGTTATCATTTACGCAATTATTTTTCGTAGATCACACGCAAAGCGCCCACCAACCGAATGTGCAATCTGTTATAATGCGCACGCAATTTAGCACTCTTTATTTGGGATCTTAGTAGATCAGGCCCCAAATGTCTTAAGAGTACAAGCTGACCTTTGTAAAGCAAACCTATGAGAAAGCCAATTAATATATTGTAGGTGCTGAGCCTTGATCTGAAAGCAAAAGGACTCACATGTGCCTACCCATCTCAGGGACAGAATTTGCCAGCTTAGTTATTTCTGGTTTATGAATGTGAGAATCTGTCCCCACAAACATCCTGTCTCTCTGACCACCTCTTACATTTAGTCAAGTGTTGGGGAGCCGTGTGTATTTTTTTCTTGCATGTGTGCTCAAACAGAGATGCAGATTGATGAGCTGGAATTTACAAAATCTTAATGCTAAATACATTAACCACAGTCAGAGCTTTTTAACCAGGCAAACTGCACAACACTGTCATTTTTTATGGTTATGTTGTGCTTCAAGTTAAGTTGGTTGATATTTCATTTACTCTGTCTGTGGAGCCAACTCTGTGAAGAGACTCATGCATCACCATCACTGCTGCGAACTGCGGTTTCTCCCTGGATCATGTGTCATGGTAGCTGTCAGAGGTGTCAAAGTTGCACGTGGCTTAAAAGAAGTTGAGCAAGAATGTGTCGCAAACAAATTCACCTCCCAACAGTCACTTCACAGGTTTCCAGCAGCTGCTTTATTTTTAAGTCATGAAAATGATCAGCTGTTACAACATGTGGAAATGTGTTTTCTGCCCCAGTGCTGTGTGGGCATTTTAAACTATGTGAAATCTTTGTTAATGGCAACAGTTGACTACAATCTTGTGACCCACCATCAGAGTAGTTTTACTCCCGAACGCACACAGTAGTGTTAGCTAACAAGACAGCAGCCTTTAATGATGTCAGTGTTTACCTTGCAGCACACTGAAGTAACATGGAGGCTTCTGCTTCCAGAGGAGCTGAACAATGATCCGGCCCTGGTTAAAGCACCCTGTAGAAAAACAGGGGGATCACAGTGGGAGTAAGAAATACATTGCAGTTACTACAGTGAGGACTGAGAACAGCAGGTTTATAGGGTTAGAGGGGGTTTAGTAAATTGAGCTTGAGAAATGATGTCTCATATGCTCAGAGCAGAAAAGTGTGAGCAGGATATTATACCACGTTTCATTACAGTGCAGTCTGGTAAAAACACTTGAATTTAGAGCATTGGATTACATGCTCTAAGGGTTTACAACGGTTTACACACTTTGTAGCCAACCTGGGTGCACTTATATAATCTAATGCAATCCAGTACAACTATTCTGCCATTAATCTGACTTTTATAATGCTTATAGTGATCAGTTAGTTAGTCGTTGAGTAAAGTGCTTCTCTGACAGAAATTAAAATACAAGTCATCAGGTAAAGAAAGACTAAAATATGATTTTATTGAATGGTGAAATAATCAATTACATTTTTTTATTATTAAATAATTTATATATCTCGATACAAAATATATTGTTAAGTTGATAATTGTGGGAACATGTCACTTGACACATTCTCATGTCTTCAAAGTGATAAACAAAAAAGAAAGAGAGAGTGTAAAGTTGGGTCAGTGTGAAGATAGATGTTTTAAACCCGTTTAATCTAATCTTATTATTAAATCAAATCCACATTCATAAAAAAGAAATTTACTCTCAGAACGACTTCAACGTGGCACCAGTTATTTAAAGTCAAATGGCTGTAAAATCCACGGCATGATTGATAACTATGGTAAAAATTGTTTTCATGTCATTCTCTGTATTTTCTATGCATTTGTTTCAATGTTGTGACTGAACTCACACATTAGTTTGGACATGTCGGATTTACATGCTGTTAATGGAATTTAATGAAGTGACATATTTGTGACGCAGTTAAAAAGAAGACAAATAACACTGTGTAAAGTAACACTGTGTTCAGACAAGCCTTAAATGTTATGAATTCAATCTGGGTTAATATCGCCACACATGAAGCCGAAGCTGTTCGTGCTAGCGGAGGCACAATGAACTGAAATGTGCAGCTGACCCAACCACAGTTTGTAAAATGTCTACTTAGTTCCAGAGAAATATATTTCACATTAAAATACAGTTTTCTTACCAGGAGTCTCACGCTGCCTGCGCCGCTCAAGGACACCGCCATGTTTTCTGAATGTTTGTTAGCCGGATATGCTAAAAAGAGCTAATCCTGATAGCTAACTTGTTTCTTCTATAATTACGCTGTTGTCTTTTCAGTGGAAATTCATAACTTGGTTAAAATATGATTTTTTAAACTGCGTCCAAATGGCAAAACTGTTCTTTTTCACGAAAACTCCTCCTGTAAACTGGAACTGTTTATTCTGACGCCAGGTATTTGTTTCCACCGGACGATTTGTGGAATGTACTGACCTCAAAGAGAAAAATAAAATAGCATACTGAAAGAGTAGCCTTCGTTGAACTTGTTATGACAATTGTCTGTGCTTTAAAAGTATACACTACACATTTTTGTATCCGTCATATTGTTTTATTAAATTTTTGTGGGTTTTTATTTGGTAAAATGTACGTATTTGTAGAGGTTGTGCACTTATATTGAAAACACAGAACCGGAAGTGTGGTTGCTGTTCTGGAAGGAGGAACACAGTCGTTCAGAAACGTCGACCAGACCCGCGCCACTTGTTTATTTCTCCTTTTAACCTTTAACGTCTTTTGTTTTCCCACATAAATTGTCGGTAGAAACTCTTTAAACGATCGATTAAAACGTCGGAAGCCGCGATGGCGTCGCCGCTGGAGATGACGGAGATGTACGACAACGCTCTGCTGGGAATCCTGCAGCATGTTGGAAACATCCAGGACTTTCTTCAGATCTATTTTGGGTTTTTGTATCGCAAAACGGACTTTTATCGCCTCCTGTCCGGTCCCAGCGACAAGATGGGCTTCCCCCCCGGTGTGGCGGAGAAGATGGTGCTCAAGGTGAAGTTTGTTAGACAAATATTTCCCTCTGTCACCGGCTCACGTCCTCCAGCAGCCAGGATTCACAGCCTGTGAACCTGTGCCCATATCATTACCAGTATAACTCTGTGTATAATATACAAGTAAACGTAACAACACCACATGATATTAGTGAAACTCATTCATTCTCAATTTTACTTCGGTTATAGTCTCCAATAGTATTTTCATAAAAATAGTCACGTGTACTAAAAGTAGTCATGATGCAGAAGGGCCCATATTCATGTGTAAGAATCCCTTTTGTGTTGCAGCTGAAACCAGTTGGAACTACTTTATATGCCCCTCCAAAACCAACAGTAACACATCATACTCTGTTTCCCCCCACAACATGGAAATACTCAAGTAGATCAATGTCGAATTTGTACTTCAGTAACACATATATAATTTAATAAGAGAATAAGCTCATTCATTATTATCTTCCATAAGTGCTTATCGATCCTAAATCCCAAACGCTGGACCTTTTTTAAATGGTAAATAGTTTTGTATTTATATCACGCTTTTCTAGTCTTGATGACCACTCAAAGCTCTTTACAGTTCACTTCCATTCACCCATTCATACAGTGCATCTATTAGCAGCACTTTTTTTGTTCTATGAGGGGCAATTCGGGGTTCAGCATCTTGCCCAAGGACACTTCGGGGAAGACTGGGGATCGAACTGCCGACCTTCAGGTTGGAGGACGACCGCGCTACCCCTCAGCCACAGCTGCCCCGAGTTGATCATTTACTTTCTGATCATTTTAGAGGATGTAGTTCGTGCCTCTGCTGAACCGTATTACATTATACCGATATTTACTATAACGTCACTGATGTAAACATGTTTGATAATAATGCAATTCATCTGTGATTGCTCCTCAGACATTTAAGCTGTTTGAGAAGGTGGCAGACCACGACAGAGAGAGACAGCTGAGCGAGATCCAGAAGAGAGTGGAGAGCAGATGTGTTCCTCAATCGGTTCAGGAGCTGGAGGTCGCCACTGAGCCTCAGGAGGAGACAGAGGAGCAGAGCGCCGTGGCAGCACAGACGGAGAGCTCCCCGTTGGATGCCGGGCATGTTTCAGCCCCTGCAGCCTCAGAAGCGACTGCTCCAGAGCCTCTCGCTCAGGGAGACCAGGCAGCGGCTGCCAGCACAAACTCAGCAGAGCAGTGAGTAACATCCTCAAAGCTTCTTGTTTGTGTCTGCGAATGAAATCTGACTTTGTCGACTTGTCAACTGATTGAAGATGACATTAAGTGTTGGTACATCTCTGTGAATGTACATGCAGTGGTCAATAAAAATGTTCTTGTGTAAGCTCCAGCAATGTGAGTGTTAGGATGGAGAGTAAAGGCATATAAGTAAACAATATGGTATAGTGTAGTTAAGAGGTACCAAAATATAAACGTTATAATGTTTAAAAACTACAAGCTCTTGTTAGGACTGGAAAATACAAGAATTAATAATAATTATTACATTATAATTTTCATCAATAACAATATAGTAAAGGTTTAATATATATTGATATATCTCTTATGGATTCGGCAAGCAGATACACATAATTGATTGTCCTCAGGTTTGTAAAATGTTTTGCTGTTTGTCAGGTGTTTGTCATTCTCTTTAAAACCACAACCTTCACTCAGGAGCAAAAATCAAATTTTAAACATGACAAAAATAATAATGCGATATCTATTGTGATGTCGACTGACAATTAAAATGTTTAACTTGATATAATTTTGGTTCAGCCCTAGTTGGATCCTTGCTCCTACAGATCCCAGCTCCTCCTGGTGCTGCGTCGTCAGTGGTCGATAAAAAGATAAAAACCCTAACCCGCCAATATATATGTAAATGTGGCTGCTACAGGTGGAGTCACCAGAAAAATCTGAGATGATGTGACATGATTAGTGGAAGGTGGAAACAAGTAAAAAAGAGTTCTGATACACACATTTGTATGAATTGCTTTTTTAGACTTTGCTATTTTGTGAAAAGATCATTCGGGTCTCAAACAGTTGTTTGGATGAAACCATGTGATAAAGTGTAGAGAGGAAATGTCTCTTTGGTGGAACTGAAATTGGCTTAACCGTAAACATGTTCTTTTTATAAACTTATTGTATGTTTAATTATAGTACAATAATATTCTGTAAAGTATAGTGTTCACATCTTAGGTAAGAGATGTAGTGGACTAAAAAGTACAATAGTTCCCTCTGAAATGTATTGGAGTAGAAATATTAGATGACATAAAGTGATAATAAATACTCCAGTTAGTTCACTTGTGTACCCTGCCCATCTAGGGAGACATAAGAAACTTTGGGCCTCACGTTCATGTAAAATAACAGCAGAGATGGCAACTTCAAACACTGTGTGCCTCTGTGTGTGTGTGTTGCATTGCAGGAGTCAGGAGAGATTTCAGTGTGATCCCGACAGTTACAACGGGGCGGTGAGGGAAAACTACAGCTGGTCTCAGGACTACACCGACGTGGAGGTCCGCGTGTTTGTGCCAAAGACAGTTGTTAAAGGCAAACAGGTAAACGTGGTTATTCAACCATCCAACACACATGGAATTATGTTCTCTGTTCACTTAATGCAGGTGAGTCTGATTCATTTTCATTCTCAGGTCAGCGTAAGTCTGCAGACCAGCAGCATGCGAGTGTGTGTGAGGGACGGAGCCAAGGAGGAAACACTGATGGAGGGAGAATTCATGCACAAGATCAACACAGAAAACACTCTGTGGAGCCTGGAGCCTGGAAGCTGTGTAGTTGTGAGTAAATGTGCCACTCACATTCACTTCCATCCCCTTTTTTTTCAACGACCAGCTTTTACAGCTTTAAACTTTGCTCGGCTTCCAGCTGTCACTCAACAAGACCTCAGAGGTTTGGTGGAACGCCGTGTTGAAAGGTGAGAAGGAGATCGACATCAACCAAATTAACCGCGAACGCTCCATGGCATCAGTTGACGAGGACGAGCACGCCGTGTTGGACAGACTCACGTTCGACTACCATCAGAAGCTGCAGGGCAAGCCACAGAGTCATGAAATGGTGAGGACACAGCTCAACACAAACATGAAGCCTATGCTAAGGCAATGCTAGAAAAGAACTAGGTTTTATGCTATGCTGTCCAACCACGTCTGAAATCAAGTGTTTTTTTGTCGTTCAAAGCCACACTCAAGGACAGAGTGAAAAGCTATATACAAACATGTTGTAAGTAGTTTATAACACACTATAATGGAGTTAAAGGCAGATATATGTACATTTCTAGTGTTAATTAATGTACCGTATTTGTCATATTCTTCTATGAAAACATATTTGATATTACAGTATTAGTGTTTTAAACCATTTGTGTCAGTCGTAACCTGGAGAAGTGATAGTTGCCATACAGATTCATTCAGAAACACTTATATCTGCTTGGAAGTACATTATAGTGTGTTATACCTCTTTTACACCAATATTAACAGATATATGTGGATATTTATAATCTCACTAAATGTCACTAAAAAGGCGATTGACTCCTTTCCCACTGCCAGTGGAGGAATTTCAGTTTTTTCCCCCCTGGTGAGTCGTGTTCAACGTGACGAGTGCACAGAAAACTGAGGCGCTCTTTCACCTCGCTGTCTTGCCAAATTAGCACGTTCACCCGGGTGTCTCGTTACACCATCACTGCTGAATGGAGCTGGAGCCGATTTAAAAACCTCTGTCTACTGCAGTCATTAGACCTGGGAGTGGGTCTCGATTGTATCCATTCCCATTGCACGCAAAAGCCAGATGTTAGTGGGTGTAAGTGGGTTTTTTTGACCAGTGGAAAAGTGCCTTTATGAACCATTTATTACATGTTTATGTACCACTTCTAAATGCTAAACATGGGGACGTAAAGTTAGGTGGCACTGCTGTGTGTGAAGGATTTTTCTGGATTATAAGTCATTCAGCCATGCAGATGTGATGAAAGAAAATTAAATGTAAAGAGAGGGAGTGATGTGATTCAACAATGTATTTTTAAAGCACCTTTTAACCAACTGAACCTCCACAATGTCTTTCATGGTGTTTCATAGGGTTATTAAACAGATTTTAATTTTCGTTTTCATTGGAGATGATAATGAAGTGATGGATTTAATGCAGCATCGATATGAGCCATGCATTTGATGTAACTCTGTATTTAAAACATGATGAGGAACAGTTTTTTTTGTAGTCAGTTACAGTTATGTTGACTCACCCCTAGATGGCACTGTGGTCTTTTTATTATCTTAATAAAGAGGTGAATTGTACCCATCTCCGTGTGTCTCCACAGAAAGTGCACGATATGCTGAAGAAGGGCTGGGACGCTGAAGGCTCTCCCTTCAGAGGGCAGCAGTTCGACCCGTCCATGTTCGACATCCCACCCAGCGCGGTGCAGTTCTGAGACACAGCCAAATATCAGCCAAGTATGAACTGGATCCTAGTTTATTTATAGAAGTGCTTGTAGTAAAGACATTTACCTGCTGGTCTGCTGTGTTGGAGGTTTGTCCTTAACCGTAAGAGCAGAACTAAAGCTGCCTATTGTGACGAGGACTTATTATTATACGAAACCTGATAATTCGGTTGACTTTGCCCACTCTACAGTGCCTTGTCTGCCCTACTGAGGTACTGTATTCTTTTTTTTCCCATTTCTATTCTCATAGCCCTGCCCCAAACTGCATTGAATCATCTGTCATTATAACTGGTAGTCACTATTATTTCCATCCTTCTCAAAGTGATATCAGATGGAGCTGTATAATGAAGAATGGTGTAGTTTTAGTCTCTTATTTGCATCTGAACATTTGATAGGCTCGTTTTCTTTCGGTAGGGCTATCAGAGTGAAAACAAAGCAAGAGTAAATTGACGCCTGTTTACCTACAGCAGAATGTCTTGCGGCAGATTCTTTTTTCCATTTCAGCCAATTTCCTCTCATTTCCGCCCTGTTTATATATTTATACATCATAAATATTTTACATTGATTACACACAAATAAAATGAACTTTAAAAAGAAATTCTAATTCTGAATGTTCAGCCAATGTAGGGTCAATCTTCCATGATCGATCCTCGAACACATGATCACCGAAGAGCTGCTCTTCAGACTCATTTGTTCACTACGCAGTGAGCAGGAGGAAGTGACTTGGTCGTGAAAACCCTTAGTTTACCAGGTTGTCAATGTTAACAAGTTATTTATTTTGATCCAGATCCTTGATACTAGCTACTACTAAACCCTCATCGACGGCTGCAGAGGTCTGCCAGTCGTGATGAGTTCAGCTCGACAGTGAGTTTTTGCCTTGTGTGAGTCCCGATGAACTAATCCACAAGAACAAAATAAGCAATGACCAGTGGAAAGGCTCATTATAAAAATTTGGTAAAAAATGTGAAGCAGAGGGCAATTTTTTACAACTTGACAACCCATGCTCTGAAAAAATGGTGAGCATTAGCAATTAACTACTAGATGATTTTTTACTCCATAATAAACTCCTTTTTAAAGTATGTCTGCTTAGACAACAGTGCCGAGGGTAAGGGGTTAGGTAAAAAGAGACTTTGATTAAAGAAAACAATTACAAAGAGGTACAAGAAACTAGAACTACTGCCCTGGGACAGTATGCCTCCAACATCGGTGCAGTTTCAGTCTACAAACATTTTGTTACCAGACTAAGGTCACTTTGACCCTTGACCACTGAAATCTAATCAGTACATTTTTTACAAGTGACAACTGGGCAAAATCTGAAGAAATTCCCTGAAGTCAGTGTTGCGATATGTTCAAGAGGCTAAAGACATTTTTTGTGAGGCCAGTTTGACTTTGTTGGTATTAGTGAGCCTCATGTTAGATCCTCAGTCAGTTACTTAGAGGAGTTTTTGATTGTTGAGTGTTACCAGCAGAGATTTTTATTTATTTTCCTACTGACTATTCCTGACATGCCATATAAGTCTGAAGGAGTTATTCAAGTTCTGAGGTTTCTTTTCAGATGGTACGCTATCCAAGCCCAAGCTACATTTAAAATTTCATTTAAAGAAAAAACAAAAGAAGCAAAGGCATTCTTAAGATAAGACAAAAAGTTTTTTTGAGGTCACCGTGATGAAATTTGTGAAACAAAATCTAATCTGCTTGTCTTTGAGTTTTAGTAAAAGTGCGTTCCAGATTTGAAGAAATTTCCTTGAGGTGTCCCTAAGATGTTCCATTCATAAGATCAAAAACATACTTTGTGAGGCCACAGTGACTTTTGACCTTTGGCTACCAAAATCAAATCAGTTCATTGTTGAGTCTAAGTGAATGTTTGTATCAAATTTGAATAAATTCCCTCAAGGTGTTCTTGAGATAATGCTTTCACAATAACTGGACAGACGGACGGACTGGCATGGAGGCATGAAAACCCACAAATTCGAAATTGTGTACGTTATCTCCCTTGAGCATGATTTTTTCTTTCTGTTCCTTTCATGGACCTTGATTACAAATTATTTCCTTAAGTTCCTTAAAAGAAACTTTACTCTTAGCCAAGTCTCTTCCTCAGTAAAGTCCAAGCAAAGACAATGCTGTTGTACTGTTTTCACTCCAGTTGTCTTCTCCTGTATCTTCCTGTGTAAACCCTCATAGTGCTGGTGTTTTATCTCTAAATTCAGCTCAGCTCTCATCCATCGTTCCACTCAGAAAATGGAAGGGATGAGTTGATTATTTCGAGATAAATGAGAGGAGAAAAAAAGAAGATGATGGAAAGACAGAAACGCAGAGTGAAGTAACCCTGGGACACTGTCGCCTAATGAAAACCTTGTATTTCCACAATTTAATGCCAGAGGCAGCATTTGAAAATGGCCTCCTCTGAATGTTTGTAAATATAAAGTTCAGATCGTTGCCACTTACTCATTGATCAGAATTGATTAGTTTCCATCTTTGTTGGAAGGCCTTACAACTTAAATAAAATGAAAAAAGCCTTCAGAGGGTCAATGCATACCTTATGCACATGTTCTACTATAATGCATATTGATGTCATTAATACCATTTAATGATGAATGATTGGTTAATCTAAATGTGCTGCAAATAGTGTCAGTTGCAAAAGTTAATGGAGACACTTCATGAAGATGTAACTTGTTGAACCTTCCTTTGGGTCTTTTATCTTCACCACCTTTTCAAGTGCTGGACCTGTAGGAATATGTCAAAATGCTCTGCTGTCGGGTCCACAGAGGAGCACACAGCTTTACATGGACCCCCCAGTCCCAGAGGAAACAAGAGTAAAGTAGATTTAGTTTATTTATCCTGGCAGGTTAACGTCCCAGCTACAGTGGGTCAGGATCTGATGGTCTGTGCAGGGGTTTAAGTGTCTTTGCCCGCTCTTCAACCAGTCGATGAGGCGTCTCCACCAGCTGCAGGAGAGCTGCACCGGCACAACTGTAAAGTTTTAATTCTGTCACATTTACTGGTTTTGACTCTAACATCAGGCTGTGGTAAATAAAAGTTCAAGGAAAACTTTTGTTGTTCATCCTTTTTGTCATATACTAAACATCACTCTCAGGGTTCCGTCTACTTGAGGCAGCAGTGTTGCACTAACGCCACTTTCATTCAGAGTGTTGCATGAAATAATAATGTTGAATAATTAAAGTATAGCCCTCCCAACACTGTTCGCTTACAAACTGTGTTGTGCAGACAGATACCACTGTTCACTGTAATATACTGGTGGTGTGTCAGTCATGTTTGTATGTATGGTATATATATATATATATATATATATTGCTGTTGTGTCCAACATAAAAAACACTTTACGTTTCACTGATGCCAACTTTGCCAAAGTCTTGTTGTTGGCAGCATAATATTGATATGGTAAATCTGGAAATACTGTCCAGAGATATTTTATATTAAATAGTAAAAACAACACAATCCACACAGGAATTTATTTGGGGTGCCCCCCTGTGGATTCGGGTTGAGATACTGATAATGGACTTCAACATCCCTGGTCCGTTGCATTTCATCCCCCTTTTAACTTGCTTAGTGTCATCTTTGTGTTGTCATTTCTAATAAAGCCATAATAACGATGGTATGGCGTGTATAAGGCATATTACAACAGCAGACGTATATGTGAGTATAATACGCCAGGGACATACCCCTCGTCAAAGTGGTGCACCACAAAGAAGTGGCAGGACGCAGTGGTATGCTGGAGGACAGTGGTATCTGCCAGTGATACAGGAGTGACAAACTGTCAGTGAATCACACACAGCATCAGGGTGTCATTAGTAACAACTGGTTGATGCTGGTGAGAAGCTGTTTCTGTCAAGCTTCAATTATACTTCCTTTGAAACAACTGTGGACACAACAGACACGTAGCTGATCATGTTCTTCTTCTACTTTCCAGTCCACATGGAACATGAGCAGTTGTGCTCTTGATATTGATTACTTTTAAAAGTATAAAACAATGTGAGCATGTGATACAATGCATGGCAAGAATGTAGCATAGAAAGTATTTACTGATATATGTCGTGGAGTAAAAGTGAAAAGTACCGGAATATATATCTACTTCAGAAAAGTAAAGATACATGAAACATTTACAATGCAATACATTAACTAAGTAAATGTATTCTGTTCTACTAGAAAGACATGTTTTGACTGCTTGGAAACAATTTGGACAACTTTTATTAAAACACAAAAAATACCTCTTTTACAACAATATTAGTGGGAATATTCAGCTTTATTTATGAAAGTAAACCCACAAAAAATCATTAAACAAACAAAAAAATGCATATGCAAATATAAAGAGAATTTCAAAAAAGGCGATTGACTCATTTCCCATTGCCAGAAGAGGAGTTTTCCTTTCTGATGTTCCATGGTGAGTCATGTTTGACGGCTCTAATGTGCTGTAAACTGATCAGCTCTCTCCCCTCGCTGTCTTTCCAGAGTTGCATTTTGCACTATACACAGATACAAATCGCTGTCGGATGTTGTTTCCAAGAAGTCAAAATCACTAAGTACACCAATGCTCAGAGGTTCATTGATAATGTCCCACAGAAAAAGTGCAGCGTCAGTGTCAAGATAGGCAGAAAAGCTGTTTTCAGACATGTCCTCAGGAGGAACTCCAAAGATTTGGTTCCGGACTTTCTCCGCAGTTTGTCTTTTACATATGTACAACGCAATGGGGGGGGGGGGTTCTCTGCTCAGATGCATTCACAACAACAACAAATCTTCAGCAGGATTCAGGCGAGGGGTAGAGCAGCAGGCAGAGGCAGGATGTAACCTATTAATTCTGCTATAGACATCAAGTGTTTCTGTTTAAAGCACATTGACACCAGCATCGGCTCTTATCACCACAAACTCTCTTAACATCTTTGTGTCTTCTTACTTTTTCATCCGGAGATAGTTGTTTTATTTTGGGGTTTTCTGCGTTTTTGTTCGAGGCATCATCCACATGCCCACTCGCTTGTGGGGAATCCTACAGAGGATCTCCTGCTGTATTCTCACATCGACTCTGCTCAACTTTCTGTGTACTTTATACCATGGGACCAGGAGGAGAGAAGAGCAGAAAGTCCAGAGGCTCTCCCATACACCTATTCTGGAGAAACCCTGGAGGACCTCCTGAGTTCACTGCATGTTTCAAAGCAGCTATAAAGATCAAGAAGAAACGTGTGCTTTCACCTGGGTGTAATGCTTCCATCATTGCCGATCGGAGCTGGAGCCGATACAAACCTGTGTCTACTGCAGAGTCATTTAACCGGGGAGTGAATGCCGATTTGATCCATTCCCATTTTGCAGACAAAAGGAGCTAAAGTGAGGTTGGTGGGGGCCCCAACAATAGATTTTTCCCCGCGGCCCCCTGACAGGTAAATCCGGCCATGTCCAAATGAAACTACTGTTTCATTGTTTCTTGTTTTTGGTAAAGTGGACATAAAGAAGGCCCTGCTGCGGACTGCTTTCTCATGAAAACCTAAACATAGACTCTGCACAGGCTGCTCGAGTTAGTTACAAGTGAGGTAATTACATTATCGGCTGCAGGCTCCACATTTTATGATTTATAATGACGTGTAATCAAATGCCGGCTCCCCCGCACTCTTCAATCAGAGCCCTCTCTGCCTCGGATTCCACCTGTTCTTCATTCCTTCTTTCTTTTCTTCTGCTGGGGGAACGCGTCATGGGATGAGCTCACGTTGCCATATTGTGCGGTATTTAACGAGTCCGTCCTCCTGCATCTACTGCTACCAGAGGTGGGACCGTGTGTGTGTTACGGTGTGTGAGTGAGTGTGTGTTTATTTCAGTGTGTGTTCGTTTTGGTGTGTGTGTTTCAGTGTGTGAGTGTTACAGTGTGTTTGTGTTGCGGTGTGTGAGCGTGTGTTTGTGTGTGTGTGTGTGTTGCAGTGTGTGAGCGTGTGTTTCAGTGTGTGTGTGTGAGCGTGTGTTTCAGTGTGTGTGTGTTGCAGTGTGTTAGTGTGAGCGTTACAGTGTGAACGTGTGTTGCACTGTGTGTGTGTTGCAGTGAGTGTTTCGGTGTGTGAGCGTGTCTTTATGTGTGTGCGTGTGTGTGTTGCAGTGTGTGAGTGTTGCAGTGTGTGAGCGTGTGTTACAGTGAGTGCTTCAGTGTGTGAGCGTGTCTTTCTGTGTGTGTGTGTGTGTGTGTGTTGCAGTGTGTGAGTGTTGCAGTGTGTGAGCGTGTCTTTATGTGTGTGTGTGTGTGTGTGTGTGTGTGTGCTGCAGCTGAACCACTCAGCCGCCCGGAGGTCTGAGGTGGGCGGAGACTGAGCCCGAGGTCCTCCCCGTCCGCAGCGACGCACCGCGCATTTCGGACTCGGCACCCGCACCCGTCCGAGGAGGAAGCATCATGGCTGCGACCACTTGTACACGCTTTACTGACGAATACCAGCTGTACGAGGAGCTTGGCAAGTAAGGCGCTGTTCCGTTATACGCTATTGTGAGTCCCCTGCATGCAGCCTGACCCCACAGAGCAGGAGGGAGGGTCTGCACATCCGCGCTGATGGATGCGGCTCCATCCCTCCAAAACAAAACGCACGCTGGTCCGGGGCGCTCGTGCATGTACAGTCAGCCTCTGAACCACGATTGTTTGGCTTCTCTTTGCACCAGCGGACTTGTTTCAATGCAGGAGCCATCACACAGTAGTTGGAGATTTGACATGAAGATGGGGCTGCATGAGCCAAGGAGCACTTCTGGGCTCACTCCCCTCCTCCTCCTCCTCTTCCTCCTCCTCTTCTTCCTCCTCCTCTGTGGCCACAGGCTCATTAGGGACAAACAGGGCTAATATCAGGGGGGAGAGCTGATGGGTCGGAATTAAGCTCCCTCATCACCATCATGGCTTTAATCACAGTGGCTCCACAGCTTTGGAGAGAAGTCAGATAATAGAGCTGCTGCCCCTGATCTGCTGCAAATCTAACCAGGTTGGTTTTGTGATTAAAAAAGAAAGAAGGAAAGAAAAGAAAAGAAGGCAATGAATAGAGAGATTGGGGATGTGTGGCCCCTAATAGGATGCAGACAAATTGAGAGAGAGTGAAGTGGCAAAGGGTGCCACAGTGGGTAGATGCGAAGTGGACTCAGTGTCTCTGTCAGGTTGTGCGTGGGTAGAGAGGATCTCTCTGCAGTGTTTGTCTCACAGGAACATGTATTCCACAGTCTCCCTAGGGGGAAAAACAAGTTGGTTTCACTTGTCAACCTCTGTGGATATTTAATTTTTACTGGCTGCTCTGATGCCCCTCTGTGATGGCGGTCATATCCAGCCGTGTGTGTGTGTGTGTGTGTGTGTGTGTGTGTGTGTGTGTGTGTGTGTGTGTGTGTGATAAATTAAAGACAATAGAGTTGCTGGAGCAGCAGCAGCTGCCCTTACTGATAACGGAGCCTTATTACTGTTTTGTCTGTGTTGTCACTTTCTGGTGTGTGTGTGTGTGTGTGTGTGTGTGTGTGTGGTGCAGTAAAGACTGGAGGATATCATTCTGAGCAAGCATTAAGAGTCCGAGGTCTTTTGGGATTGGGCCCCAATTAACATTAACAGAAAAATAATCAGACATTTTTTGATAGTCAATTAATATCCAAGATTATTTGGGGTGGCTGTGGCTCAGGGATTAAGAGGGTCACCCACCAACCAGAAGACCGGCGGTTTGATCACCGTCTCCCCCTGACAGCTGTGCCAGCAGTGTCTGAGAGCTTCTTCCACCTCTGCATAGAAGTCATTTATCAATCAGAAAGGCCAAATATTCCCCACATTCAGTTTCCCAACTGTAAAAAGGTGCCTCTTTTTATTCCAGTGTTGAAAAAAAACTTATTTTAGGTTACTCAAAAGATTCTCGCAAAGACTGCTTCACTGACGTAGAGTTGGACCCCTACTACAATGTTGGACTCAAGATAGACAGTTGTAGCACAGTAATGTGCAGCAATTTATTTTTGGCCTGTGGAGGGCAGTGGACACGAGCTATGAACCAATATCCGTATATAAAGATGGATGACATCGTCACTTCACGCTCCCACTGTTCAACGTGAAGCGAAAACATCCTAGATACGGGCGCTGCCATCTTGCGCTGGTGATGTCATTTGAAGTCTGTGATGTTGTGATCATGGAGCGGAGCCACAGTATCGCGGCCCCACCCACACATCTTCCTGACCAAACGCTGTCAATCATGACTTCTCACCCCCCAATTTATCAGAAACATGACACACTTGAACATACATGAGTGTGATAAGAACGATCTAAAATGATGTGTACTTTGACTATTTAGTTTGATCCATGTCCCAAATGCTAACATGGAGGAGGTGGGGATTATAACGTATATTGCAGCCAGCCAGTTTTGGCTTCTTTTTTGAGGAGGTGTCATGTCATCCATCCTTATGCCCACATAAATAAAAAATGGAAGTAACAGCTGCTCATATCCATATTTACCAGTGTAAGAGCACAGTGTGGAGTTTCATTTTGTCTGTGTCCAATATTCACTCTCTTTTAGCTCTGTTTTGGGTCTCCACCAGCCCCTGACAAACTTTGAAACAGTGTCATTGTTGCCCCTTGTGGCCATTTTGGGAGAAGCATACACTGCAATTGGTGTAATCATCAAGTACCAGTGGGTGTTTCCCATCCTATGGCCTCAGGGTCAGTGGAACACACGCAAGATCAACTATACATTTACATTCTTATTTCTAAAACCTAACCTTTTTGAATGGACATTACACATTTGCTCAGTGGCTACACTTGAAAATTTGGTTCATAGTGCTAATAAGAAACGATGGCGAATATAAAAGATTCGATGGGGCATTTGTTACACTCAGCTAATCAGCGGGTTCTGGATCCAGATCCAGCCCCCCCTCCTGACTCCCACCTGCCCTGCAGATAACCTGTCATGTCGACGCTCCGCTGCCTTCTCTACCACACGGCGGAAGTGTCAGCGAGTGTCATGCTTACTCACCCTCGTCTCCTCATAATGTATGCACGCTGGAGAGCTTGTGAGAGGCAGGGGCTCTGAGGGGGCGTGTGAGTGTTTCATTGCGTAACAATACTGAGGTGAGATAAAATTAGCTCTGAGAAATGACAGAGGTGGCTATTTCTGCTTGTCTCTGTTGGGTTTGATGAGCAAACGTGGCCTTAAAAAACTCTAGAGAACACTCTCACACACACACACACACACACACACACACGCGCGCATGCACACACACACTTAACTTAAAATACCTATTCTTGAAATGCTGTCCTTCCTCTAATTCCTACCATCCGATCACACCTGCTTTTCAGACATTATTCATGTCACTGAGATAAGAAGTGTGTAGAGCCTCAACAGGGGGCGCTGTTTCATGGCTGTTATGTACGTATAGAGAAGGGAAAGCACTTGTTTTTCTGACTTGGGAGTTTTTAACAGCTTTATTCATTTCCCACCCACACAAACGTTTTAGTCACACATACAGCTAAATGAGCTTTTCTCTTATTTGTAGCAGTTTGTTTCCAGGTGACGCCCGGTACAGACATACAGCGTGTAACAACATTTGAATCAATGTATCAATGTGTATCTGTGTTAATACTGGATTTACTTTGATTTAAGTACCAGAGGTTGTGCATTTGCGACAGTTTGTTCACATCTCATTGTATCTGTTTGAATTTCAGACATTTTTGAACATAGCAATAATTCCTAACATCTGGCTTTCGTCTGCAATGGCAATGGCTACAATCGGAATTCACTCCATTAACTGACTCTGCAGTTGATGCAGGTTTTTATCGACAGTGATTGAAATGAGACAACCAGGTGAATGTGTTGATTTGGCAAGACAGCGGGGTTAGAGAGCACCTCAGTATTCGGCAATGGGAAAGGTGTTAATTTGCCTTTCCAGCAGGTTTACCCACATTACTAAACCAGCATATACCTTTTGTTTTGGTATAAAAAGAGGTGTAAGTGTTACAGACAGAGACAAAAAGAGGAGCTGCATTATGGACATTATGAGGAAAGTGATGGGTTTTCTGAACATAAGTAATTTAAAATTATGAACCTGAATATCAGCCTAAATCAGTTAAATTCAGTGTTGTTGGTGTGGTGCCAAGTAACAACATACATGATATATATAATATGTCTCCTTTAAATATGTCTGCCTGTACTTTGGGCATTGTGAGTGGGAAACAGTCAGTCTATCTTGTACTACAAACGCCTTACAAAGTCTTGAATTAAGCTTGGTGATCCCTGCAGAAACCTTGACATAAGTTCTTGCTAATATCGACACATTATGGATCCAAACTACTGTACTTAGCAGTAGCAGCAGTGCTCCATGTATTGCTCTCTTGCAGCATTCTCACTTGTAGTGTAAAACATGCCCAGTAGTCCTAAAAAACATAACTGTGTATGGAAATCAAGAGAGGAAATTAAGATCTTTGTGATTTAAGTGTAAGACATTTGATTACCTTCTAAGACCTTCTTACAACCTGCAGATAGCCTGCAGGTTGTAAGAAGGCTGACTGTCAAAATTTGTCATTTTATTAAAAATTCTTATGTTTTTGTTGATTTATTTTCTGTTTTGCTTTCATAACCTAGATGCTGGGCAGATTTCTGAGCAAACAGGCCTAAAAAGTTTAACTGTAATTGTGATGGAAGTTTCCTGGAAGCTGTTGAAAGGAGAACTCAGGCAGAAGATTTTATTGTAGACTTGATGCATCAAGGAGACCAGAAGGTGAAACAATATGCAAACGCTAACAGAGTAACATGAGCAATTGTCACCTCCAAGTCTGAAGATGTCTCCCACAGCATTCCCATAAATCTTCCTCTACTTGCATCACCCATTCTAACAGCACATCCATGAATGGCTGCTGTCACTCTCTATGTTACATGTAGGTGTTCGCATCCTATTGTATAATTAAGCCTAAAGTATGCATTCATAAATCACATTGTGTACTTACGTCTTGCCACTGGTGAAATACACAAAAGAGTTGGAGTTGGTGCCTCTCGGTCTGGGGCATATGAATAAGATATGAAAGTCCCTCAGCGTAGACACTACAATGCACTGTTGGTTGGCCCTTTGTCTACAACCTGAATTTGGCACTGCAAAGAGAGACGGGAGTATCTGTGGAAGAGACAGGCTCTATTCTCCTAATGGAGTTGTGCAGATGTAATGTGGGGGGATGTTCAAATTTTCCTTCACAGCAATATTCTGGATTGTAATGTCATGACGGTTTGTTTGTTTCTGTCTTTTCCCTCTTTATATTGGGTTTCCCTCCCTCTCCCTGCTGCCCCACTCTGCAGCTGGGCTTAGCTCTAAGGTTAAGTTATGGACATGTGCATAGAGACAACTGGCTAGGTTAATGTTGAGGCAGGGGTCAGGTTAAACATCTGAGAAAATGAATGGTTCGGGATAAAGTTTGGTTTAGCCATGTTAAGGTAAGGGGGAAACCATGGTGGACCCCTGAGACAAAGTGACCCTTTAATACTTGGGGAGTGTCAGAAATGATTTGTTGATTAATGGATAGGTTGTTTTGATATGATTTGATTACTCATTTTAATAAAAGTAACTGTTACCAGCCTCTCAAAACATGACTACTTTATTTATAGTTTTCTTTGTTATTAAACTCAACATCTTTGGGGTTTTCGACTGTTGCTCAGACAAAGCAAGAAATATACATTGACTTAGCTCAGGGATTAATCACGTCAGTTTTCACTTGATTCTGTTATTTCATATACTGAACAATCAATTGATTATTAAAGAAAATAACTGGAGAAATACAACCTTGGACCAGTTTTCTGTGTGTTAATTACTTGACAATGCAAATTCGCAACCACAAAAATACACTTAAAACAGATTGCATCTTCAAGAAATGCCCACAAGACGGAGAATGACGGACCTGATACTGTTGATGCTCCTTTTCTGTGGTCCAATTTCTATGAAATAAGAAAGTTGGTTGGTGATCCAGCCTTCCATTGAAAAACGCATCATCAGGGAAACAGACTTTGACACCAGACTGACGTATATCAGGCACATTGATGATTATCAGGCCACATTGATGTTTATCAGCATGCAGATGAGGTTGGTTTAAAGCCAGAGAGGACAACAATGAGGTCAGTCTGATAGCTGAGATGTGCCTTTTGATGCTGACAAAGCTCATATGGCAGCTGACCCGTCTCCTCCTCCTGTCTCCTGTCTTTGTTTCCCAGGGGGGCCTTTTCAGTGGTGCGCCGCTGTGTCAAACTCTGCTCAGGCCAAGAATTCGCTGCCAAAATCATCAACACCAAAAAACTCTCGGCCAGAGGTAAGAGGAAGAAAGTCCCAAGTGCAACACAGATGTTTATCCCTGTTCAATGGTTGTATGTGTGTTTTCTCAGTCACAGGCAGAAGCAGAGACATCCTGCGGGTTTTCATCATTATGTGTGTAGTGTGTATGTCCCAGATCTGAAGGCTCACATTAGCATATTTTAGCGCTTGTTTGATTCCAGCGTGTGAAGCCTTCTCGTCTGTTCCTCGGAGAGAGGCAGATGATGGTTGCAGTCAGATGCTCCGTCGAATCCTCGGCGAGAGACAGGATCCAAGCATCAAAAAGGATGTTTAGGAAAATCTACATTTTCCTCAACAGATTATAACTAGGAGACGTCAAAACAACGAGTGTGCCGTCGGGTTTTCACACTCTACCACAGAGCAGTTGGTAATGCAAAGTGTCCTTGACATTGCTTCTTGCTTTTAGACATAACGTTATTACCAGTCGCAGCATCGTGTTTTTGATAGTCAGTCGTTTTCTCCCAATTATCAAAAACATTAAAAACGCTTTAGAAATCATTTAAAAACAGCAACAAATATATAATTACTGTTAAGGAATGGGATCATGGGTGTGGCCAGCCTGGATCGCACAGCACCAGTCTCTTTTCCCTTCCTGCTGTGCATTTGACCTCCGAGGACAATCATTCAGCTGTTTGTGGTTTGACATGATGGATACAGATGTCAGGTTAAGAATAACTGTGATACTGTCAATCAGATAAAAAGCAGATAGAAGACAGATGTCTGGATCCTTCCAATACTCTTCTCATCTGGATAAACCCTCAGCTCAACTGGATCTCCTCCCAGCTTGTTTCCTTTTCCTCATTCGTGTCTCCTCTCCTCTCCTCTCCTCTCCTCTCCTCTCTGGATTTAGTTAAATTGGCATCTGGGACAAGTAAAGCCCTCAGGCCATTGGCTGTTTATGTGCAAGACACATATGTACATAAGTGTGTGTGTGTGTGTGTGTGTGTGTGTGTGTGTGTGTGTGTGTGTGTGTGTGTGTGTGTGTGTGTGTGTGTGTGTGTGTGTGTGTGTGTAATAACCTTGAGAACAGTTATAACTTTAATCTAGTCCAGGGGCGGGAACCTCTTATCAACCAAGGGCCATTTCAATTCTTATAAGACCAAGGACCATACAAAATAATTGAACACATATATCCCACTGATCTCTCTAATGAAGGCTGGAACTGCTTCTCTTCTGTGAGGAATCTGATGTCAGATGGTAGTGATGTTGATGACAACAGAGACGAGGGCTGATTTTAGTCTAAACTAATCCGGATCTTTGTTAGAAACAGTTCTTCGAGACAAACTGACGCTTTGGAACAATTTTACCTCGTCTGATTCCAGCAGCTTCACTGCAGCGTCAAGGCTCCTTCACACGCCGACTGAATGAGGTGAAGCGTTCAACTCACTCACCAAACCTGACTGCAGAACATTGTCTCCGTCAGAATGTTTCTTGTTGGACACCAAACTCTGCAGAATAGCATTATTACTCAATCAGTTTGACACAATTTCTGCTATAATTATGCTGAGATGGGCATTTTTCATCTCTACTACTGTGTCCTTGTAAAAAAGACACACTGGCTTGTTTTTACTCAATAAAAAAAGGAAGATAATTTGTCTCTTTTTCGTGGGAATTGCGACATTCGGCATCTACTTTTCTTCTCTTGACCGTCGCCATGCCTGTCAGAAATGATATGTAACAGTAACATATGTGTTTTGTTCACCCTGACTGTGTTAGACATGTTAGTCAACCTTTTTTATAATATTTTCTATTATCGCAGAAAAACTATTTGCTATCAGGAGATACTTTTGTATTTCTGAGTTGCTTGTTTTGTATTTATAAATTGCCTTGTGGGCCGGATTAAACTGTCTCATATGTTCCCCACCCCTGATCTATACAAACTTAAATATGGTTTTCATCATGGTATCGTTTGATTTCACTGAATTGTTTTGAAAAGGTTATTCCCTAAAAATAATCTATTTGTAAATTCACTTCAACCAAACCAGCACCAAGCTGCCTCTTCATTTGTTTCTCTAAATCTGAGACATGGTTGTAAGATGCTGGTGTGACTGTCTTGTAGACCATCAGAAGCTGGAGAGAGAAGCCCGCATCTGCAGATTGCTCAAGCACTCCAACATCGGTGAGTGTTGCCTCGATCAGAGGATCACAATCTTTCTGTCGTCTTAGAAAAAACAAAGAGTGACCCCTCATCATTAATACATCATGATCTTTTACTGTTCATTATATTCCAAGCTCTGCAGCCAAACATCCGACCCATTTGTCAGAACTTAAGCAACAGTGTTGGCACAATCTTTCTCAACAATGTTTGATTTATGTTGTAAGATAAACATCACAATTCTGTTTTTATTTTATTTCCTAAAACAGATTCACATTGAACATTGCGAAATCAAAGAAAGTGCAAGAAATAGTGCATTTCTTAGGGATTAACTACAGTGTGTGTGTAGATGACGATGAAGGAACACGCCGTCGAGTTAAAAAGTGAAGGTCACTGCTGTGTTTTCAACGCACGATTTCTGTCAAGTTTCACTGAAGTCAGTATGAAATCTGTGTGTAGCTACAGGTCCATCACTGTGCTGTGTGAATGTCACCATTTTAAAATGCTGTTATATGACCCTGGCAGAGATTCATTGTTGAAAACAGGATTATAAAATATCACCACCATTTCCCTTTAAAACAGAAACAATGTGATATGTTCTTTTAAAGGTAACAACAAATATCATCCCCCAAAAGAAAACGATATTATTTTTAAGCTTGTCTCTCTGTTTCTCTTCTTCCTTCTTTCTCTTCCCCTCCCTCCAGTTCGTCTCCATGACAGTATCTCGGAGGAAGGCTTCCACTATTTAATCTTTGACCTGTGAGTTTGAGCTTGGTTTCCTCCTCCTCCTTCCTTCCTTCCTTCCTTCCCTCCTTCTCCAACCCCTTAGCTCTCTTTCTTTCCTTTGCTGTGCGGTGCTGCTCTCCCTCCTCCTCCTCCTTTATCCCTCATCCTTCATCCTCCTCCCACTCCCCTAGTGCTTCATTTTCCACTCCCTTCCTTCAACCTGTCTTCTCTAGGCTGCCTTACTTTCTCCCCCAATATCCGCATTCCCTTCATTTCTTCTCTTCGTCTTCACCCCCTCCTCACTTCCAAGGCAGTTCCCCCATTACATAACAGCCCAACCCCGCCTCACCTCCTCCCTCCCTCCTTCCCCCCTTGCAGCTCCTACTTAAACACACACACACACACACACACACACACACACACACACACACACACACACACACACACACACACACACACACTCACACACACACACACACGCACACTCTCACACACTCACACACACACACACACACACACACACACACACACACGCACACATATGGAGAGAAACATCCACACTCTCCCGTACTGGAGCCAGTCTCCATGGCAACCCACTTGGAGTGAATCCTGCAGCCGGGGGTTTCCCCCTAATGAGGACATCCCCCTCCTGTCTCTCTGTGTGTGTGTGAGTGTGTGTACAAGTGTATATGTGTGTGTGTGTGTGCTGCCAGAGTGAATTTTTTTCCTCAATTCTACATTTTAACCTCCATCTTTACATTTCTCAGGGTGACAGGAGGGGAGCTGTTTGAGGACATTGTGGCTAGAGAATACTACAGTGAAGCAGATGCCAGGTAAACACCCATGAATCTCATCTCTACTCGTTTTCTTCATCCCCTCCATGTGTCAGTCCTCCAGCCTCTGCAGCCCTCCAGCAGCTCTGAGCTGGACTCCTCTCATTAGTGCACACAGACAAAATTTGACACATTGTTTTTGGCGTTGCAAGCTCCAGTTCTGATGGATTGTTGCTTAACACTGCTTTTTTCTGTGGACTGAATTGCAAATTGAGGTCGAGCAGTTTTCCCTGGAGTCAGAATTTTACAGACAGATGGAAACATACACATGCATGAAATGCACACACGCCCACATGGTAGCCCCCCCAGGAGGTAGACTTAAATCAATTTGACTGTGGAGGCGGTTTGTGGGGGCGAGAGAGAGAAGAAAAGAAGGGGACAGGAACACTAAAAGGAGGAAGGATGAGAGCTGCAGTAAAATGAGGAAAAACATTTTTGTCTCCAGCTGGTTTTAAATAATTTTATCTCTGACTCCTGGTCACATCTTTGGGCTATAAAAGACCTTTTAAACACTATGGCCTTTGAACATAAAATTACCTAAATTGTGGGTTGTTTACCAATCATCAAGCAAATGATGAATCAGTAAGGAAGCAGTGAGTCTACACACACTTATTATTGAATGTAAAATAAAATCATTTAAATTAACTCTAAGTCATTTTTCTTGTTGTACTAAGCATGAAAAGCATTGTCTGTATCTATTTTAATTATTTAAAACTAAATGTATTACAGGTGTAAGTATAATATTTTTTAAATGTTGGTAAAACAGTATTATTAGGGAAGTGTGTTCCTTGAGTTTACTGTGTTTGGAAAAAAAAAGCTTGCTTGCTTGTGTAGCATTATCAATTTAGTGCATGCGTTCTCAAGTCTCTATTCTGTTTGTCTCAGTAGGTTCAACCTTTATGAAAAATATGCTAATATATGCAAATATAAAGATTCATGAGATTACAGATGCAGATGGGGTAAAGTAGGATTTGTTTTGCTTTTTGCTAGCAGGTCACTGTACCTAGGTTTCCCCCTGGAAATCTGCTATCTCTGTGCCCTTTTTGTGGGGTTGTAGAGGCGTTTCTTTTTATTCTCTGAAGAAGTTACAGCGATATCTGCCAATCACATTTTTATGCTACATGTAGTAGACTGTATACACTACAAACGTATCCTATTTTTATAGTTAGCATTAAGGATGTGGACCAAGAGATGTCAGTCAAACTTCAATAAAGGGTTTGTGCAGGGCCTTAAGGCAGCTAAAATGTGTACTACATTTAGAATTGTCAACATTTAGAACTAATAAAGTTTATGACACTCATCCATTGTATTTGGTGGATGTGAAAGTTTCTACTGGTTACAAAGACCTCTTCCACAGCGCTTTATTCTTTGTCCTTACGTAATACATTCATGATTTCTCCACGATGTTAATGTACATTTTTATGCAGATGATTTATATACCAGAGCTCTTAATGTTGTCGTTGCAAATCTTACAACACATAAAAATACCAGCTGTTTTCAAGGTCACTGAAGAGTATTTCATGGCTACGTTAGTCTGCACTCAGCCATCTTATCTTTGTAACTCTAGTGTGAAAGCACTGCATATTCTAAATCTGCTGAGAATTGTTACTCAGTATTTCATTTGGGACAGAGTGACAGCAAATGTTTTATTTTGATAATATATGATGAAAATACATTTACTGGTGTGACCACCATGGACCACAGGTGTCACTAAATATGATTTGTGATCAATGTTGTAAATTGTTGCTCTGACTGAATCTTAAGTATTATTTAGGGGGAATTAATGCAGATTATCTTTTAAAATGCCTCGTACCACCCATGGGACAGTGGCCTTTGGTTGCGCTCTGTACTTGACTCAGTCCTCACACAACCGTGGCAAAGTCTACATTCAGATCTTCAGTCTCCTGATTCCTCTGTAACGCTGGTTCTGACTTCTTGGTTGTATGTAAAAGGCTTTTCCTCCAGGAGACCAGGATTATTATGACTAACCTTTGGTACCTGGCAACAGGTTTAAAATGGGGATAAATCGTGCTTCATGAATTTAAATGAGGCAGGATTTGTTACACTGGCACTGGCAAGTGCTACCGTGAAGGTTTTTGTGCTCACACCTGTGGTTTCACACTGAATTTCCTTTCAAAATGTAGGGCAACCAGAATTATAAGAGCCCTGTTGATCATCTCGGTCAGTGTACCGGGGATTTCTGTATTTTCTTCTGTATTCTTCAGTTTACTTTCCCAAATATTGTCTTTCATCCCCTCTTATCTGCTATCACTCTATCCTGTTCTCTTTACATAAATTATGTGTGTGTGTGTGTGTGTGTGTGTGTGTGTGTGTGTGTGTGTGTGTGTGTGTGTGTGTGTGTGTGTGTGTGTGTGTGTGTGTGTGTGTGTGTGTGTGTGTGTTGTGTGTGTGTGTCACTCTATGTGTTTGTGTGTGGGTGTGTGACTAGCATGGCTTGATTACTGTCCAACAGTATCTCGCTGACAGTTGTCCATCTGCACACATGAAATTGCTCGATCCCTCCCTTCTCTCTCCCCCCCTGTTTAACCAATGGTTCACCCAAATTACTCAAAAACATATTTTCTCACTTGTCTGTGATGGTTTCCAGCCATGCCTGTATAGTTTTGGCTTAATGCATCTTCAGGTCTGTAGATATCTGCTTCTCAGATATCCTGCCTCCCCCCGACACAATGGAGGTGAATGGAATGTTGTTTATGGGACTCACAGCATTAAAAATGTTCCCAAAATCGAGGAGATTCAAATCCCAGCTCCTTTCTCACCCCCGCACGACTGAGCAGTCACTGAAGAGGTGTGAAGTGGGTGTGAATGTCAGATTATCGCTTTCAGAGAGTTAGAGAGGTGATCAGACAAGGTCACCCAGAATCAGACATGAGAAAGGTGCCTAGGGAAGCTATCCATCAAGCACCAAGCATTTCTTTAGAAGCCTGATCCCGAGCTGAAGCATTGAGAGCATTGTAGCATGCTGATGTCTGTATTTATTGTTTGCACAGAGCCACTAGCACGTCTGTAGAGTGCAGCTGACAGTGGTGGCATCTAGCGATTGCGTCATTTGACTACCCACACTGTTACATGCCATGCAGGCAGGAGCACTGGTAAGGATGTGATGACCCAGGAGGCAACTCTAAGGAAATTGTCGCTTTTCTGAAATCTGACATGCCAGGACTGTGACGTATGCTAATGAACCTGCTCACCAAGATGCTGCTGGTGTGCTGCTCTTCAACCTTGTTTATATATATGTGCTGTGCTAAAAGTTTAAAGCACTTCCAATGTTAAGCAATCCCATCAGGGAGGCATCTGATTGGTCCCAGATTCATTCTGCAGTGGGAGACATGAAGCCAGAGTCTTACTGAACAGATTTGATACTTTGTACTAGAGCTGGGCGATGTGGAAAAAAGTATTATCACGATCATTTTTTTCACATCAGTCGATATTGATATATATTGCGATATAAATCAAATCACTATTTCCGCTTCAGATGAGATTAGTGGTATGGTATTACCTGTCTTTGTGGGTACAAGCTTTCGACAATTTGCAGTGCACGCTACTCTGCTTCTTATCGGACATTAAATAGCCAAAATATCACCACACTACCGGATTCCTCTGACCCTCCTTTTCAACAATGTCCTCGTCTAGTGAGCCTTGGCCTGTGTCCGTTGGGATGTCTTCTTCGGTAGAGTTTTCAGTAACATTTTCTGTCGTCATTTTCTCATTTATCTCGCTCCTACTCCTGACGTTGTAGTGAGCGAGGCCTCAAGAGCCCAAACATTTACACATGTGCTGCTGCTCCTCCTACACTCTGTGCTGTGTGTGACAACCTAACCCTACGTGGCTGTAACTCTTTCCCAGCCACATGATTGGTTTGGCGCAGGCGCTATTCTCATTATAATTGACTGTTGGTGTTGTCTGTCAGAACATGGATGGAATGAGTTCTATCGACGTTGTATCAACAATGTCTTATATTTCTATCGAGGAAATGTTATTTCGCGTTAATTATCTTTATCGTTTTATCGCCCTGCCCTACTATGGAATTACTTCAACCTCCTCTACTATACTGGAGCTTAAGTATAGTTACAGATGACTAAATGTAAATGAAGAACCATCTTCAGAGACAAGAAGAACATGATCTCAACATCACGGAGTCAGTCTGCTCACATGAAGGGACAGGAGACACAAACTGGAAACTCCACGATGCTCTGAACAACCAACCTGCCAAGAATCTTAAAGGGGACATAGCATGCAAATTCCACTTTGTTAGTGCTTCTACAGGTTAATGTGGGTATCTGGCATGTCTACCAACCCAAAAACTCTGGGAAAAACACTCGTGCGTTTTGTTATAGTTCCTCTAAGTCAGAAACGTCATGCTTGAGCGACTGATTTCGCTTCCTGTGTATTGTGTCGTAACAAGGAACTGGAAGTCTCCTACATGGTCTTGGCCCACCCCCACCTCATCCCCCGTCCCCCCGTCCCCTCGCTACGCCGGGTTTACGGAGGCAGCGAGACTGCGGCAGCGCAGCGCCGTTCCCAAGCGCGCAGCCGCCTGGCTGTTCACACGGGACGAGCATTTCTCCGCTGGTCAGCCCGCGATTCACTCACATGTGGCATTTGTCTGGATCGTTGGGACTGGGAGGCTGCAGCAGCTGCTCGGGAGCGACCGCTCGCTCTCCCGTGCGTGAGCTGGAATTTGTGTCAGCGCCACACAGCCAAGTGTGGAAGACTTCCGCAGTGTTCAGCGCTACTGTAACCCCCGAACCCCGACATTCAACGGGTACAACAACAAGCGGAGAAAGCAGAATCGCGGGCTGACCTTATATATACAGTCTATGGGGCTGACCAGCGGAGAAATGCTCGTCCCGTGTGAACAGCCAGGCGGCTGCGCGCTTGAGAACGGCGCTGCGCTGCCTTCAGCGGTCTTCCACACTGCCAGCTGTGTGGAAGACTTCCGCAGTGTTCAGCTCTACTGTACCCGGGTTACAGTAGTTCCGCCGGGTTACAGTAGTTACGCCGGGTTACAGTAGTTACGCCGGGTACACCGGACGGAAGCGCGGCAGGCAGCGCAGCGCCGTTCTCCAGCGCGCAGCCGCCTGGCTGTTCACACGGACGAGCATTTCTCCGCTGGTCAGCCCCATAGACTGTATATATAAGGTCAGCCCGCGATTCTGCTTTCTCCGCTTGTTGTTGTACCCGTTGAATGTCGGGGTTCGGGGTAAATGATGGTCTTCATAGCCCCCCACCTCTCTTTCTCTCTCTGTCTGTCTGCTTGTGTGCTTGTAGTGGATGGGCAGAGGGGGACATTTAATTATGTGATTGGGAAAATTAAAACTCCAGGACAACAAGGGAATACAAAGTATGGGATGCATATTTGATAATTTATATCATATAAAATATGTAATTTATATCGTTTAAAATCATGGGGAGAGGGGGAGGGGGAGCTGGCTCATTAGCATTTAAAGGAACAGGCACTCAAAACAGGTCACTCTGTGGAGGGCTGTTTTAGACAGGGTAAAAGGGTGCTGTTTGAAATGATCCTTGTGGTATTTTGACCAAAGTATGTTACAGACATTTCATTAAGACCCCAAGGAACCATATCAACTTGTGGTAAAATGGGCATGCTATGTCCCCTTTAAAATCAGTGTGCAGGTGAACTGAAACAAACTGGTGCTGAGGTCACAGCAAATATTTATTTGATTTTGTTAACTGCTCTTTGTATGATGTTAATTGTGAAAATTGTGAAAACTATGAAAAGCACCTTACTTTTAGTGCCTAAAACATTTGTTCGATGCCATTTTAGAACGTAGGACAAGGTGGAGAATGTCTCTTGGACGTTTGAAGGTCTTCCGCACCACTTAAGTCGCCAACCATCAGTAGATGATAGGGACATATCTTCAGTTCTGTTTTAATCCCATGACACCCTCTTCTAAGGCAGACCCACGGCAGGCTGATCAGGCCTGGGTGTATCTCCCTAACATCTTGGGACCCAGTTGGGGTCTTTCCTCCTGATCCAGAGCCACTGGCTGCAGCGTTCTGCAGTCGATGATGTTTCTTTTATGGTCTGGTGCAGGGCTTTTACCGTGGATGCCTAGACCTCTGAGCAACCAGTGGATGTTGTAATGAAACCCTTGCAGCCGAACTATTGTTTTCCAGCCACGTTGTCCTGCCATACATAACTAATAAGCTGTGAGCCCCACAAATGTAATTTCATTCCCTTCCATTATAATTCTGAGATGCAGCAAAACCTGGGAAATAAAACCCAACCTGTCTATGTGGTAAATTAGAAATAAGTCAGGAGATGTGTTTTTTTTGGGTGAACTTACACTTTGTTATTCTCCTCTGACATGTTCCTAAAAACATCCTCCCCCTGTCGACTTTTCTATATGACTGTCTTTATGCTTCCTTACCTTCTCGTGTTCCTTCTCTGCTCCTCACGTTGTTGTTTTGTCTCCACAGTCACTGTATACATCAGATTCTAGACTGTGTGTCTTACACCCACCAACATGAAATAGTGCACAGGGACCTCAAGGTGTGTGTGTGCCTCATAGTGTTGCATTGCCCTGCACCCTCTGCACAAGGGTTGCTTTTTTCTACATGCTTGTGTTTAATTGCTTGTGAGTTAAAAACAATGTGCCTGTGCCTGCTGTCTGTCTGTCTGTCCGTCTGTCCGTCCGTCTCTTTCTGTGTGTCTGCCTGTCTTCAGGTTTTTGCTTCTGGGACTCATGTTGCACTATTTTAGATGGTCTGTACTAGAAGAGTGATTTCCTGTGGGTCCTCAGCAGACAAGAGCGAGCGAGCGAGCGAGTGTGTGAGAGGAGAGTTCAGTGGAGTAACAGCAGAGCAGCATCTTACCTCAGATGCTTGGAAACCTGCTAAATCTTTTTGTCGAAGGCGGCGTTACTGCCGTTCCTGAATAAATTACTCAGGGAAATGTGCAGGTTAGACACAGTGTCTCCCACATGGAACTGCAGCACACTCCCACACTGCCTGTATTGTTTGGCCCTGTCTTGAAAAGAGAAAAAATATCTTCTCCCTTCATAGCACACAGACAGGTTCACTCTTCACATGGTTGTGTGTGTGTGTGTGTGTGCGCGTGTGTGCGCGTGTGTGGCCTCTTTTGAGAGGTGGCTGCCTCTGCATGGATGCTGCTGGGGGTTGAATGTGTTCAGACTAACCTGCTCCCCCTGCTGTTTGCATGCAGTCATTGCATCCAGCAGATCCTGGAGGCCGTGCTCCACTGTCATCAGATGGGGGTGGTACATAGAGACCTCAAGGTGAGTCAAATGCAGGTGTGTGTGTGTGTGTGTGTCTGTGTTTGTCTGTGTGTGTCTGTGTGGGTTGGTGTCTGTGCGTGTGTTGGAAGGGATTTATAGTTGTATTTGTCTGCGTCTGACTTTTGCACTAGATTCTGACGGCTGGTAAGTGCAGCGATATATACTTGAACCCAGCATGTCAGTGCATGTCATGTGAGCCTGATGTATCATTACATGCATGTTTGTATATGATATGTGTGCCTTTATGTTTAAATATTCATTTGATTATAAGTATTTTATTCTTGTGTTTTTTTCTCCAAGAAGTTTTAATTGAATGAGCAACTTGACATCAGCTGATAACCCTGTTTTCAGTTGAAATCCTCACTGTGCTGCAGTAGAAGTGCACTCTGCTGTGCACCATGACATCACTGTTGCGTGTGGTGCCAAGCGCAGCAGACTTGAAATGTCCTGCCAGAAAGGATATTAAGTTACTTCTAATGTTCATTGAATTGCTCCAAATTAGGCATATTTGTGATTGCATAAAATTATAAATTAAATATAAACCTTTATTAACTTACTAAAATTCACAGATGTGTATTGCGCCTTACAGATGAAAGTACGTAGCTTGAATATCTTTTTGGTTTTTAAATGGTTTAGAAGTGACATTTGTATGGTAAGCGTATTGTAATTATTTCCGGTAGGAAAAATAATGATTAAATTCGAATAAATTACTCAGGAACTGCAAGTGATTCAGTATCAGTGGGGTTTTACATAACTGTTAAAAAAAGAAATAACATTTTATTATAACCTTTAGTAAACAACCAATAAATAAGCAATGTATAAAACATCATAATATTATTGTAAGAAGATACGCCGGCCTTTTTAAGTGTTAGGATTGAATGTTTTTGTTAACAACTGTATCTCCTCTCATGAAGCACATGTCGTTTATGTATCAATCTTAAATAATGATAAATGAATAATAACATATTATGACATAATTATAATCAGATATTTTCAGCAGCTTTACACATATAAAAAAATGTGAAACCTGTAAAAAGTACAAGATTATAATTTAGATATGTTTATAATTTGCTGATATAGTTTTCAGCTTGTGTTTAACATATGTATAAATAACCAATAATGAATAATTACATATAAAATACATGTAAATGCTAACCAGGAGATTAAACTCAAGTTCTTTCGAGAAAATCTATTTGTGAACCATGTTTTATGAAACATGTTCCGTCCTCATACTGCCCCCAGCCCATCTGATTTTATTGCATTGAGACACTTCGGGGAACTTAAGAGAAATGTATTTAAGGTTGCCCGCATACTTTTTCCCCTGAAAGAGATTTAATAATAAAAAAGGTCAGATCTGCTAACCAGACTGCATGGTGGAGAATATCTGATCGATGGTTGTGTCCTGCAGAGTATTCCATCCTCACTTTCACTAAGTTTCACTCAGTATATGGGTTTCATAAAGGAAACAACAGCATAAAAGGCTCATTGTATATTGTTTCAATCGATGTGCCCACTTGATATCTTTCTATGATGGCCTTCAGGTCAACACCCTGCAGTTTGAAAAAAATTATAAAACCTGAGCAAATAAAGAAAATATTGTGGCCAGCATAAAAACAGACGTAACACAACCACATGTATCGTACAAAACAAAACACATCAAACACAACCAAACACATCAAATAAAACCAGATACTTTAAATACAACCAAATACAACCATAGACATCAAATACAACAAAACACAACCAAATATATCATACACAACTAAACACAGCAAATACAACCAAACACAACCAACACATCAAACACAACCAAACACACCAGACACAACCAAGCACATCAAATAAAACCAAATACTTAAAATACAACCAAATACAACCAACCACATCAAACACAACCAAATATATCAGACACAACCGAATACAACCAAACACAGCAAATACAACCAAACACACCCAACACATCAAACACAACCAAATATATCAGACACAACCGAATACAACCAAACACAGCAAATACAACCAAACACATCAGACACAAACAAACACAACCAAACACAATAAAATATCAGACACAACTAAACACAACCAACACATCAAACACAACCATACACATCAGACACAAACAAACACATCAAATACAACCAAACAAATCGTATACAACCAAACACATCAAATAAAACCAAACACATCAAATACAACCAAACACAACCAAACACAATACAATATATCAGACACAACCAAACACATCAAATACAACCAAACACATTGTACAAAACAAAACACATCAAACACAACCAAAAACATCAGACACAACCAAACACATCAAAAATAAACCAATACTTAAAATACAACCAAATACAACCAAACACATCAAACACAACCAAACACAGCAAATAAAACCAAACTCATAAGACACAACCAAACACATCAGACTCAACCACACAGTTCGAATACAACCAAACTCATAAGACACAACCAAAAACATCAAATACAACCAAACACATCAAATACAACTAAACACATCCAACACAACCAAATACAGAGAACATAAGTACAGTTGTGTTCCATGACGTAGGTGTCATTCTGCAACAAGTCCCTCTGCTAGTTAACTTCTAGATTTAGAATGCAGACATGACGTCAATAGTTACTGATCTCCTCATCTAACTCCCTGTGGGAAAGAAATAAGTGTATTTCCCAGAATGTAGCTGTTCCTTGAAACCAAGAGCTCCCCCGCTAGGAAATGCAACAAAGGAGGATCGAGTGGCATATGACCTTGTGCCCCTCTGTGGTTTGTAAAAATGGTTTTAGGTTTTATTTCAATTGACCCTTCACTGTTCACTGCACTGTATCCGAGTATAGGGAGATTTATGGGGGGGGTTTGTGAGGTGCAGAGTATCTGCCCTTGTTATTCAGCCCCTTTAAGTATGTCCTACCTCCTGTTCACAAGCCAAATACCCTCTAATTGAGGATGATGGCAGAGGGTGACATGATGACTCTGCTGCAGGGGTTTTTTGTGCGACTGTGATGGAATGATTAATCACTCCAGGCAAAAATCAATCACCATCAGAATTCACTTTACAGACAACCCTCTTGTCCCTGTGTGTGTTGTGCTCTAAAGATGTTTGTCAGATTGTCCTTACGTCAGCGTCTGAGCAGGAAAGACATGACGGCAGCAAAAAATCCAAGCAGCTGTGTTTGGTCTCCCTCAAGTAAACAAATGGCAAAAGAAATCTATATTTTTTAAGCCCCATCTGTCTGTCTCTGCATCTCAATGTGTTTGTATCAGAATGGGTTCCTATTAATTTTTATGTGCTGCTGCCGTTGCTTTTCTTAATCCTCTGATCTGGATGGAATTGGTTTCATCTCAGTGGTCTGTAACACTTTCTTGTCAGTTTTCTATAATTTAGGGAATGTGATGTTTTATCCTAAATGCAAGGGCCCAGGACATTGATACCAGAGCCACTGTGTGAAGGAACTGTTCACATTTCTAGTTAGAAAGTCAAACACGCTTCCACAAAGAGACACAAACGGACATCAAAAAGACACAAAATGACCAGACACAACAAACAGCCACAGAGATGTACAAAGAGCAAAATAACCAGAAAGAGTTAAGAAAGAGCTGCAAGACGACCATTAAAAGACACAATGAGTCCAAAGAGACACAAAGTGATGCAAAGTGACCACAAAGAAAGATGAAAAATGTATAATGAGCATAGGGGGAACAAAATGAGAAAGACTTGCAAAAAAACCCATGATGAGAAGCAGAACAAAAGAGACCAATAATCCACACAAAGAGAAGATAAGTCCAGACACAGACAAAAAGAACCACAAAGAGACACAGACCAGAAAAAAATGACTAACAAATACGGTGACATGTAATAGTATCGACATAATGCACTCAGAACAGTCATGAATATGGGTATGAAACACTTCTTGAGAAGCGTTCCACTCTTGAGAGTTTTCATGAGAAAACAAATCAGCTCTTGTTTTTCTGAATTGACGATGGCTCACTTACCTCATTTAGCTTCTCTGAGAGCGGTGAAGCAAACAGCCTGTGTAGTCTGATCCAGTTTTAATTAGATTTGTGTCTGAGACATTGAGAAGTGCTTGTGTCTTTAAGTAATAAATGATAACTTATTAATTATATTATAAATGGCATTGTTATCAGTTTGTTGGCTTTGCTCAGGCAAGATGGGAAATACAAGGATTGGGAGCTATCACGTTAATTCAGAAAAACAGAGCAGATTTGTTTTCTAAAGTAAATTCAATGCACTAACGTACTTCTCACCCTCAATGGTCGCTATCTTGGCTAAGTAGCATTTTGTCGTGTCAAACATGGGGGCACACACAGGAAAGTAAAACGTTAAATTTAAAGTCAAGTGAGCAAAGAAGCTGGTAGATATTTTGATGTTGGCAACATTAGTGGTCACATGTTGCAATCATCCGCACAACAGCTTAAAACGTGAGTCTCAACCCATTGCACATCTCTCCAAATGCGCTTCCCATTTATAAAGTTGTGCCCCGGCCTGGCCACACACTCAACAGTTTTCAGCTTTTGCCTAAATGGACAAACCCCATAAAATAGAATCAGCCTCAAAAGCTTGTTGCCTTATTCTGGTCTGTTATGAGACGTGTTCACTTCTAAAACTCCCATGACTGCAGAGTTTGAACTGATGTGACTGTGCTTGATGTTTGTGTTGTGCATGCAGCCGGAGAACCTGCTGCTGGCCAGCAAGTGTAAGAACGCAGCAGTGAAGCTGGCTGACTTTGGACTGGCAATCGAGGTTCAAGGAGAACAGCAGGCTTGGTTTGGTATGTTTATTGATTCCCTTTAAGACTGAAATCTGTTTTACTGAGACTGTTTGCTAACCTGCTCCTGTCGAAATGTAGTTTACAATGATAATGATAACATATACCATAGAAACTGGTTGACTGATCAGCCTGCTAATTCAGAACTAAGAGCTTTTTGAAACCTTCTTCTTGTGACTTTTTGTTTCCAGGTGACTCCATATTTGGAAATCTTTGCAAAATAATCTTAAACCTGCAATAACTGATTTGTTATGGCCATATGGGGGCAGCAGAAACACGCTGTAAACACAGCACTGTTATATCATTGTCTTGTAAGTTGGTATGCTGAACTTCGTATAGTTGCTTTTTTTCCGCATCTAGCTGTTTCAGGAGAGATCATACCGGTCATTCATTCATCCAGTGGGGTTTGTTCCCCAAAAGTGAAGCCAAAACATCTAATTAGCCCCCTGGTGGCTAGCTACAGTATAGACCATAACCCCAATGAGGGCCATGTTAGCAGATGGGCCAAGCTACCAAAAAAATCAAGGATGCAATACGTGTTTTCTCTCTGTCTTTTCAAGTAGTTTATATCACACTAATTTAAAAAAGCAGGTGTCATGTCATGATTGACTTTTAAGATCACAATTAGATGCAGATGTATCAGTGGGACCTTCATAACAGGGCTGCTTTCTCCAATGCAAAGACTTTAGCTCTAGCACCAAATAACTGGCACAAGATGGCAAAGCATGAAACCTCTCGGAGAAGTAGAGACACATCGTCCATCTTTAATACACAATCTTTAGTGTCTAGCTCCAGTCTTCTCTCTCGTTTATCTCTGTTTTTGGTTTCCACCACCTCCTGAGGGAAATATCTGTCTCTTTAGCTCCTAAAAGCTCCACTGTGTTCACCAGCTGCTCCCTGGCTGTGTCTCTCTGCTGTTTTCTGCTGAGCAGGTAGTGGACCGTAGCTTTTTACAGCTGTTTACTCTGAAAACTGCTGCTGCTGTGGTCAAAAACAATGCTGCGAGAGTGGTGAGAGGGAAGCGCAACAGAAAACAGATAAACACTGAGCTGAAACTCACTGTAAAAAGCAGAGGGGACCACCAGGTTCAAGTGATGATTCTCCAAAGGCTCATGAATTAAGTCTCACTTAAATATTGCACCAATTGCAGTGCCAATTGAGTCAGAACCAAAAACATCAAAGTTCCTGGACAACCTGGACTTTCACAGGACTGTTCATCCTAACTGTCATTTTATCATTTTTGTCAGCGGGCTCCTGAGTTTAGCAAACAAGAAGAGAGTCTTCTTCCTCTTATCTCGTTGGACTGAAAGTTCGTATTTCTTTTTGTTTTCAGTTTCCACATATGAGCGACGCCACAGCTAGTTCTGGTAGGTAACTCGAAATATACACTAATCGTGACACTCATCATGTGACACTTCATGCAGAAGATACACTCATGTGATAATTATGCAGCATACATCACATAATTGTGGCAGCACTTCACTCGCCACTACCATCTGATATATACCATCCACCTCTATTAGCATCTATTTGGCTATAGAGGACTTAATCTCTCTCTGCTTCCTAACTACTACGCAGTATCACAGACAATTGTCTCAGCCCTCCACCACCCCAGCATCCACTCTGTGTAGGCTCCACAGGGGGTTATAGAGATAGCTCAACAGCTCCACTATCCCTGTGGTGGACTATATGGGGGAGGATGGTGCCTGGAGTTTCAGACACAAAATATCAAAACTTGTTCTACTGTTGAATAAACTTCAAATTCTAGTATGTTTACTTTAAGTGACTCTTTTGTCTCTCCAGTTCTCAACTGGAGACGAATTAGGTGTGTTAAACTGAGAGCAGAGTTACCTCAGGAGACTCAACCGAATGCAGTAAATGTATTTTTTTTTTATTCTTACTTTGACCCAGAGCCAATATCAAGATATATTAGAAAAGGACTGCAGCAAGCCAAAAGCTCTGGCTGTGCATCAAACTACATTTTCATAATGGACTCAGTGCAGCGATTCTCAGACTGTGTCTGAAATAGCTCCGTATTTGCTCCCTAAATAAAAAGCACAAAAAATATATATCTTTGATTACATGTCGTATTTTATAAACTTTATAAAATCTTAATATCAAAAGTGACTAGTATCTAAAGCCATCGAGTGAATACAGTGAAGTAAAAAGTAGAAAAACGTTCGAGGAAAACAAAAGAAACCCAAATTAGCAGTTTGAATTTTGTAATGTTTCCACCACTGCTTGTTATGTTGTATTTTCCGAACACTGAGGATGTGAGTTGATGTGGTGTCTCCGGTTCATAGTGCTCCTGTGTATCAGATCTTCATCAAACCATATGAAATGACTCACACTGTTATTTGGCGAAACGGCAAAAACACAACACACTTTTATTCATGAACCAGCAGCAATTTGTGTTTTTCTGTGTTTGCGTCTGCAGGCTTTGCAGGCACCCCCGGCTATTTGTCCCCAGAGGTACTGAGGAAGGAGGCGTATGGCAAACCTGTGGACATCTGGGCCTGTGGTGAGCTCTTTGTCTGTTTCTGTCTCAACGCCGCCCCCTCACTCTCCTTGTTGTCGCTCAGACGGTGGTTGCGTTTCCATGTGCGCAGGTGTGATCCTGTACATCCTCTTGGTTGGATACCCTCCGTTCTGGGATGAGGACCAGCACAAACTCTACCAGCAGATCAAAGCTGGAGCGTATGATGTGAGCCCGCCTCTGTCGCTGTCATCACTCCAGAAGTCAGACATAATGTTGTATGATATACTGTAATGTGGGCATGCATGGGTGTGTATGTGCTTTAGTTTCCCTCCCCAGAGTGGGACACGGTGACTCCGGAGGCTAAAAACCTGATCAACCAGATGCTGACTATCAACCCAGCCAAGAGAATCACTGCCCAGGAGGCTCTGAAGCACCCATGGGTCTGCGTAAGTACATCGAATTTACCGTGTAGCCATACAGACACACCACGCTCCCTGTTTCTGAAGACAGGAAACTACATGTCATGCCCCCAGTTTGACGCTCCGACAATTTGTAATTTGTAAATCCCCTGACAGCAAGTTTGTGAACATCTGTCCAAAGCTGCCAAAATATCAGCACCATCTGTTTCCAAACATGCGATCTCTGATATCTGCTGATACTGGGTCAGCTTATCTTGAATAATTTGTTCCACACAAGGGCGAAAGAGCAACCTATCTCAGGGATAAGCACTTCTATCTGCTCATCATCAACAAAAATATCAGGCTCCGCGGCTTAAGGGCACACCCACGACTCTCTGATATGTGCAGTTAAGATGCATGAGAGGGTTTGTTGCACATAAAAGTAAAAAATTGGACAAAATAATACATAATAAAATAATATATAATAATGAATAATAATAGTAAGGACAAACATTTCCTGGGTTCAGCATGGAACCAAAGCCCAACAGTCCCTTTTTAATTCAGTCAAGGTTGAACACACTCTTCATTCATAAAGATCCTTTCATTTCCCCTTGACTAAATATCATCAGGTTCTTTCTGGTCTCATGTCCCGTCCCAAGTTTCATGGAAATCCATTCGGCAGTTCTTGCATAATTCTACAGACAAAACAAAACAAACAAATGTTCGGAGTATAAACATACGCTCCTCGGTGGAGGTAACTACTGTAGTCCCCCCCCCCCCAACTGTAAAATGCTTGTTGTACATTAATGCATCAGTAATTGTACTGCAATATTACATGATAATTATAAAGTCCTGTAATTTAATATAACACACTTATTGCAGAGATTAAAGGGGAAATTAAGTAAAAATACACATCCACTCGCATATGCATATATCCCAGTAGTGCCCTGACAGTAAAGCATCTGTCCTCTTTAGTTCTCAACTCACTTGAAATGGAGTATTTTTCTAACGAAATTAGTATATTGCTAACTCTACTTTAATAAAATAATAATAAATAAAAAGTATCGTATGGCATATTATATATCTCATGTTATAAAACAGAATGAGTATGCAGAGTGCTGATGTTTAGGATACCATCAAACCAACTTAAATCTATTTTTCCATTGTTTTGTGTCATTTTTTTTATTTTTACCAGAAATGTCGCCTCAGAATCAAAACGTTCCAGCGAAACGAGTCTCTGCGACAGCTCCTGCCCACATAGGCCTTTCACTGACAGAGCTGCTCCTCCACGGTTTTATTTTCAGCATCTCTTTCTGTCTCTCTCTCTGTCTCCCCACAGCAACGCTCAACAGTGGCCTCCATGATGCACAGGCAGGAGACAGTGGAGTGCCTGAAGAAGTTTAACGCCAGGAGGAAACTCAAGGTGTGGAAATACCCAGTGGCTCCTAATGAAGTTGATTATTACTCTACACAGTGTCGACAGCCTCTCCTGATGACATTTACTTTGAGCAAATAACATCAGCGTATCATTTGCAAACATGCTTTTTTAAATTTCACACACTGCAAGATATTATTTCGATCCCAGTTTCTCTCCCCTTTTTTTTCAGACAGGGAGGGTGTGACATCGCTTCATCTGTCTGTTAAAGTTCTGATTTCTTTTGTCTTGAAGACAGTTACAGGACGATGTTATTTTGTGATGGTTTTCTTTTCAACAATTGTTGAATAACATGTATTTTTAGCTTTTAATAAAGCTCATGTAAACTGGGGGAGAAAAAGAGAACGGTAATAAATGCTGTGATCAGGGAGGAGGAAATGCTTATTTTCTTGTTCTCTCACAGGTTGAGTCACTACATAGTCATGAGTGAATCCACAAATATATTTTCCATCATTAAATGAAAATGTAAATGCAATTTTAGTCTAAATTGTGGTTCCTGACTCTCAACAACCACTGACTGACAGTATGTTAAGGTGGGACTTCCTAGAAGCTCTTATGCTGTCATTCATGTAAATTGAAAATATAAATATAGCACTTTTGGTCTTATTATTGTACTTTTAACTGTTTTGTTTTTTTTAAACCTCTTTTGCTCCAAAAAGGAAAAATATATTTTACAGTCTGATCTGATGTGGGAAGAATCTCCTCAACGGTTTTAAATTGTCTCTTCGACAGTGTTTCCTCCTTAAGTCAAGTGATTTTGTTTTATTTCTGGGTGGGAGAATAAAACAAGGCCCATTCTTACTTGTGCCCTCTGCTTTACCCTGACAGGGGGCCATTTTGACCACCATGCTCGTCTCCAGGAACTTCTCTGGTGAGTGCTGCCTGTTGAAAAGACTGGAGAGAGTCAAGGGAAACATCTCAGTGCCCTGAGCGGGAGAGGAGAGGGGAGAACAGGATGACATCCCATCTGTCTTCTGCCATCTCTTCACACATACATACACACATGCACACACACACACAAACCCACAGCAGGTTGATGGGCGGCAGTGTTAGAGTAAGCAGGAAACACAGCTGAGATATTTGCTTGGTTTTTGGGCCACAGATTCATCCGGTATAAGGTGTTTTTTAAATGGAGCTGAGCTTGATCCGTGTGATGGACAGATTCTCTTGCAGTGTCTTAAACCAGAAGCTTCAGTTCGTACACTCACATATCTGCATTAACGGGCGAAGTGTGTGGAAGTCTTGTCCCAAAGCAAACACGGCCATTGTGCACTCACAAGAAATGGTGATCGCGACATGTGGCTGTGATCGTCACCTGTCAATGTATCTGCCGGCGGTTCTGCTCCCTTGACTTTAAGGTTCAGTGTGTCGGATTTAGTGACATCTAGTGGCAAAGTTGTTTATCGCAACCAACCAAAATACCGCTCACCTCACCCTGCCTTTTTAAGAGTGTGGGAAAACATGCGTTGTTATTCAGATACTGTGAAAATGCAATAGGCCCCCCTCCTAATTTAGACGTAGAGGGCTCATTCTAAGGTAAACTTTTAAACTAACAGTTTGCAGCCTCACAAATAACTCAGCCTGTCTGAAAATGATGTTGACGTTCCTTTGCAAAAGCTGTGGTGTTAGAATTGTCTATTATAGGTTCAAATTAAAATTGTGCTGTTTTGTATTTCAGTATTTTTCAACGGATTTCCCCTTTTTTTGTTTTATCAAATGGACCAACTAGCCAGTTCTGTGTGTCCAGAGCCCGATATTTCTCATTCCTCTCTGCCAGAGAGCCACACTGTTGAACTGGGGGACGTATTGCTTCATTACACAGCACCAGTAAAGTAGAGAACATGGATTAATCAGATTGCTAAAAACTTCAGTAAATTATTACAAAATAAAAAATATACACATTTGTTAGATGTTTCTAAAGGTTTTTATCCTGAGTAGGAGCCAGTCGGCTCAGAGCTGACAGCCACCGACCGGGCAGAGAAGTCAGAAAGTGTTGAGATTGATGTTTTAGGTCGTCTCAGGATTTCTTAATATTAGGAAACTAGAGTGGCACTCTAGGACAAATAAATGGCAGATTTAGCATTTCTCTCGATCTAGATCATTATCTGGAACTGCACCAAGTCACTGATCTCAACACCATAAAGAGGATATGTCTGATCTTTTTACATCAAGATCCAAACATTATTTCTGGAGAAATTGATCTGAAATGCTAAGAAAAGTTATAAAAAAGTCATTTGAAAAAAGTTACTGGATCCGCCCCTTCAAGTGGATCCACACCAAAATGTAATGGCTCATTCCCTGGCCCATGTCACATGTCCTCCCCCAAGTTTGGTGCAAATAGATTCAGAGCTTTTTGTTTGATTCTTTTGACAAATAAATAACCAGATAAAGAGTGATTACTTCCTTAACCTTTTAGAAACAGCACTAACTAACCATGTGTTTCTGCTTTTTGTTGTGTTTCAGTTGGTCGGCAGACCACAGCCCCCGCTGCCCTCAGTGCTGCAGCTGGTGCCACCGCTGGCATCGTGGAACAAGGTAGACTCCTCTCAGTTGTTGCCATCATTCGCATTTTTTAAATCTCTGCTTTGTATTTACACCACTCTTCTCTCCTCGCTTAAAAACTTCACTGTACTTCGTTTGCTCTCGCTGAACTCGTGGCAGATTAAAATGGAAACAACATCCTCACACCCTCCCCCTGTCCCTCATCTTGTTTTAATCTCTCTTCCTAAATCTTCCCCCCTCCCTTTCCTTCTAATGCTTCTCAAACGTTTGCCAAGGTAAGCAGCCTCATCCCTCATCTGGGAGGGGAGAGTATTACTGTTCCCACTTCCATGGGTTAGGGCTTCTCTGCCCTGCAGGGTATTAAGAGACAAATTGTGTGCACGCAGTAGCTTAGATGTGAGTTGTGCTATAAGGGAATGCTTTTGAGTGTTTTGTGCAAAAATTTTACATTTGTGCAGTGTGGCTTTTAAGCTGGGGTTCGCTCACCCACTCAGAGCGTCAGTGTTACTGCCATGAAGGATTAGCATCAGCAGAACTGTGCCGTTTCTAATAGCTTTACCATTATGAATAGCATTGAAAACACATACTTTATGGCTTCTGTTTCCCCCTCGTGTGCTGCTACACCAGAGAGTTGTGCACAGTTCCTGCCCGTCAATGAACCCTGTAGTGATTCCAACTAATCCAGCCTACACTTTGAGATTAACAAACCCATTATCACATACCTGAATCTCCATTGCACTTCCCTCATGCTTTCACTGTGGGAACCCCCCCGATATGTGCCTGTGCGTGCATCTGTGTGTGAGTGTGTTTGGATTATGTAGAGAATTAGTTAGACTCCCCCTCTTGCCTGATGCCCTCTGCTTATCTAATGCTTTTGGCCAATGGATCAGGGTTAGGAGGTGCCAGTTGGATGGAGATTTTTTAATGTGTTTGTTTATTCGTTGGGGTTTTAATGTCTTTTTACAGGACAGACTTTTTTTTCTATCCAGAGGGAGGGATGATTTTTTTTTTCTCCTTTAAGGGTTGTGGGGAGGAAACGTGGAGAGATAAGCACTGTCACTCTTTGTGTGCTCTGCTTGTTCATTTTTGAGATTTCCAGTGCTTTGATGAGCAGGTGATTTTTTTTTTGCATGCATGCGAGTTAAGAGCTGTGGTCATCTGAAGGTGTATGATGTGTACTCTTCCATCTGAGGGTGTGTCATTCTGCCTCTCTGCAGCAGCCAAGAGTCTCCTGAACAAGAAGGCTGATGTCAAGGTAAGGCAGCCTCTCTTGCCTCCCCTCTGTCCTCCCTCATTTTCATTTGCACTGTTTCCATTTTATGTCCTTGGCTCTGGAAGCCCTTTGCCCCTTAAGAAACACTTTTATTATTCCATAAATATTTCAGTGAATGGCAGATGCAGTTTTGGAGGATTTGACTTTGTCAAGTGCTGTAGCGCTCACTTTAATATTTTCAAGGTAATGGTTTTGGGCTAAACTCCACAGCATAATGTCTGTGCCATTCCCTGCCCTTCACTTTGATTTCATGTTTTAATTAGGAGATGCATTAATACCTCTGTCTTTTGCCTTCACTTTATTAAGTTGTCTTATGATTTTAACGTTATCTAATGATACTGATAATTGGGGGAATCCCCAAAAAGTGGCTAGCTGGCATTAAAGTCTCTGGACTCTACTGGAGGGATGCAGCACCATTCAGGTGGACATCTGGTGACTGTGGAGGACACAGCATATTATTCACATCATTTTAATACTCATCCAATCAATCAGTGGCCCAGTGTGCCCTGTGAATGGAGGCCTTTTCAGTCTTTGTCTCCAGTATTTATTCTGGTTCTTCCATTCATTTGTCACCCGTCTGTAACAGTGTAGGTATACATACACTCATATCTCAGTGACTTATTGACACCTTTGTCCTTGAAATTACATTTACTATACAACACCATTTGATGGAATTGAATACTAGGGCTATCAAAATCAGAAGCAACACACATCTTTTTTAAAACTCGACATTTATTAACATTGTCAGGACGTGGGCGAGTGACGGGCACACAAAGGACACGATTGTCACGACGTGATGGAATTGGTCAAATGTCACTGGGGACATTTCTTTTTCCAGTATCAAACCATTAGACCAGGATCTTTCCCTGAACTTTGCCCAATACTGTGAGAGAAGGTAGAGTCAGAATTATCAACAGCATGAATCCATGGAGATAAAGTGTCCAAACAGTCCAGGCTGCTGCTGGTGGTGTGATGATGTGGGGAAGGTTTTCTTCACACAGTTTGGGCCTTAATACCAAACGTTTAAATGTCACAATGTATCTGAGTATTGCTCCTGACCATGTCCGTCCCTTCATGGCCACAGTTAGCATCTTCTAAGGACTACTTCCTGCAAGATAATGCTCCATGTCACATACATGGTTTCATGAGCATGGCGGTTACGTCAGTGAACCCCAGTGAACCTCAGTGTCCTCCACAGTCACCAGATGTAAATCCAGTAGAGTCTTGTGGTAGAACAGGAGATTTACATTCTAGGATTTACTATATATAAGTATGATAAAAACCAGTTGTTATTAAGGATAACAGGCGCACCCTTACACATCCATTTACCCTTTACTAAAGGAGAACAAATGTGACTTTTATTCTAGAACCCTCCTGATGGTAACTTCTCTTTAACTGGCTGGTTTGACAGAGCTGTGTTACCTCCCCTCCACGCTCAGTCACCTCCATTTGGCACAGCTGGCACTTTGCATCACTCCACTGAAGACATTTACCCCCCCTAAATATTTCCCTGTGCCAAAGCAAAGCTCATTAAAGTACGAGGTCGGAACTATTTCATCTCCTGAAGCCGTCTTGAGGCTGAGTCGGAAGTGACTCAGACCACACTGACGTTATCGGTGCACCCCTGTTAGCTCCTTTCTCCTCCTCAGCCTCACAAGGGACGCAGTGAACTTTGTCACAAATGTACGTTTGCATGCAAGTTGTATGTTTGTCTGCTGTGGTGCGTTTGCTTGCACGAGTGAGTGTGAAGCCTCTTTGTTAACACTGGATGAGCAGTTCTCTGTTCGCTGCCTTGGTTAAATTTGTCTCAGAAGTTGGATGTTGTATCGAGATATTTGACATCACTTCTTATCTAGAAATAAGCTATTATGTTGTCTTCACAAATAACATGTAAATTCACATTAATAACTTGTATGACTCCGTTCATAATACTTTAGCAAAAGCTGTTGTCTTGTGCAAACGTTTTACTCTTGTGGAAATGAGAGCCTAACTTGTGGACATAAGATGCAGATCGAATGTGCACAAGACACAAGAGAAATACAAAAGTTAATCAATGTCTTAGTTTGAGCTACTTTTTAAAGAATGTTTCTGCCTCAAACTCATGCACACATTTCAATTGCTAGTTTAGAAAGTTTAGATCTCGTTCATGTAAGGTCATATTTTGTGAAGGAAACAATAATTTTTACACACAATATGGATCTTGCTATATAAACGCTATGAATCTTGTTCTTATGAGATGATAGTGATTCTTATTTCTGGGCAAAAATAAAAGCTTGTACGATCAGTTTATACTGTTCTGTAGATCTTCTTCACGCAAGACGATGAGTTGTGTGTTCCCTGGACAAGATTGTGTGTTTCTGCTCTCAAGATATCTATCTTGTCCATGCAGAATTATATTTTACACACACACATGATGTGAATCTTGTTTATTTTTTTTAAAGACTATACTTGTGTGCAGAAGACGAGATATGCAGCATCTAGCTCTTACCAAATAATATTCCCTTTCTATGAGGGATCTAAGATTTGGATCCCGTTTACATTATGGGCAATTGTTTCTTTGCATAAACTTTGGATCTTTTTCATATGAGATCTGGATCAAGAGATAATAACTTTGTTCAAAAGATGAAACAAACAATGTATATTTTTTTAGATCTGCTGCGGCTCTGTATACCTGTTGGAGTTGAAGGTGTAAGAATTGTGTTTAAAGCCTCTGATCACTCTCCCTCTTGCTTTCTCTCTGACACACTCTCTCACCATTAACCTGCACCCCCTCTTTCTCTGCACACTGTCCCTCGCCTCCCTCCCTTCCTCCCTTCCTCCCTTCCTCCCTCCCTCACTCCCTCCCTCCCTCACTGCCTCGGGTGGCCTGATGCTAATCTCAGATTATTTCCCACCAGATGATTAATCTATCATTACATAATCGTAGCTCTCCCCTTGCTGCACCCTGACGTCACGCCAATGCATACAACCCCTGGAGCTATTTCAGTATCAGCACATTCTATTTTCTCTCTCTCTCTCTCTCTCTCTCTCTCTCTCTCTCTCTCTCTCTCTCTCTCTCTCTCTCTCTCTCTCTCTCTCTCTCTCTCTCTCTTACACACTCATCTCAGTTTCCTGCAACTTCCTGTGAATTTGTTTCAGGTTAGAATCAATTGTTTATATAACGGTTGTGGTCGATCGCTGTATCATCGGGGAGTGATGGTGAAGTCATGATAAGAAATAACCTTTCTAAAAATATTATTTCTTTTTTATGTCCTGATACTGGAAAAAAATGTTCTTTTATATTTCAGTGTGAAGCAGGACATTGTCATTTACTGTAAATGATTCTAAAACAAGGGCGACACGGTGGTGCAGGGGTTCACAGCAAGAAGGTTCTTGGTTCGAATCCTTTTTCAGCCTGCTGTGTTGCATAAGCATGTTTTTCTTCCAGCTTCCTCCCACAGTCCAAAGACATGCAGCTTGGGAAGGGGGTTGATTGGAGACTGTAAATTGATATTGTTTTTCTCTGTGTGTTGGTTCTGTGACGGGCTGGTGACCCGTCCAGGATGCACCCGGCTTCTCGCTCATTTTCATTGTCCCCCGTGCCCCTCAAAAGGATAAGAGATAGAAATAATAGATGGATGGCTTTTCTGTAACTATGAATGTCTAAAACCTTTCTACTAAATGTAACTCCGTTTCAGCTTAGACCCAGTCATCTAGATGTGTTTTGATGTACAACTCAGCAAATCAGTATTTAGAGTGAAGTAAATCCCTCCGTGCAACCTTGTACCCCTTCTTGCCTTGCTAACAGCAGGGTGCTTTTGGTTTTGGTCTCAATAGGATGAGCCCTAACTGTTTGGTGACCCAATGACCTTAACTGTAGCAGATAGCACAGGATGAGCTCTCCTCTCTTTATGTAGAGCATTAGTGGATGAACCTTTCAAACGTGGCAGTACTGTACTCGTTTGAAGCTGCAGTAATATATTCATTTAATCAAAGCTGGATTTCAGGACTTTCACATATAAATGAACATGATCACTTTATGCTGATTAGGCCTAATTAATCCCACACTATTGGATGTGGAGAAGGCGACACTCGATGGAGAAGACTGCCACAGCTAGGGCAAAAAAAAACTAGGAAGGCACCAAGAAAAGATTTTGATGCTACAGATAACAAGAAAATCAGCCTTTAGAGGGAAGATTGACGTTTGTAAAGTTTTGAAGTCGGATGGACTAAAATTGATTATTGTCTTGAAACTGAAAACCTCTGTGTAATCGTGTTTGTGTGTTACCTCTTACTGCCAGAAGGGGGATATAAAGTTGTTGGTTTAACAGCACATCAGATTATTTGCAATGTGAAAGGAGTCGCTTGCAGAGGGAATTTTCCAGCGACTCAGCAGCTCTACACACGCTCTGTCACACCCTGTTAAAGCCCTATGAGACAAACTGTGATTTGTGAATATGGGCTATACAAATAAAATTTGATTGATTGATTGATACATAGATTTTCAACATCTTTCAGCTCATTGCTTTGATTTGCCAAATTTTGGTTCATTTATCACTGTCCACATCAGCGTCATTCAGCAGTAGGCGAGACTTGTCAGTGAAAAAGCTCAGATAAATGCACTATATGCTGCAATACCAGCACTGAGCAACAGATGGAGAAAGTTGGTGTCTAGCCGGTGTAGCAAGTGGAACATTTAGCCACAAATGAGAGATGTTTGGTGGAAGTCAAATCAGTGCAAAAAGGTGAGTGAGTTTCAGCATGTGAAGAGAGGTTTGTTTTGCTACCATATTAGCTGTAACGATTGATTAGCCAGTTCATATGTCAGTGTTTTCTTCTTGTTTTGCTGCTCTCTAGTGGCCACTAATAACATGTATAGTAACGTGTAGTGAGATGCCTCCTTTCAGCCAAACACCATGTTTCTTTAGCGCTAGAGTTTAGAGGAATACCTCTCTATGTAAATCTAAAAGGATCTGTGTTGAATCTGAAACAGAACTATGATAAAGTAATTGTTGTGCAAATCGAGCAAACCACTTCCATCCGTTTCCTATGGAATTAAACATTTTTCTTAACGTGCTAATCTCCGTAGCTTTCCTTCTCTTAAAACTGGAGACAGTGTGTTACAGTCATTTGTTTTCCTGTAAGAGCAAGATACCGTAATGTGCTTAGTAGGAATATAAATCACCTCCTTCCTCCTAACGGCAACTCTCATTAGACATAAATGCCCATTTGCTGCAGCACAAGGCTCATTTTGTGCGTCTCTCAGGTGGTGTGGAGGATTGCTGTGGTTATCAGCTCCACAGTGGTCCGTCTCAACATCCTCTCCATTCATTCTCTCAGCTCTATACTCAGGGAATTAGAGCTGACAGGAAATCTTTTGTAAAATTCAGGTTTTTTGAGCTCTTCCCACATCCTCCCCGTGCTCCGAGCCTGTTCTCTCCAATCCAAGATGGTTTGATGGAGAACAGCGATCTCACTGTCTCTCGCTTTCTCCTCCATCCTCTTTCTCTTTCATCCGTCCCTTCTCTTCAAGCTCTTCTAAGCAAAGTGTCACCCCTCCACGCATCGTCCACGGATTCCCAACAGACTATCACATTGACTGTCACAATTATTAACATCAGCGGAGACAGTGTGTGAACAAAGCACCTGAATGTCACACTTGAGACTGCTGTCTCGTGATTCAAGTCACTGAACTTTTTCTGTATTCATCCAGACCAAGATGTTTTTGTTGGGTGAGTCATGTTCAATGTCACAAACACAGGGAATGGACAGCAGCAGAAGATCTGTGGACTTGGAGGCCACCACATTGTAGTTGTTCTGTTATCAGACAGCGGTTTGAGAGTTTAGACTTAGGTCTCTCCGAGTTACTTGCCGACTTTGTTCGCACACGATTCTTCTCACCTCAGATGGCAGCGTTGCTGAACGGCGGCGTGTCAAAGTAAGGACGCCACAGAAGAAGGCTGCGTAGATGATGGAGTTTAAATTGAACTGAATGCTTCCTTACGCCTCTGGCTGGTTGGCTGGCAGGATAAACAGCACGGCAGAGACCTTCAAAGGGGAAATGCTGATGCTTAAAATTCTCTGGCTGATTTTTGCCCTTTGATTTTCAGTGACACTAACAGGCAACTCTAATTCCAGTTTAATGCAACAGACGGGGGTCACCTCAGTAGCTACAGAAGCTGTTACCCCAACTTTACTCAGGAGTGTAGAGCTGCAGTGAAGGTTTTTCATTAGATATAATGACAAAGAGACGTAAGCACTTCATCGTCTGGAGACACAAACGCTGTTAAATTTTAATCTTTTTAATTTGTCTCGATTGGAAGCTCATGGATCATACTGAAGCTAAATTTCAGGTGATCAAAAATGTATAATTAATTGATTTATTGATGATTAGTATGGGGTTGAAAGTATAGCTGTTGTCTTTATACAAATGCTAAACTAGTCTAGTGCTGAAATTATTAGTTATGATTAGTCAGTGATTAGTTATAATAATACATTTTTAAAAGCTGCATCAAGACGTATTTGCAAATATTCTTACATCATCTCTAACTCCAGTTCTCTTTCCTACTCTTTTCCTTCTTCACTCATTATTGACCAGCATTTCATTATTTTAATTTTTTTTATTTTGTCCACCACAGTCGTCAATCACAGGCAAAACCACGCTGAGGAAAATAATGAGCAGAAAATAATGTTAATTGGGTTCAAGCATGAAGTTGCCGCAGCGTGATTACATTTGTGTGTGTGTGTGTGTGTGTGTGTGTGTGTGTGTGTGTGTGTGTGTGTGTGTGTGTGTGTGTGTGTGTGTGTGTGTGTGTGTGTGTGTGTGTGTGTGTGTGTGTGTGTGTGTGCTGTGGTTGGTTATGTCCATACGTCCTCCTTACACTTGAATGTATAGCTCGTTGTTACTTTCTTATGTGTGTCGACGCTGTGTCTTTTTGACCTCATCATCCTCTGCTGAAATGAGGCAGCCGGATGTTGTTTTACTCTGGAGAGATACATTAAGAGACCCTCATGTCCGTGGGAAGAACACACAGAGTTTGACAAAATGGATGTGATGCTTGTGTCTTTATCTCTGACAGATGTTGCAAAGGTGCACATCTGTCACTGGTTTAATTTCCCATCTGCCAAGCCAGCATCCGAAGCCAGTGAAAATGAAAAAGCTCAGACTTGAAAATCCGAACTCTGACTGGGGTTGTGTTAGATTTTACTGCAGGTACAAAGGAACTGACATGATTAATAGTACAAAACCTTTTTGTCTAATTAACGCTGTAGTCAGAAACGCAGGGTAAAGCTTTTTGGATCTTTGGTGTGTCTGCTCTCTCAAACCCTGGAAGTTGGACGGCTGCACTCTGTTCTTCATACCCACTTTTTATTTCTCCAGAGCACTCTGCTTCTGCCTGCTATTTTTACCTCTATTACACTTTTTTTTACACAGTAACCACCCACTTTACAGCCAGCAGATGGCACCTCTCACCATTGCTGCGGAGCACTAATATAGCACTTTGTGTTTCCTGCACAGCCCCAGACAAACAGCACGAGAAACAGCATAGTCACCAGTCCCAAAGGCAACATCACAACTGCTACACTGGTATGCAGCTCTGTGTCCGTCCGTCCGTCTGTCTGTCAGAAACACGGTCAAAATGCTGTGTGTGTGTGTGTGTGTTTGTGTGAGAGAGAGACATAGAGACAGAGGTTAAGGATGGATGGTTGTGCTGTATTAGTTTTACTTTGTGTATTAAATCAGGTTCCACAGCTTTCAAAGGAATAGTTTGACAACTTGGGAAATGCACTTTTTCTTTTCCTTGCCTGGAGGACGGTGGAGCAGGCTGTAAACTTCACAAACAGAGTCTCGACTTGAAACCTCTAAACTAACGGAAATGGAAGTGGAGACGAGTGATGAAAACAACGCAGGGCGAGACAGTGCAGCTTGTTTCTGTTGGCTGCTCCAATACTTTCAGCTGTGATGTCTGCCTGACACAGTTGACAGCAGCTTGTCAGCAGCAACACTGTGCTGTGTGATTGGGTTTCACAACTGAGCTATGACAAACTAACCTTGCCGGCAGCTGGATTTCTCACAAGCTAGGATTTCCTTCTTTCCAGGCTCCTAGCTATTGGCTTGTGGCCAAACCACAGTGGTTTGGCAGGGAGGAACCACCGGTGTCTTAGACCCAGTACATGCCTGGTATTCACATGTAGTTTTTGTGATCCGATCACAGCTCTGAGTGCGTGTGTTCTCACCTGACATTAAAATGTGGCCCCACATGCATCTTGTAATCGGATCTGAGATCGGATCTCACTTTCCCGCCTTATATGCAAATAGACACGCACATCATTTTCACTCGCAAATATATAATGCATGGAAGCAGCAAGGAGAAGAAAAACAAATCAAAATAACACAGACAGAGGCTGAGCAAATCACTTCTGTTTGCTGTTGTTGCCTGTTGCAACAGTTTAAATGACCGGTATGTGTACGTGTTGCTGCTTACACAGAGGAAGTCGGTTGAGTAGGCGGTCCTTCAGTGTGGCCAGGACCACATTCACACTGCTAAAAGAATGTGGAGACATGTGGCTAATTAACCACCTCCGAATTTTGGTCTGTCGTGATCGTGTCGCTATCTATGAGTGCGTTCACACCTGGACTCCGAGCTGTCAGCTTGTGATCGCATGCAGCACATTTGAATACCAGGTTTGTACGGGGTCTTAGGTGTGACGGCTGCAGGAAGCAGCTGTTAGCATTAGCAACAATATCAACTCCTAAAGAGGTTTGTGTAGATGCTGCAGTTATATCAGCATTTCTTCAATGAAAACAAAAACAACTAGCTCTTCTTCTAAGTGGTTTCAGCAAACGCCTTAGACAGTGAGTGACAGATGCTTTATCCACAACCTTTCAAGTATTTATTAAATGAGCCTGCCCTTAAACAGTTTCCAACAAAGTCTTTCCAGTTGTAAATTGCATCCGGTTAATGATCATATTTACTCTGGGGTCAGTCTCCTTGACATTAATGAGGAAATTTCTTCCAGGCCCAGGACACAGAGTTGAAAGGAAAAATATTTATAAGAAAAAGCATGAACCAACAAACCTGTTTCTCTTTGGGCACCTGACTATTGTTTTAAGATAGACTCAAAAAAGTGTGAACCTCTCCTTTAAATGAACAGATGCCAACACACACTCTGATGTTTATGCATCAGGTTTTCTGTGTTTAATCTTACTCAAACAGAGAAACAGTGGTTGCCTAAAAACACTGAACAAAGTCCCCCGAAAGATAGTTTTTAGATTTCCTACTGATTTAAAAAAAGAGATTTCTCTTCAGTGCGCTTTACGGGTGCTGTAATTTCGATTTTGTGACCTTGGACAGAGCTGTGCTAGCTGTTTCCCCCTGTTGACAGTTTGAATGCTAAGCTAAGCTGACCCGTCTCCAGCCAAAGTCTTAGCAAGAACACAAGTTAGTGCATTTCCCAAAATGTCCCATTTCAAAGTATTTAATAAAAAAAAAACAGAAACTGTATGTTCCACAGTTTACAATCTGTAGACTCATGTCGTATGAACTTTGGATGTTTGTGTATTTTATTTGTCAAGATCTTTTGCAAACCGCTGACAGGTTTAATATTGACATGACATTGGAAATATAAAATAATCTCTTTATTGTAGTTAAAGGATACGTCTGGTGTTCTAACTAAGGGATATAAAGACCAAAACCAACAATGTGTTAGTGCCTTTCAATACTTTCTCACTTTACTACTATGTCAGTCACCCATTGTAGTTTTTAGCAAACATTACTTAAAAAGAACGAAATAGCGCTTTTGTTTGGGACTATTTTCCGCAGCGGATTAATCTGCACTTGGTGGGTATGTAGCATGGTGTGTGAGGCATTGATTCAAATTAAACCGCACTATGTGTGTGTTCATGGTGATGACAGAACATGTCACCCAGTGTAACAAGTGGAAATAAATGTAGCTCTGTAGCTCAGAGGAATCACACGCTGTACATACACACACTTGTCACTAGATGCTTTCATTGTTGGTTTTGGTATTTTATGGGATTAATCAACAACAACAAAAACTGACTTATCCTTTAAAAGCCATGAACAGAACTTAATGTATGTTTGGGTCATACAATGTCACATGTAGTAACTTGATGTATTATTTAATGTCGTAGAGAGAGAGTTGAGTTTAATAACTCTAAACATTGCTTTAGATCACTCATTCTGATTGATAGTTTCATTCTGAGACATTTAGGGATTTAAAATCATCCTGATGTTTATGATCATCACTCTACTATTCGGAACTTCTGCTCAAATTGAAAATATTTCACTCCTCTCTCCCTCTTTTCATGCACAACCTGCTCTCTATTAATCTTGTTTCTCAAACTTTCATCTTCTGAAACATTCCCTCATGCATCTCTTCACTTCTTTATCATTCATTCACTTCACACACTCTTTTCACTCCTTCCTACCTTCCATCCTTTCTTTCTTTCTCCCCATTCTTCCTCCAGGAGCCTCAGACTACTGTTATCCATAATCCAATAGATGGGACCAAGGTACACCTCCCCTCTCTCCAACCATCTCTGAAATTCTTTCCTGTTTTTTACATTTGTCATCGTCGTCCTCACCCTGTTTTTCTCTATCTGTGTGGGTAAAGCCGTACTGTATTTGGAAAAGCCTGTTGTTTTGCAGGATGTGTTTATTTCATTGAGAATCTTCTACGTATTTCTGTGTGCATCTCTGTGTATATTTATGAATGAGCGAGATCGAGTGTGAGATGGTGGAGCTGTGACCCCTTGGAGGTGTTTTGTTGTCTTATACTGCCCCTCTGTGCTCAGGCAAATGGAGCTCAGTGGTCGCGCTGCTGTTTGAGCAAGACTTTCCACCAGATTAACCCCGTCCTACTGTTCAGACTGTGTGTAACAGTGGCTCAACGTCATGTGCTGTACAGTCACCTGTGTCCGTCTTTGCTGATTTGGCTCAATCCACAGACGGGATTGTGCCAGTGTGCTGCTGAGTCACACGCTCATCTGTTGTGTTCTTTATCTTTTTTGGCAATTTTGTGGCATTAAGTTCCAGTCAGATGTGGTAGATATGATCAAGGTCTTGTGTACGTGTGTGCATGCATTTATGAGTGTGTGTGTGTGTGTACTTGTGGGTGTATACATATCTGAAAGGGCATTTACATTTTTTCAGAATAATTGAAATCTTTGTCTGTGCACTTTGCAGGGATCATCGGACAGCAGCACCACGACTATTGAGGATGAAGATGTGAAAGGTAGGTTATACACTAAGGGGGGGGAGGGATTTGTGCATCTACTATCATACAGTTCATGAGATGACTGCAGACGTACTGTCGATAACCACTAATGAAAGTGAAAGGCAGCGGAGGGGTGATGCATACCCTGTGCATGCTGTGTCAGGCAATGCTCATACAGCTAATAAGCTGCTGGCCGTGTTTCTTATGTTACTGGTTGCAGAAGTCTATATAAGCTTTAAGTCATGTCTATAGTCCTCTAGGATGCAGAGAACATTTATTTTTTAACTATGTATGACATCATTTTCTGACTTTTTCACGACGTTTCTTGTCATATGACATTATATGATGGGGAGCCTTTTTCTGATCAACATTAGCTTTAGATTGTCTCTCTATAATTACAGAGATATCTTGGAAAATGTGTTTTTTGGACACTCCCCTTCACCAATTAACTCCGATAGTTAACATCCCCATCAAGATTTGTCCAGGTGTTAAATTATTTTGTCTTTCGGCCATGCCGGCATGCAGGGTAATGATGATGAAAGTAAAATAGATTAATACATGATATGAATTTTAAGGGGAAAAGTCTTCAAAGAGTGTCTGTCTGTTTCCTAAGTGTACACATTAAAGCACATTACTGACTCTAGGTCACCTTCACTTTGGCAGGACTCAGAACGCAGTACACAATCATTACCAAGGTAAAGAGAGAATAGAGTTGAAGCGTGGGTCACAGTATGTGTGCAGCTAACATCTGGATTGATTGTAAATACAGTAAAAATGTTGCTGAAACACTTTGTGTAGACTCACCATAAAAAACAACAGACCTCAGCATAATGAAAGCATTTAGGTTTACTTCTTATTTAGAGTTAGTTTTCCAATTCCAAATAAGATTATAAATCTTTGACCTATCACTGTATCTGAGAGGGGTAGATCTTAATTTATTTCTAATTTAACACATGCTGCACTATTTGGAATTGTATTACATCAATCATTGCTTTTTAATTCAGGCGTTTGTAAATATTTCAATGAGTTGAACTTTTAGATCTTTTAGAAAGATTCTGGAAAAAGAAGTGTTGAATCAGTTACATCCATTCTTGCATGAAAACTAATTTCAGTTTGGTTTCAGAAGTTTTCAGAGACATCACTTTTGCAATTAGTAATTGATCTCAGAATGAGCGCAGAGTATGGGGGATACTTGACTATGATCTGGCAACCCTCAACTTCAAACTGCATTACAGATTGAAAATATATCTTTCCATCATAAAATGTATGTCTGTTTAAAATTTGACAAAGTCGATCACACAAGCCCAGTTTCAAGAAAGTTATATCAGCAAACACACATTTAATTTAAGTTTTGCAGAGTCAGACTCTGTATGTGTGCATACATTTGAATAAGTAAAGAGAAGAAGTGCATATATTAGTTTTTGCTATCTGAAAAAAAGTGTCCCTACCAAAGATACAAATCAAGTCCACACACCTGATCTGGACCCAGATATAAAAGAATACCTGGAATGGAACAAATAAGGAAATCACATATAAGTCGAGGTGATGATATGAAAATAAATAAATAATCCCAACTCACAAGTAAAACAAATATACCAAAAAAGGAGAAAATATAATCCAAACAAAACAAATCTGGTCAAAAACAGAAGGGGCATATTTTTATGTGAAATTGTACTGACAATATATTTTGTATTAATTTATTAATTGTGAATATAGAGAGAGAGAGAGAGAGAGAGAGAGAGAGAGAGAGAGAGAGAGAGAGAATCAGAGCAAGCTAAGCCTTCCTTCCTCTCAGTGTTGGGAGGAAGCGAGAGGAGGACACAGTAAATCTGATCTAAAAAGCTGAGACAGAAATAGCGTGATGAGCTCAAGCTCCTCACATGCAAACCAGAGATATGATGGATGATGGACGGAGGTGAGTATTCAGCTGCTGGACGCAGCAGGAAAGGGCATTTTATTTTGGGAAATATAGGTGAGGATCACCTGTCCTACTGGGGGAAAAGGGAAACCCCGGGACTTCCTGCATGGAAGTAGTTTTGTTTAGGTGTGCGGCAGCATGGAGGAGACTCCCCTCAGAGAGCCACTGATGACAGAGAGGTGACTGACAATGAGTAACAAGCTCTTAGGTGCGTTGGACCTCGGTGTGCTTCTCAGTGCTTGTGAGTGAGTTTGACCCGGAGTGTTGTGCATGAGAGCATCAGTGTGCACGGGGATGCAGCCCCACTGTTCTCACAGTCCTTCTGTTTTGTCCCCGCAGCTCGCAAACAGGAGATCATAAAGATCACAGAGCAGCTGATCGAAGCTGTCAACAACGGGGACTTTGAAGCCTACGCGTGAGTCCATCACTTCTCTATCAGTCTTTCTTGTTCCATGAACAGAGACCTCATCAGCTGCAGGAAAAGTACGATCCCAAAGCTCCCCTCCAGCCATAGAGAACCATTAATCTGACTGTCATGCTAATGTCTTCTCTCTTTGTATTAAAAGATTAAAGAGTAATTACAGTCATTGTTTTATCCCCACACAACTAAGAATAGAGGCAGATTGTGAATGCACATGTGTGTGTGATACCTTCACATATATCTTTGTGAGGACCGTTTTGAGCCTAGTACCTACGGCGTGACGGTCTTTTAGGGAAAGTGAGGACATTTTGGACCGGTCCTCACTTTCTGACACACTTTAGATGAGCTGTTTGAGGGTTAAGACTTGCTTTTAGGATTAGGGTTAGAATTAGCTTTAGGTTAGGGTAAGGGGCTAGTGAATGCATTATGCCAATGAGTGTCCTTACTAAGATAGAAGTACAAACGTGTGTCTGTGTGTTTATTGGGGGGGGGTGGTGCATGATACAAAACTATTTAACAAGTGAGTCATAACGTTGAGAGAGTTCAGTTGACTCACTAACTAAAAAATAAGACATAATAAATCAGAATTATGATGCTGAGTCACAATCTTTACATCAAGATTACATCTTCTGGTATAGTGACATGAGATTGTGGACATGTATTCTGTTTTGGTCCTGGTTTCAGAATCATTTAAAGGGATAGTTCACTGAAACATGAAGATTCACTCATTATCTACTTACCACAATGCCGATGGAGGGGTGGGTGAAGTGTTTTGTGGACTAGCACTTTAACCCCTAAACAAGCCAATTCAAAAAGAATAATGTTGAGTCTAGAATAATTGTTTTTGAGGGTCGTATTCTGACCTTTTGCAGGAAGATCTGCGACCCTGGCCTGACCTCGTTTGAGCCCGAGGGGCTGGGTAATCTAGTGGAGGGAATGGACTTCCACAGATTTTACTTTGACAATCGTAAGTTTACATTTGCATCTGTCTCGTCTAACTTGAGTTGCTGATGAATTTAAAAGCTACGTTCTGTCTGAATCTGGACACTCGCCTCTCCCATCAGTCCTCTCCAAGAACAGCAAACCCATCCACACCACCATCCTCAACCCCCACGTCCACATGATCGGAGACGAGGCCGCCTGCATCGCGTACATTCGTCTGACGCAGTTTGTCGACGGGCAGGGCCGGCCCCGTTCCAGCCAATCAGAAGAGACCAGGGTGTGGCACCGCAGGGACAGTCGGTGGCAAAACGTCCACTTCCACTGCTCAGGAGCTCCTGCTGCCCCTCTGCAGGGATAAGGTACAAAACACAACAATCACAGCACACACAGTGCAGACAAAACACATTCACGTGTCAGAACCATAATCTCTCTATAAAGATAGACAACATGACTGACCCTAAAGTGAAGCCAAATCATCTTGATTGCCTCCTCCATGTCAGTGGGGGAGACATGGACCAAACTCAAAAGTCATATTAGAATATAGGACAAGATGGTGTACGTTTGAAGGTCTTCTGCACAAATTAAGTTACCAACTACCAGTAGATGTTAGCAGGTGTTAGTGGCCACCAGCGGATGTTAGGGACATAACTTCAGTTGTGCACGTTAGCGTCCTCAAGTGTTTTGGGCTTGTAATCAATGATAAAGGCCGAACTTGAGGCTACGCTGAGGCTAAAGGTAACTCTGACTGACTACTGGCTTGTATGTCAGTACTATAAGAGCCATGTAGAGCAGTAGATCAGACATCATTACCTCTATGCCTTTTTAAACTAAACACTTTTCCATTTAAGAACATATATGACAAGATGGAGAATATCCCTTGTATGTTCTACCGCACTAATAAATGCCTACTGCCAGTTGATGTACTCAGATGTTAGTGACCACCAGCGGATGTTAGGGACATGTCTTCCTAAAAGTACAGATACATTTTTTTTTCTTTCTCAAAGATGGATCTGTCATTTTAAGAAGTTCTTATCCCTCTGGTGTATGTTTTTTTTTTTATTAGATATTTTATGCTGATGGACAGCTGAGACTGACTCGTGATTGGCCGCTCGTTTGTAATGGCAGGCCCTTGATAAATGGCGTGAAAAGTAAACAAAAAACAAAACTTCTGTTTCTTCCTTCAGGCACGTGACACTGATGAGGAGGTCGAGAGGGGTGGACAGGGAATGAGTGGATAATCTAAGAGAGAAAGAGAGAGTCAGTGGTGAGAGAGAGGCGGAGGTGGATTGGAGGTTGAGTTTAAAGAGTCTGATTATGGGATGGTGGCCGTCCTCCTGCCCCCCCCCCAACACACCCACCTCGCTCTTCTCTCTCTGTCTCCCTACAACCTCGACAGCAGCCGGCGACAACGAAGCTCCCATCGCCGAAACCTACAGTACAGCAGAGGGCGTATCCATCAGCTGCTAAAGGGAACCGTACAGCCCACATCTTGTCTTCTGTCGGCCTGTATGTGGCTGCAGTCTGACACTGCAACACACCTGGACAACACCTCCTGTGTCCTGTGCTCCAATGTGGCACCCTCCTGTTCAAGATCTCCCCTCAAACATAGAGTTATTGTTCCTTCCCTCTAGTATTACTATGGCTGCAGTCTGTCGTTGTGCTCTTGCAACTGTACAGTGTATTTATGAGTCACTCTAAACCGTTCCTCCTGTTATTGTCTTCTTTTTCTATGACGAGCATGACTCCTACCTGTTATTCTTATAACCTGTGGCTGTTTTTCTGCACGACTAGGGCTGCCTGTGTGAAATGAACAAGCCACGCGTCTCACAGAGAGAGAGACCAGTGGGTGTATTTAATTATCCGTTTTGTTTTGTCATTCAACAGAGTTTTTTTCCCCTCTTTACTCTGCAGTGTAGTGGACCCCAAACCCACGCCTCTGTGTTCACCGGGGCCCCTCTGAGCCACTCTGTGAGACAGTGAAAACCATGCAGCATGCTAAGATATTAGTGTCGCTCTTAACCGATTCTCTATGTACTGAACATTGCAAGTTAACTGCTGAAATTATGACAATGGTTGAACTTCTAGTATCACTGCTGTTTATGTAAATTTCCAGTTTCTTCGTGGTGACTTAACTCCAACTATGCTGTAGATGGTATTTAATTGCATGATATTCCAAGTTAATACATTGGTGAGTTGGGTGTTATCGTGCATTTTTGTTGATTTCTCTCCTTTTGGACTGAACTGCTGGTGAGCTATACTCTATTGCCTCTATTTTCTGGGCTTTGTAAGTGCATAAACTATTATTTTTGTGTTCCTATCGTAGTGTAGGATATAAGGATGCGGGTGGGGATGATAACAGAATATGCCTTTTAGAGAAATTGCTGGGTCCAGATCAGATTTGATTAGAGACCAAACCCAGGATCATAGTTGATCACTTTTACCTTTTACAATCAAAATGGCCCTAACAGGCTTCACATCAGGGGGTTAGCTGTTTATTTTAAGCAGTGAAGAAGAAATGCTATGTGTATTAAGAATGCTAAACGAGACATTGGTATAATAGATGTGTATGCAGGATTTTAGTAACACAGATTTTTTTCTCAAACATTTGACCAGACACCAAAAGCAAAGCCTCAAAATTATTGTCAATTGTTTGGATTAAAACAAAAGAAATCTGTCATTTATTGGTCCAGTTATTTTGACTTGGAGCTTCTTTCAGTCGCAGTGAAAACCACATATCTTATTTTTTACTTCCTCAAGAGAAGTTTTAGAAAAATGAGTTTATAATAGATTATTTAGTCATCAAGAAAAAACAGAATGTATCAACCCACAGTGGAATACATAATCCTTTACATGACTATAATCAGTGTTTTTATAATAACTGCCATGTGACAGTACACATTACCAGTGCACAACACAAATTATATTTCCAAGCAGACTATTTTTTTTATGTTCGAAGACAATTCTATTGCACCTCAGCCAAACCCATGCGACGTTCAAGGTTAACCAGTATAGCAGATGGATAGATGGAAAACATACCTAATTTTATCAAAGAAATTATTTCCACTTGTCATTAGATTGTCAAAGTTGAATATATTAAATAAATATATATATATATATATACATATACAGTATATGATCTTCATTCAGACCCTTGTGGTGTGCATGAACCTCTCCTCTAGAGGGCGCCAACGTCAAACAACAGAATTGCATTAGTGAAGTGCAGGGTTCAAAATACAAATGTGAACAGTGCTGAGTTCTGCAATGATGTGTTTGTGAGAGTGCGGCCTTGAGCCTGATAAAGAGTGTGAGCAGAAAAAGAATGACAAACTGTTGCAGACAGGTCGTCAGTTAATCCATTTTAATCAGCGTTGATGACAATTACATTTTACAATTGCTTTCACTCAATTTTCCAGAGGTATAATGTCCAGAGGTAAAACTGTTCAAATAAAAACCAGTTTCCACCTCTAATCATCACATAATGCGCAAAATAAATACATCAGTGTTGACTAGTTATTCGACTTATTGTTGGCTGATGGCAGGAGATTAATCAGAAAATGTTTTGATTATTAGTTGATCAGATTTTCTGTATTTTTGTGAAAGAAACATCTTCTGTCAAACGTGAGCATTAGCTGCTTCTCTCTGTTTTACCTTACTGGAACGTGAAATGGTGTTTTACTGTTTGACTGCATTTTAAAATTATTTATTTATTAATTGATTGATTTAGCACACTGGATGATCGATTAGTTAATTTGGGAAAGAAACCACAGATTAGTCTCGATCAGGAAAAATAAGGTTTACAGCCATAATCTGTAAATGCAATGCGTTTAAACATTCATCTGTGAATTTCAGTAATTTTTGCTTTTTACAATATTATGCTATGAGGAAATAATGCTCTCAATCACTAATTATTCTAATTCTAATTTATCACTTAATCTAAGACGCATTTACCACCAATTCTAATCAAAATAATATGCAAAAGTAATTTCATCAAGAGTCTACACCGGTGCAACTGACTCAGCTGTCTGTATTTAATATGATGTAAGAATGACATTTACTGAATATGCTATTACTGTAAATATAGATTATATTGTCTGGAGTCTGACTTTGCGTTGCTGCATCAGTTTACATTTTGTTCTGTATTCATTTTTATTTGAGTTGTCAAAGCTTACATATAGTATATAATATTTCTAATGTTTAATGATCTAAAATAGAGTCAAGAAAAAGTAGAGTGCAATAAAATGTATTTATTTTTCTTTCTTCCCCCCCACTGCCACACTTTTTAAATGTATATGGCCATATGAAGTGATCATCCTTTACACTGAAATGCTGCTCGCCTGGTAATGTTGTTAATGTGGTGAAATGTTTAGCATGCACTGGTTCAGTGGTTTGTATAATAAAATAAACTTTATTTAAACTGTCTCTGTCAGAGTAAAGTCAAGAGGTGCTTTACATTGGAAAAATGCTCTATTAGGACACAGAGGGCCTCCTCCTCTGACCACTCCTGGTCAGATGGAGAAAGCTTGAGGCTTGGATACGTTGGTGGACGTGTGCCAGTGCCTTACAGTCCCATCATATATTGTCACTAACACCCTGAGACCTGACCTGATACTCGGGTCCACTTCATAGAATTGACGGTACCCTGGTAGGAGAATGTTCATGAGAGGAAAAGGCTGAAGTATGCAGACATGGCATTTGAGGCAGAGCAACGTGGCTGGAAAGCAATAGTTTGCCCTGTGGAGGTTGGCTGCAGGGGTTTCATTGCAACATCCACCATCAGGTTGCTCAGAGATCTGGGGATCCACGGATAAGCCCTGCGCCAGACCATAAAATAAACATCACACACTGCAGCCAATGGCTCTGGATCAGAAGGAAAGATCCCAACTGGGCCCCAAGATGCTAGGGACATGCACCCAGGTCTGATCAACCTGTGGTTGGTCTGCCTTAGAAGAGGGTGTCTTGTGATTAAAAGGCTGAAACACCTGATGACGCTAAGGTACACAACTGAAGACATGTCCCTAACATCGACATCGATACATCCGATAACATCAACTGGCAGTAGGCATTAATTAGTGCGGTAGAACATACAAGGGATATTCTCCATCTTGTCCTATGCTTTAAAATGGGAAAGTGTTTAGTTTAAAAAGGCATAGAGGTAATGATGTCTGATCTACTGAGTGGGCCACATGGCTTTCATAGTGCTGCCATACAAGCCAGTAGACAGTCAGATTTACCTTTAGCCTCAGCGTACCCTCAAGTTCGGCCTGTATCATTCATTACAAGGCCAAAACACTTGATAAGGTACTAAGGTACTAATATATAAAACTATATATATATATAAGTTTACAGAAGTGAAAACATAAATAAAACGGTAAAACAGTCAGACCAACAAGTAAAACAATGACATTTGAGCTAATATGAACTGATGTGATGATTCAACACTTCAACATATTGTGACATTTTTCTAAAAACTTTTTTAGTTTTTTTCTTAATCTTTTTTTTTTTTTTTTTCACAAAGTGACTCACAGTGAGAACATTCAAACTACAGGAACAAGGGCTAAATAACATCCAAGGATGGAAGTGCATCCTTTTTCAACACCTACCAGCATGTTCAGGGTTACATTACAAGTCCTTACAGGTGCTTTGTGGTGTTTTGCACAATTAAATTGAGCCAAAACAGTCGTACAATAAAGTCAAATGACAACAATAAATAATTAATCAGTCAACCAAATTCTATTTGTAAAGTCCATATTCAAAAATACAAAATTTGTCTCATATGGCAAGGGGCAACATCATATTTCCCTTGACCCTCACAAAGAGTGAGGAAAAACTTAAAAACACTTTTAACAGGGAAAGAAACCTCAGAGAGAGCGACAAGTGAGGAATCCCTCTCCCAGGACGGACAGATGGGTAATAGCTGCTGCGTGTAACAGAGCACATCAACAAAATAACAATATTTCCAACATGAGAAAAGACGACGTTTAAGATAAATGGAGAGGTGTATTAGTGTTTAAAGTATTTAGACTCGTGAAAATGTCTTACAGAGATGAAGGGAGCAGTAATGACGATTGTAATGATAGCAGTATATCAAATAATGGTTGTATAAATGGGAGTAGGCATATCTATATCTATATATGTATAGATATACTGTATATATCGTATCCATCATTACGATCCACCACAGGGATTGGATTATTATCCTTCAGACACTCTGCAGGCTGTGTTTTCCTTTTTTTTTAGCATTTGTATCATTGAAACTCTCACAAAGGACATGAAGCCAAAGCCAACAGTCTAAAAGCTAATAGTATCAGTGCTTTACTAAGATTACAAGTCACTTAGAGTCATTGTCCCCTTTGGCAAATAATCCATGTCCAGTTAATTAGGATGTAGCTTCACAGTATCAGTAACCTCCACATTAATTGCTTCCAAAGAGCTTCAGCTCAAGTGAGTGATCAGGGTAGCTTCTGTAGCTTGAGTTTTTTGTATTTATTCATTATACTGATGATGATGTACAATGGTACATTCCAAGTCTGATAAATATTAAAATGTGATCAGCGTGTGAACCAAATAAAATGACAATACAAAGAGCACCTCACTCTCTTCTTATCTCCACTCACAGCCACAATGATAAATTGTTTATTATGGTCATGTCGCCAGCGGTAGCGACCGTCTCCCACGGCCTTCGGGCAGCTGCTCAGGATGTGCTCCAGTGTTCCTCTCCTGGAGCAGATGTGTATTGTTATATGTATTTTCTGTAGAATTCACCTGCAGATGATTTTTTCCTCATGATGCTTTGCCGTTCTACAGCAACAGGCTGTACACAGGTTTTACAGGCATTTCCTGATTATACAGTAATAATGCTTTAAAAACTATAGACATTTGTTACAGTGTGGCCTCCATCTTAACCCAAGTGAGCAGAAACAGCTCAGGTATTGGGGATCAATACAGAGAATCATTGGGTGTTGATCACAGAGCTGAGCAAAGACACTGATTCAATAAAAACACAGAGTAGACGGAAACAATGGTGCAAAGACATAGAGTCTATTTACTCAAGTAGGGTAAGTAAAGTATTGAGGTACTTATACTTTATTTTCTCTTTCCACTCCACCATGTTCCACAATACATTTATCTGAGAGTAGTTACTTTACAGATTAAGGTTTCATGGTTAAAAAACATGATACGCTTTTAAAATACAATTCTTTGTACTGTTAAAATGTTATAAACTACATTCACAGAATAAACTAAACTTTTCTCATTAATTTTTTTCCAAGACAATTGAAAGTTACAATCAACACATTTTTTTATTTGTCTGGAATGAAGCAGACAAATGTGTCTTGAACATTAGTTAAACTTTTTCTTTTCTAAGTAATGGAATCAATGCTAACCATGATGAATCACTTTCACTTTTGCGGACTATTGTCAGGAGTTCATGGAGTTAAACCTTTTAATTTCCTTTTCACTTAAAATAACCCCAACATCTTCATTCTGACCAAATAAAAGTCCCTAACTTTGATAACATTCATCCAATATATTTTTTATCGAATAGCCAGGTTTACAGAAACATTTGTTTTGAGATTGTAATTTTTGTGTCAAAGCTTAATATTTTCTCCCTGTGGAGGGCTGCGACCCCTGGCTTGGAACCACACTGCACTTAACTAGTTTGTTTTATGTAAAGTAAATAAAAGCAACTTCACCTAAGGCAGCTACAGTTTAAAACACACCTGAGGAATCGATGACCTATTCATATTTACTCATAAAGGATTTTGAATAAAGGACTTTTACTTGTAAAAGAACATGTGTTTACATTGTTTTATTGTTACTTTTGCTTGAGTAAAGGATCTGTATACTTCCTCAACTTCCTCTGGGCAAGAAAGTTTTTCAATTGACCTTTACATAAACAGTATCAAGACAAAGGTTGACATTTATTACCATGCTTAAAGTCCACTTAACAAAGAGGAGCCTATATAAATGTAACTGCTGTAAAAGTACATAGTTTGCAAATCATCTTTACCTAAAAAGACCCCAGGAGACCAGATCATGGCCTTGACAGTTAAAGGGTATTTTGAGCCTGTTGCTTGTAAAATACTGTCATAAAATGGTATTTATATCACTGTGAAGAACCATTTCAGTGTCTCTGTTTAGAAGCAGTGGACACATTATAATTCTGAGGTATTTGTGTTATGGTACTTGTAAGCCTTTCCTTAATATTCTGTAGTTCTTAATACTTACTGCACCCCAACAGAGCATTTTGAGGTTGTTCTTCTTCACTACATTTACTTGACATTTGCAGTTCTTGGTTATTATTTCTGATTAGAATTATATGGTTAAAACAACAAAAAAAACTAAATTATCTAAATATAATGACTTGCTATACCTAACAGTAAATAACGTAATTAAAACAAGCTCCACTTTGGGCCACTGCAATGGTGATATGCTGTTTACAAATTGATGCATCTGTAATACTAATATTTTGTACTGTCAGGTATGTAAGCTTTTAAAATGCATTATGACTTTTACTTAAATGTGCACTGTACCACTGTGGAGCAGTTTATAAAGCAGATAACTGGGTCCTTCTGCACCAGCCACAAGATCAAAATGCTTTTTATGTGTGTATAAGTTGCTTGTAATTGTCAAATAATAAAACAAGATATTCAAAGGTAAAATGTGACATTTTTGACAGTATAGACCATTATTTATGGGTCCCTTGTTTTGTTTTTATTATATGTGTGCACTATGATGCACATTGCTGCCATTATAGTTTTACACAGTTTCACTGATTTGGGAGCAATGTGCCGACACAATCCACAAGAGAAACAGATGGCTATTAAACACGGACTTAAGCGTTAAAATCTAAATGCATTTGTTTCATTTTATGAGGAAGTGCATTCAGCATGTTCTTCCACCTCAAACTCAGTGAGTTTGGTAAGTAACACTTTGGTTTGCTAACGAGAAAACTCCACAGGGCACAAATACATTTTACTAATACTGTTGTGCTTTGTCATTTTGCTTTATTTTAAATGGGAGACGTCTACTTGTGAATGTATTTTTACACCCTGATTTTTTTCTACTTTTGTTTAAACGAAGGAATCGACACAACTGCTCAGAGATCCAAACTGACAGGCTCCAGAGGTCAACTACGGTGAGTGAAGCTAAAATGGGTGAGTCCTGACGTGTATGTAAATGTCTCTCTGCCTGTAAGAAAAGAATTCATTAGCATCACCAGTAGATGTATGTTGTTAAAACACAAATAACATTAACATGCATTAACATAAAAATGACCTCCAGCAGGATATGGAGATTCACTGGCCTCTTTGAGTGAGAAATGTGAAAGCAGCCAATGAGAGGTGTTTGCATAGGGACAATTTAAAGGTTCTGTATTTTTAACTCAATAACTCCTGTAGATTTTACACGTTTGACTTAACTTTTTACTGACATTGCTACATTTCTTATGATTTCTTCACTTGAACCAGCCAAACTTAAAAATAAATCATATTTGACAAATACACAACACATGAACCCCTCCTTACGTTGTGGGACACATGTGTGACACTTCGAGTTGAATCTCTTTCTGTTCTTTTAGTTGAATGAAATGAAAAGCACAGTGCAGGCAGGCTCATTAGGGCCCGAGCACCGATGGTGGGAGGCCCTATTGTATTTTGAAGGATTTTTATTTCCCTTTTGGGGCTTTTTCAGGGCTTAGACATGCTCAAATTCATACCAAAGTTTGCAGGAAATTCAAAACCCTAAAAAGTATTTGAATTCTGGAGTAATTTGAAATGGGCGTGGCAAAATGGCTCAACAGCGCCATCTAAGGAAAAGCCCCTCAGTTCGCTTTCACCGATCTTCACAAAAATCGGGATACCTGTGTATCATGACCAGACGCACAAAAAAGTCCGGAGGTGCATTGTGAAAAACAAAACAGGAAGCCCTTTGGATTTAGTGGCCATTTTCCACATTTTCCACATTTTTACTTTGACGAACTTGTCCCAGGGCTTTCATCAGATCAACTTCATATTGAGATGAATGTCATCTCAACAAGATGGAGATATAAACTACCTTGAGTTTCGTGTTTTTGTCACACGGTGTGACCGTAGCGTGGCATCAAATTTTGATTACACGCCATCAAAACACGAGGTTCTGTATCTCGGACATACATGGTCCAATCGAGTCCAAACTAGACATGTAAGACAAGAGTCCTGGCCTGATGACATCTACACAGAAATCATGAGTTAAAATCACAGCGCCACCTGATGGCTACAGGAAGTGACATGTTTTATACTTTGATGAACTGCTCCTGGCTGCTTTACAATATACAGCTCAAAAGAGCTCAGTCAAGTCATTGGATCATGGTCAGAATTGTGACATTTCCTCAAACCGTGTAAACATTGAGGTGCGGCGAAGGTTCATCCTTCGCCAAAGGAGACGATGTTTCATAACTCCAGTGTGCATTGTCCTATCACCGCCAAACTTCTGTCTCATGATCAGAGACCAAGCCTGAACAGCTCTATGTGTCAATATTTCCTCAGTGTCATAGCGCCACCTACTGATTCGCCATGAAACAGGAAGTACTTTGTAAATCTACTCTGCACTATCCAACCGGCTCCGAACTACTGACCTATGATCACAATCCTGACCTGAACAGCTCCATATATTAATATTAGTTCAGGGTCATAGCGCCACCTACTGATCAGTGTGATAATTAAGTTGTTGTAACATTGTCCAATTGACACAAAACTGCTCACGCTACATCAGAGCCCCTACTTGAACAGATCTATTAGTCTGTAGGCAACAGGAAGTAAGCTTTGTTTTACAACTATCATTCGATTTACATAAAATTTTCACAGTGTGATGTGCAATTGATAGCGTGGACCCTAATGAGCAATTAGCAGGCAAGGATCGACATCGCGTGACGGACGCAGGAAGCGAAGCGTTTATCCTTGCCGCAGTGCGCAAAACGCTTGCAGCGGAGACGTGCGCTTGGTCACTGATCGCTCTCTCCACTAACCGCAACAGGCTTCAAAATGCCTGTGCTCGGGCCCGTTAGTGCTACAACGTAGCATTCAACTCAGCTGTTTTGAAAAGCACTTCCATGTGTTTCTTGTGTGTGGAACGTGCCACTTAAATACACGATACTTGTATATTAGACTGACTTTTATTGTTCTCACTTTCTTTGTTTTCTGATGCAACCGGACCGCTCTCGTGTCTACGTCACCGCCGTGGTGACGTCAGATCAGCACCAGCGTGAGTAGACAGTGCCCGGCGAGCGCGCGACCCAACTCAGCCCCCCCCGTGCGCGCATCGCATCCTGCTCGCGCGCCCCGGACGGGACGGTGCTGCTGAGTTTGCTTCTCATTCACAGAGACAGAGGAGGCAGGGAGGACGCGCCTGTGGTGAAGGTAACGGAGTCACTCAAACTTCTCTCACTTACACCTGAAACTGAAGCGGAGCAACATTTGACTTCTAACTCAACTAGTTTCTTTCCTGGCGCTATATTTACAAATAGTGGTTGTTCTTAAAGCTTGGAGTTTGTGTGTGTGTGTGTGTGTGTGTGTGTGTGTGTGTGCGTCACAAGGCTTGGACTGGGGGCTGAGTTGTAGATATTATGGTTATGACCATGGCTGGAAGCAACTCTTTTGGGGCCCTGGGTTCAAATTTGTTGTTGGGGCCCCTGCTGACCCACAGCAGACATGTCACTATTTCAAAAGGCAGCTGTATTCTATGGTTACAATAATTATTTGTTTAGTTTACCAGTTGGTTTACTGAAAATGTATTGGTAACAATGAAATTGTTAAAGCATTCAATAGCAACAATGACTGAAGCATAGTTGTAAAATATAGCTCTAGTTTGTTTACAAGAAAACTATACAGGACACTTTAAAGTACATTTTGTTCATAGTATGCAAGATGTCTACTTGTAAGTGTATTTTGACAGTGTGATATTATAATTTTTTTTCAAGAAAAGGAACCAAGTAACAAAACTGTAAAGCTGCTTTCAGACATGCTCTGGACTCCGAGGATCCTCCGCTCTTTCTCCGGAGGAGGTGCATGTGTGAATGTAAATGTCTGAGTTAGACACTCCGCAGTTTCTACGGACTTTATCTGCCTGGCCTCTTAGAATAAATTTTTAAAAAAGAAAAGAAAAGAAATATCTGCAGTGAAAAAGTGGTGACACACACGTAAAAGACACAGACGAAGATATCAAGAGAGTTTGCAGTGTTAAGATCTGAGGACAGTGTCAGGGTGCTGTAGCGTTAATATGTCCTCTCTTGTCTCTTTCTGCTGCACCCGTCTTGCTACACCTCTCACCTGAATAACACAGAGGATTTGTTGCTGTTGTGAACCCGTCTGTGCAGAGAAACTCCTGCAGCTGTGCATGTGTGAAAGGCAAACTATTCTCTGGATTTTACCCAGAGGTCTGAAAGCGGCTTAAGTATCGATGACTATGAGTGAGTGGGTGAATCCTGAAGTGCAAGTTATGTCTCTGTGTCTTTAAGAAAAGATGTCATTAGTATATGTTGTTCATGAAGACTTCTTATGAGAATGCAAGTTTTCAGTGCTTTTGAATGGGGTTTTGGTCTCTGGGGTGGCTACCAATACAGGACGGTCAAAATATCACAAGCATGTATGATTTGTAAAGACCTGTAGGACTATGTCATAGTGAGGTAAGCAGGCAAAAGGCTCTGTTGTGTGATTCTATAGAGGTGCATGCCTCTTTAAATGGAACCACAAGATTTAAGTGGATTTGAGTTTATTTATCATGGCAAGATAATGTCCCAGCTACAGTCATGGTAGATCTGATGGTCTGTGCGGGGCATTAAGAGTGTCTTTGTCTGCTCGTTGGTCTGTGTTGAGGCGTCTCCACCGGCTGCAGGAGAACACTGTCACCTGGCTGATGTGTGGACAAAGTCACTCCTAAATCCCCGTCATCACCACCTCAGCACTGCCTCACACAGTCCTCAAAACCTGCCTATAGGTCTATATGGCGTGGGAACTGCACCTAGAAAAGTGCTATATAGATACAGACCATTTACCATTTAGACACACACACACACATGTTTGTACAGCTGTCTTAGTGAGGACACTCATTGGCATAATGCATTCCCTAGCCCCTTACCCTAACCCTAACCATCCAAACTAAATGCCTAACCCTAACCCTAACCCTAACCCTTAACCTAACCTAATTCTAACCCTAACCCTAAAACCAAGTCTTAACCCACAAGCATTCCATTAAAGTGAGGGCCGGCCAAAATGTCCTAACTTTCCCCAAATGTCCTCACTCCATAGGTTGAAGACTCAAACTGGTCCTCACAAAGATAGTTAGATAGATTCAGCATAAACTTGGTTCTTATTTAAAAAGAACTTTTTTTTTACCATTTTTGTAGTTAGGCATATTTAGGCTTTTAGATACTTTATAGGAGGGGTTACAAAAGCTGTCCGCAAATACATAATTCAAAACTCAGCTTAAAACAGCATTACAATGTGTTCTCTGGAGTATTTGACTAAGCACAGCCCCTGTGTGGACACCACATCCTGCTCATGCTCCGGACAGGACAGACAGGACAGTGCTGTCGAGTTTTTCACTCATTCGCAGAGCCAGAGGCTGAGGGGAGCAGTCAGGATTGTAAACAGGAGGTGTGTGTTTCATGGCCATATTCAACCTTTTTCAGGCCCATGGGGCAAAAGCCTATTGTTCAGCCCCCAGTGACCCCCACCATACATAGCAGTGTGAGTACTTCTCCGCACACCTAGAAACCGATGAGTATTGTACTGTTTCAATAGTAAGTTGATTCATTTAACATTTTATTGTACGTTACAGTTACTTAGCTGTCTCTGATGATGAGGCTATTGGTTAGCATATATATTTTTTAAAGTTGTGAAGTACTCAGGGAGCAGTGTTGGCAGTTTGATGTTTGTTCTGATATTTGTAGCAGCAGATCTCATGTTACAGTGATGTTGCAGTCGGGCTACGGTTAGCTTGTTTTTGAATTGAACTGTTACAGGTGGGAAGCGTCCCTCCTGTTATTACATTTCCATAGTTGCTGAAAAGGTTGCGAAATACCGCAGGCATGTATTTTTGCTGGCCTTTTCTGTTGCTGTGGTTACTGCATCACATGCATCGCAGCCTGGCCTCTGGTTTAGCGAGGGGCTTTGTAGACAGTTTTAGAGCTCAGCTGAGAGGGGGGCATAAAAGTTGTGCCTGCTGAAAAACCTCCCAACTGCAGCTTTGAGGCAAATATTAGCAAAAACATCAGATGTGAAAATATGTCATTTTTATGGTTTTCACGAATAGTTGTGATGGGCATTTTTCCCTATAACCCTATATTTAAATATTTTTTTCACATTTTATACACTTAGCAATCAATAATTTATTAAAGGAAGTTATTGTCAGATCTATTCATGATATGTGTCACTTGACATACAGGCAAAATAATAGAAGCAGTTTGACAAAGTAATTTACAGGAAACATCCACAGTATGAATTAAAGTAACAATATGTATTTATTTAGCATTTTATTTTTGTTTTATAAAAATACTTGATGACAACTCAAAGCTCTTTCCATTACAGTTTTGCAATTCAACCATTCACATACCCATTCATACAGTGCAGCACTCTCTATCATACATCACTCACACACTGCCAGCACAGCCGTCCCCAACGGGGATCGAACCGCATTTGCAACAGGACAAGTCTTTTTCAAATGGAGGATGAATGAGTTCATTTCATTTGAGAAACATGAGGTCTGAGGGTGTTTGTGTCATTTATCATCATTAGAGGATAAGTGTTGCAATTCCACATATACTGCCCTGCTAACCCAAATACTCAGCAGAACACCGAATGGGGACTAATGCGCTGCCAAAAATAGTCCCCAAAAATGCACTATTTCTGTCTTTGAGTTTAATCTTTTGGTAAAAAATCACAGTGTCCTGCTGTTTTAGGATGTGGCAGGGTTGTCAACCTGTTTACGACCTGTTTTGAAACTATCTGGCCTTTGGGATTACTGGTGAGGTATGAGGGAATCAGAATGTATTAAGACACAGATACATTGGCTTCAGTCTAATCCTTGTTACAATAACAAGGATATAGCCTTGAGATAATCTACTTTGTGATTCGGTTTTATACGAATAAGAAATAGTTGAACCTTAGAGTTTTGCTCTTAAGATGCATTGATGAAGTAGAATGTTTCTGATGGACAATTTTTACACGTCAGTCAACAGGAGAGAGGGATCAGGATCTGTGAAGAAACCCGCCTCACCGGTTCAGAAGGAGCAAGAGTGGCAGCTGCTGAGGAGCCTGGGGGGGACTTTCTCTGGGACCGTGCTGCTGCATTCTTCCTTTGAGAAGTGGTGGGGGAGAGGAGCTGTGGCTGAACAGCAGCCATGCACCGCTTAAGGACTACAGTTGCAAGGCTTCGGCCTTTAACGGCTGCTCAGACAGCACAGAGCCTATCACAGCCCAGACTGTTGGTGGTTGGAAGGAGTTTAAGGACGTTTCAGCTTGCAAGGTGTTTGAACACATCTCTGACGGCTGAGCCCTTTCTTAATGGCACTAGCTCTAACTATGTGGAGGAGATGTACTATGCGTGGCTGGAGAATCCCAGAAATGTGCACAAGGTATGTCATTGTGTATCGGCGTATTTGCATTATTTATGCTTTTAATCTTGACTTTGCATTTATGGGCATATGAAAAACAGGTCCAGTGCTGTCCCACTGATGTCCAGTCCCAAAGCCGCTGCACCGAATGTGTTTCCTTTCACTCTTTACTCTTTTTACCCTTTAGCCCCTCTTCTGACTTTCTTCCCGAGGGGTCTGAAAAGATACAAATTTGTTATCAGTCCTAATAGATACCTGTCCCAAAATTTAGTAGGGTAAAGGTTACACGTATTGACATTACATACACGCGTGTTTGCACATACATGTTTCACAAGGAGCAAGTACAGCAAGAATGACTCACACTGTGAATCTTCTCAAAAATAAGGATGCACTAGTTATTTCAAATGTAAATATATAGTGAACCAAACTGCACAGAGAAAAGGTGATTTTTCTGTTGTAGTGCCAGATGAAAAAGAATACATTTAAAATACCACAAATTAGTGCCAAACTGTTTGTTAAAGTCATTTTAGGATTCAAACAGGAATGAGATCCTTTTCATCCTGTGAAAATGAGTTTTGTTGTCATTAGGAGTAGCAGTATAACCAGCAATATTAGTGTTATGAATGTTTAACTTCATAGCACAGTCTCTACTCTACGTGTTGTTAATGGAACACATCAGGTGTTGCTCTCATAGTCAAGCACAGACTGAAGATGTCTTGAATTTTTGACTGCAGCAATAACTTTGTTCAATTCACAAATGACCTAATTACTTAAGACCCTCGAAATAACTCTGAATAGCTCTTTTGAATTCGACCTCATTAAGACGATCATATGCAAACAAATCTGTCAAATTGCTAGAGAGGCTGAGTAAAAGCCAGGTTGCCAAGCTTATCTAGAACATCAAGCTTTTATCTTGGTTGGCCAATGTTCCCTTTATAAATCACAGTCCACCTGGAAACATGCGTACCTGAATCTGCCTCTAAGTCCGCCCCCTACACGCCCACATTCAACCATAAATGGTCAATGCAAAGCACCGCGTGAATATACTCTGACACAGTAATAAGCCAATCACTCTCTTCGCTGACTTGACACTTGGATACAAAGTCAAACACATATGCATCGATGTGTTTTTAACCACGCAAGCTGCTTGGCTCTAACTGTGGCAATGTCTGCCTCTCCTCCCATCCAGACATATTTATGGTCCCCAGGGGATGAATCCAAATGACTTAGGCTATGACTTTTACTTTAGTGCCACTAAGTTTACATCAGTGCAATCTACCTTAACTTTGGCCCCTAAAATTGTCATCTTTCAATTGTAAATTTGTTAAGATTAAAGTCTGCAACTGATAATTATTTTGATCATTGATCAATTTGCAGACTACAACTGCTTTGTTTGTGAAAATGATCCGAGGATTTACTGCTTTTCTGTGTTTTATGGCATTGCAAACTTTTTTGATTGTTGGCTTGACAAAACAAAACATTTGAAGATGCCATCTTGAACTATGGGATATTATAATAATAGTTATTAATCTATTTTATAGACAAAACATTTTATTGAGAAAAATAAGTAGCTGATTAATTTGGAGCCCTAATGGTAATGGTATTACCTCAGAGAGCTTCACAAAGCTGCTACTGTGGCTCTACTTTGTTTACCAAATGTGTTTGTATAGTCCTGGTGTGCACATTTAAATGAATCCACATGTGACATGGCTTGATGTGGGATTACTTTGCTCGTCCTGAAGAAGTGATGCATCGTACTATATATAAAATATGAATACTTTCTTCTTCTCTTTCTCTTTCTCCCTGGAGTCCTGGGATATATTTTTTCGCAACGTTAATGCGGGGGCTCCGCCTGGTGCGGCCTACCAGAGCCCTCCTCCCATCAGTGGGACTTCTCAGGGACTGGCCAGTGTCCAGGCACTGGTGGGAGCCCAGCCCAATGTGGAGAAGCTGGTGAAGGATCATCTAGCAGTACAATCACTCATACGAGCATACCAGGTAAACTACACATGCTATTTATAGCTGCTTTCAGACCTGCACTAAACTCTGGATAATCTAATAATCTGACATTCTCTGGAGGGGCTGTATTTGAGAATGCATTTGTCAGAGTGAGAGTCTCCCGATATTTTTGATGTGCTGTAAGATTTGGTTAGTATAGATATTGTGGCCGCAAACAATTCCACGTATGAAAGTGCAGATCTGATCTCAGGACGCATTGAGTAGGCGCTTGGGTGTTTTTAGACCTCAATAACAGGTCTGAACAAAGCGGCTCCGGACCCATATGCGTTTACACAGCCACATTTGACTCAGACCACCTTCTAACGTGGTCTGTGTGATCAGATCTTAAATGTGTCCTCAACGTCCATGAGGTGCATCACATCTGAACTTCAAGCTGGCCAATTTGTATCGGATCACCCGGGTCTAAACAGGGTCTATAACCTTCACTGATGGTAGATTCTAGAAACTTAGCTTTGAACCTGGATTAAATATAACAGATTCTCACTATGATGTGTCTGTTTGGAGTGTTGACCAGACTTTTTATGCTGCACTCTCTGGATGGAGTTTTACAGCATGTTTCTCATAATTAAAGCCACTAGGGTCCAAGTAACCTTCTGAGTGTAAATAACGTCACAATAGAAGATCTCATACTACAGCATTGCGACCTGTGGCAGATATTATCATCTGGAATTAAAGCAAATGTCAACGAAGCAGAACAATTTATAAATGTAAAGTCCTCATTATGATTGTTCACAATCATATTGCAGTGTTATTACGAATACTATAGTATTTTTATTATTATTCCTGATGTATTAAAATTTTAATATTGCAGATGGCCAGGATGGAGCAGATTATAGTTCTAGGAGTACAGCAGCTATAACTGTATTTTAAATGTGGTGTAGTTTCTATAGTAATTGCCTATGAATTGAAGTTGAGTATAATTGTAGTGTATATTTCTAAAAAAGTACTAATAGCTTAAAATTGTACTCTAGTAAATGTCCAAGTAATGCTTTCATCAGTTTGTTGAATGAACTGATGACCTGTTAAATGGACCTTGGACTCAGGCAGGAGACCATATATCTGTCCAGCAGTGCTTCTGCCTTTGTTTGCTACCTTTGCCCCACATCTGTGTCTACAGTTATGCTTACATCTGTGTCTACTTCCGTTAGGAAACCTTACAGGAAGTGGTCGGCAGTTTAGACAAAGTCAAATGAGCACAATCAAGCTGGAATTGGTTGACAAAGCCTGACCATTTAAACATGTGAACATGCAATGAGCTATGTGGTCTTGTGTTTGCTCAGGTACGAGGGCATCACATAGCGAAGCTGGACCCCCTGAACATCGGCTGTGTAGACTTTGACGATGCCCCGTGTGCCGTTGGTTTCCAGAACGTTGGTGAGAAATCTAAACCTGTGTAAATGTTCACAAATGTTTTTCCCTCTGCTCCCATCATTTCCTTCGCTGTGATTCGCTGTTTTCGAATCCCCCTTTGCCATATTTACTAGTTCTCTCCAGTTCTTAGGCTACATCGACATTTCTATGTATTTGTTTGAAAACAGCATTTTCTATCTCTGTCCACATGAGCGTTTTGGATCCATTTCAGTTTAAATCACTGTCCATTCCAACAAACTTGAAAACGCATATATCACGCGACAGCTTGCGTGCACTGGGATATGTGCGTGCCAGTGTAAACAGGAAGGCATGCACGAGTGGTATACACAGGAAGCATTTGGTTGTTAGTCGCAGAATTTTCTGAGATTGCTCGAATAATAGCTTGTGGAATATAAAGTGGAAATAAGTACAAATACTTATATATATTAAATTATAATATTGTGAATTAAAAAGAAAAATTTGAGACAGAATTTGTGACATTGTGTAGTGTAAATTGTCCAGCCTGCAGAAGTGGAGTAATCCTATATCATATGCGTGCCTGGATGAATTTGATGTTTTTCTCTTAACTAGGGAACAAAATATGGTTATTTATTTGATCACTGTGTTTATTAATACAATAACAAGCAACTACGGACAAAATGTTTAACAGTGCAGCTGACACCCCTGGTCAGAGGGGCTACATAGAAGAGAGCCACTGTTCATCAACTGCCTAAAAGCTTTCAACCTAATCAGAACAAATATATCTGAAAAAAATATTTATGATTGATTTTGTATTTGTAAATATATACTTTTTTGGAACATTTACTGGAGTAACATTTTTGTTAAATAAGTAGCCCTCAAAACAACATGTTTGGTTGCCTGATTGTAAACAATTGGTATAGTTGGTTTAGGAATGTGTTTATTCTCTGTGTGTAAAATTGAATGTCATGGATGGATTTTCAGATTGGCCCCTAAGGCACCGGCCCAGGGGCCCAAGGAGTCCAGAGGGGCCCAAAACTGGAGCTTCTGTGTTATGCAATAGTTCTTGTTGTAAAGTGCTAGGTCCTTATGCTTTTAACATTGAGTATCACTAACCCTAGTCTAATATTTATTCTGATTAGATTTTTCAAGTTTTTTAATTCACAGTGAGGCTATACTAAACCTTTGATAAAAAGATCTGACATCAGAATGCTGAAATAGAATATAACCCACTCTGCAGGTGCCATTTGATACATTCCTGCATGTTCTTAGTAAGCTGTAAAGTATTTAGATGTTACACTATATCTGTTGAGAAGAGTGTTAGTAAGGATCTGTTGTGGCAACAGAACCTCACTGCCAACGTAGAGCTGAAACAGTGACATAAATATATATTCAGGTAATTTTAAGTGAATGTGTCAATCTTTCTTTGGTCCCAGCTTCTGAAATGGGAGGATTTGTTGCTTTCTTTTGTACAGCTGCATCCCAATAAAAGCTATTTGAAGACATAAACCTGTACTGTGGAAAGACATGTCACTGCCCTCTGACACTTTATGGACTAAACAATTAAAAAGAAAATAGGTAGATTAATCATTCATGAAAGTAATCCTTATTTAAAGCCTTCTAACTTTCCCAGTAAAGTGTTTTTTCCATGTAAAACGGAGCAGTTTGACCTTCGGTAGACACAATTGTTTTCAGTTCTGGGCCTGCTATTGTAAATATTATAGACTATATGGATTAGTGTAATTTAAGAGTTGTTTATTAATGGTTTACTAACCTTAATGGCTTTGACCATTTCAAGTCAGTAATAAAAGGCCAATGAATCAAGGAGCTGGGAGGATTTACAGCAGCTAAAGGTCTTTATTTTTTTACAACCTGGCAACCTCAATACGAGAAGTTGTTTTTAGTTTACTTTATTTGTAGTCAGCAATTTATCACCCACTAAAAAGCTGTTGAGTGCAAGAAATACAACGTTTTTGTAACATATTCCGTATTACAAACAGATGCAATTTATCTATGCCTTTGTTATTTTATGTTAAGTCTTTTATTTTTGTATTGTTGACCAGTTCATGATGTCACTGTCAGAGTTGTGCCCTGATGCGTCCTGTTAGGTGTAACTCATGTGTATCCGGTTGTCCTTATCAGCACACTCTCAGCACAGTAGGTTTTGGTCTGAGGAGACCAGATAAGACAACGTGCGGTTCTTCGTGGTTGTTAGTTTCAGAGCTGTTATGGTCGTATAAAGGTGTAGGGACTGTGAGCATGTTAGCATGCAGATGTTAGCATTTTGCTCAACCTAGTCCAGTATGTTATCATTAATTGTACCAGTTTATTATTTAATAATCATTTTAAGTCAAGATTGATCCTGCACATGTGCAGCCTGGTTCCTATCAGCACATACTGTCTTGTAGAACAAGTTATGGTCTCTGAAGAGATAAGACAACATGCTCTATGCTACAACACCAATTTTTTATAGCTAACAATTTGAAGAATTTGGAAATAATCAGGTAATTCTTGTTTTTGAAATAAAGATGATTATTATGCTCTTCTTAATTGACTTACTTTAGATTCACTGGGTGCTCAGCTGTCTTGTTTGTTTTCTCACTTCCATCACCTTGTTAACTAAACAAAGACTTGTCAGCTTTATTACAATAGCTCAAAGAGTTGAAACCATTTGGAAAGCGTGGGAGTTGGCTGTTGTGTGATGCACGCCTGCAGCATGCTATCATTGTGCCGAATGAAAAGGCTGGGCCTCTGAGTTCAAAAACAGGCGATTGTTATGAGTTGTAATAGGATGTTTCCACAGTTAATAGAGGTATTGTTCTGTTTCAACAGGTTCTGGTGGTGCTGAGGTTCACAGAGATCAGACTAAAAGACAATATGAGAAGCTTTGTGTGATACTTAACCTCCAGTATGTGTGTTTGTATCTCTTCATGCATCCAGAGTTCTCTCAATATAAAGAACGGCTCTGTAATCTGATGGCTGAATGTAGGACAAGTCCCTCAAACCCCAATCCGAGTGTTATGCTCTTTGAGTGGGATCTTGGATGTAGACCCTTGGCCCACATCCGGCAGCACTCTGCGCATTAACGTTAAAAGCTTTAATGTAAGAAGCTGCTTTCAGTTTGTGGTGTTCCTGCTGATATTCCATTCAAAACCAATTTCCGGTGATTTCTCATATAGAGTCCTCCGTGTTGGTTGGTTCTGGTTTGTTCTCAGTGAAAACATCAGGGCTAACACAGTATATTCCATTTCAGTTTCACTTACTGATAACACACCTTTTTATTCAACAATGCTTTATAGACCAGGTGTACATCATTTATTAAAACATAATTTGGGTTGGAAAATCTTTCATCACATGGACTTTTTGACCACATATCTTCTGAAAAAAGTTCTGCAACTGCTCTAAAATCCATTTGCAAACTGCTGCTAAACATTTAACACTGCAGACTTCATGCACTGGTGTATTTGCATTTATTGCATGCATTCATTTAAGTGGCTGAGTACGTTCTATTGAGAAAGTCAAAAGCCTTTATTAATGTCGTGCTAACATTTATAACTGGAAGCCTGATAACTTGTTGAGTGGGTTTGAATATCAAAACAGGGCACCATGATGCACAAGAGTCTTTATTCCAAACAGCAGATTGGAAACGTCTTTAAAAAGCATTACAAAACAGCTCTTTATGTCCACATGTCACACATACTGCATTGTCCTCTCTACATTTGTATTATTTAAAAATCACATGCAGATCATCAGCAAGTCAAACACTATAATAATGACTGTATCATAATATGTGTGAACTTAAACAAGCAGTTTATAAATATAACTTAATTTGGGTCCACATGTGCAGCATGCTTTGCCACAAGAGTGAATAAACAGTCCATGGTAGAGGTTTAAAAGGTTAAAGCTAAATAGACAATGAACGTGTGTTGTTCTATTAATGGCTTATTACTGAAATTCTATATAAATTTGTTATTAACCATTAATAAAGGCGTTAATTACAGCTTCAAAAACCGTTATAAATGGTGTGTATGTGTGTGTGTAAGTGACTTTGAATTTCATGGGTGTGGTAATGCTTTTGTGTGTGTGTGTGTGTGTGTGTGTGTGTGTGTGTGTGTGTGTGTGTGTGTGTGTGTGTGTGTGCTGGCCCCTGTTAACCTTTGCTCAGCAGCTGATAGGGTCAAACAGGACTTACGCAGGCTTATCTGTGCCTGCTTCATCAAAATGTTTCTGTGATTAGATTGCAGACAGACACTGCTTGATTACAGCTTTGGATCGTGCAGCCTCTTCTCTTTGAAACCTCATGGAACACAAGTTCCGTGTTTTTATGTGTAGGGCGGTTCCCAGAGGGGGGAGGAAAGTCTAAAGATCCCTCTTGTAACAGCACTGTGCACTAATGTGCTGACAGAGGTGTGCAAACACAGACATAGATACCACCATGCTCCCCCCCCCCCTCCTCTGTTTTCTCATATTGTCTTATCTCTGTTTGGTTCAACCAGGACATCACATTCTGTGAATCAGAAGGAGCCACCCTGTACTGTGTCAGACTGGCCTCCTCAGAATAGAGACGTACAATTTGACCAGTTAACCCAACCCATCAGTCCTGTGATGTTTGCTTTCAGCCAGAAACACCTCGGCTGCCTCTCTGTCTTCTTTAATACACTGTCTGCTTCATTATGAATAGAAATCTTCCACATTTACCGATTGCTAGTGGCAACAGAGTCCAGTCACAAATGTTCCAGGAAGAAACTACAACACACACTTTGATTTGATTTGGTTGCATGACATGTTCTGAGCTTTTATTCTTGTGTAAGTTAAAAAAAAAAAAAAGTATAAATGTATTATTTACCTATTTAAAGATAAAACAATGGATTAAAAATGTATAATTCACTGTTTGGATAATCAATCAATCATTTAAGTAAAAATGTTTTTAAACTTTCAAACATTCATTGGCCCCAGCTTCTCAACTGAGGGAGTTTCATTTAGAGAATCTGAAAGAAAATAATCAAAATAAAAAGCAATTTTAGACAATGATGTATATTCTATATATTGTAGGTTGCAGCCCAAACCTCACACAACGTCCTCCGATTTTGAAGTTGGTAAACGTTCGGCTTAAGTTCACAAATGTTATCAGGAAGAAAGAAATCAAAGCAATAAAACACTTGTTTTAAAGGTTTACAATTTCTTTATAATTGCCTCTTAGTTTCCAGTCAGAAGTTGCTTTGAAAGGAAAATGTAATTTGTTACTAATTAAAAACAAAAATAACTTCTAGTTTCATTACTGCTAGAACTTTGTTTATACTTTCTCAATAATTGTTACCAGTGTTAAATATAAGTATTGGAATAAAGTGCTCCTAAACATTGTAATGCTGTAATGATAATAATGTGTATTGATATACAGTTATGATATAATAAGGACAAAAAGCAAGTGCCAAATACCAAATACTACTATAAAACAGCTGAGGGTGGCTTTAAGAGAGGACGTGCATTGATCTCGTTTTGCAGGTCAGCCAGGTGATATAGAGCACTCTGCCATTTTGAGAATGAAATCAGTTTTTACTCTGCAGTGACCACAAAAGAGCTTTGGTCTCATAAGAAACTACAATGGCTCTAAGTCAAGCACAAATCCCCGCCAAGGCCCAACACTCTCCACACAATCAATCAAGCTGCATCTAATGTATCACACTCATAGATATCCGTCCTCTAAGCCTGATTTTTGTCATCAAGATTCATGAATTATTCCCTATATACAGTCTATGATTATTCCCTGGGAAATCAATGAAAATGTTGAATAATCCATAATCACAATGTTAAAGACATTTAACATTTAACATTATAGACATTAAACCAAATTCCTGGATCCAGTCCCCCCTGTATTTGTATTGAACTTTTGTGAAAAGAGTCACAAGGTGCTTTACAGAGCCAAAGATTTTAAAAACACTCATTTAATGAAAAACATTGACTGTAAAATTGGTGCAAAGAATCCCGTTGATCATAGGTCACTTTTACATTTTCAGAAAGGGGGCTGCAACCAAAATTACCACAGGCCAAGCAAACATCCCAGTCCAAACAGACATATCTAGAATGGGCACTAGTCACACTAAAACAGTCAGTAGTTCAAAATATCCGAATCAAAACTTTTCTGTTCTTGCATTTTGTGGCCAGTTGCCTGCCGGATGAGATGAGCTGCATAGGGAGTGAAGTGAAGTGAGGGAACAGTGAAGAGAAAAAGCAGGGATCACACATTTTATAGGAAATCTTGAATTCAGTGGTGTGTCTTAAACCTCTCTTTATCCTTTCTCTTTCTTAGCAGTGGTTACATGTCTGTCTCAAGGTCTCATCTTTTTCTGCTCTCTCTCTCTCTCCCCCCCCCCGCTCCCCACCGCCACATTGGCCTGGTTTGAATGCCTGTGCTCGTTTGGCGGGCCTTTCCCCCACTTGTTCACAACAGGTTTATACGGGCTGGCAGAGTCCGACCTGGACAAGGTGTTCCGCCTTCCCACCACCACCTTCGTCGGCGGCAACGAGACCAGTCTGCCACTCAGAGAGATTATACGCCGCCTTGAGGTGAAAAACAATCCACATACCTAAAAATACTTGTGTTCTGAAATGTGTAGCACCAGTTAGGCAGTACTGCAGCCCACAAAAATACTGTTGCAGGAAACAAAACATAAAGTTAACAGTAACAATGTTTGATGTCAATACCATATATCAGGATGTAAGATTAGACTCATTATTTCAGTTACTTTCTGTTGAGTCACTCAAACCTCCACACACACTGACCTGCCTCTCTCTTCTAGACGGCCTACTGTCAGCACATCGGAGTAGAGTTTATGTTCATTAATGACGTGGAGCAATGCAAGTGGATCCGACAGAAGTTTGAGACACCAGGAATCATGCAGTTTGGTCTGGAGGAGAAGAGGACTCTGTTGTCCAGAATGATCCGATCCACCAGGTCTGTCTTCTGCTCCTTTACATTCCTCAACTCTCCTCAGTAATTACCTGGAAAAGCATGCGGAGCAGCCCGAGGGCAAAGGTGTTTTTTTTCTGGGGGGTTGGGGGGGGGGATACATGTTCTGAGACCACAGTGTGAAGCAGCAGCACCACCACCTGTTCACAGATTCGAGGAGTTTCTCCAGAGGAAGTGGTCATCGGAGAAGCGGTTCGGTCTGGAAGGCTGCGAATCACTCATCCCTGCCCTCAAGACCATCATAGACTGGTCCAGTCAGAGCGGAGTGGAGAGTGTGATCATGGGGATGTCCCACAGGTAAACACAGAGCTCATACATCATGTTTGATACCGTAAAACGAAGAAAAACCTGAATGTTAATTCGCGATGCACGTGTGTCTCCTCAGAGGTCGGCTGAATGTGCTCGCTAATGTCATCCGGAAAGAGCTGGATCAAATCTTCTGCCAATTTGACTCCAAACTAGAGGCTGCAGATGAGGTTTGAAAATGAGTGAAGAAACATTTATAAGAATAAGAATAACATGTTTTTTCAATATAGCTTTTTCATACATATAAGGAAACTCCAAGCTCTTTTCAATATTAAATTAAAATCAAATACCATTTAAAATATGCAAAAATCGAAAAGGAAATAAAATAGTAAAGATTGTAAAAAGGTTTGTGTGGGCCGTGATAGAAACAATTAAACTACCAGCACCAGAGGATCTCAGGGCTGATTATGGTTGATAAGAAATCTAAGGCACCAGAGTTTGGAACTAGCTGAACTACCTGTCATCTTTTTTGGCCGCCCAAGAAAGAGGGTATTATAGTTGTTTAAGCAGCTTTCAGACATGTACTGAAGTCCGGATAAACCCTGGACTTTCTCCGGAGGGGCTGAATGTCCCAAAAAGTCCATGTGAGAACACAGCAAGAGATTCACCGCAAGCAAGTGGGTTTGTTGAAGATGTTTCTAAAATGCGACAGACACAAAAATGAATAAAACAAAGAATACAAACATCCCAGGATGAAAATGCGGTGTCTTACATGTAGAAGATGGCAACGAAGATATCAAAAGATTTTTTGGCTATAAGGGCCGACGCCGGTGTTGATGTGCTGTAAAGAAAAACGCAGGATCTCCGCGGCAGAGTTGATTACATCACATCCTGCCTCTGCCTGCCGCACCACCCCTCACCTGAACACTTCGGAGATTTCTGTGTTGTTGTGGATGCGTCCAATCAGAGAATCTCCTGCTGGGTTGTTTCATGTGTGAAAGGAAACATCGAGAGAAAGTCCAGACCAAATTCTGGAGTTCATCATGTATGCACCAACTCATCATTCAGTTGTATGTGTGGCTTTGCCTGGCTTCATCACATCTTTCTTTCTTTTCGGCTCTTAGGGATCTGGTGATGTGAAATATCATCTAGGGATGTATCACAAACAGAAGAACCGGGTCAGCGACCGGAACATCTCTATGTCACTCATGGCTAACCCGTCCCACCTGGAAGCAGTGGACCCTGTGGTGCAGGGGAAGACCAAAGCTGAACAGTTCTACTGCGGGGACACTGAGGGCAAGAGGGTAATCTGAATACACATCATACATGATTGCACATGGGGTTGTTTTCCAAACATGTTTTTAACCCGATTATCAATTTTGCAGGTCATGTCAATCCTGCTTCACGGCGATGCTGCATTTTCAGGCCAGGGTATCGTGTACGAGACGTTCCACCTGTCTGACCTGCCCTCCTACACCACCCACGGCACCATCCACGTGGTGGTTAACAATCAGGTATGCACTCAGGCTCTGAGCGACTGTTAGTGAGCAGGCAGGCAGCTTTGGAGAGGAGAGGATTTAACATTGCTGCTTGGTCCCAAAGTTTATACCAGTTTCTGCAGACTAGTGCTTTGTCATAAAGGGCCGAGCAGTATATCTTATGCACTCATGTCATTTTTGTTTGTTGATGTATACCAAACCATTTAGTCATGCTGTTTAATTTCACTTTCAGTTCATGTAGATCTCAGAAACTCCAGGCAGAAAAACATATGAAACATGTAAGGAATCTGCACAAATAGAGACTTAGGCCCTGCTATTGTGACAACCATTGATCAAGTGATCAAGTGACCAACCTTAGCTAAAACTTTCATTAATTCAACTCTTGGACCAATTAATTTTTCTGTAATTTGTACACATTTTAAATGTTTTGAGTCCAAAGAGTTTACCTACACCTTACCTTTACCTAGTTATTTGGGATTTTATTGAATGCACAGCCTGAAATGACAATGAAATAAAATAGTTTTTATTAGAAGCAAGCAGTAACTCCAAGTAACAATGCAGTTTCTAATTCAGGGAACTGAAATGTTACAACACTTCATGTCATTCCCTTCCCATTCTCCTCTGGTCCCCACAGATTGGCTTCACTACAGACCCCAGGATGGCACGTTCATCTCCTTACCCCACAGATGTAGCGCGGGTCGTAAACGCTCCCATTTTCCACGTCAATGCAGATGATCCGGAGGCTGTGATGTACGTGTGCAATGTAGCAGCTGAGTGGAGGAACACCTTCCACAAAGATGTTGTTGTAGACCTGGTGAGTGATGAACAAACACACTCAGTTTTTCATGTTTTATCTAACATTTTGTCCCCTTTATACTACATTAAAGTTTTTAATGACTTATGCAAATTTTATTTTGCACGTTGCCATAGTTTTTCCATGAAATCTCAGGGTACTCACAGGGTGCTTTAAAGGTGGATCTTTTTGGGGGGACGTTTTTGAAGACTTTTCAACTAATGACACACAAACAAACAAAACATTAATTTATCATATTCTTAATACTGTAATTGATATAGTGAATATGTAAAGCAAACAGTTGTCTACTTACATACCAAACAGACACAGAACACTCACAATCAGACAGACTTGTGTTTGTGTCCACTTGATGTATATATGACCAGCACTCTGTTTTATAGTATCCAATATTCTTTAGATCAAACGGTTTGGTCAGAAAATTTGAGGTGCGAATGCTGTCATGTGTTTACAGCGTATGTCATTCGAAAAGCTTGCCTGAACAGTTGTCTTCACCCTTAGGTGTGTTACAGACGTAACGGCCATAATGAGATGGATGAGCCCATGTTCACTCAGCCGCTGACGTACAAGCTGATCAAGAAGCAGAAAGGGGTCCTGCAGAAGTTTGCTGAAAAACTCCTCACCGATGGAGTCGTCACGACACAGGAGTACGAGGTGAGGTCATCCACACAGCAAGCATGCAAGTTATAACTAAAATATGAAACGACCATTTGTGAAATTCCTGTCCCTTAGTTTGGATTCATTATCAAATCCCTTCACCTTCTGTACATATGAATGAGGCTGTCACAGTCAGAGAAAGTGTTACAGTTTAAAATGGTTTAATTCATAATGAGATTCATAATGAGACTGACAAAAGCCTCTCGTGAGAGCAAACACAGGTTTCATAGTCAGCGAGTAGAAATCTGTCACTGACTGACGGCTCTGGCATCTCAGCAACCAGAACGATGTGCAGCTGCAAGAAGGCAAGACAAGTGTATCTGTACAGCACATTTAATCAACGAGGCAATTCAAAGTGCTTTACACAAAACAAAAAGGGCATCATGACAAATTGACAAATTGTAAAAGCAAATTAAGACAACACAAGAAGAGAAACAGGAGGGTGTAAAATACAAAAGAAAACTGTGCAAACAAAAAAGCTTAGAAGTTGCTCAGTTTTCAGTCCATAGATAACACTCTTGTGGAATGAACGTAGTTGCTATTTTTTATTCAGGTGGCCGACATTTCCTACACGCATTGGAAGCGGTTGACCAATCACAAGAGAGGGTGCCGGCTGGCCAATAAGAGCAGTATTGGCTTTAAGGGAGGAGGATTTTAAAGAGACAGGTGCTAAAACCAAGCGTTTCAGACAGAGGCTGAAAAAAGACATTGCAGCAATGGACAGTATTTGGAGAGTGATGTGTTTTCTGAACATCAGAGCACCTGAACTTTTTCAAGCTATAACACAAGTTCAAATTGTGAACCTGGATATGAGTCTAATATGTGTCCTGTAAGTTTAGATAAACTTTGACTTAACACTTATGTGTATTTGCTGCAGCAATTAAAAACAGTGTCAGTGTTCATACTAGCACCTGACTATTGTTTTAGTAAAAAAAAAAAGTATATTCTATTTAGTCTTTATGGTCGGTTGCATGTGTTTTCATTGTACTGCACAGTAGGAATTGAAATTGACAAAAAGGAATATTGAATGGATTTTGTGGCAGAGATACAGTGACACAGAACTGGTAGCATGGTTGGAAGCTGTTGCTCATATTCAAACCCTCAACTCACATCCGTCTTTTTCAGGAGGAAGTGGCGAGGTACGACAAAATCTGTGAGGAGGCTTACGCTCGCTCCAAAGATGAAAAGATCCTTCACATCAAACACTGGCTGGACTCACCGTGGCCTGGTATGAGTCGCTCTGTGTGGACATTTTAGCATTTTAATAATTTTCTTCAAATATGACTAAAACAATTGTTGGCTATAGTTGTTGATTGGATTATAATTATGTGTAAATCAATTTCTTTTCATTATTATTGTTTATTAATGATATTAAACTGATGTGGCAAATTGTATACATTGTCATAGTCTTCAGATTTTATTCACCAACCAAATGATTAATCAAGGACTGGTTGTAAAAAATAATAATTTCTTTGGTGCAGACCTTATATTCATCACACAGGACATGTCTCGTTTGTGCTGAACTGTGTCATGTATGTTAAGGTTTTTTCACACCGGAGGGCCAACCAAAGAGTATGAGCTGCCTTTCGACTGGCATCAGTGAAGAGGAACTCGGCCACATCGGAAACATCGCTGCCTCTGTCCCAATGGAAGATTTCACCATACATGGAGGTACGTCCTGCTCTCTTTTCCTTTTTTAATGAATTCTCCCTGAACAAGCTCTGTAATATCTCTTTCTGTCTTTGTGCTCATGTTTTAGGTCTGAGTCGTATCCTAAAGGGCCGTGCAAACATGGTGAGTCAGCGAGTGTGTGACTGGGCTCTGGGCGAGTATATGGCCTTCGGCTCCCTGCTCAAAGACGGGATCCATGTACGTCTCAGTGGGCAGGATGTGGAGAGGGGCACATTCAGGTACAACCGATGCAAACGTCTAATTCACTTATACCAAATGTAATCAAGGCTACTACATAGTATGATTGATGATTGTACAAGATGTTCTCTGATTTGCTTCACAGCCATCGACACCATGTTCTTCACGACCAGAACGTTGACAAGAAGATCTGCATCCCCATGAACTACATCTCCCCTGATCAAGCTCCTTACACTGTCTGCAACAGTTCTCTATCTGAATATGGAGTACTGGGTGAGTAGTATGCATGCACAAACTCTCATCGATTGCTCAGTCGCTGGATTATAGTTGAACCATCCATTAGGGAAGTCCTCAGGGCTGGCAGCACGGCAACAAAGAGTTTAAAGGTTGGCAACAGACATCAAGTCAATGATGTTTACGTTCTCACTGGTGCCATGGCTCAAGGTATGGTCTTGGTCCAGACTGGAATATTTCAATATTTATTTTAAGGATTCCCATTAAATTTACTTCACACATTCATGGTCCCTGGGGGAAAATGACCATGCTGTTTATTTTCCCTTTGGCACCACCATGAGCTTGATATTTGGTAATTAGTTTACTCAGAGAAATCCGGTAAAAGCATTAAATTGGGCAATGTGTACAACAGGAACATGTACAGCAGGAAACCAGTTACTATATATCCTCAGATCAGTAACCGCATAGCTGACTCATGACACATTTCCTGACTTCCTTGTATGAAGCCACAGCGCAAAGTGCCTGAAATAAATAAAATACTTAAGTGTTCAGCAGTTCAAAACTAATTATTCAGACTTCTACTTCTTTCAGTCTCTCGCTCTGTCTGCAGTGTTTTATTGTGCATATTTAAAACCTGGTTATGCACATGCCTACACACACACACACACACACACACACACACACACACACACACACACACACACACACACACACACACACACACACACACACACAGATATATTGAAAATTGTAGTTCTCCAGGAAAATTCTAACTGAGGAAATCCAGTTTCTGTAATCCTCTACCCCAATTACAGTATGGAATAAATTTACTGGAGAAAGCAGACTCCAGCCTGGCTACTGAAGTTTACAGAAACACAATCCTTTGAGGGGAAACAGGTGTACTTCTCCTGCACTGAAGTTCAAATGAGGGCTCTGCCCCAAAAAACCACAACCTGTTGATGTCTTTCGGCTTGAAGCCTTCATTACATTATCCAGTGTTATTTGAATGTATATGTTTGACCAGATAAAAGTATGTGTTTCTACAAAATGTTCTGAACCTGTCCTGTTTTGCACCTGCTTTGTTCTCCTCTGCGTGCAGGTTTTGAATTGGGCTTTGCCATGGCCAGTCCCAACGCCCTGGTCCTGTGGGAGGCCCAGTTTGGAGATTTTAACAACACAGCTCAGTGCATCATCGACCAGTTTATCAGCTCAGGTCAGGCCAAGTGGGTCAGACACAACGGCATTGTGATGCTGCTACCTCACGGCATGGAGGGAATGGTAGGAACTGTGAAAACTTGATCGGTCACATTCTTCGTTTCTCTCTCTCTCTCTCAGTCTGAATTATCTCAGTTTCATTTTTGCAAAAATGTGACAATTGTCATTTGGGTTTCTGTTTCTCCAACCTACTCTTAGGGCCCAGAGCACTCGTCTGCCCGTCCTGAAAGGTTTCTGCAGATGTGCAACGATGACCCTGATGTTTTCCCTGTGAGTCTGCAGGACACAATGTTGACACAGTTTACTACACCACTTAATATAACCTTTATTTGGTTCACACTCAGATCAGATCCAGTTTTTTCCCCTTGTCCCCGGAGGCGTTATTTTTTGGGTTGTCTGTCACATTGTTGTGAACACATTATCTCAAGAACACCATGGGAAATGTCTTCTAATTTGGTCCAAATGTTACATTTGATTAGAGGATGAATTGATCAAATGTTTATGGTTAAAGGTCACAGTCGCTGTGACCTTACGAATCCAGTTTTTGATCTTGTGAATGCAACATCTCAGGAACACCCTGAGGGAATGTCTTTGAATTTGGTAAACATTTTTTCACTTGGACTCAAAGATGAAATAGTTTGATTTTGGTGGTCGAAAGATCAAAGGTTCAAATTTATTATGACCTCCTGTTCAACATGAAATATCAGAAACTCTCATAGAGCATTTCATTACATCTGGCACAAACATTCACTTGGACTCAAGGATGACCTTAGAATTTGGAGGTCAAAGGTCAAGGTCTTCTGTGGCCTCATAAAACATTTTGTGCTGCTTGAAAATGATATCTCAACTCTGCCTTTATGGAATGTCTTAAAATGTTGACCTGTTGTCACTAATTGACTCAAAGATGAACTGTTGAGATGTCAGGGGTCAAAGGTCAAAGGTAACAATGACCTCATGAGTCTGGACATTTTTTTTATGTAGACTGAAACTGCAATGGCTGGTGGAGGCATAAAACAACAGGGCGGTAATTCTTGTTGGTTATATGCTAAAAGCAATGAGGAGTAGATCTTTGGAAGTTGTAGGATAAGGAGTGGCCACATAAATCCAGCCAAATAAATCTTGCCTGATAAAAATCACATTTGCAAGTTTTGTTCCATATCAAATGAATCCAATGATTATTTTCTGTACTTCTACACTGTAAGCAGGAACTGCAAACAGATTACTCAACAAACTTTGAAAGGGGCCGAGAATGAAGAAGACGTAGCCCACTGATACTGTTGAATCTATAACAACGTCATACTCCCTCCTCACATTCTCAGTTTTAAAACATACAACAGGATTAAACCTCAAGTAGAAGTAAACTGACAGAAAAGTCAATGTTTGACTTACTTCTGAATTTTGACTCTTTGTCAGAAACTGTCAGAGGACTTTTCGGTGCGTCAGCTCTACGACTGTAACTGGATCATTGTCAACTGCTCCACTCCTGCAAACCTCTTCCATGTTCTCCGCAGACAGATCCTGCTGCCCTTCAGGAAACCTGTAAGTGACGCAGTCAATACACTGGGATTCCGAACACGAGATAATGTAGTTTAAGTCACTGATCATTCTCTGTGCCCTCTTTTTTATCTCTTTAACTCTAGCTGATTGTGTTCACACCCAAGTCGTTGCTGCGCCACCCCGAGGCCAGGTCCAGCTTTGATGACATGCTGCCGGGTGAGTGCTGACATTTAAAAAAGAGCTAGCAATTAAAGAAAAAAAAATGAAAAACTACCATTTCTCTATGTGTTATTGTGAGTTTGAGCGTATGTTTCCCATCCTGCAGGCACCCACTTCAAGCGTATAATCCCAGATGTCGGGCCTGCAGCTGCCAGCCCAGAGAAGGTGAAGAGAGTAATCTTCTGCAGCGGAAAGATTTACTACGAGCTGACCCGGGAACGCAAGAACAGAGGCATGGACGATGCTGTAGTTGTTGTCCGCATCGAACAGGTAACGTCAGAGTCTCTGCAAACTCAGCCTCAAGTCTGCAGTGATGCTGTGGGGAATACTAAACTGTACATATTAATTAAAATACATTGGCTTATTCACTCAAACTCAATGACAACAACACCTCACAGCCGCCATCTTTCATTGAAACTTTAACCCATAGGCTTGCTGGAATGGAAATCATGTGACATGAACTAAAATCTCAGAGAGGAAATGTGTCCATTGCCTTTTCTCTTGAGGATGGTAATGTTGTCTGGCAGGCATTTTGTTCCAGAGCAATATATTTCAAGGTACAGGCCAATTATCTTTCATAGATAAGCAATGATGCAGGAGGGTAAAGACTTTGGTGACGGTCTGACCTTCCTGCCAGGGCCAAGGATCTATTTTCATTCAATCAACAATCAACACTTTCAGAAAATAGTTATTTCACACAAAACACAAATAATCATGGTACCTGAAGATGAACATGGCTGTTACTCTCTCTGCACTCACGTCCAAAACATATGTGGTCACTCCTGCCTTTTAAATGTTTTATTTAACCTAATTAGTTTCAGAAAAAGTACATTTTGAGCCCTAACAGTCATTAGGCACAGAGGAATCAAACTGACTGACAGACGAGTCTGTTTTAAAGAAACCAGTCTACAGCTAAAAGCTTCAAAGTAACAAAACTGTGGGAAAAGAGGACAAAAAAGGACAAAAGTAAATGTGTCTCTCAAAGTCTTTTACAGCCACTGTTCTGTCTTCCCATGACCCAACAGTAGTAGAAGTGGTTGCATCTACTAAAAACAGACGTGTTTTAATATGAACTTTTTATAAAACATATCCCTGATCAACTTATGCAATTTTTGTTCAAGGCAGAATCACATGTAACACAACTAGTTGTTTATTTGCTTTCATGTGTGGATTTTCTTTGCAATATAATTATTGTGATATGATCTTTGTTTAGTAAGGTTTATTTTTTATTGTGCGCTCCATCTTGGTACTGAGTGTTGCCTGGGAGTCCTCCTGTCGGTCGATTGCTGCACTATGGTTATGTTATACAGCTCCCCTGAGCTTGGTTGTAACCCTGTAGCCAGTTCTGAGGAAAGACGGCTGCCTGAAAAGTCCCTTCACTGCGGGAATAAACAAATAAAGTGAAGTGATATTCTGCTTCTGTTTACCCCAAAAATAAAATAAATACATTTTAAACACAAAAAGGCTACAAATGGCTGGGCGGCTGCGGTTCAGGGGGTAGAGCGGGTCTTCCTATAATCAGAGAGTCTGCGGTTTGATCCCTGTCTTTCCCATTCCGCATTCTTGATCAAAATAGTGTACCCCAATTGCCCCTGAAAGAGTAAATAGATAGAAATAGAAATAAGTGCTGCCAATAGATGCACTGCATGAATGTATGTGTGAATGGGTGAATGGTCATCAGGACTAGAAAAGCGCTTTTGCAACTAACTTGTTTGAAATCTTAATACTTTTTTCTCTTTACAGCTCTCACCGTTCCCCTTCGATCTGGTGAAAGCAGAGACTGACCGCTACGCAAAGGCTGATCTAGTTTGGTGTCAGGAAGAGCACAAGAACCAGGGTTACTATTACTACGTCAATCCTCGCATCAGTACCACCATCAACCACACCCGTCCCGTCTGGTCAGCTCTTATTTGATTTTCTTACATAGTAAACAGCAAAGCAAGTAGGATTTCAGACCACTCTGTGAATGTATTATTGCTAACAGCACGCGTGTGTGTGTGTGTGTGTGTGTGTGTGTGTGTGTGTGTGTGTGTGTGTTGCAGGTATGCTGGACGTGATCCCGCAGCAGCTCCAGCTACGGGGAACAAACAAACTCACCTCATGGAGCTGCAGCGTTTACTGGACACAGCGTTCAATCTGGAGGCATTCGCAGGAAAAGTGTAGTGACTGGTCCAGTCCTCCCTGCACTCACCCACAACACACATCAGACTGTGTGACCCCCCCCCCCACACAGACTGCATTCTCCCTCCTTTGCATTGATGTGTTTTTTTTCCTCACTCTTCACATATCAGACCTGGTAACAGGTCTAATCCTTAAACCCAACCCTCAATGACTTGCTGACTTCAAACACTGTTACTATGACGACCTCATGTTCACAGTGATGGACACTACTAGGAAGAAACTATGCGAGAACCTGCATTGAATGTATAACTTTATACAAAATGAATTTTCAAGACAAAGAGATTTAGCTTACGTGTTTGATTTTTTTAAGATTTTATTAATTTAAAAATAATTGCGTTGGGACTGTCAGGGGAAATGCTCATGAAATCAAGATTTTTTGAAAGGAACAGAGAAATAAGCTTGTGTTTTTATATCAGCTGTTTAGCTTAGCACAGAGACTGGAAACGGGGCGGGACAGGAAGTCCAAAGGCAACAAAATCAGAAAAGCTCACTAACAAGTTATACCTCATGTGTTTAATCTGTTCAAGTTTAAAAATGACAGTGTACAGTATTATAGGTATTAAACATCGATCTAAAGTGTGCTGCATTTCCCCCAAAATCTAACTGGATTTTCATGGTTATGCTAAAGACTGCTTTTAACAGTGTGATGACGACTGCCACGCAACCCTGCTCTCTGGTGAACAAAGAAAACTAAATATAGATGATGATGAGCCGAGACGGCTGAATATTGAACTGAAATCGGGAGCCATTTGTAGGGAACCTGTGGCTGCATATTAATCCTTGAGCAGTGTCTCCTGTGTGTTCTCAGGGAGGAGGCACTTCTCATTAATTCACCTCTTTTCCCACTTTTTATTTTATACTTGAATTCTTCCCATTTCCTATTTCCTGACCGTCCCTCCACATAAATGTAAACACCTGTCTGTGCCAAATGTAACAGAATACTTGAAATTAAATTTAACTTTTGATAATAAAAATAATCGTGACATATGTAAAGACACGCGAATCCTCAGCTCCTCAGAATTGAAGGATGTATTTATTTTCATAAAGTGTACGTTTTATTGTTTTCAACAAATAAAGATTTTTTTATGTGCTTGCATGAACAAGACTTATTATGAATGCAGCAGAGCAGGGTTCAGTCAGTGTAAATCAGCACTGCAGTGTAACTTACAACCACAACATCCACTTGCAACAAAACAGACTTTTGGTTTCAGTTTTACTTCGAGCAGAATAATGTTATTGTTCTATCACAACAATCCAGACCAGTGATTCCTAAACTAGGGGTCACAACCCCCCAGGAGGTCGCAAGATAATAGTCGCAGAAATCTAATACAATTTAGGAATAATTAGAAATACCATATATTAGTCATAATTTTAAAAAAATTATCCTTCTGCAACTCGTCCTGATTTTTGGTTGCGTTCAGGGGCACTGGTAAGGGAAGATGTCCTGTGCATACGGCCGCTGGTCTCCTTTTCACTGATTTGTCACATGGGTAGTTTATCCGTGTATATGACAATGTATATATTGTATCAAGCAACAAATTATATAACAAGATATTTTTCCGGTGAACAAATCCATAGACATTAATGTGGTTAATTCAAAGTGATTCTACTGGATAATTCAACATTTGCCATGAAATCACCTTTTACTATACATATTTAAACAGTGATTATTGTGCACTTAATAAACAGTTTTTTTATTTTAAATCATTTTAACTCAGGCACTTCATTGCACTTGTCTTTCAAAAACTGCTGCTTTTTTGCATTGTCTTTAAACTGTTTGAATCCACTGTATGTTGTACAGGTATGGCTGGAATCACAAATAAACTTGAAACTTGAAACTTGAAACTTGGGGGCTCTGGTCTGGGCAGTTACAGACAAAACCTGACAAAGCATTTCTGGTGAAATCTTCTCATCAATCAACTCACTGTTGTTAGAATATGACTTTAAAAGTTAGTTCTTTATGCATTTTCTCGAAACACCAACAGGCTGAGAAGGTGAATTACCTGCTGGAGTAGACACATTGTAAATCATTAGTTCTCTGGACTGACTCTAAACTTGTTTTATTACGTCTGGTCTCTGTCACTATTTACTTCAATTGTATTGGATTTGGCTGCAACACTGTTTACCCCTGAAACTCCCAAAGTGTTTTGTGGACTCAAACACTTCACCCACCCCTCCATCGGCATAGTGGTGAGTAGACGAGTGCATTTAAATCTGTTCGGTGAACTATCCCTTTAACATGTTTAGTGAATACGGCTCTCAGCCTCCGTCAGTGAACACATTGTTAATTTGAATAAGTTTAGTACATTAATAATAATTCATTAGTTTACACTCTATTGCTATTGCCTTCTCAATTTTAAGAATTCAAAACAAAATCAAAAAATTGAAGTGGCCCCTCGACCACTTATTTTCACACATTGAGTGGCGAACATTCAACAACTGTTCACTTCCAATCTGCCAGCGAGGACTTGAATAAAACATTTGCGTCCTGTGGCGATCACTTGGATTTGTACTTTTGGTGAACTTCTCTTTCTCTATGTGAAATAATCGTAACTACTGTATAACATAAGACATGCTTTAGAAGCCTCCTTGTTTCTGCAACAAAAACATTCCCGCTATAGTTTCGTGCAAATCAGATGCAGACGTGGACATGAATCTGACTTCACAGCTGACTTCTGGAACACCTGATGTTGTCTCTGATGAACTTGAACAGATCCACATGGGAGTCGGCCTGCTGAACAGCACAGTAGTCCTCCAGAAGTCCGTACAGTTTCTCTGTGATGAAGCAATTTGGAAAATAATTCACCAGCCAATAAACGAGAAACAACATTTGAAAATATCACGGGGAGACTCTCACCAACTGTCATTTTTTCTGTGACCAGCAGGTGATAGATCTGCTTCAGGCCGTTTGCCAGTTCTTCATCGCCAAAGGTGAAGAAGGCCAGTCCTTTCTTGGCCTTTGCTGCAGCCATCAGCTGGATCACAGCTGACAATAAAGATAAGTAAAAGCCTCATGACAAATGTTTCATGTTTATTTATATATTAATTGTTGATAAACTGATGGGGTCACATAACGCTCAAGAACCTTTGAGTTGAGGGTCTCCGTTGAAGACTCCACAGCCCCACTTGCCCGTGGCGATGTCCGGCTCACCATCCCCATGTCCTTTAAATCCACAGTATGCCTTCAAGGACACAATAATACCATGTAAGAATAGTAGTGGAAGCATATACAAATTCCAACAAAAGCAGCATCATGTCCCACTTCCCCCTAAAATTAACAAAACACGTGAAGACAAACCCGACCTTGTTCAGTTCTCGTGTGACCTTGATCATATTGTACTGGTCCCTTGGGTATTTGAAGTGCAGAGCGTCAATGGCTAAGATCTGCCTCTGCAGCCGCACCCACTCATCCCTGCAAAGATGATATCACATTTCAGAAAAACAAACAAACAAATACTTTCAGATGTAAAATACATAAAGTGCCTGCTCATACCGTTTCAGTTTGTCGTTATGAGGCCCCGCCCACTCAAAGTTGTCTCCAAAACCAGAGTATTGGCTGAACTGCTGAGAGCCTGAGACAGAGACGTTGATGCAAACTGTGAGGCTGGTGTCACATCGTATATTCTTTATTGTCGTTAACATAAAAAGACCAAAATCGACATCTGTTACTCCATCTTTCTAACACCTCACACTATGTCTGGGAATCCCTGCTCCTCCTGAACATGTAAACCTTAAAAATAAATAAAAAACTGAAAACCCCTCAGAAAAATTTTGGTTAAATTTTATAAATGGCTCAGTAATTTCCTAAAAGAGCTACACACTATTTCCTATTCCAACAAACAGGAGGAAATGGTGGGGATTATTTTCTGCGGCCGATTTGGTGCTTGCTGGACCATTCATCAAATTTAAAAGAAGAAAAGTGGATCAGTCCAATGTTCAGTCTAAATGACATAGATTGAGTTGCCTGTTTAACATATTAAGTAGCCAGATTTCTGGAGAAAGCCTGGAAGAAAAGAAAAAAAGCTCTTAATCGAGCTCAAGTCTGTATGCAGGTTAACTTTGGGATTTCTTTAGATTTTTCTCTTACCAGTTCTGTTGGTTTATTTGTTTATTTGTCAGCAGGATTACTCAAAAACTACTTAACTGATTTCCTCCACATTTAGTGGAGGGATGATTCCTCCAGATTCTGGAGGAATGTTTCTAGTGTTATGTCAAGTATTAAGAATACTTATATATATATATTTTTTTAAATGTTTGTTTTTGGGTTACTTCATACCTACTGTATATATTCCTTATGTATACCTTTGGCTATTTCTGTGGATATTGTGAATGATGGAGGGAATTAGCATTTTCAGCTAAGATTTGATGTATGAATATGGTTGGCGTATGTTTTCAGAGGTTATGGGACTCCAAGGTGGTGGGGGTAGGGGGTGGGATAAGGGGATGGGTGCTATATTTATTTATGTTGTTTAGTTTTTCTGCTTTGCTGTTGTTGTTCCTTTCTTGCTTCTCATTTATCTTTATTGTTTTCTGTCTCTTGCTTCCTTATAATTCCTTTCTCTTTTTCTCTTTTTTGGGGGGGTCGGTGGGGGACACACTACTTTTCCTGCCTTTTGACATTGCTGTAAGTGATATGGTGCTTCCGCTTCCTTGTGAAAATAACTAATAAATACGGAATCCATAAAAAACTGTCGGAAACCCAAAGAATTTCAGTTTACACAGAAAAAGGCATTTGAAATGTTTTGCTCGATATCACTTAATTTTGATCAATTACTGCATCACAACTGAGATTGTTCTGTCATCTGACTCGTCCATTAACTCATAATTTCATTACTACCTGTAACAATCAGACACTCGTTGTCCGCCAGTCGCTCAGTGAAGAGGCGGGAAACTATCAGCTCTGGATTCATTAGGAACAAGATCTCTTCCTGCACCAGTCCGTTGCCCAGCACACCTCCGCCAATCCAACGGGACGCAAAATCCACCTGTACACATAGACACACACACGCGCACACACACACACATACTGTATATATAGTTCATTCTGAAACAGCTGTGACTGTTGCTGCTTTGTGTTGCTTCTTACCTGTAACATCCCTGCACTGTTGGCCTCGATGTTGCCTTTTGATGTCACATGCAGCCTGGACAGCTTCTCATCACAGCTATAACCCACCAAAAAAGAGTGCCATTAAATGTTTTACCAGCTTTCATTGTCCTCAGAGGATACGTCCTACAGACTTGAGTGATGCCCTTATTTTTCCTCTAGTGCAACCAGCTCCCCAAAGTTTGAACTTGTTCAGTGTAATATCATATATTTATGGATGGATTAGCATTAAATATTCATTCATGGTCCCCAGACGATGAATCCCAGTGGATTGTGAGTTTTTACTGTCATGCCGATGACCCAAAGTTGTCCCTCTCTGATGTTAACATCATTCTATAAATGCTCTCTATTTAATCCTTTAAAATTAATTTATCATGTTATAACTTCTCTGGCCTTGATTATTGCAACAGCCTCTTTACTTGTCTGAGCATAGACTGTATTTAAAGATGGGTGATGCATCTCCACTTTGTCCAGCTGCTAATATCCAGAAAAGAAGCCAGAAGATCACTGATATGAACACTGACATTTTGCGCACTTGGATCAATAGACTTGGTGCGTTCGACTTGATGCAGTGCTGTGCAGCGCTGAATTAAATGTTCTGTGTGTAGAATTTAGTGACATCTAGTGGTGAAGTTGCATGTTGCAGCGGAATTCCCCTCACCTCACCCTCCCCTTCCAAACATGAAAGAGAACCTGTGGCAGCCTTCAGTTGTCATAAAAACTCAAAAGGTGTTTAGTTTGTCCAGTCTGGGCTACTGTGAAAAACATGGTGGCCTCCGTAGAGAGGATCCGCTCCTGATGTAGATATAAAGTATTTAAATATAAAGGGCTCATTCTGGGGTAAAGAAAACAACCATTTGCAAAATTTAGATGAAACACACAAGTGAAAACATTACTAGGAATATTTTATATTCAATTCATGCCAAAAGATCCCTTTCACCTAAATCTTACTCATTGAACCTTTAACACAATGCATGCTGGTAAGAACTTTTGTCCAACTGCATCCAGCCCTGCATAATGTCACCACGACAAGTGACCTAAAACATCGAGCAAGTCGGCTGCAGTCAGACGGTGCAGTTGCTCTCCTCCAGCTGCAGCACCTTGGGGCCGCCTGTGTGACATCACAACTCTGCTCTGATTGGCTGAAGGCTTCAGTGACACGCATGAAGTGTCTTGTGTTTTTATTGTAAGAATTCAGATGTGTTTTCTGCTCCGCATATCCATAAATGTAAGGTGTTAAAAGCTATATATTAATATATATATACATATCTGTTTGTTTCTCTTATGTTATTTCACGTGCTTATTTTGTGTTTCTAATGTGGTGGTTAATACAGAAGAAAACATTTCAAAAAGCAAAACTACAAAGTGCTACCAGTAAGTGTCATTTAAGTGCTACTAAATTGTTAGTTTAAAAATTTTATTCAAGGTATAGTCGGAAGAGGTGTGTTTTTAGTTTGCTCAGGAAGATGTGTAAACTTTCAGCAAACAGTCGTGATTTTGATGAGTGTTTAGCTCGCAGTGAGGGAGCAACAAGCCGATTGGCCGAAGCAGAGCGGAGTGAACGGGCTGGGGTGTAACGTTTGACCATGTCCTGGATGTAGACTGGACCTGATCTGTTCGCAGCACGGTACGCAAGTACTAATGTTTTGAAACGGATGCGGGCAGCCACCGGTAACCAGTGAAGGGAGCGGAGGAGCGGAGTAGTGAGTGAATTTAGGGAAAAGACCAGTCGAGCTGCTGCATTCTGGATGAGCTGCAGAGGTCAGATGGCACTAACAGGTAGACCTGCCAGGAGGGAGTTACAATAGTCTAGGCGTGAGATGACCAGCGCCTGGATCATGTTATCCATCCATCATTAAATACAGTCTATGATCCGAACAAAAGAAACTCTGCTGATCGATTACTGACTGAACAGAACTCTGCTACCAGGCCTCCCTGGTCCTGTGATATCCTTATATCCCTACTGCTATAAATACGGCACGGCCTTTTCATTTATATTTTCTACACATGTGAATGAAGACACGTAGGTCTTTGTTTTTATTGTACTGACAGTTACATCATATTACTTGTGTTTCTAAAATATGTTTTTGTAGAGGTTATTTCATTACTATATAATATGACATTATACATGCGTAATTAATCACTTTGTGTGTTTGCAGTCAGGAGTCTGAGTTTGAGGAGACAATATTCTTATAGTATATGATTATTGTTTATCATTTTACCTATAAAAGTAATTTATAAAAATGTTATTATACAATCTAATCATCCATCATCCCACAGTCAAACAAACAGAAACACACACACACACAAAGACTTCATGATCTGTGTGTAATTCACCACAACCACCATAACCCTAACCCCCTTTCCCATCCAGCTTTGTGAACATTATGTAAACCTCTGATCTTACCCATTTGCTTATTTGTTGACTTCAATTATCCGTCTTATAATACGAAGAACTTTGTAATTCTGGGTTTTGAAATGCTCTATAAAATACATGACAATACGTTATTACCTTCTCCAGCTCGGCAACTCTGAGTCTCTCAAGCCACGCCTCTCAAACGTCACCAGTCCTTTTGGTTTAGTGTCTGCAAAGATGTGAATAGCAGGGTTTTTACTGAGACGTCTCATGGACAGGAAGCAGAAAAGGGGGTTTAGCAGCAACTTACTCTCATCTGTAACCATATTGAAATAATGCATGATGGCCCTCAGCTTCTCTTTCTTCCGATCTGACCAGTTTCCAAACAGACTGCATCCAGAATGAGAATGAACAATTATCTCACACACAGTTCACACAGCGGAGAGAGTGTACAGGAGTTGTGTTCAGAAATGTGAGACTGTGCATCTGTTTTGCCTGTTGAAGTTAATGGGGGGGTAGTTGTGGTACTCTGCGTTGGGTCTGGTCGTGTTGCGATGTGGGAAGGTGCAGAAAAACGCGTTAGCCAGCAGGCAGGATATCTGGACTTGTGACAGAGTGATGGCGGTGCACTGCCCCGTCTGAAGCAGCGGGATGGCCTGAAAACACGGACACACCCCCATCATTTTCATTATCATCATGAGTTAAACGCAGAGTCAGCTGATCCCGGAAGTTACATTACCTTCTTCACATGCTGGGGGAGGCTCAGAGCCAACGCCGCGATCTTTGGAAACAGTGTGTCGAAGTAGTTTTCTTCTTTCGGGATACACTAGAAAGTCAATATGATCCACTCCTGATCATTAGAGGGTTTAGGCATCCAATCACAAAGCTGATCTGAAGTAAACTAATGGACACTGACCTTGACTAAGGAGAAGAGGGCATCAAACGTCCACTCATCTGTATATTGTGGGTTGCATTTGATGATAACTTCCTAAAGACAGACAGAGTTTGAATATGAAAGGTGGAACATTTGATGTCACGTTTTCAGACATGACCTATGGGGGAACTCCAGAGAATTAGGTCTGGACTTTCTCCAGAGGTTTCTTTTTGTCTTCTTTCTCGATGTCTTCCATGCGTGTGACCGCTTTTTGATATTATTATTCTTCATATTTGTATTCTTTTTGTTGTTTTGTTTGTATTTGCGTCTGTAACGTGTTAGAAATGTCATCAACACTTATAAAAAAAATATTTATCTGTATTTTTCTGTAATTTAGGCTCTTGATAATGAAAAAAAATGGTATTTGTTTGTATAGAGAATATGTAATATAATATAACCCTGACCAGTACAAAAGGAAGGATGACTGGATGATACTGTATATGGACTAAACCTGTATACTTCTATGATGATGAAATCTTAACAGGGTCCAGAGAATAAATTGTATGAAATGTCTAAAAAGCAAAGATCTCTGTGGGACCTGTGATTAGGTATTTTACCTTTGAATGTGGAAACTGGACAATGCATTATTTTAGAAGAAAAGCGGATCTGTCCAATGTGCTGTCCAAATTAAGCTCTGTTTTCTACTGCTACTTGACCTGCATGATATTAAGTTTTGTAAGATTATAAATAAAAAGTAAATATCTATGTAAATAAAGACTGAGTGGGCTATTTACACATTAAACAAATTAACCAGTTATCTGGAGAAAGCCTGATATAAGAGTAAAAAAAGCTCTTTATAGAGTTAATTTATAGACGTTATATAATTCTGCGATTTCTTGAGTTTTTTCTTTCTTTTTGTGGGTGTGCCTTTACTTTTTTTCACAAGTTCTGTATCTGTAAGAAAGAAGATGTATGTTTGGTAAATTGTTGGAATCCCAGAAAAGGATGGGCAAAATGCATTGGTATGACACAAATATAAATGTATGTATGTATGCATGCATGTACGTAAAGGGAAAAGTGTGAAGGCTGCTAACGTACCACCACATCATCAACTCCCCTTTTCTTCTTACTGGCCAGACCGTCCAGTTTCTTGGAGATAATTTCCCACCTAGGCACCTGGGTGGGCTGCTGTGGACAGAGAAGATCAACTCAACATAAACGTATATAAACTATGCTGCATGTCATTAATGTATTGTATGTCATCATCTAAAACAAACTAAGAACAATAAAAAGGAATCATGAAAGACAAGTCCTCTGTCTGTCTGTGGCTTGCATATCTCGAGAACCGTCCATCTAAGGGCTCAAGGGAGTGCTTTGGACACAATACATTTAATATTAATTTACTTTATAAATAAACAGGTGATCACTAGCAGCAACGGCTAGGAACAACATTGATGACAACAATGACAATGAGCAATAACAACTGATTCTCCAGTGCGGTGGTCCTGTGTACTGAGTTGGGCCTCACTGAACTTTCAATTAACGGGTGACCAGCTCTTTGTGCAGCAGTGGTGGTGCAGCTTCACGTCCTGCAGCAAGTCTTTACTTGCCATGGCCTAATTACTGAAAAGACGTCAAAACGCTAGTAGCGGTAGAGTTTCTATGCTGAGGTTGAGTGTCTTACAGTTTCTGGTCTGTTTCTTTACTTTATCTGATGGATGGCTTGGGGCCACTCAGGGTTTTGGAAATAATCAATAAAATATTGATTTAAAAATTTGAAAACTTTAGTTTTAAAATTAAGTGAAATAAAACTTTAAACTTTAGGTGAAGGTGAAGATCACCGTTAATGGTAAACTGCCTTTTCCAGGACAGATGCTGTACAGTGCAACCACAATCTCATCTCATGTTTGCTGGTGTAACAGCCTTGCTCAAGGGCATCTTGGTGGCAATAATGCAAAGATGTATCAATCTGCACTTAATAGGGTGCAGCTTGCTAAAATGACACACTTGGACATCATCCGTTTTTTTGAGTTTGTTACTGATCCAGGTCATGGTGAATATAAGTGCTATATAAAGTATTTTGAGATATGAGGTGAAACATCTTCAAGAACCTCATGCAAGTCCAGTTACTTAATAGATTCAAAGATAATTGAAATTGAGAGCAAAAATCAACTGTGGGGAACAGGCAAGTCTAAGAAAATAACGGTAAGGACAGATATAAAAAACATGTGTTTGTAAATATAAGGAATTATTGCGATGATAAATAAAAACGTGTAGCTCACTTTTAATGTTAAAAAATGTTGAAAAACAAGATGACTAACAAAAACATAAAAGAGTTGTATCATAATTATGTTTAACAAATGGAAATTTTGTTTATTTCTGTTTGATTTAATTCATTTTAGGTCCTAGTAGGGTTGCCAGTTTCCTTCTTCTGGGTATGGAGGGTAGGCACGATAAGCTAACGCTTCCGCCTACACATTTTCAGTCCATAAATTTACTTTTCTCCTTCATTTATTTATGTATTAATATATTTTTGTTGTTTTGTAAACTTTTTGCTTTTTTTTTTCACAAATGCTTTGTTCAAAAAATATTTCAAGGACTGGAATATACTGAACCAACTAAACTAACTAAACTAACTAAGAGTTACAACAAACAGAAAATACAAATTTTGGGGCGGCTGTGGCTCAGGGGAGAGCAGGTTGCCCTCTAACCAGATGTTTGGCGGTTCGATCCCACTCTTCCACATTTTGCGTACCAAGGTGTCCTTGAGCAAATTACAGAACCCCAAATTGCCCCTGATGGTTGTGCCGTTCTCGTAAGAAAAGTGCTGCCCTTAGATGCTCAGTATGAATGTGTGTGTGAATGGCAAAACTATACATCAAAGCTGAGTGGTCGCTAAGACTACAAAAGTGCTATTTAAATACATTTACATTTTCTAACATGAGTACATTTTTCTGCATCAGTTGAGAAAACAACCCAGATCTACTGCAGATCAACAAACATTGTGTTGCCTCAAACACACCTTCCTCAATCCAGTCTTGGTGGTTACGACACTTAATGGCGAAAAGGGCATCTTCACAAAGCCTTTGTGCCACATGTCTCTCCCATCTTGGGGCTGAAGTTGTTCTGAAGCGTTGAAAATGGACACCTGTGAGAAAAAACATACGGTCATGTTCAACAACAACCACAAGGAATCGACCGTATGTGATGTGCACGACAGCGGCCCCAGGCATGTTGGGATGGGGATGTTGCTGAGGCCTTGTCAGACTTGGCTCAGGAGGCTATGAATCAGACCTGCAAGATCCCCTCACTCTCCTCCCCTGTCCTGCTGACTTATATTGTCATTTGCCCTTTTTGTGTTCACATTCCTCACTGCATAACACTCACTCACTCACACAGACATTCTACATTCTGACCTAGTGACAGACATTATCATATTTATGAAATGTAACTATTAAAGCATTTGTCAATATTCACAGAATCTGAGTGGTCTTTCTCTTTTGTCACATACTATTTGAGACAGGTCGTGTCAAAATGTGCTCATCTGTCTTCGACCTTCTCTGGAAAGCTGGAGGACCCACATGCAGGGGCCACAGGTTCAGGTGAAAAAACAAGTGTCCTTTGATGCAGGCCAATTCCAATAAATGGGAAAACAAGTGCAGAAGCAAAGCAAAAAATAAAATCCATAAACTCAACATGCAAAGAAACACTAGGGAACAGGAAAAGGCTGAAAAATACAATTGCTCGGTTAGTGACCATCTGTTGTACTATATTTTTCACGATGCATTATGGGAAAAAATGGGTGCACTATATAGGTTATAAAAACTTCACTAAACATTCGGACACCCCTAGAAAATGGCGAACTCACTATAAAGTGATTAGTGAGTGATTTCGGACACAGACATAAATAGGAAAATAGGACAAAGGCAGGAAACGCAAGGAGCGGAATTTCAAAAAGAAAACAGGAAACAAACACAAACCAAATCCAAACACAAGGAAAATGTCCATAATCAAAAGGTGTCCAACTAAATCCAAACAGTTTTTCACTCCAAAGTGCAGAGTCAGGACACAGAACCTTGTTTGTATTCTGCTTTTAGGTTGGAAATAGTACAAATTGTGTCAGCACTGTTCTGCACTAATATGCACTGTTAAAGGTTTTGGGGCCTGGCTTTAGCAGAGGTCAAAGACTGAACGAGGATCAGGTTGAGTGGTGTATGATGACATGAGTTGAACTTACTAAGCACTAGTTCGGGAAGGTTTTGGACGTTGGATGTGGTTTGTTTATTTTTTCGAGGTTCCTGCAAACTTTATTACTTTGTTCTGTTCAGTTCTGGAGACAGTTGTGGGACTTTAGGGCCATGGAGACAGTGCTGATGGGTTTAGGCTGCACATCTTAGACACAGAGGAGCACGATACGTTCCTCCTTTGGGATACATTTGTAAAGTCCTGGTGGTGCTGCAGTGGAAACAATTAGGGGAGTTGTCTAGAGGGAACAGTAGTTTCATTCTTCACTCTGGTGGTTTTTCAGTGCACAGGAAAAAAAACTGTATAAAGAATAGGGTTGAGAATAATACATTTCTAGGGAGGTAGTTAGCAGAATGGGCTCTAATTTTAATTTACCTCAGGGATCATTGCCGTCCTGTTATTACCTTCACCAAGGAGGTCATGTTTACGCCCTTGTACGCTGGTTCGTTTTTCAGCATTCTTTTTCCACTAACATTACGCGAATAGTTTAACTAATTACTAAGTGTGGAGTAGAAAATTTGAAAAAAAACAGATAATGATTCATATAAAGCTAAAGTTTCAGAGTCGCAGAGAAGGAGAAAAGGATATATTCTTACATCGACGAGGACGGTGTGCGTGCTGCTGAAGTTCAGTCGACCCAGCTTCTTGTGGCACTTCTTCAGGTCGTCCAGCAGGCAACATGACGCAGTGTCAACATCCCTCCACTTGCCTTCACCTCCCGGTGAACTTCTTCCATCCCCAGTGCAGGAGGAGGAGGAGGAGGTGGCCTGCCTTGATCTGACTAAGCTTTTGTCATCACTGTAATGTTGGTGTCCCTCCCTGTTGGACCCTCGAGAGCAGTCTCCATGCCATTCAGCCATGTCTGTGGGGTGTGGGGTGTGTGTGTGGGTGTGTGTGGTGGGGGTGGCGTACTGGAGACAAGACATGATGGTGGGTGAAAGGGAAACATAGAACAAAAAGAGCAGGATAAACAAGTGATAACAGACACTCTAGAAAACCAGATATTGAGTGCTGGAAAAGGCTTAAAACATTCCTTTTTGATAAAGCCTATAGTTAGGGTTGGATCAGGCACTCATAACTTGCTCTTATCAAATATATATATATATATATATATATATATATATATTTATATATATTTGATAAGAGCAAGTTATATATATATATAATATATAATATATATACATATATATATATATATATATATATATATATATATATATATATATATATATATATAAGCATTGTGATTATAATACTTTTCTGAACGTTTAAATTGCTGGGGTCAAAATGACCCCAAAGACAAACGATGTTAGTAAATTTGAGGATAAAAGGAGGGTTAAGGTGACTTTCCCTTTAAAGTTTCTCAAAACATCTACAGTAAAATCTTATGCAACTTGACACACAGACAGTGGGAGTCACCATGAACAAGAGTGATGTGACAATTCTTTGTCACCTCTCAAGGATTAAAATAAATAAATAATAATATGAGCAGGTTATGAATGCCACAATTGTACCTGTAATTTCCTTAAAATTCATATATTATTCCATATTGCATTTCACTACACTTGTTAAATTCTTGTGACGAAAGCAAATGGTTTTAATTATTTTATCAAACGTCCATAGTAATTCATTTTGTCGCCTTGTTTCCGGCTCTAAGCATCTGCACCATAACACCAGAAATAGACAGATAGTTGTTGTTCGTCTGTAAAGCAGCTGAAGTGTGAACCACCACTTCAACTCCCCACATCAAACTCTGAGCTTTGGCCCAAACATTCGCTACTAGTAAAACTTCTGTTATAAGTCATGGAGTTCATTTAAAAACAGAAACACTCACATTTCCTCGGGTTTAAATGTAACGGGACTACTGCCAGTTGAAGGGTTTCTTGGGTCAAACACGCAGTTGGGCGCAGATAAACACGCACAGACTAGTAGCTCACGGAACTAAGTTTACTTTCACTTTGACAGAAAAAACGAAAGTGGAGTCAAGAGCAACACTTTGATTTTCACTTTCATTATTACAGAGCTGCAGAGCGCGGTGCCACCACTGTCTGCTTCATGGCTTCATCACAATAATCAAGCTTTGCACCATTTATCATCATATAGTTTAGAATCGTTTTCATACTTTATTCATACACTCAGCTTCATTAACTGTGTCTTCACTGGCTACATTAACGCAGACCATCGTGTTGTAAAGATTGTAGGAGAAATTATAACAAATTAAATGATTATCTTCTACAAATTAAATTTCCCTCCAGATCAATCAATCCATGAATCAATCAATCAATCTATCTATCTATCTATCTATGTAATATCAGTAAATAAATAAAATGAAAATCAAATAGCTTTATATTGAATACATTTATATCAATATAGTTTATGATCCTGACACATATATTTTCACCTGCTGCCGAAAAAAGAAAAAAGTCTTTATAGTGGAAGTAAATAGAAGAAATTATAGTCGGATAATCAAGGTTTTTTATTATCCTTCGTTAGTTAGTTATCTTATTGTTATATATTATTTATAGTCCCAGCACACTTCTTTGTAACACAAGGTGGCAGCAGTGAGCCAGCTGTGGTTAAATCCTCCAGGTTTCCTCACAAATCACCACCAATAAATAGTTTGTGTTTTTTTATTTCACTTATAATTATGATGATAATGATGATTAATAATAACTGTAATAGTTATAATAAAATAAAATAACATGTGCTTACAGATACAAATATTTCATCACAAAAAGCATCAGCAACAAAATACACAAAAAAATGATTAATGCATTAAAACCCCATAATTATTTGAAAATGCATTGCTCACAGAATAACATAACACTTCCACAGTATTGTTTAAATATGCCTACAGTATTAAAAGTAATAATAATAATATACTTCTACTATCAATAATCAGTACTCAAGTACTGTAAGAATTATAGTAAAAGCATCTAGTTACTGTCCACCTCTGCATGTTAAGGATTTACAGTAACAGCAGAGGAGCACAGCTTCTGGTCCAGCTGTTCCAGATGCTTCAGCAGAGGAGCCTTGAACACTTCATTTCAGCGATGTGTAGATTCTGCCCGAGATCAGAGCAGAAGTGAAAGCTGAGCCTGTGGCACCAGATGGTCGTGGGAGTTAGGATGCAAAAGGATGAGAATCAGGGGTCGCGGGACAGACAGATGATTGGAGCTGATGCTAATTGCAACAAACTGCTGTCAGCCAGTGAAACAGGAGTAAAAATAACATCACATCACCCTAAATGTTGGGTCACACAGATGGTCGAAATCAGTTTTATGGAAAAGGAATCATCCACCAGAACAATGACAGAGGAGCCATTCACATCTTTTACTTAAATAAAAATAGCAACGACAAAGCCCTGCATTCAAAACCTTATTCAACTAAATGCAGATACTAATGTTCACTTATTGCAAAAAGTGAAAGTAGTCATGGTGCAGAAAAAAACCCTGTGAATGTTTGATATTTATTATAACTGCACTAATGTCTATAGGTGGTATTTTGATGGTGCGGCTGAACTTTATACTTCATTCTAATTCTGCATGTCAATTTGAATCTGTAGTAGAGTCAAAAGGTAATGATGGTAGTAATAATAGTCCTGTACTTTTTTTAAGATTTTGAATGCAGGAGCTTTACTTGTAACGGAGTATTTTTACACTGTTGTGTGGGTATCTTGAAGTATTTTCTTCCACCTCTGCCCTGTTTAGTCTCCACACCTGCTGCAGTGATCACCTGTACAAGGTCAGACTGCAGAGACTTTTATTGTTTCAAGTTGTCAGAGGGATTTTCATTCCTTGTCTCATTTCCAGCCTTTGTGTTCTGTCTTGAATTTGTATGTTATTAAAACTTGAACCCAGTCCCCTGCTGCGGATCTGATCTTAGAGTAGTTTGGGTGCTGCGCAGATTTAGCTGTTCCACAATACATATTTGTTTATTTACTGCACTTTACACTGATCCCAGTGACCCCCCACACATTTTAAATATTCAGAATCGGTACGGTGAGATTAAAAGTTGCATGATGATGATGGTTATTATTCACTACACAGTAGTACTGCATTGTAATGCATTAGCCTACAAATGAAAAGCATGCTTTCAAAATGTTAATTAAGCAAAAGTACATGAGTACTGTCAGTATGCAGTTCTCAGTATGCAGAAAAAGGCTCCTGCCTGTGCTGTATCCTTATATTATAGCACTGATATATTGTTTGATTATTATCACTGATGTCAGCAGTTGTTTAATGACATAGCTGGTTAAGGTGGAGCTAATGAAATAACTTATCTCCCCCGGTACATTACACTTTTTTAAGTTTATCCTAAATTTTGTATGTAAATAAAATAATGATGTATGAAGTGAATACAAGCGATAAACAAATATCCAGGAGTGTCGTATTACTAGTGAAGCAGAAGTATAAAATCATTTAAAAAAAATCTAATTTGAGTTCATCTAGAGAAATGAGACGATTGACAGAAAATTAATAGGAATTTACTATTACAATCATTTCTGGCTTGATAGCAAACTAAGTTTGGGCTTAGGGATGTTCTTTCTCTATTAGGGGAGCGCCTTTCTTTATTTCCTAATATAGCAAACCATCAGTTCATGGAGAAAATGAAAATAATCTATATTGGCTGCCCTTGTCTTGAATAAATGTGCTTACTGAGGCAGGGGGGAGGTCACTGATAACAGCAGGGTGAAAATTCGGATTGTGTACGGTTTGAGGATGTGACAGTGGTGTTGTGGAGTAGCTGGAGGGCGAGTGCTGTCATGTGTTGTAGTGATGATGGTCATGTGTGCTGCTATTTCAGCTGGTAATGCTCCACAGCCATACTGTATGTGTGGCTGTGTTTGCCCACATGATCTGTCATGTGTCGGTCAGGAAACAGGGATTCGAGTACGCCCCGGCGACAAGCGGGCGGAGGAGCTCACTACCTCAGTCATCCCTGTGCCTTTTTCTGTGTGTGTGTGTGTGTGTGTGTATGTGTGTGTTATTGTGGGTCAGCCATTTCCCTGGAATGTTCTGCCTCTTGCCAAAGAGAAGTCACGACAAAGGAATGCACACACAACACTGCAGAAACAAAAGGATGACTTAAAAAGGCCAGAAAGTGAGGAGACAGGGCCCGATGTAAACGTGTCTCTCCTGTTTGTAACTGGGCCTCACGTACATGACGCATTCTACGCATTCTACGCTATCCCCCCCCCTTCTCACTTCAGCACTTGTAGAGATGAATATTCCATAATAACAGCTACAGTTATGACATAGGTGTGTGCAATATGGTGGACCATCTGCCTGAACTCTACATAACATCCCCATGGGCACAATTAATTCGCCTAGAAGAACATTTTTAGAGAAGGCAAAGCAAGATGGCTTTTTCCCGTCCTCTTCTTTAACCTTGCCTCCATCGAGAACAGCAGTGAGTTGCAGCACATTCTTCAGTCTGAGAGTGCAGTCGGCTTTGCTTTCACTCCCAGTTGTTCCCTCTTTGTCTCCTCAACCCTCCCCATCTCCACTCTGTTTTCATCTCTTTCTCCTGGAGGTCAGATAGTTGCAGCACTGAGTGCAGGGTCAACACACTTTAGGTGTGTGTGCGTTTGCGACCCCGATGTCCTGTGTGCAGTTCTGTAGCAGAGGAGTCGGTTACTACGTCCTGTGACATTGTGAAATGACTGCAGTGGATTGGAACTGTGAGTGTGTGTATGTGTGATTGTACTATGCGGCAGGTCGTGGGGGAGGAAGCAGCAAAGGCAGCGGCAGCGGCAGCGAGTGGAGTGTAGAGGTGGTGGTGTGTGTGTGTGGGGGGGGGCTGATATGGATAGTGCAGAGAAAAATGAAGAAATGGGAAATCTCAGCACCTGTTTCCAGGGCAACAGAGGTCTGCAAAACACAGAGCTGGTTGGACTTTTTATTTTCCACGGTGCACTGCCCTCTGGCAAGATACTGCAGACACCTCTAATGACTCCAAAACACTCAGTGGCCCTGCTGCTGAAGCACTGCCTGGCTTCAAGTGAACACACACACACACACACACACACACACACACACACACACACACACACACACACACACACACACACACACACACACACACACACACACACACACACACACACACACACACACACACACACACACAGTATGTGTAATGCACACAGTGGAATGCTCAAGTTTGGGCAGAAATTACATTTCTTAAGATTTGAATTAACTGTATATCATGAACTTACCACAAATTAAACAGTAAGTGTGGGGTGTAGGTTAGTTTGGGCTTTGAGTTGGCTTTCACTTCACTGCTGCACTTTGTTGATGTATTTTACTCAAAGGTAATGCATACTTGTTTGTTAAATGTATTTATGTTATTTTAATACTTGACTTTATTTGAACTATTATTCAGTGGGATTGATTTCTGTGTACAGCACTGAGCTGCTGGTGCTGTAAAAAGAAATCTTACTATTACTGTTATTATTAATAGTAGTTTTAACATTACCCAGTAACTCCTCCCCCCCTTTGACAGACATCACAGCTTGCAACACTTTTTGTAACAGTCTTTTCTCTCGATGATTTTTCACCCACTCTTCCTGCAGAGCAGAGATATTTTTAGGTTTCCTTGCACGGCAGCACATTTAACGTCTACCTACCCACAGAGTTCTTATTCTCTGTTCATTGCTGAATGCAAATGTACTTGTGATCCTTGTATTAAGGCTCATAGAAGCCAAGACTGTTTGTGCATCTCGCTATGGTATAATATAAAAAGAAAAAAAAAAGATCTAATTAATAAATGTGACTAAATAAAAAATATCCATGTTTAATACGTTTCGTAATCAGAGCCAAAATATTCGGCAGGAACTTAATTTTAGATATTCAAAAATTTACAAAAAGACCATCCAACTGAATAACTTCTAAGTCTGATAGAAAAAGTAATTGCTTCTATTTGAAATATATAACATTGATGTCAATCTAGTCATCACTTGTAGGTTTTTCTGGTTTTAGTCAACAGCTTGTCTTCCAGCAGCGCTGAAAATCTGGATCAGATAGCTGACCTTATAGAGGCAACATTTTTCAGAAGGTGGGGTTCCGCAATGGAATGTCAACCTGAAAAACTTCTAATTAAACTTTATGAACTTGCAGCAAGAATGGGCTCAATACGGAAAGCTTAACTTTTTCTTATAAGTCTTGAACAGGAGAAATGAAGAACCCGAGGAAGATTGTACAGCAAAACTCTCTCCTCATCTAGGGCCCTCGGAGAGCAGAGACCCGCACACACCAGACCTTATAGACAAAGATTCTAATTCATAATAAAGGATCTGGATCTGCCTCAAAGTTGTATAAGTTCTTCCCTGGCCCACGCCTCATCCCTCCACCAAATTCGGTGCTTATCGGTTTAGTGTTTTTTGTGCAATCCTGCTGAGGAATATAAACTTATGACAGTGATGAAAACATAACCTCAATGCTGCAGGTAAGATGTTGAGCATAATATTACCAAAAATGATTTCCCTTAGTTAATAATGTCGATCGTGTGGAAATCTGTAAAAATCATTGACAATCCAAATCATACTGCATCTTCATTGAAAAAAAAAAAAAAAACTCTTTGTAGACCCCTGATGTAGAAAGGTAGTGCAACCTCTCACCTCATCTTTCAGGATGACACGCACAGCATCTTAATCTTATTGTGCTACGACACTGTTCCGTCCCGCTCGATTCTCAGCGATGTTCAAGTCGGGGGACTGTGCATGAAGTAGTTCATTCATGATGGTGACGCCATGTGTCAGGTGATCCGCAGCAGGAGAGGCTGAACATCCTACCAGTCAAAAATCATTTTTAAAAAGGCCTGCAAGCTGTGGCCTCTGCAGAGAAAAATTGGACTGCACGACTCCAAATCTGTGCGCATGCCACAGTTGCTTGAAAATGTCCTTTGGAGGAGCTGATGAAATGAGAAAGTAGCAGTGGAAGATCATTTGAAGAAAAGCTCATTGTGCAGGTGGATGATTTGATCATGCATGGATCACACACCCACGTGATCATTTATAGGTGATGTCATTTCAATATCCCCCCCCCACCCCCCACTCATACACACACACACACACACATACACACTTTCTCTGTGGTTAGTCATTCAGCCGCCTGACTCACAGGAGGAGGGGTCTTCCTCGGTGGGAGACATTATATCCCTGTGATCACATGAATATATTATAGCGGGTCATTGTGCAATGAGGGAGGTGAAGCCGAGCCGAGGTGCCAGGTTATGGGCCCGAGCGCACACCGCAACTATTAACCCGCGTGTACTTAGTTAGTTTGTGTAGTTTAATGTGTCAAGTTCGCAACACATGAGCCATTAGGTGCTAAGTGATGAATAGCGTACTTACTTATTATACGCCCGGGGTGTGGAAACAACAAGCTAACAGGTCATATTAACGACAGCTCCGCTCATCGGGCTGCCTCTCTTCTCCCCGCTAGCCCGACTGCGACACTAGCAGGCTAATGTCGCCCGGCTAACGCAACGCTGCCTGGCGACCAAGCGGCTCCTGCGGGAAAAAGGTAAGCTACCGGGCCGAACAGCTTTCACTTTCTCCCAGCCACGGGGGCCCAGCTTTTTTGGGGGGCTATAGCTGCTCTCACCCTCCGCGCGAACCGGTAATGTAACGACCGGCTAACGTGCCACGGACCGCCGGGGAGCTAGTTAGCACTGCGTGGCTAACAGCAGCAGCAGCGTGTTAAAGCGCCTCCACTCGCTCCTGCTCCGTTTCCAGCGACACATCACACTAACTTAACACCGCCAGGCTACGACACCGGACTCTCCCCTCAACCGGACGCCTTTTCACGCTCTCCCCCCTCGTTTATTGTCGCTTTTTAACCCGGGGCTGTGGACGTTATCTGCGTTTCTAAAGCAGCTGAGGCAGGTAGGTGCAACAAAACGCACCCGCGATTCGCATTTTGACACACATTCATAACCCACAGACAGAGACTGGGAGAGGGAGACAGGCTGGACCCCACACCGCTCAAATGCTTTGTTCCGATCTGCTGCGAATGTGAGCAGCACGTTTGGTTTGCTGTGTTGCAGGAGGAGCTGCAGGTAGACGTGAGTGTGCTCGTGCGATCGTCTTCATTGATCCGACTGTCATATCTTCACAGATCGATAATCACATCATGGGAGAGGTTGTGTAAGGGAGACGAACCCCCCCCCCCCACAGGCTACATGCCTCACAACTGTTGTTGTTGTTTTTATATCATGCATGTGTTGTGGTGTTGCAGTGGGTCTGAGGTGAGGTTGCCTGTTTGTCCCTCTGGGCCATGACTTCCTGAATGTACCATGGGTACAATAACATGTTGTCTTGGCTGGAAGCCGGGCTCAGTCACTTTGGGTCAGTGTTTACATGAGATGAAGAAGAAGTGTTGGATAATGAAGGTGCTTAGACAACTGCAGGGTGAAGTGAGGGGCTTGTGTTGAGGCTGCTGCTGTTGGAAGCCTCCACATGTTCTCAGGGTTTTTTTTAATAGTTTTTGGCTGTATGATCTTACTCATGTTCGCTGCAGCTCAGTTAGTCTGCTGCTTTATTTCCCCCCAATGATTTCATGTAGATATAGAAAAGTTTCCTACTGTTCTGTGACAGTGTATTAGAGCCCACTGTGATGTTAACATGCTGTCACACATGACAAAGAGAAGAAACCAACCCCCACATTTGAGCAGGTGAAACCAGAGATTATTTGGCATTTTTGCTTGAAAAACTGCAAAAGTTAATGTGATCTGGTGGCTTGTTTTATCCAACCAAACACCAAAACCACTGAAATGACAGATTTACTATCAGGCTATAGAATAAACTTAAATACCCCATAAACTTTGGACATTTTTGGAAAAATGTCTGAAATGTATTAATTTAGAAAATATATTTTGGGTCAATCGACAAATAATTGCGTCTCTACTGTAGATATATACACACAATTAAATGATGTAAATGAGGATTGTCAGTAGAGTAACTTAATAAAGTTTTCGGACACTATATTTGATCCTTTTATGGTACAAAATGAGGTTATTAATTGAAATTTGAAATTCTTATTCCAGGCGACTGTAGTACGCAACATACTGTGCATGGCACATATTCTTTGTTTTGGACTTCTAACCTGAATTAACCACAGTTTCTACAGGTCTCTTGTCGGTGTGTGAGAGTATTTCTATGTTGCCCTTCATTGTGGTGATCTGTCGCTTGCCTTTTCATGATGGTGTTTAAGAGCCTATTAATTGGTTAATCTCTCAGATCCCATTGAGACTCTCAATTAGTGCTTTATTAAAGAGGAGCAGTGCAGGTCACCAGTTAAGTGGGCGTGTTGTAAATTGTGAGCCTTTGGCCTTCATCTGCGGTTTCCTTATTCAGATTTTCACACATTGCCATGAAGAGATGTTGGCAGACAAGCACCTCACTAATCACTTCTATTAGTCGTGGATGTCCAGAGTTGTACTCTTTCTGTTATCCTCAGTTCCCTTTGTGTAGACCAAGCTCTTTTCACTATTGTGTGGGCTGCCATATTTAAAAGTATATATGAAGGCAGTAACTAATGATTATCATCTTTATCAATTAACTCTTATATTCTCTATTAATCAATTCATCGATTATGTCTTTATTGTCTGTCCAACTAGACCTCCAAGTTGATATCATAGAAGATTTAGAAAAGCAGCTAACATTTACATTTGAGCTGGAATCAGTGCATTTTGTTAAATTTTTCCTCATAAATTCAACTAATCGAATAATTGGCTGATCATTTAATCTCCACTGTAAACATTGGGTTCTGCCACCAACAGTTATGTATGTTAGTCTTCCAGTTGTTGATCAATAGATTTTTTTTGGTGAACCAAAAATGTACCTTACATCTTAAAACCACATTAGACAAAGAAAAGCAACAGACTAAAGTTTTTATGTAAAAGTGAATTAATAGATTAACAAAATAGTTGCTCATTGAATTCTAAGTAATGCATTTATTTACAGGCCTGCATCTCAGGCCTTGTTGTTCAGCTTTGTGATAATTATTTTCTATTTGCTGACATTTTATAGATGCAATCAATTAATTGTGAAAATAATAGGTACATCAATTGAGAATAAAAATATTTGTTATACTAAATATCAGTGCCAGAACTGAAACGCATCTTACTGACTGTGAATTCATTGTTTAAATCATTTATCATGTGATGATATGTGAAATATTCTCTTGTTCCAGGCTGGTAATTTCAGGCATTTCCTGCTTTTCTCTGTTTTATTTCATTGTAAAAATAATATTTCCTAATTCGATTTTGAGCTGTACAAACGTGGTATTTTGAAGAAGGTACCTCTTTGTAAGTAATTTCGGATAAAGTGACTATTTAACTTAAAGACGGATATTTACAAATGAAAATGTTCATTAGTTGCATCTTAATGGCACATTAGCCATGAGTGTTAACTTGAGTGCATTGCCAGGTTTATTTCTTTAAAGGTTCAGTCAGTGTCCTCCAGGTGTATCTGATAATATACACACTGTCATGACTTGTATTACAGCCTGTCAATGGCTCTTAGCCTTGTTCGTACAGAGCAGGCCTAAAGGATCTTATTGAATTCAGACCCAGTATTGGATCCATCCTATCTACTAACTAAGGCTAGAATACAATGCACATTTTTAATTGATTGTGTTGGCTGAAAGGACAGAAATTCATTTCAGTTGAATAAAATTGTATTTGTGTAGTGCCAAATCACAACACACATTATCTCAAGACACTTTATAGAGTAAGGTCTAGACCCTACAATATTCTGGAGAAACCCAATAGTTCCCTCAACCTCTGGTAGAACCAGACATCAGTGTAGGCGGCGATCTGCCTTGACAGTTTAGGGAGAGGAGAGAAATGGGGGGGATGCTCAGTCTATACCTACGACCTGAAGCTGAGATGAGAAGCACCATATATGAAATATTAATTAAGTAATGTGACACAATACATTAGCAGCTGAAGGCTCAGATCCATGGTTGCCATTAATTCTACCTGTGTAGAGGTTATATTTGTTGAGAATACTCTCCTGACCTGTTTCGTCTTCACCAGGAATGTTTTTGTTAAAAAAAATGTGTACAGGACAACGGAAATTGTGAAAGTGCACTGTTAATATGGAGCCTTGTCACATTCTAAACATCTGCTGCTGTCAGATGCTTATTAAACACCACTTTTTACGAAGGCTTTGGGAAGTCAGGAGAGGTCTCACAAAGAGCGACCAAGTCCATGTCGTGCAGAGGTTGAGGTGATAAATGAGTTGAGCTCAGGACTTTCACACATGAGACTGAGGTTCGGGTCTTGTGTGAGATCAGAAGATGATATTGACACATTTTTAGACTTAGTTGACTTACTATCGTCACTTTTTAATTCATCCAGTTTTCAGTGGCAGTTTGATTAAGTTTAAGAGCAGCTATTTATTTAGGTTTCTGGGAAAAAAAATAGTTTGGGTTCAAACTAGAGATGTTCCTATAAAGCATCAGAGATACCTCAGATACTGCCGAAATGCAGGTCAAAGGCGAGTAAGCAAATCTATGTACCGATCCAATACCACGTCTATTATATTCACGTCTTTTTTTTTTTATAGTATATTCGTTTCATCCAGATAAGACTGCAAATTTATTTTCCTTAAAATCACTTCTTCTTTGCCGTCTCAAAACAACAGCTGCACTGCACTGCACTGCCACTGTCGAGCTGTTTTTAGAGCAGCGAAGAATAACTTATTTTCAGTAGTGTAGTGTTCGCCACACCTAGCTAAAATGCCAATTTGGCAATATGTATTGGGTGGGGAAAAATGGCATCGGAAAAATTAAGCCTGAAAGACATTCTTAGATTTCTTCTTTAGTTCACTCAATCAACAGCCAAAAACCCAAATGACAGTGGTATAAACCAGAGAAAATCCTCTCCCTCCAACTGCAGGTAGAGAGGGGTGACAGGTATTTTCCTTGAGGAAAGACCTAAAGGATTCATCAAATCTTTGCTGATTAATTCTCTGTCAGATTATTTCATTTTATTCCCAATATAAATTGTGCCATGAATGATTGGGTCATGAGATCGTCAGTATTGATAAGTGACTGTCAAAATAAAAGAGGCACTTAAGTAAGAACCTTGATCGGTTGTGGGACGGCTCGACTCAGAAAACAATGAGTGGCAGTTAATAAATTATGTAAAGGGCTCTTTGCTTTGTATTTGACTAAGAAGCAGAGGAAGTGTTTAATCATGTTTGCTGACTAGCTGCCATTCTCTCCTCCCCTCAAGCAGTTGATGCACACTGGATCACTAATAGCTGTGACTTAAATCAAACTGATGATCACTTTAACTGAATATGATTGTGGCCTTTTGGCTCAAGATGTGATTAGCTGCCGAAATTGAATGTATAGAGATTACAGTATGTTTGGATTAATGTTAGTAATTTGGTTTTGATTATGAAACGTAACTTCTCAAAGGCCTTAAGGCTGTTTTACATAATCATATCAGAGCAGTCCAGGTAAAGTAATGATGAGCAGGTTGATGCTGCCACCATATACCACATCCTCCTCTGAGTGTAAAACAGTTGCTATATGAAATATAAACAATTGTCTCACTGTGTAATTTAAGGCCAAAGTGATAAGTGAATAAATTGATTAGATGGAAAAAGCAAAAATACCAAATGCTCCAGGTTCTGAAATGACATTTAGCTGCATTTCTTTGTGAATGCATTCACTTTGGAGTGACATTTGAAGATGTCACCTTAGACTCTTGGAAATCATATTTGTTTAACTTTTGATTAAATTGAAAAAAATGAAATGAAAGAAATGAAAACATTGTCTCAGCCGTACTAAAAGTACACACCTTTAGCCTTTTCATATTGTAACAGTACATGCAATATGCAAAGTTTCACCAACAAATACCTGTTTATGATTGTAACAGTTATAACAAACTGTGAGAATATGATTTGCAGATAACATTTTTGGGGGTTTAAAACACCACACCATCTAAACTGCCTTGAACAGGTTCATGTCATGTTTTCTGTTTCATCTCCTTTTGCTCATGAAAGCTGAAATCAGTGCTAACCAAACAACACAGTGGCTGTGGGAGCACTGGGTCAGTTGAGGGTTGATTGAGCGCCCGCAGTGTTTTGGCTGTCAGTTTGATGGCACAGGAAGAGGCAGAGGACAAGAAAAGAACAGGCAGCACAAAGAGCCGTGGGTGAAAAACAGTCTGAAAGCTGAGGTCAACAGAGGGAACAGTGTGTCTCAATCCTTCCTCTGCAGGTACAGACTGTGCTGCAGCATCTGATGAAGACAGACCTCTTGCATTGTGTGGTTTAGCTGCTCAGCTGTGATGGAAGTTGCAAGGTGCTGTTTGGAGGCTGACAATGTCTTTTGATCGGAGGGAATACAGGTATTTCAGTCATGTGATCTGAGGAGCCCTCTCCTCCCCTCCTGCTGTACAAGATGTGGGGTGTCTGACCCAAATCTGCAAAGTGCAATAGGGAAACCAGAGAGAAGAACCAAGGGGGAGGGGATGTTGAGGCAAGGCTCTGATGTTGGAAAATTAGCATGTCAGTTGGTAACCGTCAGATAAAGAAAATCATTAGTGGGAGGTAGGAGGAGAGCAGCAGTTGGCAGCAGCAGAGTGGAAATGAGGATTGTGTAGGAAATAGAGAAAAGATCACGTATTGAAGAAGGGAAGGTGGCGGATAAACACGAAGGGCTGTTATTAAATGAACCAAATCGAGGAACAAGAAGAACAAGCGGGTGTTGGCGAGCGACTGATTGTACGTCGGCGTGCCCGGGCGGAGCGTCTGCCTCCTCACATCTCCGTTCTCTTAAATTCCTTTTGAAATCAGCATGCTAAATTTAGCTCCCAGCACCCCTCCCCCTCCTTTTGAGAGGTATCAGAGCTACAGCAGTCAGTGATAGGCTAACATTTTGATGTACACACACACACACACACACACACACACACACACACACACACACACACACACACACACACACACACACACACAGAGAGAGAGACACATCCAGACACACAGAGATTAAAGTGAGTGGCTATGAGTGGGAGGGCACTATGTCTTAGTGCACACAGTGTGGGCTGCAGTGATGATAAATTGTTGCTGTGCAGCAAATGAGCTTTGAGTAACTGTCTTTTTATGTGTGTGTCTTCCTCCTCTCTCTCTCTCAGGAGCTGCTACTTGAGGACAGTGGGGGCTCTCTGATGATCCCCCCGTTCATCCGATGAACCCCCTCAACTCCATGAAACCCTCCCTGCCTCCCAATCCACAAAGGTACACACACAAACACACAGTGGTGACATTAAACTCGGTGTCCTCAGGTGAACCATGTGACACCTCACCTGCCTTGCCCAGTGCTGTATTTGTTATGGTTTTGTTGTTGGGCCCAGGGGCGTGTGCGGTGGAAACAAGTTTAACTTATTCCAGCTCTGTCTTTGTGTCACTGAACCTAAGCAAGAATTCAGACCGATGCCGGTGGTTGCGTTGGTGTGTCACTTGTAGCTGAAGGTATTGGTGAGACATGAAATAGGATCCAGGAATCCAGTTCAGGTGACAGATTGTGTTTAGAGGCCTATGAGAGGCCAAAAGAATGCACAATGGAATTTTAAACTCAAGAAGGTGGCAACCTTTTTACCTTTTTTTTTTGCGATGATTGCAAGTTTAACAGTAGAATTCCAGTGTTTGCGTCTCGAAGTAATTTGCCAGGAATGTGGGCTTGCATGAGACAGCAGATGACAGATGTAGTCACATTGCATTGCAGAAGCTGAGCTGTCTACAGCTACTGAATGTGGTTTATCTGGATCACTTGTCATGAAGCTGGTCATCAACTGGTCAGTTCACTTTGAGTTGTCTTATCAAGTTATTTGCACACAAACGTGAGATAAACGTCTTCACCTGTGTTTTCAGGTTGTCTCCATAGCAACCTCTTTATACAGTGAAATGCCCGAACAACTGTAAAAGTGGATAAATCTCTTCCTCTGTAAATGTTAAATGTTGCTGGCAGCAACTTGCTGCATGCTGCGGTATTTCCTCCCAGTGAAGTGAGTGCTTTTAGGATTGTGAAATTCCATGTTCAGAGAGTCCTGTCAACTTCTTATCACGTACTAAAGAAAAGTTGAGGAAATTCTGTGCCACTGGTACTTCCAGTCTCAATCATCAAAATTAAAACGGCATGAGAAGTTATCCTTTTGCGGCAAAGACACATGACCAAAGGGACAGCCACCTCTGCTGTCTGTTTCTAACACACGACAGACGTATAAATGCAAAAACAAATATCTCTTGATGAAAAAGCAGAGCCATACACGAAGCAGACAAGAACGGTTTTGGCGAACAGGGTCGATGTGGTGTAAACAAAATCACGTGATTTCCGCAGCAGAATTAATACATTACATGCATCTGTCTGCTGCACCACTTCTCACCTGAACACAGTGGATCATTTGTTGCTGTTGTGAATGCCTCTGAGCTAAGAATCTCCTGCTGGGTTGTTCATATGTTAAAGGAAACCTCTGGTGAAAGTCTGGACCAAACTGTCTGCAGGTCCTCCGCAGGTCATATCTGAGAACAGCTTTAGTCTGCCCTTCAGTCTACTGCTCTCTGTGGCCTCTTCTATACCGTTTCTTGTTTCTGTTGTCTGACCAGAGAATGAAAAAGTGATTTTATTATGTCTCATAAACACTGTGCTAACCAACAGCCATCCATGAGGTTCTGATAAATTCCTGATTTTATTATTGTGACAAAGTCAACATAAGATACAGGTAAATGACAGCAGTGTGTGTTCAGATAGATAATCAATGACTGGCATAGTGCACATCATGCGCATATCGACTATTTTTCACTTTCAGTTTCACACAGAGCCTCTTATACACTGGTCATTTATTTTATATAATTATAGCCTTTAGAGAGATGGGATTAACAGTTTATCGATACTTGTGTTTCTGCAAAGTTAACGATTAACTTCTCCTATATTGTTATACTATAGTAGTGCGCTCTGATAGTCACTATTAGTTGGTGTTTTTGGCTTTCTGCTCTACTTGAATATTGGATTTTACATTATATCCTTTTACATTCATTAATCCATTAAGCCTTTGAAATAACACACATCTGTTTGCACAATGATTTAAGCAAAACATGTAATACTTATTTTTTGCTTGTTTTTTCATTTGATAGTGCAGGCATCACTGCCCTCAGACTGATCTATGAATAATTAGAAGAGCAAAGATGAAAAAATTCCCTAAAAACTGGACCAACCAGTCTGATCCTTTCTTACACACTGTTAAGACAAAGCAGCTGTCGAGTGTTTCTTGTTCAGACATTTTGGAAGCATCTTGATTTTGAGCTTTTATCGAGCCAGAACAGCCTTTAATTGAGCGCAGCCACAAAGACTGTTGACCACTCTGTCGCTCTCTGGAAAGCTATGAAAGCAAGAAATGTGTCTCTAACTCACTGACATGACGAGCAGCGGCTGAAAAGAAGTGAAGAAAGAAGAGAGGAAGAAAAACAAACAAACCAGGAGTTAGGCTGATGTATATTTGGATTAATGTCAACCTAAGCCTGTGATTCTTTTACTAAAAAATGCAAATTTTTGTGAAATAATTTTTTTAAATATTAAAAGGACAGTGGTGGTAGAAAATATTTCAGCCAAAGGCACCCTGCAAATAATGTGGTATGACAGTACTGCTAATGTGGTTGTTTCCTGTTGAGGAAATGGTTTGTAACCTCAACTGTCAGATGAAGAAACCACCCTCAGGTTAATCTTTAACTCAGCAGTAAATGATGATTTGACCACCTAGGTGCACTGTCTCTGCTCCACAGCTGAGCCCAAAGGTGTGAAACAGAAATGGATAATAATAAAATGTTGTGATACTCTGATATTGAACTGTTATATCTGATATGTGAATGAACGCTCTCTCCTCAACAATCCCCACCAACTCAGCTTTGTATCCTTCTGCAGCAGTGACGGCCCCTTCCTAAATGACCCAGTCTCCTGGCAACCAGGCACCAATCAGCACCCAGGATCTCTCTCTGTAGTAACCACAGTGTGGGGCGTGACCAATCCCACACACAGTCAGGTAACACATGACTCTGGGACATTTTGTTTCGTGAGCTGTAACTACACAAAACCAGAAACAACAGAAGCTGATAAAACGCTTCTGTTTATCTCAGAGCAGGGAATTAAGGCCTGTCATTTGGAACTTGAAATCTGAAAGTACAGCTGTGGCTCTTTTTATCATATTTCTTTTGACTATGATTGATAGTTTCATAATTTTGTTGTTATTGTTCCTATTTTGAGCTGGTAGTCACATAGTCTGATTGCCGTCTGTCTGTTAAGGCCAATATGTACTTTGCAGAATCGAGCCTGTAGCTACTGTACTGTCCACTGACACGCAACTCTCTTGAAATGTAACTGCACATCATGACAACACAGACCCAAATAACTGTGATTGGTCTGTGTGTTATCATGTCTGGTCCATATCTGTCAGTGGTCATACATGCACTAAAAACTCGCCCTCCTCATGCCCGAATCAGTTCAATGGTCTTACACATCATCTCCACCAATGTTCTTCTCCTCCTTTCTAATTTCAGTAAAAGTAACTGTTGCTCTACCATGGTTCTTGGCCATGGTAGAAGACTTACAGCACCTAACTTATTATGGAACCAATTTACATTTTATAGTACTTGATAATAATATACAGGTCAGGATGCCATCATTCACTTCAATACTTGGCTCTGAGTTTCATTAAATGTATTAATTAAAGAACTTCCAGAACATTTAGCTGTAGTTTCTCTTTCAGGTGAATGTGACTGTTAAGTGTGTCTTTCTGTGTTTTCACTTGCTTTCTGTAACTGATTTAATGTAACACATTCAGCGCTTTATGGTTCTTATGACCGTGATAACCACCCCTAACCCCCTCCTCTCCCCCTTTCCTATGTATGTAGGTGTTCTGTGCACCCATGGGTCCAGGTGAAAGTTCTGGCAGTCACATGATGCCTGGTGGCAGTCCTGGTATGAGCCCTGGTATGGGCCCTGGCATGGCCTCCCAGTTTATGGGACAACAGTCTTATGGAGACGCTGTATCTAAAGGCTACGGTCACCCACTGATGTACGGACGCCCCAACGCCGCTTACAACCAACCCTCGGCCTATGGTGGAAGGTATGCTCAATGATTTTCTGTTCGCTTAATGTCAGCTTAACGGAGAAGAAATTCAACAAGGGATTATCCTTAAAATAGAACTGTAAATTAAATTGCTTATATTTTTTTAATGTAGAGGAAACCTCATTCAGATATGTGTCCTTAGCAAACCAGCAATAATTGTATTCAAACTTTTCTTATGGATGTCCAGATGTCAGGACAGTATGGGTGTTGTGATTAGAAGTAAATTTAAGGTGAAGGTCACTATGTTAACACACACAAACATGGCACATGGATGAGCCCCCAATAACCACAACTGAAAATACCACAGCTTCACAAAGTTCTACTCTTCAAGAAAAGAAATAGAAAATATGTTTATCCTAAACATTGATGGAGGATCAGTACATCTATGCTTCACACGCATCAAGTCAACTCAAAGGTTCATAACAAGCTCCTGCAACAGTTAACCCTGTTGGGAAATTCCAGCATATTGACAACCAAACCAAATACACAACCTGGTGTATTTCTCGTAATTGTGCCTTTCTTAAAAGGTCAAGCTAACTTTTCACTTTCACTTTCACGATGATCACAGACACTGAACTCAGGAATAAAGAAAAAAAATTTAAAAAAATAAAAAGACCACAAACCCAAGAAACTCAGTGTGTCTGGTTAAAGGTTCCTTTACTTTCAAAACTGATCATGCCACAGACATATTAAAAGGACCAATTGACTATGATAATTGAATTTGTATATATTTTTATTCAGGACTGTGCTGTTTGTTACGTGCTGTTGTCATGCTTTGGGGTTTTTGCATTAACATATGTCAACGTGGCCGCTCTTCACCCACTGCTCTGACTCATGTTCGTGACGACACCTCTCACGCTCGTACGATCAGTACTCTGAGCTCACTGCCCACTCATCTCCCCCGTCTTCCCCTCTACCCTGCAGTTACTCTGGTAACAGTGGAGGTGCCGGTCTGGGCGCGCGTCCTCCCTCAGACTTCACTCAGGCTGCTGCCGCCGCTGTTGCTGCCGCCGCCGCCACAGCAACTGCCACTGCCACAGCAACTGTTTCAGCAATACAGGAAAAACAGCACCAGGAGCTGAGCTATGGACAGGTAAACATGCCTGAAAAGAATAAAAACAGGGAAGGGAGGGAAGACTCACACTTTTTTTTAGTGAGTTAAGGAAGTAAGGGAGAAACTGGGAAAGCTGCACACACCTAAATAAAAGCAAAGAATAATTTTTTGCTCTTTATCAATTTGACCCTAAATATTAATAAGATTTGATAAGATTTGTATTTCATGGATGTCATTTTTCTAGTTTGTGTTTGTTGTTCTCTAGAAATGAATGAACCCTATTTCTATGTTTAACAGTTTTTTATTGGTGTTATTTGGGTAATCAATACAATTATACAATTACACATCACAAATCTAATGGTTATACCCCTACCCACAATAAGAATGAACCCTATTTCTGTCTGATTTCTTGCCTGATTGGAAGCAGACTAAATATGATGTCACATCCTCATATTCTGCAGAAGGCATTTTTGAACCACTGAAATACAGGAGTTGAAGTTAATTATTTGTTTTGAATGTGCAGGTTTCCCTGTTAAATGTCTAGGTCTGTACCAAAGCCTGGGGTCTGCAGAATGCAGTGATGTTGCTCAGCCAGTCCAGACCCAATTCATTTGTTTTTCTTAAATGGATCCAATGCAGATGCAGCCTGTCCCTGTCAGTTTTCCAGCAGATTAAGTTGATTACATATTTCATTTTAATTAGTTAGTTTAACATCATGAGGCCAGTGCTGCAGTGAAAGATGTCTTCAGTGTATTTCCCAGGGTTGTGTTTCAGTAAACTTTTACCCTTGAATGTGCCAAATTCCAAAGAATAAATGGGATCTGATGAGTTATTGAAAATATACACAGCCTGTCCCAACACATACACCCAACATGAGTGAGTTTATGACATGATAGAATCAGTGTGAATCACATGTTTACATGTTAGTGTGGTTCTCTCTCCTAATGTTTACATAAAAATAAATTTAGCTTGGGTGAGGGTTGAGACCTCTGGTCAGTTTAAAATTAATATTGTATTCATTTCATCAGATGGTTCTGATGTAATTGCTACTTTTCTACTGTTATTTGTAAGCGCCAATGATTTTCATACACAGACATTTTATAGATCCTCTGTAGAGTATCACTGTATTACGTTATTGTGGCAGTAACTGAAAGGAGAAATGTCTGAGCTGCTCCTCATGCATGCCTCACTACACTGAAATCAATTATAGTCTCGCTCTTATATGAGATGCGGTCTTTCATTAATGACAGAGGAATCACTGGAAGTCACACATTAACGTTTGACTGACTTCAGGAAAAACTACATCTTTGACACCGTGCCTGGTTTAGAGTTGTGATGTTTGGTCCCGACGGCTGCAAAGCAGAAGCTGCTCCTCTGCTGCTAACACACACTCACGACACATGTTTCTTATTAACAGCAGAGACATCACATAATTTGACACTGCTCTCCCATGCCAGACTATTTACTCTACAGACTTCTTATTTACATAATGAGAGTCACTGTAGAAGCTTAGCAAACAGTCATTATCTCTGTTGATTCTTATTAAAGAGCTCAAATGAAAAGTAGATGCAGGAATGTACAGCACCATCCCTCTCAACATGCATGTTTGGTTTTTTTGCAGTTAATTATGCAAATGTTTTCACTCTGCAGCCTCCTCCTTGGCATAAACCAATTCTAAAGTAGATGTAAACACCTGTTCTTACAGTCACTTACAGCGATTTTACTTTTTTTACTAAGAGAGCTTTGTTTTTACCCTTCCATCCCTCATCTGGTCTCTTGCTTTCCTTTTCCCTCCCAGATGGGTGGAGCATCAACCTACAGCACCCAGTTCCTGTCCCATTCGGGCCCCCGTGGCCCTCCAGTGATGAACCCTGGTGGGATGGTCAATTCCAGGCCCGGACTTCCACCCTCCGCTGGGGGCTTATATGCCTCTCACGCTGCACAGGCACAGAAGATGGCCCAGCATGTGGGCTATCCCGGTGGACAGCAGGGGCTCAAACGGCCTTACCATTCAGAGGTTAGTGAGGAATGTTTACCCATGGATGTTTGCTCACTCTTTCGAAATTCAGTTTTACGAGTTGATGACTGGTTATTCTGTCTGCATGTGTCCTGGATTCCTTTAGCCAACAGCAAAACCACTGGTTATGTTTATGAAATTAAATATATACAATTAGTTTCCACTTCGTGGTTGAATGTGGGCTTGACTGGTTGAATAGTAGGATGATGTGGCATTACCTTCACAAATAGTGTTATAGAGAAAGAAAATGTCAGTCACTCACTCTTGTGTTTGCTTCTCAATTAACTTTAAAAATAACAACAGTTCAGTAACTCCTCCATTCTCTATTTATTTTTTCAGGGTTATCCAGCACAGCAGTACGGCTCTGGTGGGATGTCGGGATACCCCAACCAGCCTCTGCAGTACCCCCCCGGCCCACAGCAGAGATGTGCCCCCTCACCCTCTTACCCCTCCAGCCGGATGCCTTTAATGGGACAGTACCCTTCTGGACCACACAACCCAGCACAGTTCCCTCCTGGAGCAGTTCAGCCCAATCCTCCACAGTATTATAAGGTAATCACTTCCAACCAATAATACACATCCAATGCTGATACCATATTGATATCTGAACTTTTGATCATTCCAGAGATAAGTTCCAATATTCTTGTCAACATAAGCACATAATAACATAAGCAAGCCTTTTTTCTGAGGATCTCTTAATGCTTTTAAAGGGTAGGACAAAAACAAATGTCACAAGGAGCAAAAAAATAGAATTTGTATTGCAAACAAAAATCCAGATATAGGGTAAGTTGACAAAAGCAAAAAATATATAGGTGACACAGAATGACTCTCAAAGAGCTGGGAACGTGTCACTGACTCCGGTTGGCTTGAATGCAGAAATGTATGATTGTGACCAAGCTACAGTTTGTACTGTGGGACTCCTCTCTTTCGAAATAACTTCAATCATGTTTGGCATTAAATTCTGTACAGACATTTATCTCTATTATACCTTTGACCCCACAGTCATAAAAACACTTTAATAATAACTTTGAAACACCTGAGATGAGACTTCTCTTATTTATCACATGCAACTTTATAGGAAATAGTCACATTTTAAATTATATTCTTGTGTATTAATTTAGTGTGTTTAAATAAACTGTTATTTGATTGTATGTCCTTTCCTACAACTATTCTTACCTTGTTTTCCTTCTTAGACCTGAAATGATAAGTCAGATGAGAGATTATTTGACTAACTATTCTGATAATTGTTTCAATCGCTAAATAGTTGTTTAAAATTCTCTAGTTCCTGATGCTGGTTTGTGATTATTTACTTAAATTTATTATATAATATCTTTGGTCTCAGACTATACGTTGGACAAAACAGGAGATTTTAAGTTGTCATGTCTCAGGCTTTATGACATTTTTATTGTGAAATTCTTTTATATTTGCTGAATTTTTATTGACCAACTAATAGGCATGTTTATCATTAATAATTAGACTGCAGCCTTTTCACTTTTTGATTTGATGAGGTTTGATCAAAACAAGGGGGGAAAATGGAATCTTCAAAAGTTTCTGCTGAAAGTTTTTGAAGAATTAAGGCCACACTAATTTCTGCACCACTGTGAACTATTCCAGGTCCAGATAAACAGATCATTAGCTGAGTGTCTTGTTTCCTGTCTTGTGTTCACTAGTCGGAGCCGTTCAATGGTCAGGGCAGCCTGCCAACAGGAGGAGCAGGGGGATACAATGCCTTCACACAGGCCGCAGTGAACGGGGTAAGACATTTATGCACACACCACAGTCCCTTTTACTAAAGACTGAGTCCAGTTAAGACCACACAGAAATACACTGCTGAGGATCTGACGTTCTAAACACGCTTCCTCATCCTCGTATCTCAGCCAGGTCGGGGTGGAGTGATGCCCGGGTATCCCCTCTCACCGATGGGAGGGAACCCCACCCCCCCAATGACACCTGGCACTACCATACCCCCCTACCTATCCCCAGGCCAGGACACAAAACCACCGTACCTTCCACCAGACACCAAACCCAACATCAGCACCCTGCAGCCCTCTACAGGTGAGACCTGTGATGAAATAGTATCCATAAGCAGAGATAATACGTAGTGTGGTATAATGGTATAATTTTCCATTACAGACCCATCCATTGTAATAAGCAAATTCTAATCTAAAAGGTTATTTAACACGGCTCTGTCCCATTCAAGGTAACCCCAGTGATGACCTGCGGCTGACTTTCCCGGTACGAGACGGTGTCGTGTTAGAGCCGTTCAGACTGGAGCACAACCTGGCCGTCAGTAACCACGCCTTCCAGCTCAGAGACTCCGTCTACAAAACACTCATGTTGAGGTGAGAAATTGGACTTTTGATCATGTGTTTAGAAATCATCTTTTCTTTTTCTTTTTGCAGATTTTAGGGTTTTTTTAACACCAACAGATGATTTGGGCCGATTTTTGTGTGTATTTGGTGTCCAATTTTTCTTTCTTCTCATACTGTAAATTGCATACAATCAGAGATTACATGTTACATTTAAAGCACAGGTCTAGAATGTTTTGGTTGAGTATATGTGACGTACATGGATTTTGAAACTGATAAAGATCCTGGTTTTAAAAGTTAAAATTTGAGTAACGGGAGGATATAATTTCTTTTTTTTTAAATGTTTTATATTGAAACTAGTGTTTTAATTTTGTTATTACAAAGGGTAGAGTGAGCTGCTGTGTAGTGAAGATGAGCAGCCTCAAAGCACAGGCCAGACTTTAGCTGTGACCCTCTGTAACACAGTGTGTATTCAGAGCAGTGCATCTCTCTCGTTTCTCCTCCTGAGTCATTTAAAATACCACATGAGGAAAAGCAGATGAGGAATGTCTGATAACCCCACCCATTCTCTCCCTGATTAATTGTGTTATGTCTCCCCCTGCAGACCTGACCTGGAGCTGCAGTTTAAGTGCTACCACCACGAGGACAGACAAATGAACACTAACTGGCCTGCCTCTGTGCAAGTGAGCATCCTCACTTTTTCTTTGGTTGGTACTGTGTGTGTGTTTGTCAGAACACCATTTTTTAAAGGGTGTTCACTGTTATTTGAGTCTCTTTAGGGGTTTCTAGATGAACCTTTACTCTAATTCTGTCATTTTGTTCCTCTCGATCAGGTTAGTGTCAATGCAACCCCTTTGTCCATTGAGAGAGGGGACAACAAAACCTCCCACAAGCCTCTGTACCTAAAGCAAGTGTGTCAGCCAGGACGTAACACAGTACAGATCACAGTAACCGCATGCTGTTGTGTAAGTAGCTCTGAAATGAACGCAGTGTCACAATGCAACCTGTTGATTGTATGTCTCACTTTAAACTGAGCAATAGCCATTTCAACCCCCCGCCATCTCCCCCCAGTCCCACCTGTTTGTGTTACAGCTGGTCCACCGGCCGTCTGTCAGGTCTGTCCTGCAGGGTTTGATGAAAAAGAGACTGCTGCCGGCTGAGCACTGCATCACAAAGAGTGAGTCCAAATCCAACAGTAGCCACCATTTCTTAATTTACACCACTGATGTGATATTGAAAAGATCTTTGCCAAGAGCTTGCAGTTCCTCTGAAGTACGGATCTGAGCAACAGATTCACAAAATCACAGAATCTAAACTACAGCTCCGCTAACCTGCCAGTTTCAGCAACCGACGACTGTGTGCTCCCTTTACCCATCACCTCGGTCACTGTCACAGCTGGGGGCTACAGTACTTAGAGTCTGACATTAAACAGACCAGTGATGTATTCTTGCACAGTACACTAGGTCTGTCACCTTACAATCAGACCAGCAATTAGACACATCCCATGATGCAATTAGTCAGGAACTCAGAGAATATATGTTTGGTAAATTGCTGCATTTAAATGGCACTTTTTTCCCCCCACCAACCACTATACAATTTACCTTCCAATAACCACGTCCCTCTCTCTGACACACACACATACTCATAACCACAGTCGACCTTTTTCCACAGTAAATAGAATAGAATCGTATATAACCAAATCATAATATGCATTATCTCAAGGTACTTTACACAGTAAGGTTGAGACCTTTAAAAATGAAAAGAATAAATGAAAAAAAATCTAAATTAAACAGAAATCTGATAAATATAATTTCAACATTGACCAAGATGAAGATAAAACGCCTTGCCACAACGCCCAGCCGTGTTGTAGATCAGGGATGTGACTGTGTTCCCTTCTTTTTGTTTCAGTCAAGAGAAATTTCAGCAGTGGCACTATCCCCGGGACCCCGGGTCTGAACGGTGAGGACGGTGTGGAGCAGACGGCAATTAAAGTCTCTCTCAAATGCCCGATCACGTTCAGACGAATCCAGCTGCCAGCCAGAGGTCATGACTGCAGACACATACAGGTTAGGTCACTCACTCACTCACTCACTCACACACACACACCTAATCTTTCATATCAGTTGTCTAATGTGGACATCTCTCTTTCATAGTGTTTTGACCTGGAGTCCTATTTGCAACTTAATTGTGAAAGAGGGACCTGGAGATGTCCTGTGTGCAAGTATGTATTTAACATGGATTTATTGGCCTTTCTACACTCTGATCCACTCCTCTCAGTGAAAACTTTAGATAACACTTTGTTCTTCTCGTCTGCAGTAAAACCGCTTTGCTTGAGGGGCTGGAGGTCGACCAGTACATGCTTGGTATTCTTGTCTATATCCAGAAGTAAGAGCTTATGTGTGAAATTCATAAGTGTTTGTGTTTTTTATCTTTTGGATATTTGATGTCCAGTGGCATTTTAATATACTTAGAAAACCCGTTTGTCTCTTCTGTCTCCAGCTCTGACTATGAGGAGATCACCATAGACCCAGTGTGTGGTTGGAGACCAGTGCCCATCAAACCAGACCTGCACATAAAGGAGGAGCCTGACGGTCCAGTGCTGAAGCGCTGCCGCACAGTCAGCCCGAGCCACATGGTGTTGCCCAACGTCATGGAAATGATCGCAGCTCTGGGCCCTGCGTCCTCTCCATACCAGAGTCTGACAGCAGGAGGCAGGAACACCCCCGACTACAACAGGCCAGGTTAGGTTCTATTTGAGGAGGGAAGTCAAAGGGGTCAATGAGTTAGTGGTGGTGTCTTTATTTTTAATGAATACAGTCTTATAAACTATGAATCCTTCTGATTTAGGACATCAGCTTATCAGCTTCAGTTAAAAATATATTCAGGGTATATTTATGAGTTAGTTTGATGCACAAATAAGAACCTGATTAAAGGAATTCACCTATTTTTAGGTTTAGAAATTGAATATGAAGAGGCAGACTCAACTGTTCTATTAAATGTACAGGTGCTAGAACTTCCAAATGGAAACACAAGAAAAAGTCTGCACACCGTCGCTGAAAATATTATTTCAAGTATGGACACTTCAGGCTTAAGTCTTTGTAACACATTTTAATCTTCACACAATCCTAATACCTAATGTTGAAAACTGTATTTTTTGCATAAGTTACAGCCTGTTTGTCCTAAATTCAGAAATTATAAATAACACATGATCATATTCCTATTTTAAATATCTTGTTTTATTCTAACATTTGTTCACGTATAGTTTTGTTTAATTTTCCAAATTTAAAAGGTAAAATCATCAAAAGTAATAATTAAGTATCATCAAACAACATCCATGAGGAATTGTAGTTATTATATGATCATGTGTGTGCTATTATCTTATAATATTTCATATTTAACAATAACAGGCTACCATTTTTTGGCAAGTTGTATTCATTAAGATGTTACGGAAGAGTGAAAAAGGTCATATTCTTTCAGGGATTTAAGGGTTTTCCTGAAGATATTTGAGGGATTTAGAAATGACAGGGATTTAAGTCCTGTTGTCAGACATGAACAGACAAACACAGAACAGGTTCAGCAGTGTCGCCTTAGGGGACCCGAAGTGATCTTATATCACTGCAGCTGTGAGCGTACAGCGGGACTTTCCACAGCTTTACTGTGACCTAAGGAAAGAGGGAATGGTTTGGTGTGAAGGTGGATGCCTGAAATATGATCAGCTGAAGCAGAAAGCTCCATGGCATGAATAGGAGGTGGTCAGGGATGACTAAGTGTGCTTTTTAAAAAAAAAAGTATTATTGAAGCATTATAATTCTTAAATGATGTGGAGACAGACAAAAACATACGAGTATTTCAGCTTCTTGTAATGAGGGCTGTTTTTTGTTTTCTGTTTCCTGGCTGCTTCAAATGAGATGAGACACTCACAGTTTTTGACCTATGAAATTGAATCTCCCCCAATTTAGAAATTCTAGGCAGTCTATAAATATTTAATAAATGGTTCATAACAGACTATAATGTAGTTGTAAAGAGATACACTTGTGTCTTTGTCAAAAGTCATTACTCCTCTTGTTGACACCATGGTTTACACCTACTTGTGGATGCTGCTGTATAAACAGATAATGAATGGTGATATAGTAAAATACACCTGTAATAATAAAATATGTATTTTTAGAAGAAGTTGTAACTGTTGATAAATACTGTACAATAAAGACATTTATAACTTAATACTCACAACAATATATTTGTTAATTTTTATATTGTGGGGATTTTTTATTATGTTATAGATATTCACTGTTGGAGAGGAAAAGATTTAAAACCATATACCCAGAGGCTTTAATGTATATAAAGCATGTGTCCTTTTGACTTGTGCTGTGCATAATATCTGTAATCTATGTATGCCCATATTGTACACAGTCGCTCTGTCAGATCATTGGGCTCGTAGATGGGAGATGACCCAGACAAATATGTCAAGCAACATGCAAAGAAGTGCCCTCCCCCTTTCTCTTTCAGGCTGCACCGGCCACTATTATGCAAGACAAAATAAAAGTGTGCACTGACCTGTTTAGTTTTCTTCACAGAGGTAACATTTGTTCATTCTTGTTTCTGCAGGGAGCCAGGGATTCTCCAGCCAAACAGGGTTTACAGACTTCCCCAACACTCCTGGCACCCCGACACTGGGAGAGTATGCTTCTGCCTCTGGGCCACCACCTCTACTCCCCTATCAGTCTGACCAGGTTAGATACATTTAAAATAATACCTCCTGCCATCACCCTTTTATTGCATAATGCATGTTGTAGGGAACGCACAGAAACGTATTCCTCTTCTTTTCTTGACATGGCCTCTGGCCACAGTGAAGTGGATCATGCTCAGTGTCTTCTACTCATTTCACTCAGGACATTTTCCCTAATGGTTGAGTAGACTACATGAATACACCCCTGCCAGAAGGCGCTGTACTATGAGCTTGCTTCACAAACCCAGTGATACAAATGACTATTATGTAACTCCAACTGAGGCACATACTGTATCTCCTGAAAGAGATGGAAAGGCAAGTTAATAACAAAGTTTTTTTTCTCATTGTCATCAAATCTTAAGAAAACGATCATAACTATCAATACACTGATTCTACTAACGGGTATCATCTGTCTGATATATTAGATTTCTCCATTGTTTCAAGAAACTACTACAACACATCCATGATCTGTTCCTTCATCACCGTTCACACGCGCGCACACACACACACACACACACACACACACACACACACACACACACACACACACACACACACACACACACACACACACACACACACACACACACACACACACACACACATACACCCCTGTCCTGCTGCCACAAATACTGACTTACAGCATTGTTTGTGGATTGATCTGCCACTGAAAATAGTCCCCAAACAAATGCATCATTCCCTTGTTGGAGTCAAACTCAAGGGAGCAGGGAATGTGTTTTGAAAATGTAACTACACATTTGTTTTTAGTTTTTTTAAATTGGGTTAAATAAGAAATCCAACAGTTGCCACAATGAGCAAACACAGTCATACAAGTACAAGGATACAAGTCAGGAAATACGACACATTCGTACAGTGAAATTGTATAAATGCAATTTATTTAGCAGTGTTAGAATGCATGGTTAGATGAGTGCAAATGCCCCTTGTTCTAAGTAAGAAATATGCTACTTAAATTATATCTGAATTTAAATTTGTTTTTATTTTTTCAGACAAAGGAGGTCAGGATGAAGAAAAATAATATGGGAGAATTCCAAATTATGCAGGGAAATTAAAAAATTTAAGATGTTGCTGAAAAAGAAAACAACCGCCATCCGAAAATACCATAAACACCTCCAGAGACTGACACGTGTCTGACTCCCCTCAATCAAAAATGCGGAAACCGATAGGAAAACAAAGTCTCTCCAGAGCTTCAAAGAACTCTTTTTTTTCACAACGTGCTGATAAAAGATATCAGACAAAAGTACCAAGACACCAAAGAAGAATGAGTGAGTGAGTCAGATGATATTAAATGTGTCAGGAAAGATCAAAAGAATCATTCCACAACCAACCTCAGTGACAGGAAGTCATGTAGAAATAAACAAAGAAATATGGGCAGAATTTGCCAGTGACCGATTCTGGATGTGTATGCTCTCTAGTCCATGACCAATAACCAGGACATGGTTAATGTGCTTGCCTATGTCTGGGAAAGCTGGGATATATCCCTGGCTGCCCCTGAATTTGCTATAAGATGATGCTCATTAGAACATAGTGTTTCCAATTTGATTTTCCAGATCAGTAAATCATGAGGCACGTGCAGTTATTATTCAAGTTCATGAATGATCTGTAATTCTGATGTATTTGTGAGGATTAAATCATTTTCACGTTTTAAAATTTGTTCTAAAAGTTTCTATGTCGGGCAGGAAATGTTTTATCTTTTAACAATGGGGGGTCTACTCTGTTATTCATATCAACTCTGTTACTGTCAGTGTCAACTCTGTTTAAGATTTTGTTTTTGAAATGAGCTTTAGATATGTAGTATTGTTAAGAATTTAAAACAGAGGCTGTGTCACAAGTGCTTTATTAAATTTCAAAGCATTCCATTAATTCTTAAAGCTATTTTTTTAGAGGAAATACATACTATTGCACAACATGTTTATATTTTTACTTCAAAACCAAAAGTCTCCATCTTATTAGCCTTAAAATTGACTTAATGGATGTAGAGACAAAAGTTCTCTTAGGGGAGACACATTTTTTTAAATTGTATTGTATTCTTTTACTATATATTTAACCCAAAATGCTCTAACAGAGTTGACAGATTTGTCTTTAAGTACTGTTTGTACTAATTGTTTTTCACAATGAATATTTTTAATCTTACAGGTATAGGGTAAGGGAATACTGAAAACATAAAACTTGGCTAAGATGGTTCTATGAGAATAAAAAAAGTTTAATTGTAAAAATCCTTACTACTTTTTGTTTTGTTTCTATACTTGAAATGTACCCATAACTCTGGACTGGGCATATAATAAATATATGGGCATCCCTGTGCAAATCACAGATAGAATGAATTCGATGTTTGAAGTCATAAGAAGTAAACACAGCCCCAGCAGCAAACCTGTAAATGAGGCGGATGTCTACCTGTAATGATTTGGTAGAAAAGCTTCCATGATGTGCTGCTGTGGAGCGACACTGACTGTCTTTTCCTTCTGGTTTTGTGAGTTCAGTTAAGAGCCTTTAACTGAACCTGAAGTAGACAAGTAGACAGCACTGACTGAGCGGAGATTCTCTCACTCACACAAAGTACTGAGCCACTAAGCACATACCACCTGTTGCACACAGCTGAGGGCTGTCTGCTGAGGGTGTGAGTCCATCCTCCTCCACTGTCACACACTTCTGGTGTTCAGCCTCTATTACGAAAGGCCCACAGGGATCCATACAAAGTGCAGTTTGTGGTGACAACACAGTCAAATAAGAGAAGTCTTGTAGCAGAGTGCCAAAATAAAGATTTATTTTTGTGTCTGTGTCTCTCTTCCTCTGTGTCTCGTCCTGCTCATCACTGCCAGGTCCCTCATCCTGGACGAATGGAACACTCCCAGCACATCCTGCAGCAGCACAGCTCCAGTGTTCATGGTAACCAGGGTCTCTGTGACACCGGCAGCCCGCTGCCGCAGCGGAACCCCAATACCCAGAACCCCCGGATGCAGAGCGAAGGCTCCTTTGGTCTGGGAGGCCCAGGAGCACCTGGAGGAGAGGGAGCCGATCATGCACTAGATGTGAGTGAAAAGCTGTTGATCATGTGTTTAGTTTTACGTGAGAACAAACCATTTTTAGACTGCAGGATGTGAATATTACTTGATTTCCCTCTTTGTAAGTGTAGTAGAAATGCTTTACCACAATAACATACCACTGAGTAGAATGTAAGAATAAACAATTAAGCTATGAGGTGGAAGGAGCTCTTCAAACCTCTACTGGTTTCTATGTTCAGTATATATTCAGTCGATTGAAAATCATCAGTACAAGAGATGAGAAACTGTTTAGGCCTGGTTATTTGATTAAAAAGTCAAAGGCGCAAGCCAATGCACATAAAGTTACTACGAGCAATAAGCTTAAAAATCTTTTTATTTTATTTAAGTTGTTTATATAGGCTAAAAGTATAGTGCCAGTGAGGGTAAATGTACAGATTTTAATATGTCCTCTCATTTTTTTTATGAAAAGGGTTGTAGTTGTGTCCCTGTGAGGGGTCATTTTAAGTTAAGGTTTAAGATAAATATGCGTCCTGACCTTCAGTATCTCAATTTGAGTATGACTAGATTAAAGCATAAAAAAACAAAATCCTGAAATTTGCATCTAAAGTATTTAATTCAATTAATCACAATTTTTTTTGTTATGAAGCTTCTTCCTGAGCTGACCAATCCGGACGAGCTGCTGTCCTATCTGGGCCCCCCCGACCTCCCCAACAACAGCAGCGATGACCTCCTCTCTCTGTTCGAGAACAACTGATGACCTTCAGATTCTCACACCGGTCACCTGCAAGTCCAGCCTCCGCTTCTCTGTTTGCTGTAGCCCAGGATGAACACTGCACCATCTCTGATGGCACCCATCACTCTGTGTGCATGTGTGTGTGCGTGTGTACATTCGTGTGTCATTTTGAAGTGTCCTGCGCTTCTTTGAAGTCCGTTCAGTACTCTGTAGAGGGAATGGCAAGGAACACTCTCCACACCTGAACACTGTCCACAATAAGTATGGAGAATACAAGAGTACAGTGGGTTCTGACTGTGCAGACCAGCATTTTAAACTAAAGCACAACTCACAGGCTGAGGGATCTTTATGTATAGATAATTATAGTTGATGTGGAGGATAGTGGAACACGGCAAGTGTTAATGAGGAGTGACAGCAACATGGTGCCTGTGTCTAATCCACACATTTCCACTCAAACAAGTCTGACCCCACAAACCTGCTGCTCCAAACGTTGGGACCACTGAGGTCAGTGGCTATGGGAGAAGCTGCTGCACCATTTTGAGGTAACATGAGCTGCAGCAGCAGTCCGATGCTTTCTGAAATCTTAAAATACAAAATGTGGGGACTCTAAAAAGCAAATTTGTGTATTTATATAGAAAAGCAAGGAAAGCAGTTGCTATGTGTCTGCTGTGATTTGTAACCTAATTCTTTTGAGGTCTATTGACGGTTAGCTAAAGCATTTATGCATAACTGCTCCCAAGTGGACTGGAGTGCAGACTGACGTCTCAAACCTTTTTTTTAAAGTGTACCAGTTCTCACAAGGAGCCGGATCCAAACTAATGTTGAATATCACAAGACCTGTTCTTTCTTACATCATAATGATGAAGGATAACGTCACGTTTTTGTTTTGTCTAGACCAACGACAGTAAAAATTGGATCCAAGGTTGATCTCCTCACATGGTAAACAAAGATAAAACTAGAATGGCAGAGAGCACACCTCCGCCAAAGGAAATCTGGTCTGGGAAATGATAGTCTGGTAATCTGCACCACATTGTTTAAAATCCATGTCTCAACACCATAAAAAAAGTCAGATTTTTACTTGGCTACATTATCTCCTGGAGAAATTGACAAAAAGTTACAAAAAGTCATAAAAGAAAATCCAGCCCTTAAACCAGATCTCCAACCAAACTTGAATGAGTTCCTTCCCAGCCCATACACCATCCCTCCATCAGGTTTGGTGCAAATCAGTTCTCTACAAACAAAAAAAGAAGAAACAGACATGGGTGAAAACAATAATAGTGAATAAAGCCCAGCCTACAAAGGCCCAGACAAATAATTGACATTTTTATGTTGGGACACCACTGAGGTTCATTGTATCTCTGACATCCTTCAGCACTGTGAACTATATAAAGACTCCCACCTCTCACTCTGTTGAATTCACCCTCTTTTGGGGATGGTGTGTCTGAGTGTGGCTGTTTCAAGCTGTTTCATACTGTAAATGCTGTGTGTCATGGCCTTTTCTGCCATTTGGAAGCTATTTGTATGTTTATAAATCGTCTCACCTGTATAACCCATCACGACGCGGGTTTGTGTACTGTATAATCAGCTGTTTTCATTAGAGAACGTGTGTGTATCAAATTAATTGTTAATCATAGTAAGTTTAAATGTTATTAGTTGGAGAATGGATCATTGTGGGCACTGTACACATGCTGTGTGTTAGAAATTGCTAAACCAATTGTAAAAAAAAACAAGTGGTCATACATACACGCATGATGCATGTATGACAGAAGTCGGCTGACACGGAGTAATGCAGTTCAAGATGTAAAGTTTGAAATTGTTCTCAATGCCACTTTTTGAAGCTGACAATTTTTTTCCTATGAATTCAACACTGCCTCGACAAGGCAACAGCAAATAATGTGACTTGCTAACTTGAGCAACACAATAATGTTATTTGGAAATGGACTATTTAACTGCAAATTTATAGGGAAAAGTTGTTTTTTTTTTATTTGTAAACTATTACACATATTTTGTAATTCACTGTAATTGACATTATTTTCTATTTATATTTTAATCATCGTACCTACAGTTACGTTTTCCCTTCCCTGACAGTCAGAATCACAATTAAAATCACTTTATTTGACAAGAATTTGTTTGGAAGCTATGTCTTTATTTGGAGTGTTAACCATAGATTCTAAATAAAGGTGGACCACACATGTCCACTTCCTTGTCCAAAAATGAGGCCAAAATATCCTGGTTGATTATGGAGCGGAGCCGGGGTCCCGCTGATAAACGCAGTCACAGTCTCAGCTGTCACAGAAGACATTTGCCAAATGTTGGACGTGTTTCCATTGCAGGTGATCTAGATCTGTCAACTCAAAGCTCCCTGGAGGAGGAAGAGGGGTGCAGACTTTGTGTCAGGATCATCGCTGGAGCTACAAGAAAAGGGGAGTCTGCATGAGTTGAGATGGGTGTGAGCAATTTCACATTTAATCCTACGCTAATCTCGGCCAGCAGGGTTGGAAGCTCTTCATGAGTGAGATGTGAGGGACTGATTTAAGAAAGCATAGAGTCGAGGAGTTTTCTTGAAACCCCAATCATTCGGAAGGAGTGGGATGGAACAAACAGCCACGTGCATCCTTAAGGATCTGCAGATCTTTGTAGGCTCCTTTTAAAATGTATGTCACAGATCACTTTCACAGCACCATGCAGCGAAAAAAGCATTGAGAAAGTGTCCACTGACTCTATGAGCTCAAGCATGTACATTTGGGCATGTGCAGAGACTTGCCAACCTCTTACTCTCAGGTCCGACAAGTGTAAATTTGTGTGGGCCAAACGCATCAAGTTCTGAGTTCGTGAAGGGGGTTAGGTGCTGAGGCGATCAGACAGAAGATCGGTCCGCCTCTGTTCCACTGCCCTTCCTTGACATTTGGTACAGATTGTTGGAGATTTCTTTCTTTGCCGCCGCAATCCAAGTACCATCTGTGCCAATAGCATTCTCTACCTGCGTTATAGGGGAGCTGGACCAAGACATGGAGTTACTTTTAAAGGAATTTCTCATTTTCCCTATAAAAGCACATATGTCTCACAGTTTTATATAGATATCGTTTTTAATTGAATATTCACCAAACCACAAGGAAACGACAAAAGCATCTTTCCGCACCGGACAGCGCCCATGCAGCCACAATTCATCACACAACACAACACATCCAAAAGCAGAATAAAAAGAAGTGCATTCGTGCCATATGCATAACAAGACAACTGTGCAATTCTGATAATGTTTCATTTGAAAAAGGCCCTCCCAAAATCAGAAATTACATTTAAGAATATCCAAAGTACAGCCACAATGACAACTGTGCGCACCCGCTTAAAATTGGATATATAACATTCACCGCTGATTTTATACAGGCACACTGTGATGCCTTGTCTACAATGTTACAGAATAAATGTCGATCACAGCCTCAGATACATAAAAAATATCCACAGTGCGGCCGCAAGCAGATACGGTACAATCGCTGCATGAGAACACAGCCTGGGATCGGGAGCGAGCTGCTATAAGGTTATTTATATTTAAGTACTAGTCTTTATTATTTACATATTTATTATTAAAAAATGGGGGTTGACTGGGGCTGCATAGATTTGTGACATGGCTAACTCTCTCATGACAGTGGCTTAGCAGCAACGTAGAAACATGACTGGAGCCAAGAATGATGAGAGGGTGTTTCTCCTCAACCTCAAGATGCTGCAGCTGACCACCTACACTCAGGAGTCCTCTGTCATCAAGGACAGAGCTGAGCTTCCTCAGGGGACTGTTTTTGGGAATCAAATACAATTTTATTTGTATAGCCCATATTCACAAATCACAATTTGTCTCATAGGGCTTTAACAAGGTGGGACATCCTCTGCCCTTAACCCTCAACAAGAGTAAGGAAAAACGACAAAAAAAAACCCTTTTAACAGGGTAAAAAGAACGTAGAAACCTCGGAGAGAGCCACATGTGAGGGATCAAGCAGTCTTTTTGTAATCATAGTCCACGATCAGCAGCCACCACGATCAGGATCCACTTGATGACTTCCCCTTTCTCCAAACAAAGACTCCTCACCTTCCCTTTCTAAAAATATGACAATATACACCTTACTTGTGACAGTGTATCAGCTGTAAGGCTTTGAACAGTGATGCCAATTATGTTATTCCCCTTAGAATTAAAGGACGGGACAAGGGAGGCTCTAAAACGGTGGTTGCCACGTGGAAAACGCTCCAAAGCAATGTGTACCAGTGCCTCTGTGGGAGTTTGGGGCATCAAACCTCTATATCAGACTCTGGATTGGTCAGCCAGTTGGTGTCTGAGCATCGAGGTACAGCTGGTGGCACCAGCAGGGTCCTGAACAGTGTGGACATAAGGCCACTGCTCAGGACGTGTGGGTGTCCTTATCTTTTCCACCTTTTTTCTGAAGTACACATAAAAACTGGCAGGACAGCAGCACCTACCTCAAGCCTGGGAACAGCATGAACCAACATGGGGGCTAACTTAGCTTTTCCATGATGAAATCAACCTGGCTACTTCCTTGAACATCTATCCCCTTCAGATAGGCCACAGCTGCAATGGCTTTTATGTGATAAGATAAGATAAGATAAGAAGTCCTTTATTAATCCCGCAATGGGGAAATTTGCAATGTTACAGCAGCAGAAGACATCACACAAGTAGCACGCAGTAGTTGGGTGAAGGGATATAAAGAAATAGAAATATACAACAATATATAGAAAAAATATAAATGTGATTAAACCGGTATATACAGTGTAGAGAGGGAGGCTGTGGTGTATTATTTAGGGGTTTCGGACTGATCGCCAGATCTTGCAGTGAATCTCCATTCCCGTAGGAGCCACACAACCGAGTGGGTTGAATAGGTTATACAAGCACTTGTCTTTAAGTGAAGGGTGTGTATTGCTGTTCAGAACTGGTGTGCAGATGCAGGGTAGTCTTTCCATACTGATTTCAGCGGATTGAAACTACTAGCCACACAACAGATAGTAGTGAATGGGCCTATTTTCAAGGTGTGCATGTTTAAACTTGCAGCCACTTCCTGGAACCAACAGGCGTTTCTTGATGACTGTTTATAGAGGGTATACAGTTTTGAGATAAAAAACCCCAAGTGGTTACACCTGCTTATGGGATTTATTGAGAGTGAATTCATGTCAACGAGACAGTGCATAGACTGAACTTTGGGGGAATCTTGCTTGCCTTTAGTAACAAGTCGGTAGACTCTGCCAGTTTTTGCAAAAATGAGTCCTGCATGTCTTTTCCTCAAACTTCTGTACGTCCATTCAGCAGCCATGCCTCCTGAATACTCAACAATATCCCAAAACACACTGTTCACTTCCCTTGTTCCTGACACGGTGCAGTGTTGTCGTCATTTGTATTTGTTTGTTTGTATTAAAAATACCATGGCCCCACCAAATATGTGAAGAGAAGGTCAAGAGGTGACGTAATGGGAAAAATAATGTGATTTGGGGCATGCGTGGATGACCAGAGCGTGTCAGAGCTCCCCCTGAACATCTAAAAATAGGCTTTGAGGGGAGCTGATGTCCTTTTCAGGGATCTCCCCTGTAACTCACACGATGGATTCAGTCTATTAAAATGGAACATGTGGCGGTTTTAAAGAACACAAAAAGGCAGGGGTGGAAGAAGTATTCAGATCTTTCACTAAAGTAGCACCTAAGTGATAAATGATGAATTAAAAATTATGCTTGAGATACTCTCTTTTCTTTTCTTTTCAACATTCTATTGCGATGATTAATGTTATTTTTGTAATATTATAAATATTGTTATTATTATTATTTATTTATTCTCATTAATATTATTATTTCTCTCAATTAAACATTTTTCTATGTTATGAATTCTAATTCTGGGGCCAGATAATTTGCATGTATGAATTTTATCTGGGGGAAAAAGTACAAAAAAAGAAAAAGGGCAATAATATATTAAATGTACTGTAAGTATCAGATTCTGCAGAAAACTGTGTTCTGTCAATAATATATTATCAGTGTATCATTAATGATGCATTCATGTGTAGTTGTGAGCATATCTCTAATCACTGTGGTGCATTTAGACAGATACTTCCACATCAAATAAATACCCCCACCAAAGTGTCACTTTGCTGCGTTCGCAAATAGAAACCCATCTCCCTGTCCGACCAATCATCGCACACCTCAGTCCGTGTTCATTCCTATTGGTCCACTTCGGCGCCGTTGAGCAGTGCGGGGGCTGTGATTGGCTGTCGGCAGCGTTGGCATCAGCGTGTTGTCAGAGCCACATAAACAGATCCAGTGCGTCTGACGGCTTGATTCATTCACCTGCGGCTTCTACACTAAAACCAGCACAGAGGCGCGTTTGTAAATATGGGAAACCCCAGAGTTTTCTTTGACATCGCTGTGGATGGCGCTAACATCGGCAGGATCAAAATGGAGGTAAGAGAAATCCCACATTAACTATTGATAGTCGATCTCGACTGTGCGCAATTTAGGGTTTAAATTCGGCTTTGGCATCTTTGTTGGATTTGGGCTGAAGCTGAGAGAGACATGTTCTCAGCTGCAGCCTTTAGACCTGGGCAGATGTGGTCATGGATTTGAATAGGCCTCAATCTTTGTTTTCTCAGGTTATAATATGTCAATAAATACAGACAAGATCATCAGAAGTAAATCATGCACACATCCAAGAAAATTGTCCTGCTCCAACGGGAACGCCCATCATCATCTTCATCATCTGCATCAGCATCATCAGCATACATCATCATCATCATCATCATCATCATCATCATCATCACCATCATCATCATCTTCACCACCATCAGCATCCTCATCATCCTCATCATCATCATGGCATTTGTTTAGGTCAGGCTGTGACTCAATGGAGCGATGCAGCTTGTCTTCTATATGAGCACAGTTAGAAATTAAATAATTAGTAGTTTCATCAATTAATCAATGGATAGAAACTATTCCATTGATTACTATTATGATCATTTTAAGAACATATATTAAGTAAAAATACCAAATGATCTGTTATCAGTTATTTACAATGTGATGATATCCTGCGGCATATATATATATATATATATATATATATGGAACAATAATGAAGTCTATAAAATGAAAATAAGTATAGAAATAAAAATAGAAACTATGATAGAGCACTTACACTACACGATAAGCAATAAACAAACAGCATCTATACAACCAGTTGAAGGAAAGTTAGATAAATATATTACTTATAAAAGTAATATGCTGTAACAGAATACTTACAGATTGGTGTATAAAATAACGACGCATTTGTATGTAATAGAAATGTAATGTAGTTAAGGCAGCTGATTTTTCTGCTTCACGTATAAAGCTGTTCTTAGTGATGTCCGCTCAGATAAAAAAAGCCTCTTGGCCCATGTTGTTGTTGCAGTTGTCACATTTGAGGCTTCAGGTATTCTCTGCCTTTCCTTTACAAAGATTCAGTTTTCATCATAGTAGATATGAGTTTCTCACTGTTCCTCCTTGTCTGTGTGTTTTATGTGCCAAACTGTGGCATGTTTCACTCATGTAAAAAATCCCTGTGTCTTGCAGCTCCGGGCTGATGTGGTCCCAAAGACGGCAGGTGGGTGAGACAGAGAAAAGCCTTCAGAGTTACTGCACACAGCATCAGGCTCAGGCTTGTTGTCCACATCCAACACACATCTGTATATGGCTGAAAAAACAAGGCCTCCCCATTTAGCTGAGCATTTATCCTTCATTTGGGATCTGAGGCTAACGCCGGCTCATGCACGGATCGAAATAATCTGAATATAGTCAAATGTGAGGGTAAAACAGTGACCGAAGCAGATGTGCAACTGAGTGCTACCACTGCTAGGAGTGATAATAACACTAAAAAAGAAGAGAAAGATGTCTGCAAGTGGTTAAACAGCAAGAAAACCTGCACAATGCTTTACTGAGTCCCTGTGATTCTGCCCCACAAAGGCCAATGTTAGTCACATGGCCTCATTTATTCTCAGTGGGTGCCAAAAAAAGAACTTTGCCTCCATGGAAATGAGGTTAGGGTCTTTATTCTTTATTTAGTTTATCTTAGATTTCTGTAATTCACTCTTAACAGTTTTATCATGAGTGATTTTAACTTGACCTGTGTCCCTTGTGTGGAGCGTTTCAGGTTTTGATGTAACTCTATGCACACAGTAGTGTGTTGGTTCTGCTTTTTAGAGCTGTACAAGTGTTAAAAGTCTGGTAAACATTCTCAATAAGCTGCGTCATTACCCAGCTTTTAGAACAGTTTTGGCTCTTTCACATTTGTGTATTTGTCTTTTTGTATGTGCTCTTCTAACTCTTATTTGTGTGCAGTTTTGTTATGCTATCACTCACAATAACACTCAAGCAACTTCAACATTAATTGTTGCTTATTCAATCGTGAATATTTGATTTTATGTTGACATTTTTAATACAATATCAATCCAAGTTCACAGGACCTTCCAGGCCCCTGAGATCATTTTCAGTTTTTTCCCACAATTTATTTTTGTTTTAAAGATCCTTAATTTGACAAAACACAGATGTATTGTATCTGACAATGAAATGTGTCTGCTTCCTGTGTCAGCCGCAAGGAGAAAAGAAAATATGAGGCAACCAGTATGAGGCTGTAATGTATTCATTTTGTGTATATATATGTTTACTAGAGGATTGACAGTGTCTTTTTCTACAGAAAACTTCCGTGCGTTGTGCACTGGAGAGAAAGGTTTTGGCTACAAGGGCTCCTCGTTTCACCGTGTCATCCCTAAATTCATGTGCCAGGTACAGTTATGAGATTATTGCAGTTTTTTTCAAGTTCAGATCGAATCTTAGCAGAGTTATGACGGCTGTTGTCAACTTTGTTTTACAGGGTGGAGACTTTACCAACCACAATGGAACTGGAGGCAAATCCATCTACGGAGAGAAGTTTGCTGATGAGAACTTCCAGTTGAAACACACAGGCATAGGGACACTGTCGATGGCTAACGCTGGGCCCAACACCAACGGGTCCCAGTTTTTCATCTGCACAGCGTCAACTGACTGGTGAGCTCCACTGGGACACGTGCACTCCTGCATTTAGGTGAAAACAAGCCGTTTTGCTGGTCATGAATACTAATCGTCTCCTCTCGTCCTCAGGCTGAACGGGAAGCATGTGGTGTTTGGCAACGTCGTGGAGGGAATGGATGTTGTCAAGGCAATGGACAAGCACGGCACAAAGAGCGGTACTCCTAAAGCCAAGGTTGTTATTGCCGACTGTGGCCAACTAAATTAGTCCATCTCACTCAGTTCCTTTGTGTCAGTCTGCTCTCCTGTCAGACGTATCCTTATCATCCACATCCCAGTTAGTCTTTGAGATGGTCTATATCTGCAGTATGAGTAGAAAAAACACTAAAAATGTTTGTCCAATATTCACTGTATCATATTTTGTACCTTCCAGTTTGTCTGTCAGCACCACATTTGTTAACAAGATCTAACTTAGATTGATGATGATGATGATGATGGATGATGAAGATGATGATGATGGTGTAAATAAAGCAATTTCACGTCTGACTTTGTGTGTGTCCTCTCATTCGGTTTTTAAGCGTTTGTTGGAAAACTCCAGCTGTGTATTTGTGTATTTTCTCCTGTATGTATGTATATAGCCGTAAGGGACGTTTTCGCCACAACAAGAGAATTGGATTAAAGCCTAAGAATATTTATTTAAGTGTTGTAATGACATGGTGATACTTTTTTATTGTTGTAGTTATATATTTTAACACTAGAGGTGAGTATAGGCTTGAACTTATCAGGTAGGAGTGTGTGAGTGTTCGCTGTGGTGATTTATTCTTATGCCAGCGTGTGCTCTGAGCCGTATGAACTGATCTGAACAGACCCAGTGCCTCTCACGAGTTGTCAGGAATCACTCAAGTTTGGCTTTTACCATCACAGAGGCGTGTTTGTAAATAAACCCCAGAGTTGTTGTTTTTACATCACTGTTGGTGGCGCTTCTGCTGGCAGGATTGTGATGGAGGTCAAATAAATCACATAATATTGTCTTTTAACTTGGACAATGCACAATTTGAGGTTTAAAGTCGGCTTTGATATCTTTCTAGGATTTGTTTCTTTGCTGTATATTTTTCCCTTTATTTAAAGAAACATGAACATACAAACAAATAAAGACTCACAAAGCATGTAAAGCAGGGGTCATTTGGTACCGGGCCGCACAGAAAGAATAAACAACTTACATTATTTCTGTTTTATTTATTATCTGATTCTGAACGGTGTTTTATTTTGAAAAATGACCGGATCCTCTCCATTATGACTCATGCTTTACGCATGTCAAGACGCTTGTCTCGGTCACGTGACTTTTTCGCTAAACACAAACCCACACGGTAGCAAAAATGAGCAAAAAACAAACGCCTCTGGGAAGTTTTTTTGCGATGGGGAAAAGGCAAAGTGAGGCTCCGTAGCCACACCTTAAAGGCTGGTCCGTGAAAATATTGTCTGACATCCAACCGGTCCGTGGCGCAAAAAAGGTTGAAGACCGCTGATGTAAAGTACACACAGCAAATTTATGTTAAATTGTGATGGTCTTTAGTTTTTGTTGTGGAAGAGCCTTGGCGTGGTCTGGAATATTGGATGAAACAGGATATACTTCATAACTGGACTGTGAATGGCCAAATGAAACACAACTTCATATCACTAATTAAGAGTCTCGACCTGAACACATCTACATTCAAATATTTAGTCACAGTGCCACCTGGTGGCTAGGGAAAGGACAGACGTCTTCTTTCTAACAGATTGATCGTATCCACTTAAAGTTTGGTCAGAAAAGCCTTAAGACCTTAGTGGTGCTTTAATGTGAGTTTTCACAAAATGTTGTTAATATGATAGCGTGGTAAATTGTGGTTATTCGTCATGAATATTTAAAGTATTGTAAGTAGACCAAATTTTACAGGTAGGACCGGCAACAGGAAATTATACGCTGTGTATTTTTACCTCTTACCTCTATTCAGATCTTGCTCAAATTTAGCCAGATAACGGTCAAGACCTGAATGACGGAATATTGTGAAGTTTTCTTGGACAAAAAAGTGTTGTAACTCAGCCCCACACCATCGGCCCAGGCCTAATGAAATCTACTGGCACATGCTGTTGCTGCTATTGTCACATTTGAGGCTTCAGGTATTCTCATATGTTCATATTCTCATATGTTCATATTCTCATATGTTCATATTCTCATATGTCCGTGACGAGGAATATCCACATGGAGGAAGGAATGGAGAAGTCTGCTTCATTATCAGTGATGTTGGCTAATCAGCCAACATCACTGATAATGAAGCAGAGCAAAAATATTCTCACTGTCTTATGATAATCTGATATTAATGTGACAGTTTGCTCCTCACAGATACAGCCAGTAGAAATGACCTCATACTTTTATACTTTAAAACATCACAGGTTTAATGACTACTAAAACTTTTACTAAAGTTGATTTTAACAGTAGTGTCTGTACTTCTACTTGAGTAAAGAATATGTGTGCTTTTTCCTCCTCTGGTTAAAGTTGTTTTAAAAAGCATACTGTGAGTGCAGCTGGACTGTGATCTCCTTTAGGCTTCATCCTCTTTGACCTCATGACCTTTCCTTCGAGGGTAATTCCTTTCAATTCAATTTTATTTGTATAGCGCCGAATCATAATGTACATTATTTCAAGGCACTTTACATAGAAGGTCAAGAATAGGTTAGGGAATAGTGTTGAGGACAGGAGATTTCTACCGCAGCCTTTTCTCTCTTGCCGTAGCTCCGCCCTTGCAGGCTGTCCTGAAACCGGTTCGACCAATCAACCCACACGTCATCGCACATGTTCATTCCTATTGGTCCAATATTGAGCCTTTGAGGAGGACGGGGGCTGTGATTGGCTGTTGTCAGCTCTTACTTCAGCTTGCCCTGAGAGCCAGTGAGTCTGACAAGTTGACAGGATTCACTTCAAGTTCAACTTGTACATTGTAACCAACACAGGGGCAGGTTTGTGAAAATGGCACTTCCCAGAGTTTTCTTTGACATCACTATTGATGGCGCTGCTGCTCGCAGGATTGTAATGGAGGTAAGATAAATCAATCACTGACTATATATATTTAATATTGACTATGCATAATTTAACTTTTAAAGTTGGATTTATAAACAGGCTGTAGGTGTGACTGTTCTCAGGTGAAGCTTTAATGTTAAAAACAGGTTTATAGACAGATACTGGCAAATGACAAGGGCCCTATTGTTTTTGCTGTGATTCTTCTTCTTCTTCTTCTTATAAATGAATTGCCTTTTGCGGGGTACTAAACATAATCGAAGACTCACCAAATTTCACAAACGCGTCAGGTCAGGTGTAAATTTACATGTTTTGATGTGGCCAGGAAAATGCGTCTAAAAACTAGTCAATAGAGCCCCCTACACATGTTCACAAGTGTCTTCTTTTTCGTATATATATACTGTATATATATATATACTTGTTTTTAAACTTTGTGTGTAGAATTGCGTTGATTGATTGTTTTATTTATATTGTATGTAGGACCTGCCACTGAGGAGTTGCACAAAATTTCAGCTATGTGATGATAATAAAAGCATTCTGTTCTATTCTATGATACAAGTGTCCCAAACTACTGACTATTAGGGCTGCACGATATTAGGAAAACATGCGATATAAGATAATGTTGTTGAACATTGCAGTGACGATATGACTTGTGATAAATAAACATAAACAGTCCCTGGCTAAGGACGCAGAGGTCACGGAAGGCTACACATCCGGGAGAAGTCGGGGCAGACACCAGGGAGCCATGCACAGTTTACAGTTTTTAGCGACTCTGTCAGTAATTTCTCGCTCCTCGCTCATTCTGTTCGGTTCTGTGCCAACCGTGTCGAGCCAAACCAAGCGCGCCGCCATCTCCTGCAGCTCTACATACATTTACTCAGTTTATAAAGTCTGTTGTTTTTACTCGGACTGAGTTTACACATATGTCCGATCACACTGTTTGTGAGTGTGTGTGTGTGGGAGAGAGAGGAAGAGCGAGAGAGAGAGAGAGGAAAAGAGCAAGCGGGACGGCTGATGAATGCGCTGCTCTGAAGAAAGATTTAACTCATTAATAAAAGAATCGATCATTATGTGATGATCAGTGTTGACATTGTGGCGACAAACAAATCAACTTTCAAACTGTAGTGAGTCAGAGACGTCAGCTGAGAGAGAGAGAGAGAGAGAGAGAGAGAGAGAGCAGCAGCAGTCAGTGTGTGTGTGTGTGTGTGTGCGCGCTGTTACTTTTCCCTCAGGTTCTGGGATCATAAATAAGCTTCACAATTCTTTTATATAATCAACTGCTCATAGTGATGACTTTAGAATATGGTGATCACTCACAGGATGTGCACCCAGCTTAAGTTTCCGGGAGTGTGCCTGTGCCAGTGCAGGAAGGTTCCGAACGGGGGAAACCACTGATGGCTGTGACGTGTTTCCTGGGGCGGCCAATAGGGTGGCCAAGATTCAGCGTGCAGTGGCAGCCACCTTCGGCCACCCCCCAGCTCCGCCACTGCCCAATTCATTGTAAATTTTGACACGAGAGTCAAAAGGAGTGGTAGATGCCATAGAATGAAACTACTGAGTTTGTAGACCTTAATGATGTGCCTGATGTTTTATTTAAAATAGGATATATGAGATACTTATTCACAAAGGTGAAAATCATAAACAAGTAGTTATAATCATACACAATGAGAAACTGAAAAAAGTACCAGCTAAGTATATGACATATAAAAGTAAAATACATATATAATACTATAGGTGCATGGTATTATAAGCATTGGTTTTAATACCAATATAATATAGTTGAGGCAGCTGATTTGTGTTATTCACGTCTGACGCTGTGCTTAGTGTTGTCAGCTGTGATAAAAATGCCTCTTGGCCCATGTTGTTGCTTTAGGTATTCTGGGCTTGTCCTTTACAAAGCTTTAGTTTTCAGAGTATCTCACCGTTCCTCCTTGACTGTGTATTATGTGTCAAACTGTTCACTCATGTAAAAAATCCCTGTGTCTTGCAGCTGCGGGCTGATGTGGTCCCAAAGACGGCAGGTGGGTGAGACAGAGAAAAACCTTCAGAGTTACTGCACACAGCATCAGGCTCAGGCTTGTTTGTACACTCAGATAATTGTGTTTGGCTGTTTGGCTGACGCATGGATTAAAAAAACCCGAATATCCGGTCCCAGTGTAAAACATTAACACAAGCAGACATGCAACTGAGTCCCTTTGATGTTATTATGACTTTAAAGACATAGTAGTTTGTGTTTTCTGCTTTTAGGAGCTGAACAAGTGTTAAAAGGCCTGTAAACCTTCTTGAACAGCGTGTATGTCTTTCCAGGGCCTTTTTTTGTTTTAAAGATCATTAACATTGGTACTAAAACTTTTGCAAAGACATAACAAAACTCAGATTTACTGCATTGTATCTGACAACAAAATGTGTCTGCTTATTGTTTCCCAAATGTCCTATAAAGAGAACAAGGACATAGGAAAACAATGTTTACAATATTTTGTGCTTGTTTTAGTTGGTATAAATTTACTTGAGGATTGACACTGTCTTTACTTGCAGAAAATTTCCGTGCTTTGTGCACTGGAGAGAAAGGTTTTGGCTACAAGGGATCTTCGTTTCACCGCATCATCCCTGATTTCATGTGCCAGGTACAGTTTAGGCTTAAGCTCAAGTGGAACCTTAATCATGACGGTTGTTGCACATGTGCTGACTCAACTTTGTTTTACAGGGTGGAGACTTTACCAAGCACAATGGAACTGGAGGCAAATCCATCTACGGAGAGAAGTTTGCTGATGAGAACTTCAAGTTGAAACACACAGGCATAGGGACACTGTCGATGGCTAACGCTGGGCCCAACACCAACGGGTCCCAGTTCTTCCTCTGCACAGCTAAAACTCAATGGTGAGCTCCACTGTGACATTAGAACGCCTGCATTTAGGTGAAAACAAGCAGTTTGTTGGTCTCATATATTCATCTTCTCTGCTCATCCTCAGGCTGGATGGGAAGCATGTGGTGTTTGGCAACGTCGTGGAGGGAATGGATGCTGTCAAGGCAATGGAGAAGCACGGCACAAAGAGCGGTACTCCTAAAGCCAAGGTTGTCATCGCTGACTGTGGCCAACTATAGTCTAACTCATTCAATTCCTTCATGTCAGTCTGCTCTCCTGTCAGATGTATCCTTATCATCCACATTCAAGTTAGTCTTTGATATGGTGCATATCTACAGTATCAATACAAGAAAAAACTCTAAAAAGAATTGTCCAATATTCACTGTGTCATCTGTCATACCGTCCAGTTTGTCCTTGAAGGGCCACATTTATTCACAAAATCTGACTTGAATTCAGGATGTTGATGATGGAAATAAAGCAACATCGCAGCCTGACGTCATGTGAGTCCTAATTTTAGCATTTGTAAGAGAAATCCAGTTAACTGAGTTACAACGGCACATTTGTGGTATTGTCTCCCACTGCACAGTCCCACGGTCTATTCTAAGTACTTCAGGTGCTGGCATATTAAACTATCACTTAGAGTACGACTCTGGGCTGCTAACACTCACTGTAAAGTTGAAGTGATACAAGAATGTGATTTTGGGGCTAAATTCCAATTTGGACTGGGGGCAATTTTTGCCCGTCCACTCCGCTCTGCATCAGCCAATCGGCTTGTTGCTCCCTCACTGCGAGCTAACCACTCAACTAAATCACGACTGTTTGCTGTCCTGGCTCCTAAATGGTGGAACGAGCTCCCCAATGACATCAGGACAGCAGAAAGTCTACACATCTTCCGCCGCCCAATCGCTCCTTGAGGATCACTTCTGGCGAGGGGGGATCCAACTTGAACACCTGCTTCATGCCGGAAGTCGATCAAACCAGAAAAGGGTGTGCCGTCAGGGCAGAGCTCAGAGGGCAGCTACAACTATATATAGTGTCCCTGCACTCGTGATTGGCTGATTAAGCTGAGTGATCAATAGCTCAAAGCAGTATTATGCCACATTATTAAACACCCAATTGAAAACCAACAACAATATATTGTATGTTGCTATGCTCAAACTCACCACAGAAGTGTGTACAGATAGTGACAACACTGTAATACTATAATCAATAGGCTACATAACAGTGCTGGTTTCCGACTTGGGCTACAACTAGAGAGTGAGTTGTTCAGGGCTACTTAATGACACTTGCTGAATGTAAAGAAGGAAGTCGAAGGAAGAAACTATCATCACGAGCAAGAATCTACTTTCTGACTGCTGATATCACAGGTTTTACCTCCGCATTGATTATAAAAGACAGTGGAGCCCATGCTTGGCCAGGGCCAGGTGTGGTTATTTTAGGGCCCCACATATAAACAAGCAGGGGGCCCCCCGAATCCCAACCCTGAGCCACTTCAGTCCTCAAAGTACTATACAGAAGATCCAGACTGGCTGATGAAAACACTTTGAAATCATTATTTGATTGATTGATTTGTTAATTAATAGAAAATGTATTGTTGATCATTGACTATTTGAAAGTTATTTATCAAGAAAGAAAAGCCAAACATTCTGCAAGAAGTTTTCCTGCTTTTCTCTATTTTATAATGTTGTTCATTAATGTATTTGGACAATTAGATGGAGATAAAAACTAATTTAAATGTATCAAACAAGATCCAATTCTGGAGCAACATTATCAATTGGTGTGATAGGGTGAACCCTGTGTCTCGCCCAATGTCAGCGGGGATTGGTTCCAGCCCTGCGACCCTCAAAGGATACTCATGGATGGAAGATCCAGATCTAAATTGTTGTAGTTTAGGCTCTGGCATGTTGTTATTTTGCATTTTATTCACTTAAAAAAAAAAATCCATGAAGCAATTAATCAATTAATCATAGAAATAGTCAGCAGATTGATTGATAGACAAAGTCATCAATAGTTACAGCCTTAAATAACATTAACTAGATTTTACTGGTGGCACCAGGAGGCAGTACTGTCCTTAAATTTCATTTTATCAAAACAAGTGGAAATGATTTGCCACTGAGATAATTGAATATGTTTCTAAAGGATCTGATCATGTCAACCCTGCAGTCACCCTCTTGATACTGGAGCAGTGATACTGAGACATTTGGACAGAAGAATTGTAGAAATTTCTTGATACAAGAACAAATGCACCAGAGATGTTTTTAGAGTGCATTAGCAACTAACTGATTATGTTAAATGTTGTTCAGAGTGTTTTTTCCCTTGTAGACGTTACAGTGGCACAATACAATCAGGCTTCATGTCTTAAAGGGATAGTTCACCAAAAAATGAAAATTCACTTATCATCTACTCACCACTATGCCGATGGAGGGGTGGGTGAAGTGTTTGAGTCCACAAAACACTACTGGAGTCTCAGGGGTAAACTTTGTTGCAGCAGAATCCAATACAATTGAAGTCAATGGTGACCTACACTTCAGACCTGATAAAACAACATTAAAAACACAACATACCTTAAACTACTTGTGTGGTGTTAAAATATTCAGTCACAATGCCACCTGGTGGCAAGGGAAAGGACAGACACCTCTTCCTCACAGGTTGATCATATCCACAATGTGAGTTTTCACGAAATGTTATTAATATGTTAGCGTGGTAAATTGTGGTTATTCGTCATGAATATTTAAAATATTGTAAGCAGACCAAATTGTACATGTTTGATCCCTGTAGGACTGCAACAGGAAGTTATACGCTGTGTATTTTTACCTCTTACCTCTATTCAGATCTTGCTCAAATTTAGCCAGATAACGGTCAAGACCTGAATGACGGAATATTGTGAAGTTTTCTTGGACAAAAAAGTGTTGTAACTCAGCCCCACACCATCGGCCCAGGCCTAATGAAATCTACTGGCACATGCTGTTGCTGCTATTGTCACATTTGAGGCTTCAGGTATTCTCATATGTTCATATTCTCATATGTTCATATTCTTATATGTCCGTGACGAGGAATATCCACATGGAGGAAAGAGAAGAATCAGCCAACATCACTGATAATGAAGCAGAGCAAAAATATTCTCACTGTCTTATGAATATCTTATCTTTTACTTTTATACTCAGAGCCTGTATTGTTATAATTTTACTTGAGTAAAGAGGTTGAATCAGTACTTACAATTTTACTGAAGTTGATTTTAACAGTAGTGTCTGTACTTCTACTTGAGTAAAGAATGTGTATACTTTTTCCACCTCTGGTTAAAGTTGTTTTAAAAAGCATACTGTGAGTGCAGCTGGACTGTGATCTCCTTTAGGCTTCATCCTCTTTGACCTCATGACCTTTCCTTCGAGTTTAAGGAATAGTGTTGAGGACAGTAGATTTTTTTTTTTTTTACTTTTCCACCACAGCCTTTTCTCTCTTGCCGTAGCTCCGCCCTTGCAGGCTGTCCTGAAACCGGTTCTACAGAGCAACCCACACCTCATCGCACATGTTCATTCCTATTGGTCCAATATTGCGCCATTGAGGAGGACGGGGGCTGTGATTGGCTGTTGTCAGCTCTTACTTCAGCTTGCCCTGAGAGCCAGTGAGTCTGACAAGTTGACAGGATTCACTTCAAGTTCAACTTGTACATTGTAACCAACACAGGGGCAGGTTTGTGAAAATGGCACTTCCCAGAGTTTTCTTTGACATCACTATTGATGGCGCTGCTGCTCGCAGGATTGTAATGGAGGTAAGATAAATCAATCACTGACTATATATATTTAATTTTGACTATACATAATTTAACTTTTAAAGTTGGGTTTATAAACAGGCTGTAGGTGTGACTGTTCTCAGGTGAAGCTTTAATGTTAAAAACAGGTTTATAGACAGATACTGGCAAATGTTTCTGTGGAGGTGAGGGGGCTGGGAGAGGACCCTCACCTGCTCATAGAGGGTCAATCAGCGCAGGTGAGAGCTGTTAGCTGATTGGTCCTCGTGCTTAAAAGGCAGCGTCTGCGCTGCCTCACGGGGAGGAACGCGGAACTCAGAGACTCGAGGAGACTGAGACACTGGAGAGACGCCCGGACTGAGCTTATGTTTGATTTCAGTTTATGTTTGGTGCTTTAATAAAAGATGCTTAAAAGCAACCCGTGTGTCTCTGGCTGTGTGTGGGAGAGCCCCGTGGCAAGGTCGATTGCCACAGTTTCCTTTTTATTGAGGCCTGTGGAAAGAATGGTGCGAGGACCCAATTGGTCCCTCAATGCATTTTGTCTTTCTACGCATTTTGAGGCCCGAACAGGCTTGAAAAGTCCCAAAACTTATCAGACACGTCCGGTCTTGTGACATTTTTTTAAACATCTAGGTCTCATGCATGGGCGGGCCGTAATGGTTTGATTACCCTGACAGTTTTAAAGACAAGGCAAGTTTTCAGTTTTCCTTCAAGGGCAGGTCCATGGCATGGAATTGTTGATGAGACAGGAAGTAGCCTATAACTAGCGTGTGCTTTGTTAAGTCTGCGCCAAACTACACATGTCTCATAAGACAGCTACATGACAATATTAAGACTCAGTCACGGCACCACCTAGTGGCTACGTGAAATGGCGGCTGTTACACTTTGACATCGTTTTCCTAGCCGGTTGATCACATTCAGAAAAGCCTTAAGCTATGAGTGAGAGTCCCTCTCTGAAGACAAAAAAACCTGTTGCGACTCAGCCCCACATCATCAGATATTTCTGAAATTTCCACATCGACTGGCCAAATGTCAGTCTCAGTCATAGCCCCACCTACTGGAAAATACAGGAAATTTTAATGTCTTACTTTGACTTATTTTCCCTTAACGGATTCTCCAGACCAAATCTGGTTAGAATAGTCCGAAGACCTTGATGATGTGCCTAATGTTTTATTGAAAATAAGTTGAGATACTTATTCACAGAAGGGAAAATCATAAACAAGTAGTTAGAATCATACACAATGAAAAACTGAAATATAAATAAAAGCCAAAGCACCAGTATAACATAGTTGAGGCAGCTGATTTGTGTTATTCACGTCTGACGCTGTGCTTAGTGTTGTCAGCTGTGATTAAAAATGTCTCTTGGCCCATGTTGTTGCTTCAGGTATTCTGGGTCTGTCCTTTACAAAGCTTTAGTTTTCAGAGTATCTCACCGTTCCTCCTTGACTGTGTGTATTATGTGTCAAACTGTTCACTCATGTAAAAAATCCCTGTGTCTTGCAGCTGCGGGCTGATGTGGTCCCAAAGACGGCAGGTGGGTGAGACAGAGAAAAACCTTCAGAGTTACTGCACACAGCATCAGGCTCAGGCTTGTTGTCCACACCCAAATACTTGTGTTTGGCTGATTTAAACAATGCTGAGCTTTCATTCTTTGTATGGGTTGAGCCTGTGGCTGACGCGTCGATTTAAAAAACCGGAATATCTGGTCCCAGAGTCAAATGTGAGGGTAAAACATTGACACAAGCAGATGTGCAACTGAGTGCTACCACTGCTGTGAGTGATAATAACAGCAATAAGGAAGAGACAGCTGCTGGCAAGTGGTTCAAACCTGCACAATACTTTACTGAGTCCAATGTTAGTCACATGGCCTCATTTATTCTCAGTGGGTGAAAAAAAAGAAGTTTGCCTCCATGGAAATGAGGTCGTCAGTCACATTCCCTTTTAGATTTTACTTACAGGTTTTGATGTTGTTATGACTTTAAAAACATAGTAGTTTGTGTTTTCTGCTTTTAGGAGCTGAACAAGTGTTGAAAGGCCTGTAAACCTTCTCGAACAGCGTGTATGTCTTTCCAGGGCCTTTTTTTGTTTTAAAGATCATTAACATTGATACTAAAACTTTTGCAAAGACATAACAAAACTCAGATTTACTGCATTGTATCTGACAACAAAATGTGTCTGCTTCTTGTTTCCCAAATGTCCTATAAAGAGAACAAGGAAATAGGAAAACAATGTTTACAATGTTTTTATTTTGTGCCTGTTTTAGTTGGTATAAGTTTACTTGAGGATTGACACTGTCTTTACTTACAGAAAATTTCCGTGCTTTGTGCACTGGAGAGAAAGGTTTTGGCTACAAGGGATCTTCGTTTCACCGCATCATCCCTGATTTCATGTGCCAGGTACAGTTTAGGCTTAAGCTCAAGTGGAACCTTAATCATGACGGTTGTTGCCACATGTGCTGACTCAACTTTGTTTTACAGGGTGGAGACTTTACCAAGCACAATGGAACTGGAGGCAAATCCATCTACGGAGAGAAGTTTGCTGATGAGAACTTCAAGTTGAAACACACAGGCATAGGGACACTGTCGATGGCTAACGCTGGGCCCAACACCAACGGGTCCCAGTTCTTCCTCTGCACAGCTAAAACTGAATGGTGAGCTCCACTGGGACATTAGAATGCCTGCATTTAGGTGAAAACAAGCATTTTTGGCTGGTTTTCAGATTTCTTTTTCTCATATATTCATCTTCTCTGCTCATCCTCAGGCTGGACGGGAAGCATGTGGTGTTTGGCAACGTCGTGGAGGGAATTGATGTTGTAAAGGCAATGGACAAGCAGGGGTCAGGCAAGGGTACTCCTAAAGTCAAGGTTGTCATCGCTGACTCTGGCCAACTATAGTCTAACTCACTCAATTCCTTCATGTCAGTCTGCTCTCCTGTCAGATGTATCCATATCATCCACATTCCAATTAGTCTTTGAGATGGTGCATATCTACAATATCAATAGAAGAAAAAAACTCTAAAAATAATAGTCCAATATTCACTCTGTCATCTGTCATACCTTCCATTTTGTCCTTGAAGGGCCACATTTATTAACAAAATCTGACTTGAATTCAGGATGTTGATGATGTAAATAAAGCAACATCGCAGCCTGACTACGTGTGAGTCCTTATTTGGTTTCTAAGCATTTGTAAGTGAAATCCAGTTATGTATTTATGTTTATATCTGTGTAAGGTATGTTTTTGTAAAAACAAATATTAAAATAAAGGTAAATGAAACATTTACAGCCTAGAGATACAGGAAATGAGGTAAAAACAAAAATATTCAACAACTGGCAATTTCCAAGAGATGTGCTCCAGAGAAATTACTATATGATTGATACACAATATAGTTCACACAAAATTAAGTACAATAAATCAGTGAGAAGGTTTTTCTTTAATTTTTGACTTAGTACTGAATTTATCAAAACAAAGTATCAATGCTCAGTGTTCTTCACAGTAAAAACATAGAAACACAGGTCTAAAAAACACACGTGAAGTACACACGTTAAGGCATCAACATCTCCTTTGCCACTTTCTCCTTCAAAGAGAATGATAATAAATAAATTCATAAGAATTCAAGATTGCCTATAGAAAGGTCGCTGTAAGAAAAAAAGATATTACTATAAACAGGAATTGAGACTAACGAACAACCAATCACAGCACAGTAAAACCACAAATACAAAACACACAGATCTAATACAGCAAAGGTAAAGATGGTGATGGTTAAAGAGGCCCCGTCCAAAAAAGGGATTCCTCTGTGTTGTAACAGTTAAAACATGTGCCAATTGGAAATATCAAGGATCTCATGAAAATACCTGTGATCTAACATCTGAGGTGTCGGGATCTGATCCTTTGGGTCAACTTGGTCCCCAAGTAGCCAGCTATAATGCAGATTGGTATGCATTTAACACACAATGCTAACACTATCCATGTCTGGATTGTTTGCTGCTCTGCTTTGCTTTCCAAGGACATAATGCAAAACAAATGGGAAATTTGCCTTCTTGCCGAGATTGAGCTGATGCGATCAATGTTTAAAGGTTGAATATAAATCACAACCAGGATCAATTAGCTTAACATACCTTAGCATATAGACCTGGAAGCAGGGACAATGATCTAGCCTCGCTATGAACAGTGATTGTGCAGTCATAGCACAGTAAAATAAATAGCAACTAATCTGCTAGGCTTAGGTGAGGGGTTTTCAGCTGCAACATGCAGCTTCACCACTAGATGTCACTAAGTTCTACCCACTGAACCATATATTTTTTTTTTCTTAAAAACAAGTCATTTAGACACATCAAAAAGTCCAGTGGAGACAGTTTTCCACCAACTCACCAAGTTAGAATTAATTAGCTTGTTAAATAGTAATTTCAGCCAACAATACTGAATAATTACAGCTGCTTTAGTTTTGGTGGGTAAACTCAAGAACCCATTCTTTTAATTATTACTTCAGCATGGGCTTATTTGAGAAGGACTGGATTTCAGAAGTTTGGACAGAGCCAGACCATTTACCCATGCTTCCAGTCTTTATGCTAAGCGAGGCTAATTCCCTCTCTTCTTCTTTTTGTAACACAGACTTAAGAGTGGTGTCGCTAACTCTGCAGCAAATCACACAATTATCCAACGCGAATTCAAAGTATACCTTTAAATCTCCATTTGTACAGTCTGTATAAATCCACATTATAATTGATGCATTTGAGCGAAGTCGTTCACCCCTTCTCCCAGATGGTGATGTTGAAACAGCATGGACAAAGACCACAAGTCACAACAATATGTTTCAAACATGACACTTGAGGTAATCATTAATAACACGCACAAGAATATTTGAAAAGCTGGTTTAAATTTCAGCATTGGTTCCTCTATTGTTTTTCACTAGCATGAGAACACAATTACCCTCAATTACCACCAAGACGTAAAGGCCGACTTTGTAATTCAGCACTGAGCACTGTGCACTCTCCTGTTATCCAGGCAGTTGGTAGCTTTTACAATGGCACATTTGTGGTATTGTCTCCCACTGCACAGTGCCACTGTCTATTCTAAATACTTCAGATGCTGGCATATTAAAAACACTTACAGTACGACTCTGGGCAGCTGACACTCACTGTAAAGTTGAAGTGATACAAGAATGTGATATTGGGTCTAAAGCCCCATTTGGACTGGATTCATTTTAGGGGAGCTGTGGTGGTTATAAACCCATTTGGTGTGCATGTGGGACATTTTTCACCCCCACTCAGAGATCATTATTAGCTCTTCGCAATTTCTGTTTGTAATGTATCTATAGATGTATAGACAACTATCACTGAGTTATTTGCATAAAGAAAAGTTATAATGCTTGGGCAAATTCAGAAGTGTCTTTTTCTGTCTTCCAAGCTGATTTATGGGCTTTTCCTCAGAACAGACATGATGATAGCCTCAGGGAGTGAAAGTCTGCACAGTGAATATTTCATTCGTCATCTCCCCTTTATTGGTAATCCTGTCCAAATGGGTGTAAGTCTGTAGTCTACTGGTGGAATTTCAGATCCTCTCACACAAGATATCCAATAAAAAAAGACTGGATTGAAACAATTAACAGAACTTATTAAACACCCAATTGAAAACCAACAACATATTATATTGTATGTTGCTATGCTCAAACTCACCACAGAAGTGTGTACAGATAGTGACAACACTGTAATACTATAATCAATAGGCTACATAACAGTGCTGGTTTCCGACTTGGGCTACAACTAGAGAGTGAGTTGTTCAGGGCTACTTAATGACACTTGCTGAATGTAAAGAAGGAAGCAGAAAGAAGAAACTTTCATCACTGAGCAAGAATCTACTTTCTGACTGCTGATATCACAGGTTTTACCTCCGCATTGATTATAAAAGACAGTGGAGCCCATGCTTGGCCAGGGCCAGGTGTGGTTATTTTAGGGCCCCACATAAAAACAAGCAGGGGGCCCCCCGAATCCCAACCCTGAGCCACCTCAGTCCTCAAAGTACTATACAGAAGATCCAGACTGGCTGATAAAAACATTCTGAAATAATTATTTGATTGATTGATTTGTTTATTAATAGAAAATGTATTGTTGACTATTTGAAAGTTATTTATCAAGAAAGAAATGCAGGAAGTTTTCCTGCAGAATGTTACAGTGGCACAATACAATCAGGCTTCATGTCTTAATAAGTTTCAGTGGAATGGTCTGAAGTTTGATTACAAAGTAGAGGGAGTGGACTGTACATTCGTACATGGTTTTCAAACCTTTTTTCTCATGTACAAATTCTAGCCAACTTGACTGGGGCTGCTCATCACAGGTTTGATGTGTCTTTGAGCTGTAAGCACACACTCTTTAGAGAGTATCGGTGGTCTATTATTATTTCATTTTTTGATCATTTTGGAGCATCTCTTACTTTGAAAGTGCACAGAAAGGGAGGACATGAGACGAATGTGCCTGGCTGGATTCACATTGGTTTGTGTGTTACACCCCTGTAATGCCCAGGTCATTTTTTAATAGCTTTTAGAGGCTTTCAGGTTTTAGAGATTCTGAAGTTTTTAAATCAGTTTATAAAAGATCATGTGACCGTTCAGATTTATCTTGTGAGAGTTCCTGTCCTCTTTGTATGATTTCATATATCTGTCCTGGAAGAATGAGTCCTTCCCTGTTGCTCTTCTGAGATTTTTTCCCCTAAAAAACAAATGTAGTTTTCCTTATGCAGCTCTGGAGTCTCGGCATGGTCACAGCAGAACGCATTACAGCTGAATTCATGAGAATGTGTAGTTCTAGAGGCTTGATTGTGTAGTGACTATTTGTGGAGCTTGAAGTTAATAACGGCTAACATTAGGACACTCGACTGACCCAAAAATGAAAAAACATACAAAAAGAAAACAAACATCTCCAGACCAAAGGTGGTGACGCACACATAGAGACACTGACGAAGACATCAAGAGAGTTTGTGGTGATAAGAGCTGACGTCTGTGTGTTCGTCAAGAAAATCACGTGATCTCTGCAGCGGAGTTAATACGTCACTTCCTGCCTCTGCCTGCTGCTCCACCTCTCGCCTGAATAATGTGGAGGATTTGTTGTTGTTGTGAATGAGTCTGTGCCGAAAACCTCCCACTGCATTGAGCACGTCTAAAAAAAACAGCTTTACAGAGCAGGTTAAATAAAACTGGATGGCAACACGCCGCTTATAAGCTGCAATAGCTTCCTCCATTTTGGACTCTCCGGTTCTGCGTTCCACCAACAGCTCCGCAAAAACGGCTTTCTTGTGGACAAAACACACTGGTGTGACCATGCATTGAGGCCAGGGCTGCTTTGTCATGTGTTGTAAGGATTTCTGATCAATAACACTGACTAGACTTGATTTTAATAAATTCTTCATTGGGGTAAGGGTGCTGTTTGGCATTTAAATGTGTGTGGTCACCCTCCATATCATACAGAACATGGACTTCACTCGACACTTACTATCCAGTGCTCGTGTTGTTTGATTCTAACAGTAATAATAATGAATGAGTCTGACGCTACTCATGTCAGACAAATTCTCAGATCACCTGCTGCCTCCCAGAGCCACGGTGTCAGGAACCCACAGGTTGCTCCTGACTTGGTCCCATTATCTCCCTCAGTGTAACCAGGCGCGCTGCGACCTCAGATCACACCTTTTCTCAAGGGGTTTTCAGCTCTGCGGCGACGTCTTGCGGCTGTCTCTCAGGATGCCGTCGAGGCCGTTGAGCTGGCGCAGGAAGCCTCGGTTGGGGATGACGCCCCGGTGGTCTTTCACTGTTTTGATGGCCTCCACCAGGGTCAGGTTTTGTCTGATCATCAGGTAGGCCAGCACCAGAGTGGCTGAGCGGCTCACTCCCACAGTGCAGTGGACCAGCACCTTACCTACACACAGAAAACGATAGGAACAATAGGAACATGTATTTCTGTTATGACATTTTTCATGCCCCTCTCTACTTTAAATGTCTTTTCATTACATATTAAAATACATCTAAGCACTTAGCACTGTAGCTGATGTATTTTGCATGGGTTCTTTGGTGTACGGCAAGTTACTAAAATTTAGTGATAAATCACAGTGACGAGTTACTTCTTTTGCTGCACAAAAAGTTATTAGTTACTCAGTAAAGTAACTTTTAAGTTAAGTTCATTTAAATGGTTTTCCTCCATTCTCTTAATAATGCAGATGGGGGGACAACAGGTGATAACAGACAAAACAACTGGCCATTATCACTATAGGCCTATTCACTGTAGCCTCAACAGGCCTCAGCACAAAATCAGCCAAACTGACAGTGTGAAATAAAATAACAGGAGTGGCTCCCCCTGGCGAACGTTTCTCCTGGTAGTGGAAAGGCGGCTTTGAAACCTGTAGGAAGATAAAATGTACCTCAGCACTCGCACTACTGTTCAACGGCTTTGGCTCCGTTTTCACAACAGATTCAATGTTAAAAAAAACTCTTAATGCAATGAGTTTCTCAAAATTCTCACAAAATGCTGAACTAACAAAGTGTTAAAGGGGACATAGCATGCAAATTCCACTTTGTTAGTGCTTCTACAGGTTAATGTGGGTATCTGGCATGTCTACCAACCCAAAAACTCTGGGGAAAAAACACTCGCGCGTTTTGTTATAGTTCCTCTAAGTCAGAAACGTCATGCTTGAGTGACTCGATTGCGCTTCCTGGGTTTTGTGTCGTAACAAGGAACTGGAAGTCTCCTACATGGTCTTGGCCCACCCCCGTCCCCCACACTCGCTACGCCGGGTTTACACACCGGAGGCAGCGAGGCTGCCAGGCAGCGCGGCGCCGTTCCCAAGCACGCAGCCGGGCTGTTCACCGGGACGAGCATTTCTCCGCTGGTCAGCCGAGCGATTCACTCACATGTGGCATTTGTCTGGATCGTTGGGACTGGGAGGCTGCAGCAGCTGCTCGGGAGCGACCGCTCTCCCGTGCGTGAGCTGGAATTTGTGTCAGCGCCACACAGCCAGCAGTGTGGAGACTTCCGCAGTGTTCAGCACTACTGTAACCCCGAACCCCGACATTCAACGGGTACAACAACAAGCGGAGAAAGCAGAATCGCGGGCTGACCTTATATATACAGTCTATGGGGCTGACCAGCGCGGAGAAATGCTCGTCCCGTGTGAACAGCCAGGCGGCTGCGCGCTGAGAACGGCGCTGCGCTGCCTCGCAGCGGTCTTCCACACTGCCAGCTGCGTTGAATGTCGGGGTTCGGGGTAAATGATGGTCTTCATAGCCCCCCCACCCCTCTCTTTTCTCTCTGTCTGTCTGCTTGTGTGCTTGTAGTGGATGGGCAGAGGGGACATTTAATTATGTGATTGGGAAAATTAAAACTCCAGGACAACAGAAGGGGAATACAAAGTATGGGATGCATATTTGATAATTTATATCATATAAAATATGTAATTTATATCGTTTAAAATCATGGGGGGAGGGGGGAGCTGGCTCATTAGCATTTAAAGGAACAGGCACTCAAAACAGGTCACTCTGTGGAGGGCTGTTTTATACAGGGTAAAAAGGGTGCTGTTTGAAATGATCCTTGTGGTATTTTGACCAAAGTATGTTACAGACATTTCATTAAGACCCCAAGGAACCATATCAACTTGTGGTAAAATGGGCATGCTTTGTCCCCTTTAAACACTAAATCACATGATCAATCGTCTGAGTGCAGTCACCTCATTACCATCACTTTGAATGCTACTTACTGAGAGTACAGATCATTGTATCAATGCAACATGTGCTTGCAATTAGTTCTCTTGATGGCATCTTTCCCAGGTGAGAGACGGTATAGGTGAAAACATTCTTAACAACTTCTTATCGCAATATGTCCACATACTACAGTTATTGTTCGATTTTTGGGTATTTTTTTAGTTAACAGGGTATTTATGTATGAAGAATTTTAATGTTGCTTTGGAGGTTGTATTTATTTCTTTTCACTTTAAAAACCCACAAAAGTTATTTTGCACAGAAATGAATATCACATTTTCACTGTAGCCAACTGTGTTTTCGATTATTACAAATAAAAGTTATGTATTATCTGGGGTTTGGTTTCTTGAATACTACCAAACTTTGTGATGGGTGATTGACTGCAGTGTAAAGTCAGACTCTAGACTTCATTATCAACAGTCTTAGTAGGCATGTCATATATACGTACTATAATGTTTTCAAAAGACCTTTTTACTCTTCATCATTTTAAGTTCTGAGGAAAAATGTACTATTACTTTCTTATATTGTATTGTATTATTGTATTATTCTCTAATATTATTTTAAAATTCTAAAATGCAACCATAGTTAAAGGTTATTGGTAAACATAAACAATATTGTTATTCTCTGATTAACTTAATGCATTATGTTTTTGCTTTGTGTGGCATGAGAGATTTTGAGGCAGATGTATGCAAAGTATAATGAGTTTTACATACTGATCCGAAGCTATTGTAAAAAGTTTTGAAAAAAATAAAATAAATATGTAAATTAAGTAATTCTACAAATTTGGCCACAGCCATCCACATAATTCCACGCTGTTTGAAGATTTTAAAGGATGCACACTCCAAGTGTTAAACTCTGTCCACATTCACAAACTCACCTCCACTTGTCAGGGCTTTGTGGATGAACTCTGCCGCAGGATAGAAGTTGACGCTCATGTCGAAGGTGGGGGAGTCGTGGGCCTCGATGCCGTGATAAGTGATGTTCATCCCGGCGTAATACTCGGCTCCGCCACGCCACTTACTCTGTGCACAGTTGAGGATGTGTGTGATGCCGAGTTTGGCCAGCTCACGCCGATCTGATGCGATATCTCTGCAGACAAGGAGTTGTTTTTTTCACAGCTCATCAGCCAGTCAAGGGGATTTTCACTTCTCTTTAATGGGGTCATGTTGAAGGTAGTAAGCTGTCACAATATGTAACAATATCATTGTGATATCTACAGACATTTAAAAATAAATAATGCTATGACTTGTGTTTTGTCTGTTTTGGCAAATGAATTATACTGAAAAAGGGACAAAACACTAAAACCTAATATGTTGAGTGTGAATGATACAGCAGAAAAAATAATGAAATTATTCTAATTCTTTTAGAGGCACTCCATTGTTGGCATGCTATTAATATGTGAGTTATAAGCATGGTATCAATTTTCCGAACTATCAGAACTATATGGTGACACCCATGCACATTTTTGCGTGCGAATGCCAGTTAAATAAAAAAATAAAAAATAAAAGTATGACTGGTGAAAGTGCTCAGACCCTTTATGCAGTTTAGTAACATGGACATAGAGCATAGACAATGTGTAAACTGGTAAATACATGTACATACAGGGTTCAATTTAGACTACACATCACACAGACCGATTCTAAAAAATAAAAGATTTAAAATTGTATTCTAACATCCTTACAGCAGCTTTAACATCCTGAGTCCACTTCACCAGCCTTGTCCCTTATTGATTTAAAATGTGTGCTGTTACAGAAATGCTGCATTCAACATGATCAGAGAGGTGAAGTGTCCCACTTTACCTTCCACTGGCTCAGGGCTCACAATATGATTCACAAGAAACCTCCACTCACACGAAGAAGCCTCTACACATTAAAAAACTCTGTTGTTACCATCTTTTAGGATAACATAAAGATGGCAAAAACCCTGCTGCTGATTACCATTAAAGGGATAGTTCACCCAAAAATGAAAATGCACTCATCATCTACACCCCACTATGCCGATGGAGGGGTGGGTGAAGTGTGTGAGTCTCATGGGTAAACAGCATTGCAGCCAAATCCAATACAATTGAAGTTAATGGTGACCAATCCTTCAAATGCGAAAAAAACAAACAGAAAATGCTTCCATACTGCTCCAGTGGTGTCATCCAAGTGTCTGTAAGCGCCAACATTCAATTCCAATTCTACTCGAAACAACGTCATTTACACCATGTTTCTAGCCTGAAACACCACGTGGATCACAGAGGACAGTTAGGCTTAGAATGTCAGGCTTACAAACACTTACACACATAACAGATGTTTTTTTTCCTATTGTTTTTATTCGGCTGCAACACAGTTTACACCTGAAACTCCCAAAGTGTCTTGTGGACTCAAACACCTCACCCACCCCTCCATCGGCACAGTGGTGAGTAGACAATGAGAGAATTTTTATTTTGGGGGGAACTATACCTTTAGGTTTCAATAAACCATTAATATTGTAACACAGAGCGTTATTATAAATGGCGGGAGGGTTATGTAAACTCACTGGTCTCCGATGTAGAGTCGTGGCCACACTTCGTCAGCGTGGTTACAGGCCGTCTTGCCCGTGTACAGCAGCCGCTCCAGCTCAGACACGCTCAGGTTCGGGGGGACGCGCTCCGGGTCTCTTCGGCTCGGAGACCTGGAGCTGCTCCGGGACCGAGAGAACCGGGACATGAACGCCATCTAATAGGAGAGGAAAAAAACCACCAGTTCATCATAGATAGATACTTTACTGTATTGATCCCGCATTGAATAGACAATTAAAGCCATTGGTGATGATAATAATAATAACAACAATGATAATAACAATAACAATAATAATAACAATAGTAATACTACGTACGGCTATAGATGATAATAAAAACAGAAATTTGTGGGAACAACTGCATTTGAGCGTTGCGTTATGTAACAAGCATTTACCTGTGGCTTCTTAATGTTTGGTGGATACAGTTGGACGCGTCTCGTGTGAGCGCGGCTACGCTCACGGGAGATAAAACCCACAGTGTCTCCCTCCACGTGTTTATTTACCTGCGTGTTGTTGTGTTCCGTGTCTCAGAGCGCCTCTACAGATGGAGCTGCTCCGCGGCCATGTTGACTCACTTATCTGCTGTGGGAGGATGGATGTGATGGTGGGTCCGCTGCTGAGCATCCACCTCACTGATCCCCCTCCACCCGCAGCTCCTCCATCCTCTCAACAAGTCTCCGCGGGAGGGCGCATCGGTGTGGAAGCGTCGCTCCCGTGTTCCACGTGTTCTCCCTGTTTCTTTGTGCAGCACCGACAGCTTCGCAGGTTCCGCTGAGACGATGGCGCTTATTTTTTATTTGGTTATTAATGAACGCGTATGTGACGTCGGTGAGTCAGTAACTGCGAGGGTTTGTCGCCATCTGTCGGTCAAACGTCGATGTGAGCGCCAACAAGTGATGCGTTCAAAGTTCATTCTTCAACTCTTTGTCTCCAAGGTCCATCGTGGAAACATGTCTTTGGATGCATTGCTTCAAACTCCAAATGAAAAGTTTTAGTGCTTTCGTCAGTGTGTGTGCCTTCGATGTAAAGTCGTTGCACGTCGATCCCTCTTCCTCTCCCTTCATCTCTGTCAGACATCATCTTTTTCATAATGCATTAAACAGTGATACACCTCTACATTTGTGTTAGAGTCTTTTCTCATGAATGTTGTAAATATTGTTATTTTGTTTATTTTCTCTGTTACACGCAACATCCATTGCACGTCTGTCCGTGTGTATGATCTGTTGTGCCCTTTATTCAACATACCATATTGTGAACCATTTCAGGCTCTGAAGCATTTACACTACTTCCGTTTTGCCTGTTGCTGATGCAGACCACAGCTTAGACTCTGACACACTATCTGACATTTTTTGTTTGGCATCTGTCATGTCCCTCAGGATTTTAGTCCATCTAGGCCCTTCTCTATCATGCTTGGACTTGTATGTGCCTCTTGTTATGTGCTACTCTCCTCTATGGGGGCCCACAGGGGTCTGTTCTCGGTCTCCTTTTATTCATCATACATGCGAAGGACATACAGTTGATTTCCTTTGCTATGCAGAGGATATGGTGTGTGTCCTAATAAAGCCTGAAACCACCAATGTGGCATGTAGTCTGTCTTGCATTGATTAAAATAAGTACTGGGTTCCTCATGATTCCCGTTAGTTGCCTCCACCATGTTCCAGACTGGAAATTATTTAAAAAAATTATGAAAAGCCTTCATAAATCAAAATCTATGTCCTTATTCCAAGTTCCACAGTTAGTCAATAAATACCACAAGAGGATATAAAATGAATATAAAAAGTTTATGAAATATAGCTACAATATTTAAATGTGCTCATAATTTAGGTTTTATGTGAATAAAAACGTCTTCTTCTTTCTTTGGCTATACAATTAATATTTTGGTCTTCAGATTAAAAAAAATTATTAAAAAAATACAACTACAATAATAATAACAATGATAAAAACTTTTCTTGCAGAAATCTCCAAATTGAGTTAAATATTTGTGTATAATAAATGACAAACAAATTTGACCAACATCAGTATAGATGATGGATTATATTTTATAATCTCTTTGTGTTTTGTCCAGAAGACTTCAAACTAAATTTCAATTCCCTTACAATTGAAGTTTTAAACTATACGGGAAACAAGATGGACAAATACATCAATGAATTATTATACTAAGACAAAATAAAATCGGATTGAATTTTAGGTGCTTAAAAAAAATGCAGCTATATTATATCTTATTGTGTGGCCATGTTCTATGTTAGTTTATGAATTGATAAAGGTAAAGAAAAGAAAAGAAACAAATAAAATTTGGTGATTAGTTAAAAGACGGAGTCCGAGAGTGGGACTTGAAGGCAACGTGACGTAGAAACCCTGCGACGCACATGTGAGAGTGGCGAAGAGAAGCGATGGCTGCTGACAGACTACTGTTCCATGAGATGGGTTTAGACGATCGACTGCTGAAGGTAAAAAACCGTCCGACATCATCTTTGAACCTTTAATGATCCACAGGAGCAACATGGCGTTACAACCGGAAACTCGATGATGAAATTGCAGTAACTTCTCAGCAGGCCGGTGTTTGGCTAACTACCACACACACGTTCTGTATGTGTCTGTATGAGAGAGAGAGTGTGCTGTGAGTCTGTGTGGGAATGAGAACAAGGCAAAGATAAAGACGATACTAGATATAAACATGAATAATTAATAATAAATGTACTATGTTTTAAAGTTTTCAGACTGAGCGAACCATCTTTGTTTGTTTGGAGAAAAACTTGAACAGATCCTCATTTTGTCATGTGAAGCAGATGGTTAGAAGAGCCTTTGACAACACAAACTGTTAAACAACACAAACTAGTCATTGTTTTTGTTGTCTGTGAAGTCACTCCCTGTTGTTGTCATGATCCAGGCGGTTGCAGATCTAGGTTGGTCCCAGCCGACCCTGATCCAAGAGAAGGCCATCCCTTTGGCTCTGGAGGGGAAAGACCTTCTGGCTCGAGCCCGGACAGGATCTGGAAAGACGGCTGCGTACGCCATGCCTGTCATACAACGCATCCTGGCCTCCAAACAGGTGAGCGTGAAACCAGTAATGGCCATTTCTCATCGTGGATCCCTGTTCTGGGCTGACACATACACTGGCCTCTAGGGTTAATGCAGGAACTATTTTTCGAGGATAAATCCTTTTTTTGCACAAAATGATGTAGCAGCATTTTCACTGGTTACCAGTGGCTGCCCGCATCCGTTTCAAAACATTAGTACTTGCGTATCGTGCTGCGAACGGATCGGGTCCAGTCTACATCCAGGACATGGTCAAACGTTACACTCTACCCCAACATCGGCTTGTTGCTCCCTCACTGCGAGCTAAACACTCAACAAAATCCCGACTGTTTGCTGTCCTGGCTCCTAAATGGTGGAACGGCTCCCCAATGACATCAGGACAGCAGAAAGTCTATACATCCTCCGCCGCAAACTAAAAACACACCTCTTCCGACTATACCTTGAATAAACGTTTAAACTAACAATTTAGTAGCACTTAAATGACACTTACTTATAGCAGAAGGAAAAGTAGTTCAGTCTTGTCAAGGTTAATTTTCAGGTGGTGTGCAGACATCCACTGAGAGATGACAGTCAGACAGGCAGAGATTCGTGCTGCTACCTGTGTTTCAGATTGGGGAAAAGAGAGGATTAGTTGGGTGTCATCAGCATAGCTATGGTAGGAAAAGCCATGTGAGTGAATGACAGCCGAGAGAGTTGGTGTACAGAGAGAACAGGAGGGGACCCAGGACGGAACCTTGAGGGACCCCAGTAGTGAGAGGACAAGGTTCAGACACAGATCCTCTCCAAGTTACCCGGTAAGTGCGGTCATTGAGGTAGGATGAGAGCAGGGAGAGAGCAGAGCCGGAGACACCCAGGTCCTGAAGGGAGGAAATAAGGATCTGGTGGTTCACTGTGTCAAATGCAGCAGAGAGGTCTAGAAGGATAAGGACAGAGGAGAGAGAGGCTGCTCTAGCAGTGTGAAGTTGCTCAGAGACAGCAAGGAGGGCAGTCTCAGTTGAGTGGCCTGCCTTGAAACCAGACTGGTGAGGCTCAAGAAGGTTATTATGGTGAAGATAGGAGGAGAGTTGATTAAAGATAGCGCGCTCGAGAGTTTTGGAAAGAAAGGGAAGAAGAGAGACAGGTCTGTAGTTATTTACTTCAGACGGGTCGAGGGTGGGTTTCTTCAGGAGAGGATTTACTCTTGCCGAGTCCAGTCCTTTGACTACAGTTGAAGTGGTTCAGTTTGTGCTCCAACCAACACATGAACTGTCTAGGACTGAAGATTTTCTTGTTGTCAGAGCAGCACAGTGGTTCAGCTCTGGTTCTTGAGTCACTTCTGCTCAGGGTTCTTGGAACCTTGGCACCATCCAGCAAACCAGCCCACATTGCTTCTACTTTTGTAACTGGGTCATCAGTGACCGGTGCTACACTCGGCACAATGGAGCACCTTCCATAGAATTTGACGAACACGCCCAATGACTATATCCAGGATAACGCTTGTAAACTTGATGTTTTTTGGTTCCAGCTGGGAACCAACTTTTCCTCTTCTGGACCAATTTATTTTTAAACCTTAGACTGTACATACTGATGAGTGACATAATGGCAAGCAAGTTTTTGTTTCACACATGGTGCCAGATTGTTCCTCAGGACATGAATCCAAATGTTCTCTCTTCGTGACGTGCAGTCCACGTCACAGAGCTGCCGTGTGCCGGCCCTGTTCTAACGTTTGTGTTCGGTGTTGTGTTCAGAGTGTTCGTGAGCAGGACGTGAGGGCTCTGGTCCTGGTTCCAACCAAAGAGCTGGGTCGGCAGGTTCAGACCATGATGAGACAGTTGACGGCGTTCTGCTCGAGGGACGTGCGGGTGGCGGACATCTCCGGGAAGGCTGATCTGTCCTCGCAGAGGTCGGTCTGCTCACTCACTTCACTGCAGTTCTTCTGTGCATTTTTTTATATTTAAATACATTAAGGTGTCACATCACTACAGTTGGATTGCAACAGCTGGTAAATAAAAACTTCTTATAGACACAAAAGTGAACATATTTCTGGAAAGGAGATGTAGAGAGAAGTGACATCCAAACAAAATTATATGTAGAAGCTTTTGTGACAGAGATTAAGTTTTTGAGAAAATCATATAGATTGATGATTGAAATACACAAGATTTGGTTTGACAGTGAAACACTGAATGTCAAACATATTTAGGGTGGAACTTAAATTTACTCAGTCACCTGCTTAGTTTTTTGGATTTGTGCTTTTTCTGTAATTATGGTTAATGGAATTTAGCATTTTGCTACTCTCGGGACAGACCTATCTTAATGGAGAAGCCCGATGTGATCGTGGGGACGCCGTCCCGCGTGCTGGCCCACCTCAACGCCCAGAACCTGGTCCTGCATTCATCGCTTGAGATGCTGGTGGTGGACGAGGCCGACTTACTCTTCTCTTTTGGGTTCGAGGCAGACCTGAAGAACCTGTTGTGGTGAGTCTCCTCATGACCCCAGGGTGGATATGGACACGACTCAGAGTTTTGGATGTCAGTTTAGATAATATGGGTTTATTTGATCAGATTAGAGTGTTTTTGTTCTTTGCACGAAAGTACAAGAAAATAATTTATCTTTGAAGTTGTAGTTGAAACTTTAGGCAAAAGAAATAAACATTACACGTATGTCTGACTGAATAAAAACCTCATCATATATTATATAACGTCAATCAGTCACAGAACAATGTTTTTTTTGTTTCCACCTGATGAGGTAATATCAAAATGTTACTGCTCAGCATCTTCTCTGTATAATCTTTAATCAACCACTTCTGTTTGTTGTGTCACAGTCATTTGCCGAAGATCTACCAGTCGTTCCTGATGTCTGCTACTCTCACAGAGGACGTTCAGGCCTTGAAGGAGCTGCTGCTACACAACCCTGTAATGTCACTTTCACATTTAAGGTCTCATCGCCACACAAGTGTCCGTGTTTCAGCTGGACACAGTGGAAACTGGCAGGAACACGTGCTACAGCTGCACAGATTTTGCTTGATTTTTGTCTGACGTTGGCTCTCTCTCAGGTGATCCTGAAGCTTCAGGGCTCTCAGCTCCCGGACAGCAGCCAGCTGCAGCAGTACAGCATCAAATGTGAGGAGGAGGAGAAGTTCCTGCTCATCTACACGCTCCTGAAGCTGCGACTGGTTCAGGGAAAGACGCTGGTGTTTGTGGGAGCAGTGGACAGATGCTACAGACTGAAGCTGTTCCTGGAACAGTTCAGTATTCCTGCCTGTGTGCTCAACTCTGAGCTGCCCGTCCAGTCCAGGTGAGAGAGAGGACAGCTGACAAATATTTCTATGATTTAATATTTGACAAATGTAATTTGTTTTATAGGGGAACATTGTTGTTTTTCACATTTATTAAAAGTAGTTTGTCTCACATTAGATGTTTGTTTCTCACGCTATTAAATAGAAATGATATATAAATAATTTTATCATGAAATATAGTATGAAAGGAAAATGAGGTGTAAAATTTCTTTCCACAAAAATCGCTCACATTGATTTTTATAAAATACCCCAACAACGATTCAGTTTTTTAGTTGGGCCAATGGCACAAGGCTGTGTAACTAGTATCTCCTCACATACAGCCTTCCTGTCGCAGGATGGGCGCAGTTCTAAAAGTTTTCCCTGTTTAACTAATATTCCAACTGAAGCAGCAGAAAACTTTCCTCCTTTTATAATCTAACTAAACACTTTGCGAAACAACAAAAATGGAGGCAGCCTCGGCAAACGTGTGAAGATTCTCAGTCATCCAGGTCATGGTTTGTTCAGAAGTTTGTGTACGTAGGCAACTGGACTTGTTTATGTTTCTTGAAGACAACCTTTTTAAACATCCTCCACAGACTCAGATGAAGATTTATCATTTTGTTTCAATATGTAAGCAATAGATTATTACGATTCAAGATCAAAGGATATTTGAGAATTTTCTTGTCCTGTATAATTTTCACTGCAACACATCAGTTGCTCTTCTTCATGCTCATGTTTCCCACCTCTCTTGTACAGGAGTCACATCATCACCCAGTTTAACCAGGGATTTTACGACTACATCATTGCCACAGATGAAGAGAGTTTGGCCGATCCCTCTGCAGCTCCACAGACGAGTGCGGGCAAAGGGAAAAAGAAAAAGGCCGCAGAGAAAGGAGGAAAGTGAGTCATACAAGTTTGATTTCTCAAGGAGTGTCGCCTTTGATTTGTTAATTTATTAAACTATGCCTCGAAGTGGTTATAATCATTACTGGTATTGAAGAACAGTCAGAGCACTGTCAGCTGAGTCTGATGCTCCCCTCAGCCTCATGGAGCTTTATAGTTTCAGCTCATTGTCCATCTGCTTCTCGCTCACTGCTCTCAGCGAGCCTGTATTATATATTACTATATAAAACCTGGTATGAGCATCTGTCCTGAGTGATCAGATCAGATGTGGTCAGCGCTAAGTTCAGGTCTGAAAGAACTGAAATGCGTCCTGAGATCCAATCGCTCAGACCACATTTGGAGGTGGACGCATGTGACCACGTTTTTTCACATTGTGAACTTGAATGATTCCAGGGCCACATATAATCTCATCTCTGACCCGCTACAGTTTTACAATGACTCAAACATATTTTTATACCTCATGGTGTTCAAACATGTATTTGTTCCAACACCACCTCAATATCAACTCTGACCAACACAAAATGACTGATACCATTCTTAGACTGGTAAAATCTTCACAGCAGAGATTCATGAGATTCATTTGGCCCCTCCTGATACCCCTCTCTCTACGTCTGTCACACACACACACACACACACACACACACACACACACACACACACACACACACACACACGATCTCTAAAGTCGGACTGGGTAAAAACAACATAACTTGGTCTTACTGGACATAAATGACATAAGTGATTATTTCCTGTTGAGCGGGGCAGTGACAGCTTGAGACACATTCAGGATGCATTTTAATACCAAATGTAAACAGATGATCTCAGCGCTGTCCACTTGTGATCGTATCTCATGACGGATGTTAATACCAAATCTGGCCAGAGTCATTTTCAGCGGTTTTCAGAGAGACTGATTCAAAAAGCCTCTGTCCACTACCTGCTCAGCAGCAAACACCATCAGGTGGTAGAGAATAAAAACATAATTTTTGTATTGATGTGTTTAAAGGGGCAAGGACAAGGAGTATGGAGTCTCCAGAGGTGTGGATTTCCAAAATGTTGCCAATGTCATCAACTTTGATTTCCCAACGACTGTAGAGTCCTACATCCATCGAGTTGGAAGGTAAGCAGTGTGGTTCAGTTCAGTCGCACTTCACTGATTGTGTAAATAACCCACAGTAACGTTCACTTTGTTTGATGTTGTAGAACGGCGAGAGCAGACAACCCAGGCACTGCTCTGTCGTTCATCTCTAACACTGAGCTCGCTTTGCTGTCTGACGTGGAGGAGGCTCTGACGGGAGGTAACAAGGACTTATACCATGAGATTTTCACGTTTCACTCATGTTTCCAGCACCTTGTTAGCTCAGCTTAGCATATCGACTAGAACCAAGACTAAACAGCAAGCCCATTTGATAGGAAATAATACTGCGATTATTAATGTGTTAACATTTTCTTTTTAGATAATCCTGATTCTGTTCTGAAACCATACGAATTTAAGATGGATGAGATCGAAGGCTTCAGGTACAGGTGCAGGGTAAGTCACCACCTTATTAAAGTCAAGAACACATTATTAGTATTATTTTTATTATTATTGTTATCATCATCATCATCATCATCACACATGGGCAACTGTTTGGACTGGTTTGCGCTGAAAAGGTTCAAACACTGTTGTTCTAATTTTCTTAAAGGTGGCAAAACGTTTAGAGTGAACACACAGAGTTTTAGCCGTTTGGATGCTTTTACGTTCAGGATGATGACTCTTGTTTGTGTGCAGGATGCCATGCGCTCAGTGACCAAACAGGCGGTGAAGGAGGCCAGGCTGAAAGAGATCAAACAGGAGCTTCTCAATTCAGAAAAACTCAAGGTGAGTGAAAGTCACTAATCTGAAGATATATATATATACTGTATGTTTATATATATATATGTACTTGTGTGTAAATGATTGGCTGGTTCTACACTTGCTCAGACATATTTCGAGGACAACCCCAGAGATCTGCAGCTGCTCAGACACGACAAAGACCTCCATCCTGCTGTCGTCAAACCGCACCTGAAGAACATCCCTGAGTACCTCAGTAAGACATGCACACACACGGCACACACACACGGCACACACTTATTCATAATTTGATCAATTTCACCACTTTCCTTCAGTTCCTGAGACACTGAGGGGTGTGATGAATCCGCTGTCCAGCAAGAGGAGGAGGAAGAAGAGGGAAAAATCAAAACCTGAAGGACTCGTCAAGACCAGTTTCAAGGTGAGACCCCTGAACACCATAATAAGCTTATAGTGAACATTGGAATCTTGTAGACATGAGACATAAAAATTCAACTGTACAGTTACAATTGTAGCACCTTGAAACTAATGAAAATGTCTTGCCCTGCTACGAGAATAGCTGATATTTTCCATTAGTAGAGTCTTTTGTCTTGAAGTCTGTATCTTTTTAAACTTGGTGATGCCATTTAACATTAATATCTAATTATTTAGAGTATACTTTGATTATCAGTTAATCATAATGTTCTTTTAACCCAGGCAGAGTTAATAGTTGTGTCCGATGACAATTCTTGTCTGTGAGCGTGGGAGAGAAAGACGGCAAGATGAGTCAGGAGGGACTTAATGAATGTGCAGCTCGCTATGAAGAAAGATTTTACCAATAATTTTTCTAATTATTTTAGAAAAGTATCAATCATTTTTTGGTGAACAGTGCTGATATTGTGGCGGCGACCACAAACAACTCAACATATGGTCACTCAGAAGCAGAAAAATACATTTGATCCATTGTGAAAATGAAGCAGGTCAGAGGACATCGGCTGAGTTAGGAGGTCCAGGACACATTCAAATGCTTCCGGACCCCCTCTAAATCTGGGGGTCCACATGTTAATACCAGGTCTGAATGGGATCTCACACCCACGGTCAATTTATAAACTTAACCTCAATCTGCATTTCTTTGAACTGTGGGAGGAAGCTGGGGTACTCAGAGAAAATCCACGCAGACATTGGGAGAACATGCAAACTCACAGAAAGACGAGCAGAACTGGGACAAAATGGGGTGGAAAATAGGGGAGATGAGAGAGAGAGGGGGGAGGTCGAGAGAGCGACCAGGAACAGCTGCGTAACCAAGGTCTGTCTTCATCTAAATATTATCTGTCAAACTAATCTCGTTGGTGTTTTGTGTCCATAAATGTATTTTTTAGTCTTTTTTTTTTTTCTTTTTTTTTTGTGTTACGTGTATTAAAACACATAGGTATAGATGAAACGACACATACGATTTTTGATATAATAATGTATTTTCTTTTTGTAGAACAACATCAAGCGGACAAACCCACTGAGGAGTTTCAAATACAGTGGAGGGAGAGGCCGGAAAGGCAAAGCGGGCCAGTCGTAGCTGCAGCTGCAGTACACATGAACGTGTGTCAGTCGTGGATGTTAAAACTGTGCAGAGACATTGAAGAGGAGGATTGTTTGGTCTCCATGTTGGACCAGTTGAGACAAATATAAACTGTTCGTCAAATCAGAAGCTTTACGGGCCACGGACAAAATCGACTTATGCTGACCTGTGTGGACAGAAGAAAATATAAGAATCAGTTTGTATCTGGATATTTGTCAAATCCAAACATGATGTACTGAATGCAGTCTGAGGGATAAAGTATCCGTATGATCTCATTTATAAAATGTTTATTAAAATAAAGCGTGCTCCCCACAAACTGAGTATTTGTATCAATGTTCTTCTGGATCACTGATCTCTGAATTGATCAGTCAATCAAAGTTTATTTCTATAGCAGGTCTCATGCAGGTTAGAACAGTTGAGAATCAATCAACACTCGACTCACTGTCAGAGAACAGCTTGTGAACATAGTTGAACATTTAGCAGTTAAAGAGGCACTTATATCCCTCAGTGGGTGGTGGAGACCTACTGCAGCAAGATTTCCCAGCAGCCTTTTGAGGGACCAGGGAATTTTTTTACACCTCATAAAGTCCCTGTTTGAGGACTCATGTCAGCCACCCTTTATACAAGTCTGTTGCTGCATATGGTTTCATCATATTTCTCAACACATCAACATGAAGTTATAGGAGAATAAGGGATTTTCAGAGGCAAGTGGAAATGTTCTCATTTTACTACATCCGGTCTTTCTTTCAGAACCATTTTTCTTAATGTTTTTTTTGGTTGTCACAGTTACATTCCGTATTCAACACGGCAATTTTCTGGACTTTATAAACAAATTGACTGTCAGTCATTACCTCCAGTCTTTCAGGTGATTATAAATGACTCCATTGAACCACAAAAGATGAACCACAACATTTTAGAAAATATCTTCGTTTTATTTAAATGCATTCAGCAGTACAATAAATCAGTTTAACTGAGGCCAGCAATCGCATCCTAAAGATACAGAAAGTTAAATTGTACATAGACCTGTGTAATACAAAGATTTGTATTGTAACATACTGTATTAAGTTTTACTGAAAAGACACCCATATAAACTTGAGCCCTGTAGTCTCTGCTCAGCAGAGACGTGCTCTTCCAGATCAATTCTCTATAAATCTTTACAAAAAACAAAAATCTTCTGGACTTAAAATCTGGTTCCTCTCCACTCAAATGTAAACCCAAGAGGTGAAATGTTTCTGATGACTAGATAATAAACAACCTGTGTGATGTGTATGTTTTAAGCTGTGATGTTGCAGCATCATAAAGTGGTTATTAAGGTGTTCATACAGTGCAGTGATCAATCAATAGTGTATTCAAAGGGGTAGTCCTGTGTGGGCCCTGAATCAAATACGATGCTGTCGAACGGGTTCTCAGTCGACCAGCTGTCCACAGGAAACCACGAGTCGTACCAGGAGGTTGTTCTCTCAGTTTCAGGTGGTGGAGTGGTGGTGGTGGTGGGGGTGGTGGTGGTTGTCGTCGTCGTCGTCGTGGTGGTAGTAGTAGTAGGAGTGGTACTCTGACTGGCTCTTAATCTCTGCAGACGCAGCCTGCGTAGACGCATGATGCGCAGCCGCCTCAATCGCTCTGCTTTCTGGGCGATGGCGTGCTCGTCTGTCTCTGCGATGGTGCTGCTGACTCCCACCGTGCTGGCCGGGGTTGTTTTCACCACGTTTGCTTTGGTGACCAGTCGTATGGGCCTCTTGCCGTTCAGCGCCATGATCTGTTTGATTCGGTCCCAGTTGGATCTTGCCATGGTGAAGCTGCACGGAGTGGCCCCAGAGTCGTAGCCGACCATGCAGAGTCTGGTCTGAGGGGTGTAGCCGTCGGCTTTGGCGGTTACCTTGTACTCTCCGGGATTCAAGAGTCGCCAGTAATCTCCACCGACAGCTGAAATGAAATGTTGGGAAGGTCTCTTGTTAGGTTCTGATTTCCTTTAAAATGCAAAAACTGAATCATGCATAGTAAGAAAAATATCTTTCTCTTGTGGCCAACATACCAGTTCTGACATCATGCCGTATTCCCTCCACAGTTATGGTGGCGTTAGACACTAGATTTCCTTCCACATCTCTCACGATACCCTTTATTCCTCGATTTACCTGCACAAGAAAACAGTACATTGCACCTCAAGTCCCAAGGAAGACTGCAAAACGTAACATTACATTGTGGAGCGAGTTGAGCCAGATTCAACTTTTGTGCCAGGGGCATCACCACTGTTATCATCTGTCGTGTCAATGAAATGAATGAGAGGCCGCGTATCTTCATGCACTGCTCTTGTCTGTCTGAACAGAGCCTTGGAGTGATCACAGAAAGGTTGTTGATGCGAACAACTTTTAGTTTCATTTTTCACAGAGCACAGTGGACACCTGCTCTCAGGTATCCCCCTATGACCAACATTGAATCCAATCTGACCACGGCAGCTTTGAGATGAAAACTTCCAAGTGTCTCAAGGTCATATCATACTCTGGCCCAGTCTTACTTGTTCCATGAATGACAACAGAGCCTCGCGGTTGTTCTCCCACTCGAGAGGAAGTTCACTTTCATGGGGAAACTTGTCACAGCCCAAGAAGATGGAGAGCTCGAAGCAGTTGGTGTGCAGGTAGCTGAAGTCATTCATACCTGTGGGAGAGGGGAACAGAGCTTCAAGCAGGGTTTGTCAATGAATTAAGGGACACCCTACTTACACTGAAGAAGTGCCTAACTAGGTAGATCTTTCTTGTTTTTCCTGGTAGTGGGTTGCTGTGGCTTACAGTTAAGAGCGGGTGGTCCACTAAACAGAAAGTCAGAGGTTCGAGCCCCGGCTCCTGGTCCTCGGGAAAGACACTGAACCCCAGATTGCCCCTGACAGCTGTGTCGACAGTGTGTGAATGATTGCGAAAGCTGCACATAGATACACTAAAGATTAGACTAGAAAATGCTCAATTAATACAGACCATTTACCATATTCATGAATGAGACTTCTGCCAACACCCTAATGAAATGGGTCAAAACATTCAAAAACCTCAACAGCAATATTTCTTAACAAAAAACAATACAGTTTTGTTCTGGGTACAAAAAGGGAAGAAAACACTAAAACTGTGTGACACTATTTTCTGCATAGTGTTGAGTTCAGTTATTGGCGTACCAATAAACTAATCCCATTCACTTCCACTGGATTGGACTGGCTACAGAGGTGTTGGAAATGAAGTTGGACAATGAATCAAAAGACAGTCTGCATGGTTAACACTTGGACCCCACAGAGATTGGATTCCTAATGGTGCAAAATGGTGCAACTACCCTGAGACTTCACACTTCCAGTGGTTCCAAAAGACCTACAATAATTGTGCCCATGTCCTGAATAATGACATTGTCTTGTCAAAGGTTTTCCCCAAACCTAGGAATTATTCTAGTTTAGTTTGGTCACATTCATACCACCTTCAGGGTGGGCATGACAAGAATTGCATCGTCTGTCCATGTCCATGTTGATCCTGTCTGTATGTGATGTCAAACATGTGAACATGTCCATGTACACAGACGCCAAATGTACAGTAGTGTAAACAGAGCTACATGCATTTAGGACTTTATCCACCACTTGCAGTATAGGAGTATCAGTTGGTTGGTCTTTGTGCAAATTATGATAAAGTTGCCATCCACAGTGTTGTGTCCAAAAGCAACTTATTGTCCTGGGGCAACCTAACAGGTCAGTTGGGCCATGGATACCAAGGGAAAGCCGGTTGTCTTTTCATACGCGTTTACCGTTTTCCTCTGATGCCCGTTATGTCAACACTTACTGCCCACCACCGGCTTCCAGTTGGCTCTGTTGGTGATGCCCTGTCCCCCGGTGACATCATCACCATGACAGGAGCCTCGGTAGGTCTCGGTCATGGTCAGATGGCTGTGGGCGTACGACATGGCCAACCATCGGAACATGGCGTCGTCCGGCGTCTCTCTCAGAGCTCCCTCGTTCTGCCGCTGAATACGTGCCCACGTCTCTTCATTCATTTCACCATTAGTCCTCCAACGTCTGCTGTCGGTCGACTTAATGAAACCGGGGGAATATAGGATTATTTATATGGGTGCACTTTTTCATAGGCAGTGTCGTAACTTTTAGATTTAAAGATAATTGTTCTAACAGTCTGATAGCCTTACAGAAGCTGGGGGGCGCTGCATGTCAAAAGGGTACGCGACCAGCTTTTCTCCTCCTTGCAAATTAGCTCCCAGCACAAATGGGTTACGCTCCATCCAGGTGATGATGGCTTTTGTCTCGACAGCAAGCTGTGAAAGCAAGAAATAGAGAAATGTTTGAATGTTAATATGCTCTTCAGAATTAAAATGTAATAAGTCGGCTCTTGGTGACATGAAAAAAACTCACAGAGCCATTGAGGAAGTTCTCCATGAGGGGAATGTGATGATTGGGCACTATACGCGGGACCCAGCCTCTGTCCTCAGCACTCCACAAGATGCTGTTGAGGTCCGGGAAGTTCTGGAAAATGTCGTAACCTTCTTCAGTCCAGTGGCCCAGTGCCCAGTTCCCCATCTCTGAGCCCTGATTGGACAGAAACAGGGTTAGGTCTCTGAGAACATTTGACATGTTGCACTTTAGCATCAGTCACTAAATATTTGAGATGAATAAATCAAAAATTGCCCTCTCAGAAACTAACTGGACCTCCGCTGTATTGTACTGTATTGTGAGACACTGGGGCAGATAAGAAATGTGATAGATTGTTTTAAGGCAAACGTGTGGATTATGAAAACAAAGACAAAACTAATTGGATGTAAAGAGAGGTCAACATTCCTTCTACAAGTGCTGGAAAATATCTTAAATTTAACATTACAGGACAATGCCAGTGGTTTGGTGTTATAATGGACAACTTGAAAGAGAGATATTAAAAATGGTGAAGCTACAAACATGAATGAATCTCCTGCGTCTCATGCAAATTAGTTTCTAAGTGTTTTCATCTGCCATTCTCTGTCTGCCAAACGGCCACACCTGTCAAATGCCTGTGTTTTATAATGGCTACTATCACCAGGCTCATCGTACCATCTCGTAGGCCAACTCGTATGCATCAGGGTTGAGAGAGGGCACCAGGTGTATTCTAACTCCGTCCACTAGGCGACGCACTCTGGGGTTTTCATCATTGTACTCTTTGCACAGAAACTGCATCAGCAGGAGCAGGAGCTCTCGGCCCAGCGCCTCGTTACCATGGATACCAGCTGTGTACCGAAACTCCGGTTCACCTGGCGAAAATACAACAGAACAAAAGTCAGCACCAAGATGGATGACTTTATTTGATAAAAATCTATCTTTTTGACAAATTAAAGGGCCACTCCACCAATTTATGTAAAATTCTATTGACTCATAACAAGACTTTTTTTTTAATGTTTCCTGTGACTTGTTTGTGAGGATCATGTCAGCTCTGCCTACATTTTAACAATTCAACAGAAAGGTTTTGAGTTTGAATGAAGTGTATCAGATATAAGGTTTGAGGGAAAGACCATTGAGTCGACAGTGGAAAATGTACAATAGTTAAGAGTTACTTAGCACAGATTAAAAAAATACACAGAAAAATGATGAATAATAACAATACATTGAAGGGGGAGGAAGAAACCCAGTGAAGCATCTACCTATATGTTGTTCAAATATATAATATGAAGTTGATATAAAAAATAATAATAACAATACAATATTATGAAAATTAATTTATAGCCTAAAATAAAACAAAACAGCAACACTTTGAGATTGGAGTTTTTGGAGCTTAATTAATGACTAACTGCTTCAATTTTGACCACTCATTTTAATATTAGTTTCTACTGAGCTGCAGCAGATGAAATATGGACGTCCAACTTGATACTTCAAGTGAGGTGTGAATGTGTTTGTTCTCCATAGATCAAAATAGGAGGTGGAGTAAATCTGGTTTGTGCAAACTATGCAGCTATGACTTCAAAGCTCTGCAGCACAATTAGTTTGTTTTAATCATGCATCAATATGGAGAAATGTTTGCACACACAAGTAATTCGGTTATATTCCACTTAATACTCCTATTTTACTCCTAAATACAACAATGTGTTTGTGTTTATCTTGTCATTTTCTCTTGTTTTGTATCTGATTGGGAAAGATTGACCTGGGTGAGTAGCAGTGGCATCACAGCAGTAGCTGCCTGCCTCGTACCTGTCTCGTGCTCCCCTGGGTTGTCAGATATCTCCATGGCGTACATCTTCAGGCCCTGAGAGCTTTTACCGATGTTATAAATCCTGGTGATGTTGGGACACTCTTCGTTTATCACCTTCATCATCTGGAGGAGAGAGACAGGGGGAGAAACCACATCTGTAACCCTGCTGTTTGAAGAATGATCAGTGTTGTATTCAGCTGTTCTTATTTATCAGACTGAAACCAACAGACCTGTCTCATGTCCTTGTAGTTGTGGTGTCTGAAGTCCAGGTCGTCTGATGTGTTCACTTCATTCTCACTGAGATAACTGCCTGAAAGAAACAACACGCTGAGAGCGGACTTCACTTCCCATTGCTGAGACACTGTTAGCTGCAAAATATTTTTGCTGTAAAGTTACTAGTTATGGGAGACGATAAAAACACTAAGTAGTTATACCATGATGCAGTTATGTAATACAGTTTTATGGTTATGAGGTTCCGGTTGTGAAACAGACTTTATTACCGGTCTTGGGCAAAATCAGCTCTAAGTTTGGCGACAGTATTGTGGGTGAAATATTCTTCAAAGGAATGAAAAAGAAAAAAAGCTCTGACTCATGTAGTCATTAGTGCTGACAGAACACCAGAGCTATACAGTCATTAAAGGGATAGTTCGCCCAAATATGAAAATTCTCTCATTATCTACACACCACTATGCCGATGGAGGGGTGGGTGAAGTGTTTGACCCCACAAAACATCCGGAGCCAGGTTCGTGCGTGGATCACAGAGGACATTTAGGCTAAAAACATGGTGTTAATGACGCCATTTCGAGTTGAACATGAATGACGGGCTTACGGACACTTGGATGACACCACAGGAGCAGTATGGAGGCAAGTTCTGTTTTTTCCTGTAGTTTTTTTTACGTCTGAAGAAGTGGTCGCCAGTTACTTCAATTGTATTGGATTTGGCTGCAACGCTGTTTATGCCTAAAACTCTAAAAGTGTTTTGTGGACTCAAACACTTCACACACCCCTCCATTGGCATAGTGGTGAGTAGATAATGATTGAATTACAATTTTTGGGCGAACTCGCCCTTTAAGGGAAGAAAATAAATCTTCTTTGTTACTGAGAATCTTAACATTGTGATTTTCCCCCAGGAAGAGATTTGCTCAGGTGTGCTGTGATGCTGTTCTGTGTGATACTGACTGGAGAATTGACAGGCCAGGACCTCAGCTCTGAGACACAGGCTGCCGTTCCAGCTCTGAGGCAGGATGCGGATGTAACGTGCCACCACGGGTGTATTAAACTGGCTCATCACCGGTGTGTCCTTGTCCACATTTCCATAGAACAGCTGCGGGAGAGGATCACAGAGGGGAGACAGTGTGTAGCTGCAATCATTCAAACAGGGGCTACTGTATGTGTTGTTTATTTTCCACTCACCCATTCAGCATAGCCATCATGAAGTACAGTCCAGTCACGACTGTCGTTACTGAAGGCCACAAAGTAGGAGGACACGAAATCCTCTCTAGGAAGTAAATTAGATGAATCAAAATTGTTTTATTGACCTCTATGGAGACTCTTTCTACCAGGAACATTTAAAAATGGATTATAATGTCACAGTGACAAACATGTAAAAATACCCATGTGAATATTTTCAAAGCTGCACTAATCAACATTGGATCAAAAACAGTTTGGAGCAGCAAAAGAGCCTGACACTTCCCCCAGGAGGTGGTGGAGACCATAAGTTCTATGACAGGGTGAATGTTCACCACTGTAAATGCATTGTAATGTAAATGCTGTTTGTTAATAAATGAACCACATGAACTTTCATATTTACAGAAGTGGCTAAAAAAAACCTTTGTCTCAACTCAGTCAAAATATTTTATAGTATCGTATGATTAAAATGTTCAATATTCCACATATTATTTCTTTGACAGCATGGATATCCACACTTCGCTAGATACAACCTCATTGAGGCTGTTCTAATGCTGCCTTCATGTCGCATTAGAGTTACTTTAATGAGTTGTCAGAGGAGAGAAGATACTGATTACTTTTGCAGGTTTTTGGTCATTAGCCCAAAAGATTTTGCCATGACTAAAAACTCAGATGATGTGGAGATGGAGTTACAGAAGGACTCACTGTTGCTCTGAGTTTCTTCCCTGAGTGATGACCCCAGTGAACTCCACCTCTCGGCGGGCATCGACCTCCAACCAATGGTTGCGCTCCTCTGGCTCTGCGCACCATGCACCGCCGTATAGATCGTCCTCATTATCGGAGCCCTGCAGGTGACCACAGGCCTAAGCTTCAAGCCAAACTCAGCACAGTGTTGGATCATCACGAGCTGTAATGTACAGAATACCTGCATGTTGAGTCGTCCCCTCTGAGCCGTGAAGCCATGGTGAGACTGAGAGGAAGCCAGCAGCTGGTCGTCTTCCACCCGGTGAGACTCCACACCCAGAGGGGGACACTCTGAGAGGACAAGGAAAACACACAGACAACCATTAAAAGGATCTGTTGGACAAATGATCAAGAAGGACTTTATTTTAAAACACTCTCTCGCCAACTTTCTTTAGATGCTGTAAAACATGTCCTAAAAGACAAAGTAGTCTTAATAATGATTAACAGATGAAGACGCTTGTGTTTTTGACAGGGAGGTCATAAATGTACCCAACCTGACACTAATGCAATCCCTGTCAATCTGTTCACGTCTTCTGTATTTAATGTTAGGGTTTAAAAAGTCAGAGACAAGCAAACAATTATCTTATCTTACTCTTTGGTTCAGTGGGCACTGAAATCTGCTTCAGCCTCTCCTCTTCCTCCTCCTCCCACTTCTTCCTCAGTCGCTCAGCTTTCAGCGTGTAGTGGAAAAACAATATGTGTCAATATGTGTTTTCAAATGGACCTCGCTCTCCAGCCACTCACCAGCACCACACAAAATATTTCCATATGTGCTCGTACAGTGCACCTTCTTTTGCACTCATGCATTCCTCAAGCGTTTCCTGTCTACAATATATGGGTCAGTGCAATCTGTCTGAGTTCATAGTTTCAAGGTCAGTCCTACAGAAAACAGTTGTTGCATTTGATATTACCTGAATATAGGGAGACCAGAACGTTGCATAAGACTCACAGACTCCGTTATCAAATAGATCCCGTCTGTAAGTTCCCTCCCTGCTTCCTCATATGATGAACCAGCTGTTAACAGAGCTTTATATAACAACCCACATCAACACACTGAGCAGAGCAGCTGTTAGAAATCCTTTCTTCCTCCTTCAGCCTCTATGACAAACCACTGAAGAATTAGGAATAATGACAAAAGGTCTGGTGTTATTCTGCATTTTTCTTACTGTAAACAAATCCCACAAAAAGACCAAAACTTACAATGTGGCAATCCATCTCTCGTACTTTCCCTGTCTGTGGCTTTCAGCTCCAGTTGGTCTCAATTTAAAATTCTGACCTGCCCCTGCCCCTAGCTGAAAATCACCAGAGAAATACATCCTTTGGAGTTGATGATTCATGTCAATCCAATAAATAATTGCTGTGACATTTCACTCTGGACCAATGTCACTCACTGAGCCATTAGGCAAGCATCGCTAAAAACGGTACGTTCCTTGTGAACTGGGAAGTTGGAATTACCAAGTTCCCCGGCCGGACGTTTTAACTTGAATGTCCCGTGAGGCCAGATTGAATAAGAAGAACCCAACCAACTCTGTTAGTGAGAGCATGATACTGAGAATCCAGATCACATGGTACGAATGGAGCAATCACTTGTCACTGATTCTTTGGTGAGATTTAGGCCCCGAAAAAAATTGGTAGTTTTGCTGGAAGCCGATGAGATTGATCTCGGACTGAACTGTGTATCTTCTATATATGGAATGAATAACATTGTGATCTAATGTTTTCTTAACACAACACATTAGCTTGATTGACATGTTTTTCCCCCAGAACAGAGCATCAACAGTGGTGGAAAGCTGCACTGTTTACTTATTGTCCAACTATTATTTGTGCACAGGTTTTAATGGTGTTTCTAGTGTAATACATTGTTAACAACTAGTATTCTACTACCACGAACTACTTCCCCCACCCTGTGTAATAAATGAAAGTGTCGACCTGATGTACTCAAATGACAGCTCCGACAATGGAACGCAATAAAAGGCTCAGACGTTTCCTAAAGCATCTGGTCACTTTAACACGTGATACGCAAACAGGACTTTATTTCTATTTTCGCTGGCAGATGTATACAGATTTGGTTCTCTGGTGTGTACGTTTGGCAGTGGGACGGTGTCTCAGGGATTGAGATAAACCAGTGGAGCTCATGGCTCTGGTATTTCAAATAAATAAATAAATAAATAAACCTTTTTCTGCCTTTTCCTTTCGAGCTCTCTCCTCTTCTTCTTCTTGTTTCTTGGCGGCCACTGTGGAGGGAGAACCAGACACAGAATACCACTCCTGTCAATAATGGAGACCTGCAGTATGCATATGCAATATATAAATCTAATTTGGAAAAAAGGAATCCCCGGGCTACACGTACAGTCAGCATAATCATATTCTTCATACCAGGGGCCGACAAATGGAACAGTGGTGGTCTCCTCTGAAACAGAAGCAAACAGATAATTACGGTTCAACTTGTCTTTTCTCCACAATGACTCCTCCAGGTGATATATAAACAGTTACACATTGAAAGAAACAGAGAAAAGTGAGTAGACAATTGATTCCCTCTAATCTGAAAATATATGTAATATTTTAAGAGTTTAATCATCTTTATTATGTCACAGAACCTGGATTAATGTACAATGAGTTTTCATGATAAATAAAAAATAATACCACAGCAGTTGAGATGTAAATATTGAAGCATTAGAAAGAGTTATGTAATCACATACATTCCACATATATTGAAATTGGTATGGTAACCAAACCTGATTTAAAGATACAGGTCTGAGCAAAAATAAAACTCAATATAAACCTGATCCTGTAAACCCAAAAGATGTATTGAACACTTGTATCATCATTGCATGAGTCATAAATAGCATATAGCCCTCATAATCTTTACCAATCTGATGTAGGCTAAATTATATATGCAGTCTATCAGGCCTTTTATAATATATATTTTGTATATCAAACAGTTATATCCCCAACTTGCCTATAAAAGAGTGAAAAATAGACACATTGTCACAAAGTGAACTTTGAACAACAAGGAGTACCTGGTATGTACATGATGACCTCAGTACTTGTGGTTAGTTTCTTGTCAGGGTATCTACCAGGCACCAGATCTGCAAAAAGCATGGTATGTATTCTAAAATCAATAATTGGTAATGATTGTAATAATTTGCAGTGATTACGATGTTTTATGGCAAAATCTCATCAAACAGTAAAGATACTCCACATCAGCATAGAAATTCACTGTCATTATCTGCAGGAAAAGGCATGAAAAGCTCAAATATATTCTTCAGTACATTTGTATTCTTTACTTATCTGTAAATCTGTCTCAATCTGCTTGTTGAAAACATTTAAATAATAAATCTACTTAATGGAGAACAGTAGTATTTTGCTTTGATCGTGCCTCCATATGCTTCACTTCATGAAGCCTTCCATTTTCACAGCCCTTCTAACCTGCTGGCACCTCTAAAGCTTCGTCAGGAGAGGTTTGATAAAACGTTTGGCTGTGACTGAGAAGATGAAGATGAAACCTACATCTGGCATCCCAGTATTCAGCATCAGTGTTATATCTTCTTTCAAACGTAATGTAGAGTTGGTCTAAAGTTTGCTGCAAGAATTAGTTGAGTCTAGTTAATTTGTTAAATATGTTTTTCATACATTTTGTACAAATCTGTTAATATTCAAACCCTACATCTGTTGAGAAATACAAATTAGTCTAAAGTAGGAATTTGTTTGATAAATTAATTCAAACTACCAAGGTTTAAGACAGTTTTTTTTCTAGCATTTTTTGACTACAAGCAGGCCCACAAACCAGTTCAGTGACCCATGAAAGTCTTACCCAGGCCTGGCTCAACAGGCTCTTCCCATCCAGGCCCCTCTGGGGTCACAGGTCGAATCACTGTGAGGATAAAGTGACAGAGTGGAGCGCCTCCGTTTTACTCAAGTCATCAGCAATATTCTTGTCAACAATAAGCTTTGTAAGTACCATACATTTTCATCAGTATCAAGAAAAACCCTTCTTGCTTGCTAGAACAATGAATCTCAAGTTTACATACATGTGTCCCAGCCCAGTTCAATCAGCAGTTTCTCTTCTTCCTCCTCAATAGAAGGAGGCTTGAGGTTTGGCGGCTCTGTGGTTGTTGTCTTCGCTGGCTTGGTGGGTTTGGGCGCCTTTGGCTTCTTTGTGGGTTTCGGTTGTTTTGGTTTCTTGGTGGGTTTTGGGGCCTTTGGCTTTTTGGTTGGCTTGGGAGCTTTCTGCTTCTTTGCTTTGGCTTCCTTCTCTGCAGCTTTCCTTGCTTTGGCTTCAGAGAGACGGGTTAAAAGAGGAAAACATGTTCAGTTATTTGAACCAGTAGGCTGTGTGTGTACATGCATGCATGTAAAGAGAATGGCACGTAAAGCACGTAAAACCTTTTCTCAACATTTTATTGCATAGGGTTATGTGATCTTTTATTGCCAAATGTTTCTCTGCAGGCTGTCTTTATTGCCTGTTTATCTTGTTAGTCAGAACAGATGTATTTACGACAAACACCATGCCAGTTAAAACTGAGACGGACAGACACTGCTGTTGCACATAAAGTCAGCAGGACCTGGCCATGAAGGAGAATTCAGCCAGTTGGTCTGAGACCAAACAAGAAAGCACTCAGACTGAAGAACTTTGCCATGGACCAATACAACACTTTTTCTGAACCACTGGAAGTATATTCTTTGTCTTCTGCAATGTTTTCTATGTTATATACATCGACATATGATTACAGCATCTGCAAGCTAATATTTGTAATATCTCAATCTGGTTGGTTTATCTGCTGGGCTCTCATCAGTCAGAGTGATGCATGTGCATATGCAAGTGATCAGCAAATGGTAAATTATCTTATTGACCAGGGGCATTCATATACTGTCAATATCACAAAACTGGAAAGCATGTCCAAGTAACACTTCTGGTCAATATAACTAAACAACAGAACAACAAACTGAATGAACTAATTAATACTTGTTCAGTTCACTCAAAGTGTACGAACAGCCAATGGTATTCAAACCCAGCCTTTAGTTTTAAAGATATGAAGGTCACAGACAAACAAAGGGGGCGGATGGGGCAGTAAACTGTTTCCAGACATGCAGCGATGCAGAGGTGTTGCATTACACCCTCTCAAGGAACTACTTGTAAACTTTACAGTATGAAATAGGTGGTTTCACATTGAGCTTCCTAGAAAATGACATGGAGGAGATGTTCAGAGTGTTTTTGATCGTCCCACATTATACCACCACTCCAACGCAGACACAGTGGGCTGCTTGTTTTCTTCTGCTGAACATATTTCCTGATGTTCCACTGGTGCGTAAACACAACAGTCTGTCACAGCCCATCCATTACTCCCCCAGGGTGCACTGCACGCACACTTTTTGTCGGTATCAGTCAACATTTCTTGGTATTTCGATTTTAAGTTTTGCATTACACAACATGGGAGAGTGAAGGGGGGCTGTTGCCTTTGTAATCTCCCTGACAGCAGATAGTTTTCTTGCCAAATGATGTGTAATGGTAACTTGCAGTCATAGCAGGACGAAGCCTGGCCCCTTCAAATGTCCTAAACTGTTCAGGCTCACAGCAAGTTCAATTTATGGTCATATAAATCATGGACATTTGTTAGGTAACTGTGACACAATAAACTAAGATGCGTACTGCATTATTATGTGATATTGTGGCCCTCTCTTGTAGTCAGCCCTCAAGTTTGTTTGTTTGTATTGTGCTCACATGATTTATTGTAAGATTCAGGTGTGAAGACAAAACACATGACTTTCACCACGTGTGTGGCTCGGGCCGCACATTTCTGTCCGAACCCCGACCAGAGTCAGAGAGAGTTGTAAACGTGTGAACGTGAACCGAGGTCATCGCAGCTCATGTAAGCTTTCTATTACCTTGTCACGCCGTTGTTGTTACTATGGTCATAGTCCTTGTTGTTTCTTTCATCACAACAACCTTAAGTATGATTTTATGATTGTTACCATGCCGATGAAGGTCTGATCCGTGGTTTAAGTAATAGAACGTGTTGTGATTTTTGGGGTTCAGAACATGTTATGAATCAGCTGCGTGTTTGCACTGTATGTGAACTTTAATGTAAGTTTGGGTTTGGGGTCTGAACCCAAGACGTTTGCCACTAGGCCCCCAGAAGGTTAATCGGGCCATGCACACAGTAAATCAATATCAAAGGCCTTAACCAAAATACCAAAGTAAGCAGAAGATAGCAGCATTCATTCTATTGACAGGCTCTGAAAACTGCTTCAGAAAAAGACAGCAAATTACATCCACACTCTCAGCAGCCCCTGGGGTTCTCTTGACCAAGGAGCAAGGGATTCTGCACAGTCAGCAAAGTTTTCCCTGGATAAACAAAGCTTGACAGGAATTACAAAATGTTTGGTGTTTTGTTAATTATGGCCTTTCTGTAACAAAAATCAGCCACACATGAAACTCTCTGGCTACATGGCTTGTGGTTTTGCTTCATGCAGCGGAAATTTAACATTCAGAACATCAGGGCCATTGCATCGATACTACTCAAAGTGGGCCTCCCGTAAATCCTGTCTGCTCACTTGTGGAAAATAGTAGTGGAAATTTTTCCGCTGTTGCTCAGACTGTGTGTTTTTCATAGTTGTAGACATAATTGAGGCACAGACGCCACTCTGACGGTAAATGTTCACTATCTGATCATTGTGCCAGGCTACTAAACCTGTAACAGTTGTGTCCACAACTTCCCAGCAGAGAGAGCGGGTCATGCAAGCAACAGTGTCTGCCAAAAAAGTGTTGGAATGAATCAGTTCAAGTTTCTGCCCTGTCATCTCTGAATCACTCAACCGCTACTAAAAGAATTTGAGTATATGGAAGTAAACATATTGTCTGAGGGGAAGAATTCTCTGGACTAGCACAGCTGGAGACAGCTGGAGACAGCTGGAGACAGTGGACCAGATAACAGGAGGTTATTTTTCAGTGCAATCCAAATACTGACTTATCCTGTCTGTGTATCCTCTGTGTTTTGGCTGCAAACTGAGGCTGAAGCTCAGAGAGGAGAAGCCAGGAAAGGTAAAAAACAACAATCATGCACATACATGCCCATAAATGATTAAACTCAATGACTGATCAGCATCATCGGAGGACTTGGTGACATGGAGTCTGTGTTAATCTTACCATGGCAGTAAGAGGGTTTGCAGAGCTTCCTACTCACCTGCTTCAATTTCCTCAGGAGTTTTCTTCTTCTTTGGCTTTGTCTTCTCTGCTTCCATTGCTTCAGCAGGCTCGTCTGACATTAAAACATCTCCTTCCTCCTCCAGTCTCCTGTGTTTGACCAGTCCTTTACTTTCTCTCACCTGAACCCGGCCTCTGGAGAGTTTGCTCTCCTGTACCTCTTCTCCTGCACAGATCAGGACGCAGCACAGGGCCAAACTGCTCCAGATGAGCAGCACCTCAGCCCTCATCTCTCCAAATAAAACACAAATGAAGAGGAAACAGACCAGACGTGCTCCGGGAAGAGCCCTGAATCTCAAACTAGCTGTAAAAATAACTGTGGGCTCACAATAATCAACATCTGACCTGCAGACGCAGAGCTTCAGCTGCCTTGGGCCTCACAACACATGAACGGGAGAGAAAAAAAGGATGAGCTTGTGGAGGTCTGCAGAGCTTCCTCCTGTCTGATAGAGGTTCAGTGTGGGAGAGGACGAAAATGTTGCGTCCTGGCCGTGCTTCAGCAGAGGAAATGGATTTTCAGCAGCAGCAGCAGCAGAGCTACACACCTCCCTGCCTCGTCCTGCTCCCTCCTCCTCTCCCACACACTCCTGAGTCACATATCTCCCTCATGGCCCTTCACCCCCTTTTCCCCTCACCCAACTCTGAGCAGAGGGGAGGAGCATCTGCCACATGGGACATTCCTACATGGAAAGGAGGAAAGGAAGAGAAGAAAATTTAAGGACTTTTTACTCTGGTTTGTAGGTGTTCACATGAGGAGTTGAGAGTGCTGTTCAAATTCATGTGGATTCAGTTAGGATATGAGACACAACTTGGAAAGAGAAACGATTTAAAGTATATGGCTCAGCCTCCACATTTCTTCAGAACACCATAAAACATCAGGACATCTGCTTGTCTCTATTACACTTTTATGGAAAATATAAACGGAAATAAGTGAGAATTAGGTTGGTATCAATATGTGCAATAATAAAGAGACAAGTGCTGCTGTTCCTGCTGTGCAAATATTCAGCGGTGTTGCAATATGAAACACCTGAAAGAAGAAAATCTAACTTCATAATCAAAACACACACATACACACTATTGCTCTTAACTCAATACATGGAAGTTTTGCACCTTAAGGTATCACTGATGATGTTGTAAAGCTGTATTCATACATTTTTGTCCACTTGAGGGCAGCAGAACTCCCTGAAAAAACAACAATAACAATAAGAGTTGGTGAAAGCATAAAATCATTTGCGTAATTACACAGTTGACACAGGAAGTGGAGCAGTGTTTGTGTCCATGTCACACATTTAAGTCTCACTTTCACTTTCTTTAAGCTCAGTTTTTGGTCTCTACCAACTCATGAGGGAAACATTGTGCTGTTTAGCTCCTAAGTGCTGCACTATATTCACCAGCTGGTCTCAAACCTAACTTTACAAACATTATCCAGAGGAGCTGTATGTGTGAATGTATCAGCTGGACTGGACATTACTCAAACTTCTGCCATCGCCCTGGTCCAAACTCTGTGTAATGTCTGATTGAGCTGATGTGTGAACAGAGCAGGACATTGTCTCTCACAGCGAGTGAGAGGACATGTTGACGCCACCACTCTGCTAAACCAAATGGAATAATTCCAGTAGGTGAGAACATGTCTCACAAGGACAATCTGCAGTTGTGCGCTAAATGTGTGAGAAGGTAAACTAACTGACCTAGTTCTCTGGACATTTTCTACAGTTCATATGTCACAATGGCTTAACTGTGTCCATCTGTTGTTTGGTGCTGCGCAGGTTGTGTACAGTGGTTTATCAGAGCTTTTCAATAAAAACAGCTGCTGCTGCTGGAAAAGATGTTAATAATAACAGGGTTTAGAAAAAAACTAAACAAAGAAAATCAAAATCTGAGGAGCTGCATATTTGACTGATGATTATTACTGGGTTTGTCACTATAGCTGCAAACCTTTTTTACATTAGACATCATCAATGATCACATATGGCAACGTGTCGTGACTGTTAACATTTCAAACAGTGAAAATCAAGCATCGTGGCCAAATCTGGATTATGACTATAGACTTTAATTCCCACTGTGTGTTCTGGACTTTGACAGACATTCAATTATGAAAACATGTATGAGAAATGTCAACAATCTAATGGAAACAAGATGTGGATTGAATGGTCCTGGGTGATAGAATAAGGAAAAGGCGTACCCACTGTAGAAGAAAGTGTTTTATATAAAAAAATTTGATTGTAGTGTGACCCAGCATGACATCAGTCAGACATCAGTCATAAAACTGAAAGCAGATGTGAGGGTTTAAATACATATACATATCAGAGTGAACATGATGTAAAAGTCAACAGATTTAGTTTTCTTAAAAAATTGCACACTTCAGTTTGGTAAAGCCAATAAAATATAACACAAATATAAAAGATCTAACACTAACATTGAAAGTGAGTCAAAAACAAAAGAAAAAGAGTCTGGACATGCTAGTTGCTCTGTGAGGCTGCACTTTGGTACAGTGGTGCTTTGAGAATCTCATCGCTTCAATGAGCGTCTGCAGCAAATGTTGTACCAATGCATGTAGACATAGTTAAGATGTTAACGGACCAAAAGAACCAACATTGACATCCAAAGAGCTGGCTGCCATAAGAATATGCGTAACATAAATTGTTAAGAGCGAATCTATTGTTTTTCCCAGACCATCAAATGAGAGAGGAGATCAGGACAGATTTTACAATGGATCTGTACATCAGCACTGTCATTGTTCACAGTGATACCAGTGTCAGGCCAGTTCATCAGTCTGGTCCGGTCTGAAACGTGTCACTGAGTGAGATGAATCTGCTTGGCTGTGTGTGTTTAAGGTTACAGAAAAGGAAGCATTGAACATTTTTGTTAGTGTCTTAATTCCCGTGGATAAGGGCAGACAAATCTTAGCTGCATGTTTCATATCAGCCAGATGATTAGTGTTTTATTATGAACCATGGAAACAATCTTCCTTTGTTTCGATTTGATTATGACTCATTTCCCTGCTCACGCTCACAGTTTTGGCTTTGCTTTTTACAGAACTGTGTGTGTGTGTGTGTGTGTGTGTGTGTGTGTGTGTGTGTGTGTGTGTGTGTGTGTGTGTGTGTGTGTGTGTGTGTGTGTGTGTGTGTGTGTGTGTGTCCTCCATCTTGTCCAGTCATCTTCTTTGTTGTTTTTTTTTGTCTCCATCTGTTTCCAATACCTCACCGATGGAGGGGGTCTCAGATCAGTTTCTCTCTAACCAGCCTGTCAGGTGAAAATCTCATCATCAGACAATAGTCACACAACGTTTCATGTTATCAATGTTAATTTTTCCCTGGTTTTTAAGCTCCTTTGTTTTCTAAATCACAGTTTTTCAATGGTTTATTACAGTTTTTTTCGATTGCATAAACACTAAAATCAAAAGTATTACACAATTATCAAAACCTTACACTCAAGAAGCAAAACATCGGCCCAGCTCTGCACCACTATAAGCAAAATGTCAGCTTCACACTTTTTGCAAAACAATACACACAGTGATTTGCAAAACACTAAACACACTTGTATACATTAGACACAGAAGTATATCAAGGTGTCACTTCCTTGCAATTCCAAAGCACTGACTGTCAAATGGGCTATAATCAATGTCCCAGGGCAACGTGGGGGTAACATCACCCTTTGCGCTGCCATTACACAGAATGGGGTCCTCCTCCGTCATGCCAATATGGGCCTTTACAACACACCTCACATTCTCACATTTTTGGACTGATTGCACAACATCGTCACAGCAGTAAACCACATGCACCAGATGCAATACATTGTCATCTGGGACAATGTGTCATTCCACCGCACTGCTCTGGTCCAGAACTGGTTTCAACACCATCCACAGTTTACAGTACTATACCTTCCACCATACTCTCCATTTCTAAACCCAATCAAAGAGTTTTTCTCGGCATTGCGTAGGAGGGTTTACGATCTCCGGCCCCAGGCTCAGGTACCCCTCATTCAGGCCATGGAGGAGGCCTGAGACCAAATCGACGCCGCAGCTGTGCAAGGATGGATTCGACATTCAAGACGGTTCTTCCGACGTTGTCTTGCCAATGAGGTTATCGCCTGTGATGTTGATGAAATTCTCTGGCCAGATCCAGCTAGGCGAAGAGATAATGTCTAGTTTTTTCTGTAACGTATTTTCAGTTTCTTTCAGATCTTTTTTTTTGTTCTTTTTTTTTACTGTCATTGTAACCTGTCCTGGATACAGAATTTTCTGTTTGTCTGATATTTGCTGAGCTTACAGTGTTATGCACACTACTGTAGTAGCATGAAAACTGGGACATGTTTTGTTGTGATTCTCCATGTTGACATGTCGACTGATTTGGGTATATGGAGAGAAATAAATTATATTTTCATCAGTCTGCAGCATTGGTCTTGTGTAGTGTTTGGTGAATTTATTGTATATCTGCACTTTCTCTGGGTACTTACAGTACTCTAATCACTAATCACTTTTTACAAGAGTGTTTCATTTTGCAAAGGATCTGAGGTGTTCTGCTAATTGGGTGTATGGTTGTGCTAATTGTGTGTAGTGTTTTGAAAAACCGTGCCCTGTTTTCAAAATCGTGCTTAAGCAATCGAGAAAAACTGTAAAACCAAATATTTCATTGATTTGTCTTGAGAGTTAAAACCCCCTGACATCTGAGGATAATAGCATGTGCTAAATTGCATACAGATGTGCTCAGGAGCATGTTTGTGTGTGTGTGTGTGTGTGTGTGTGTGTGTGTGTGTGTGTGTGTGTGTGTGTGTGTGTGTGTGTGTGTGTGTGCGTGCGTGCGTGTGTGTGTGTGTGTGTGTGTGCGTGTGTGTCTGTGTGTGTTTCATTTGGCAGAGCAGAACATGCAACAGAAGAGATATTTGATACTATACATATGAACCTCTGTTTTTTTATGTAATAACTGAATGTTTCTGTGCCATGCTAATTTATGGACATCAGGATGGCTTTTGTTCAGACTGAAAATATCTCAGCAACTTCTGGGTAGATTCAGTTTCCTCAGAAAATCCTTTAGGCTTAAGAGTTCCTATGACCTTTTCTCTAGAGCCACCCTGAGGTTCACATTTGTGATTTGTGATTTGTGTCAACAACTATTGGACGGATTGCACTGATATTTACACTGAAACTGTAACTACAACTTTATTTGCTTAACAATCTAACAAGATTCACCTTTGCCTCAGTTATAATTTGTCCTCAGTGCTAATTAGTAACTTTATGAGGCAAATTCACATCATTTGTTTGTTGTTGTCATACTCATTTTGGCCACAAGAGACTGCAGTGCTCTGTCAAATGGACTATTCCTTCCTCCCCGAGCTGTCCTGGTCACATTGATTGACTTTTTCACTTTCCTGACTCCATAAAGGTTTCTCTGCTGTCCCCTCTGTGTGTGATATTACAAAACTAACACATGCACACACCATGAACAGCTCAACAGCGCCACACACATCTTTTTATAAGATGCCGTGCTTTGAACAGGTCCTGAACCAACACAAGTTCTTCCTGAATAGTTATTTTGGTTGTGACTTTCATCATTTACTATATTTGATACAATAATAAAGTGAATAAAATCATGAACAAATACAGACAATACAAAATGATTACTTTTCTTTTTTCATAAATGGAAAACATCATCAGAACGACAGTTCCAAGTAAGACGTTGGATGACTCAGTGAATCCCCACCTCGGGTGGCCCTGCATTTTGTGAAGGCTCTGCCTGTAATGACAAATATAAATAATGTACATTTTAAACAATTAACACAGATGTCATAAATGGATTACCCTGTTATAAAAGAGACAAGAGAAAAATTGAAAAGTTATATATAGACGACCAACCATTCATGCTCACATCAACACCTATGGGCAATTCAACAATTAACCTAAACTTACAGCCTAAACTGTATGTGTTTGGACAGTGGGAGGAAATCAGAGTGGCCTGACAGAACAAATTCCACACAGACAAGGTCTGGTTGGCCGGCAGGTTTGAACCCAGAACCTTCTCACTCTCAAGTGACAGTGCTGATACATGAATATGGTTAAATTCCTTCAAGGCCTCTGCAGGATGGCAGCAAGTAACATTAAATATCCTCCATCTTTGGCTGAGAGACAGTTTGACCTGTTCTGGCTAAACTCGAGGAAAGAGGAAATGACACCATGTATGAAAAGGACTAATTCAAATGTTTTGAGTTTCTTTAGAACATTTTTTTGGTGCCTTATCTTGTTTCAAAACCTCTGTCAATCATAACATTTCCACTATGTTGCAAAGAAACCGGGGGGAAACATTTTAGAAAAGTTTTGTATTTATGTATTTGTATAAAGCATGTTTTTTTTTGATAATTCAGCTGCCTGCTAAGTGTTTGTGTTAGTTTTGATGATTTTGGCCATATTACTTTGAATGATGGATGGCAGTGGTTCTCCAATTTAATGACCATGAAAATATTCAAATATCCTTCACACCCCCTCATTAAATTACATCTGTGCACTGTGTTTTGTTTTTCATGTCCTGTTATATCTGATTGAAGATGTAATAGCAGCAAAGAGCTCTTTTCAATAAATATAAATCCATGGTCATAATTTCTTCACAGAAGCCCTGATAAAACAATTATTTGCAGGTGTCATTTTGACTGCAAACAGGTGGTAACAAGTTGTTTTTTGCACCAAAGCATCATAGCTGAGATGTGGAAGGTGATCAACTTTGTAATCAGCTTGTTGTCTAAGTGCTGTAGCATGGCCGTAGACACATGCTGTGTGAAACCTCTGCAGGATGTTGTGTCTTTTAGTCATAAAATGGAGATTAGTACCACATTTCTGCTCTCTGCATCTGCTTAACAGCACTCTACACTGACTTGTATGACCACATGTCATTCTCTGTTGTTCCTACCTTCCACCCGACACTCCATTCAGACTCAGATATATCTGAGTCTGAATGGATGAGGAACGTTTGGTCTCTAACTGACACTCACAAACTGCACTGTGGTGCTCTGTTTTCTGGTATATACCCAGAAAATGTCATAAACCAGCTGCAGCCGATCCAGAAGTCTGCAGCCTGAGTTCTGGTCAGGATAAGAAGGAGAGGATTGATTGACCACCTCTCCATTTTAAAAACTGATGTTAAAATTATTTTACTTGGTTTTAAAAGCACTTTGTGGTCTTGCACCAACATCTGCCCTCTCAGGTTTGGCATGAGTCCATGACTTATAAACCTTTGGTGATGCAACTTTTAACCCCCCATTACTTTTTAATTCTCTTATTCTATTGAATCAATTTTGTATTGTTTTTCTCTGATATTTTAAAAGTAACATTAGGATGCATTGCCTTGTATTGAAGGTTATTACTTATCACTGAGGTTCTTTTGTCCAATTTGACAGTATTTTTGTTGTCTTTACAGTTTTTTAAAAATCTACTCCCTCACTCTCCCGGTCCTCAACATCAGATGGAAGAAACCACTTTACCGCACAACTTTTGTCCCTTTCAACCATAACATGTCCCTGCGACCATTATTAGGTCAAAACATTGACCTGGTCATAGTTTTACATCATAATATATCTGAACATGTTGCTGTTCATAGCTGAATGAATAAGGCTACAAGGTCTACATGTAAATCCACAGTATTGTTATATAAAGCTAAATCATAATCTAAGAGTCAACAGAGTCCATTTGATCTTTTATCATTTTCTCTGGTGAGTGTTAAACTTTCAGGGAATACAGAGTCAAGTCATTTTAAATAAAACAAGGATCCAATGAATCAATATAAAAGCGTTTATCAAAATAAGTTATAGTATAATTACATTATAAAATATTAAACATTTGTATGTATTGACATTAATCTCAGTCCTGTGCACTGTAAGCTCTCAGTGCCACTTTGTGTGGAGCTCAGTCCCTCAGTGCAGGTCTACATGTAGTAGAGGTGATGGGGCAGCAGCGGCAGCGGCAGCAGCGGCGCAGGGAGCTGCAGGTGGCGGCAGAGCAGCGGTCTGCAGCCGGGACAGGAGCACAGAGCAGGGTGGGAGGTGAAGGACGCCGAGAAGCCGCGCTCCTCCTCCGGCTCGCTGCCCTGCACACGCTCCTTCTTCCACTTGGTGCGTCTGTTCTGAAACCAGATCTTCACCTGGGTCTCTGAGAGGCGGAGGGCCGAGGCGATGGTGTGTCGCTCCAGCACCGACAGGTAGTGGCACCGGTGGAAGCTGCGCTCCAGGACCTGCAGCTGCTCCAGGCTGAACGCGGTGCGGATGCGTCGGCTCTTTTTTGCCTTGGACTCGTCGAGCTTCCCCGGACTCAGCGCCCCATCCTCCGGGCTGCAGCTCTCACCTGCCGGGGGCTGCTGCCTCTCTCTGGGTCCATCTCTTTTTGTAGAGGCTCCTAAAATAAAACACATTCATTATGAAAAGTACTTAAAAAAATATATCTTTTAAAAAAGGAGAAGGGTTTGTGAGCTATCTCCACACACACATGCTCCACAAAACCGAGTTTGACTCTCACCTGTAGCTGCTGCATCTTCAGAACTGAATAATTTCCTTGTAAATTTCGTGGGGTCCAAAATATCCTCCACAGAAAAAGGTGTTCTGTGCACGAGCGGTAGTTTGGCTGCAACTGGCTGCATTTCGGCGGAGGACCGACGAGGACGCGTGTGGCTGTGCATGCGCTCCCCCAGATGTTTATATGGGCTCCAGTCTGCGCACACGCCGCCGGAGCGCTTGCGAATTTACATTTCATTCAAAATAAAGCAACGCGTCCCGCACGAACAATTGTGGCCCCTGTCATTCCTGCGGGACACGCTCCGGCCCCTGGTGGACCCCCGTGCCGGCACTTCAAAATGTAAATGTCCGCTCTCAGCTGGAGAGAGAGAGGGGGGCACCGAGCCTGTTATTTATTACCGGGCATCTGGTTAAAATGTGCCCCCTTTATTCCCCTCCGTGTTCCTCATTGTGCTTTGGCTTGTCATTATTTGCGAATGTGAGATTTTACGCTGGTAGGACACGTGAACGCTGGTTGTGATGCTAATTGATGGACTCATCAAAGGGGAAAGTTTGCGCCTTCTCCCCCTTGTGTCCCCGTTTCCACTGTTTCCATTTGTCCCGTGGACTCCTCACAAAGCGCGTAGGTTTAATTAGAAGCCCACTAACAACTTTATGAGCGCTATTGACCATCTGATCTTTGTAGCCACTTCACACTGGCTGAGAAATGACATAAATCACATTTAAAAATTCCATTACTGTTGACGATTTTACACAAGACCTTTCCACTGATTATTTTACAGTCCTTAAACACTTAGTCTATCAGTTTGAATTGATTTGAAGTCATTCATCGAGCAAAACCTCCAACATATAGCAGTGTTTTCTCAAATATATGGAAGATTGTTCAAATCTAGATATGTCCAGATTCAAAACAACCAATTTAAAGCTCAATTTTCTTTTATTTATAATAATTACATTTTGAGAAATATTGCTACACTAAATCTTCTATTCTGAATCATCAGAATGAAAGTGAATTGTGTGTCATGTCTGTGTGACTGTAGACTGAGAGGTTTTATTCAATGTGTTAAGAAGAGAAAGAAACGAATAAAGAGGCGATATTGGATTTATTTCCGCTCTAATTCCCCAGTTTCTAAAATAAATATCCACAGAGCTGTATTTGGAATTTATGTGGAGGTCGCAAATTTTCCAAAGACACAAAATCAGTCCGGCTCAGGTTAGTTCTAATGAGTGGAGTCCCTGTTTGTACAATCAGTATTCCAGTTCTCAAGGGGCTTCAATAAAGAGCTTCAACAACATAATACAGAGCATGTGCAATACTGTCAGACAATAAGAGCATCTCTCCAACCTAAGTGAGCTGAATGAGTGAATCTGTGGATCAGCCAGGATGACTGAGTTTAATACAGAATTTAACTATTTCAGTGTCAATCAATAGAGGATGCTTTACAGGCATATAAATGAATAATAAATAAATTTAAAACATTTATACAGCACTTTTTAGAAACAGAGTTTACAAAGTACTTTGAGCACAAAGCAAGAAAACGAAATATAAGAGAAATCAGCAGGATGTGACATGGAGGCCAGACAACCACGTTAAGGTCGGAAACAGGGTAGTGTTCAAATTAAATGAATAAATATAGAGCTATGTCACATGGAAACTTGAACACATAAAAGCAGTAATGTAAAGGTGAAAAGAAAACAATAATAAGCCAGTAAAACACAACATCACATAAAAATGGGTTTTAAGAAGTGATTTAAATATGTAAATCACACATCATGTTATACAGTTTAATGTTTACATGGGTCCTGCTTTGTTGGTTATCTGCCTCCAGTGGCTTCATTAACCCTAAACAGTCCCATCTTTAAACACACATTATCAGATATAGTTTCCTAATACACCCCATCACCATTCCTCACAAAGTGAAGGGGGATCCGCGGGGGTTGGAGTCGGGGGTAAATGATCTTATGGAGGTATAAGTCATAAAGGTGGCAGCTGCCTGTATGTCACAGCTCCAGACACCTACAGTGAGACTGGCATTGAGGGGACAAGAGAGGGCGGCCCATCAGGACAATTAGCAGATGTCACCAGTAAGCTTGACCCTCTCTGACCCTGGGCTTTGTTCCAGAGGACAGGGGGAAATGGATAGAGTCGGAGGGGGGGGGGACTGATGGAGCGATGATTTGGTGATGATGAGGAGGGATACATTGTGGAGTGGAGGGGTGAAGTTAGACACAGAATATAAGTGAGGTAGAAATTATGTTAGAACATGATCTGGAACCTCATGTAATTTATTCAAACATGACTTTTTCTCCCTCCTGTCATCATACCTCATATTTTGAGTGGGAAGACATAGCGTTAGATTAGTGTTAGAAATAAAAGTGGTTTTTTTTGTGCTGTGTGTACAAATATACCCTCTCTGCATGAACTGGTGGGGAGTGCAAATATTAAAAGAAGAAGTAGAAATGCCCTATCACTGATGAAAAATGAGAAAAATGGAGGGACACCTGAAAGCCAGTTATGCAGGAGGCATTTAACAGTAGAATTTAAAAGCATCTTTGGAATGAGATGAACAATAGTGGCAAGATGGCGGCCTGATCATAAAAAAAAAAAAAAAATCCAGGTTTTAGATCAGACCTGGAAATATCTTTATATAAATCATATCAAGTAAGAAAAAGACAATCAAATCTATTTCTTTGTACAAAATATGAAGTCAAAAGAAGTCAAAAACAAGGATCTGATTACTTCACCAATTCACAGGGTGCGTCACACACACTATCCCAACATCACAGATGTGTTTCCATTGCAAGAGGAAAGGGGAGGAGAAAACACAGCTATTATCTCCCTAACAATGGCTTGAAGGCATTTATTGAAGCACCCAGGGGTGTTCTTAGCATTCCCCAAGCTCTTTTGTGATATGTCCTCTGGCACACTTGCCTTTGTGCTCAACTCATCTTTACATGCTCTGAAATGGCCCCTACAAATGTCTAAATAACGTTTGACTTTCAGAAAGTGTGTGGGGTGGTCTCGTGTCACCACAAAGCTTTTTACAGTGCACTGCCCTTTGACTCTAATCAGTGAATGGAAACAGTAAAAGTAAAGGAGACGTTTGGACATCCAAAAACCTGGTGGATGTTAATGTCAGGACAATGATGAACACACTGGATCTCTCCCTTTTCTCTTTTTTAAAAACATTTCTGTGTTATATTCAAGCAAAGTGTGTGAAGAAGTGTGGAGTTGGTCAAACAATTTGAAAAAATCCATTCTGATGAAAAAGATTTCCACATGTTGCAGTTGAATGTCCAGATAGGAACTCAAATTTATCCAAAATGAAATTGAATAATATTGAGACATGATTGTATGAAAAAAAATATTTAACAATAGCTACTTTTATATTGTGGTTATTCAAATGTTGGTCTCTCATTGGCTCATAGCTAGTTGTGACAATTTTAAAACCATGCTTGTGGTAACCTCAGATTCAGCAGATGAAAGTGAAAACAAACTTACACGTTAAAATGAATTTGAATCCATATTAATATATTAAGTAAAGCAGATACAGTTAGATAAGACTTTGACAAAAATAGAGGGAATACAATAAATTCAAAACAAGGAAGGATGATGGAATTTTGTATGTGATGTCCTCTAAATCATTCTGTGAGGAAAATGCTGTACGAGTGGATTCCCCCATGAATCCTCCACACCCAGCTTCCACCAAGCAAAATCCCTGGCTTCCACTCTTACACATCAACATTGTAGTTTTCTCTCTACCAAGCGCAACTCTCATCTTCAGTTTGACGTGAGTAAACTGAGGAAAACATCACAGGAGAACACATTAAATCCCTTTTCAGCAAAGAGTGAACTTTCTTCTGAATGTTCTCAAGAGCATAGACAAATAACATGTTGTAAAATTGCACCCTCCATTAGAAGGCCAGTGATTTGTGTAAAAATCGAATAACTCTATTAACACACACACAGTTACAGTCCTGTCCATGTTTTGTTTATCATAGCCTCTTGGTCTTTGTTGTTTCTCTCCATGTGTATCTTGCTGAACATTATTACTGGTGCTGTGTGTAGGCACATTAACAGCCACAAGAAATCGGACTCAAATTCCTTGTATGTATGATTAAGTGCAGTTCACCTTTGAACCTGTAGTGTCGCTGTTACGTGGCACCACGACCGGAAGTGCTTGTCTCAATCGTCTCTCGCGATGTTTTTTTGTTTTCATTGATTTGAAACATGGCGTCTGAGGTTGAGGCGGGTAACGCTGCTACAACCGAGCCGGAGAGTGGAGAAGGGTAAGTCTGAATCTTGCACAAGGGTTTTACCGGCACTGATGAGTAGGACATGACATCGATTGTTTGTGAGACGTCAAACCGCAGAAATGCTGTTGCGTTTTTTAGCCATGCAAGCTGCTAGTAGCAGACAGGCTAGCTAGCTAACGTCGGCGAAGCACCGACTCAACGGCTGAACCATGCAATGTTACAGATGATCTCTCTAGCTCTTAATGGAGAGAAAACACCTCTATAATAAAATATGACATTTCAATGTTACACAGTCTGCCGGTTGTCTTTGGATGTGATGATAACGGATCTCCGATAATAAGATACAACCGCTCAGGAGAGATTCCCTTTGAATAATGTCAGTTTTAACCAACACGGGAAGACAAGTTGACATTAGACATGTGCCGAAATAAGGTTTGACCTTCCGCGTTATTAAAAGGGGCAAATACAAAACCCCAACTTGAAATCCTGTTGAAATTAGTGTAGTTTTATATTGTATGTCCATTGTCCTCTCTGACTGGAAGCATGATGCCACGGAATCTATTGCACTTCTATTCTTTTAGACTTTTCAAAAAACCTTCCAGGACTTATTTATAACTTATAACTAGTTGATATGAAGTTAACTTTTGTAGGTATCTGGATACATGTCTAGTTATGTGAGTAATCTTTCTGCTGACTTCCAGGGATGCTGCATTTGGGGAACTACCCATCAGCATGGATACTGAATCTTCAAATGGCAAAGAGGGAATGGTAATATCCCAAGATATTCATATTTTATGACTTTTTTAAAATGTGTATTTTGTGTTACACGGCAGTGTCATGGATTTTTTTCTGACTGCTCAAATGTGATGCAAACTGATGTATATGTACACTTCATGTCTTTAATACAAATACTCTGTTGTTGTGTTTGACCCAGGAGGCAGCCGGGGAAGGCTCTGAGGCGGCTGATGCTCTGACTGGATCAGGAGATGAGGAGAGTGGGAGGCAGCTGGGGGAGGTGGAGCTGCAGTGTGCCTTGTGTATGAAGTGGTTCACTGCAGACACGTTTGCCATCGACACTGCGTATGTATAGTAAATCTGTTATTCAGTTAATGCTCAATGAAACATCAGCAGCTGTGCTTTCACACTGACAGTTTTAATAATTCGCTCATCTCCTCCTCTACAGGACCTGTCTTCCCTTTATGACTAATTATGTGTTTCACTGCAACGTGTGCCATCACAGTGGTAACACATACTTCCTGAGGAAACAAGCAAGTAGGTGTTTTGTGTGTTACGACCTACAATTACTGTTACCATCCTTAGTGTCTTCAATCACTTATAAGCTGATGTTGCTTTTTGTGTTCAGACCTGAAAGAGATGTGTCTCACAGCCCTGGCAAACCTCACATGGAGATCCAGATCACAAGACGAGCACCCAAAGACCATGTTCCCCAAAGACAAGGTGAGTGTAATACATTTTCAGCGAATGTGCAGGTGAAGATGTGGTGCCCAAGTTGGACAAGATGTAATAAACAGCTTTTTACATAAACTTGACTTTAAAGCACAATTTATTAGGGTATTCACATGATATTGAACTGATATTAAATGAACTGGCAACTGTGCTAACCACCGCGCTGCCTCCATAGGTTAAATAATAAATAAATAAAAATAGTAGCAGATTAATTGGTTATAAAAAATAATCATCATTCATTATTGTAATTTTCAGATTATGCCACAAACTGAGGCCAGATCTGTACATAAAGGCTTGAAGTGTTGTATGTGTGTAAAAACAAAGATTAATTCACCATAAAGGGCAAAATTCAGGTAGTTCTGTTTCTATAAAATTATATTATTGATTTATTTCCTTGTAATAAATTAAGTTAATTATTTATGTATGTATACACAGCCACACCATACACAATATATGGTGCTGTTTCATGAAATACAAAGATCTGCACAGTTACTGAGGTTGAACTCACCCACTGATTGCTGCCCCTCACTTTATGTTCATCGAGAGAAAGAATTGGAATTGTAGAATTGTGTTGATATTAGTGTGTTGGACACTTGTCATTTACTCCGTGAATACTTTTCATTCGTGGAACTATTTGTCTGTGTTTCTTGTAATTCTCTGTTGCAGGATATCATACCATTCATTGACAAGTACTGGGAGTGCATGACAACCCGTCAGAGACCAGGGAAGCTCACCTGGCCCAACAACATAGTGAAAACAATGGTAATGTTGTGGTGTATAGTCTGGGAAACACAATCCAGCACACAGAGAATTTAGAGATGCTGCTTCTAAACCTTCATGTAAAAATCAGTCAATGGTAGAGGAGCCAGTTAGGAGAACTGTTGTGGTCTCACTCTTTCTTGCATGTGGCCTTGCTTTAGTGGTTTAGCAGTATCCAACTTTTGAGTCATTTATGTGATGTCCTCTAAGTGTTAGAGGACATTCCCACAAGGACTAAAAACAACATGGCATGAATACTGTTATAGTTCAGTATTGGTACTTTTGTTTATTTTCTAGAGCAAAGAGCGAGATGTCTTTCTAGTGAAGGAACACCCTGACCCCGGCAGTAAAGACCCAGAGGAGGAGTACCCAAAATTTGGCTTGTTGGACCAGGTATTTACCACTCAGCTGCTTTATACTGTATAATGCACTATGTTGGGAAGTGGGCTGTAGAAACCAAAGGATTTTGTATCCAAATCTAATGTATAACTTTAGCCTCTGTTAATCTTCTATAGGACCTGGGAACCATTGGACCCTCATATGACACACAGAAACAGGCCACTGCTGCTCCTACAGCTGGTGGACTCAATGGTAAGAATGTGACACAATAACATCTAAAGGTGCTTCCACACCTGTACCTTCATTAGGTGTTGACCAAAGGTTATTCTGTGTTGCTTTTTGCGTCCGGTCAAGATCACACAGGCTAAGACTGTAAGTGGACATCATCATATATCATATATCATGACAAACAGAACCAAAAAGAGGGTTTTTTTTCTGTAATATGACTCCTTTTCATATTTTGAGGGACCTGGACAAAGCACCTGCTCTCTGTTAAGGTCTACTTGGAAGCTGACCAAAATCGGTCTTTTCAGGACGTCTCATGTCTGGTTTTGTCTTCACCACAGACCAAAAAGCTGCCCTAAATATACAAAGACTGCAAACTTTGTTAGAAATAAACCAAACAAGTTAGGTGTGGAAGCACCCTCACAATATAATACAATAGCCAGTATAAATCCCCCAAAATGAGAGTAAGTCTGCATCCACACTACTATGTTTCAGACTTAAAATGCATCACTGTTGCTATTTTTACGCCTGTCATCCACACTACTCCGGAAGGTTCGAGCACCTAAAAGGGAGAACTTCAGAAATACTGCTGGCTCTGTCTTAGAGTGAAAACTCAAGGTCTGCATTTTACTCTGAACGGGCAGAAATTTAGATGTTTGGAAGTGCCACACTTCCTGTCACTTACATTTCCACCTCATTGTTGGTTCAATAAACGAAAAACCCGCTCTTACTTTTCACCATTGTTCTTTTTCGTAGTATTTTCTGTAACTAAGCAACCAACTTCAGAGTACACAATCTGCTTCCTATTCACACCGGCACGCACATGACCAGTGTTTGTGAATGGACATGTGCTGCCTTTTCACACGTTTTAATATGGATGGAGTGAGTGTTTTAAAATGCAGTTTTAAAGCTAAAAGGTATTAGTGTGGATGTAGCCCAAGAGAGTGTTACATGTGATGACCATGGTGACTCTGTGTGTTGTGTTCCAGGTGGATCTGCTTTCTCAGGTGACTATGTGGTACTTTGGCATCTGGAACCGATCAGTGTGTTTTTTGTCTTGTAACCCTCCGGATAGAAGTTGGCCCTGAGGTTCCAATCAGACTTGAGTTTGCTCTTTCCCCTCAATTCAAACCAAACTCGACCTAAACTGATCCTCAACAAGCATCTTGTGGGCAACTTCATCCATGTTCAGTTGTAACCTCCCTGTCTGCTCCCTCCCAAAAGCTTTGCCCCCCCCCCCCCCCCCCCCCTTGGATCGGTGAACATACCTTTCTCGTCTCTTCCGGCTTGCTGTTAATGAGCCCTGAAATCCCTAAAAGACCACTCCTCACTGAATTGACACTCTGCCCTCCACACCACGACACACGTGAGGGCAGAGTGCCATTTTGTTATTTGTGCCGTTGGCTTTCATCCAATGCTGATTAGCCTCATCCTCTTCCTTCTCCTGTGGGTTTTTGTTTCAAATGTACATAATTCTACTAAAAGGTAATCGGACTTCATTACATGTAAGATCCAAAATAAGGTTTTAGACCCTAAATACATGTTTTAAACTAAAATTACTCCTGACACTTCAATGTTAAGATGTTTGTAGGTGGTAAGAATGATACAATCACTTCATGTGACGTTAATGCACTGACCCAAATGCAGACAAATGGCCATTGAGTAAGTTATTACCAAAGACTTTTCTTGGTGGATGTTTTCCACATGGATACAGTATTTTGTGAAATATTTTAACGTGTGTAGTATCTGAACTAGCCTGTGCTTTGTCTTGATGTCTTTGGTACTGGGTAGATGATCATTTGTAAGAGGGAACACTGAAATAGTTTTAGACTCTTCTTCTACACTATATTTATTTTTCCATATAACAAGTGTAATTCATGGAAGCAAGATGAAGTAAACCCCAGCACTTGGCTCTGGTTTTACTCACCGACATAACAGTCTAGCAGGTTTGAATTGAAGAGGGATCATACGAGGCTGATAGTGTTTGGAAGACGCCATGCAAACTAATTCCTGCCTTTCGTGCCTGCTATTTCCCCGTGTATACCAAACGCCTAATAACCTGCTTTCACTGTGTAAGTTTGTGTGTTTGTGTTGGTCCAGCTCTTTCTGTTCAGCAGTGTAATCTGTGGTTTGTTTTTGAAGGTGCTTTGGCCCCTGGTCCAGGAAAAGGAAGAGGAGCTAAACGTAAACAGCAGCAGCAACAGGAGGGCACAGCTGCCGGGGCAACCAAGAGAACCCGCAGGTAATGAGATCTGTCCGTCAACACTGACACGAACACACACACACGCACGTTGGGGATATCCACAAATGATCTGTTGTGCTTGTCCAGGATCTTTGAATGCATGAACTCCATTTGTTTGTGAAGCAAACCTCTTCTTTGGCTCGCTACCAAAAGCTCTTGAATCTTGTTGTTTTTCCAAGTTGACATATTTTTCATGTGTGGCTTCTCTTTTTTTTTATCCTGAGATATTTGTATTCTTTCAGTTTTGCATCCATCACATGTTGTGAATGTCATCAACACGCCCCCACATGCTCACTATGAAAAGCAGCTTTAGAGTTGCAAGCCTTCACAGAGGGATGAGATATATATATATATATATATATATAAGAACAAAAACAGTACATAATAAAAGAAAAAATAAATAAATAAAAGTACTCAGTTTTGCCAGTCATCCTGTAACCTGTTACCACAAACCCTCATATTTTTGCACAAGCCTGATGCATTTTCTTAACTGGAATCTTGGCTGAAAGTGGTTTGTTTTTGTGTGCTGACCTGCTACACAATGAAAAATATCTGCTGCAGTGATATGAGGGTCCTAAGATACTGTGTGTGCAGATCGAGTCAGGAGACTTTCAAACAATGTAGTATTAGTCCAGCAAAAGACAAAACACAAGACTGTTCCACAAGGGAGACAATGTTTTCCAAATGAATGAAGAGTTCAAATAAACTTGTATTTCTCTTCTTCCCTCATCACAGTGATCCTCTGTTCTCGGCCCAGCGCCTGCCGCCTCATGGTTACCCACTGGAGCACCCCTTCAATAAAGACGGATACCGTTACATCCTGGCAGAACCCGACCCTCATGCTCCCGACCCAGAGAAGCTCGAGCTGGACTGCTGGGCTGGCAAACCCATACCTGGTGATCTGTACAGAGCCTGTCTCTATGAGAGGGTGCTGCTGGCCTTACATGACAGAGGTACTTAGAAGTCAAACACAAAATTTTGAGATGATATCTTACCCAACAAGTTGTTTAGGCCCATTGCTTTATCATGTTACACATTTCATTAACAACATGTCATTAAAAGCCAGCAACATTATTTATGTGAAGCCAAGTTCACATTCCACGACTTCCAAAGTCATTGTATCGCTGTGCAGTTCCCACTAAACAACAGAAATTTATGAATTGTGCTATTTGTCAAATTTCAGAAAGTGTACAGATTTAGATTTTATGTCAGTGAATCAAAAGGCTAACTCTTTTGTGATCAAGCTGTTCTGCAGAATCCATTTTTATTTGATGTGTACGAAACTCCTCATGTTCATGTTGCAGCGCCTCAGTTGAAGATCTCTGATGACCGTCTGACAGTGACTGGAGAGAAGGGCTACTCCATGGTGCGAGCGTCGCACGGTATACGGAAAGGCTCCTGGTTCTTTGAGGTTTCTGTTGATGACATGCCTCCAGAGACGGCGGCTAGGCTTGGCTGGTCTCAACCGCTCGGTCAGTATCTGCTCCGTCCTCTCACAGACCTCTTTGACCTCTTTGCCTTTTGCGCTCTGGTTGTGACAGACAGAGTTGAAATCCCAACATTCAAGTTCTAATTTTTTAACAAGTCATTTAAAGTCTTAATTTCTCAGCTGATTATACCACAGTGTATCTCTACTGCATTTAAACTGACCATAGTAATGTAATTATTTGAAATGCTGGTTTAAAAAAAAAAATAAAAGATGTCCGGTCAGACAAGTGAACTCCTAATACTGCGTGTTGATGTACTGCTCAGTGTGTACGCACTCTAAACTGCAGCAAGTGTGAATGTGTAATTACACAAAGTGAGACACAGCATAAGAGACACTTTGGTCGATGCACAAAATATATCGAGGTTTGACTTGACACTGTGTTGAAACAACTTCAGCACATAGAGCGTCTCCAATGCGAACCCTAAAAGAGTAAGTTTCTGTTTCTTTACATTCTTCCTAAAATAATAGTCAGGGGACCTGACCATATGAAAACTGAAACAGAATATACCAGCTGTAATAATTCATGTTCATACTGGTTATTAGAAGATCTGATGAACCTTCAGTGTAAGTGATGGGGAACAAAATCCACAGCCAAACATGGATGGTACCTGACTTTGAAACGTATTTTATTTGTTCTAAATGATACAAATGGCTGAAGTCAACGTAAGCTTGTTGTGTTGTTCGAAATAGTATAGTGAATTATTTGATTGTATTTTACAGGTAACCTGCAGGCCCCTCTGGGTTATGACAAGTTCAGCTACTCGTGGCGCAGTAAGAAGGGTACGCGGTTTCATCAGTCCATTGGAAAGCATTATTCCTCAGGATATGGTCAAGGAGACACGCTGGGCTTCTTCATAGAGCTGCCCGATGGCACAGAGACAGCTAAGGCTCTGCCAGATACATACAAGGACAAGGTAACAACTGAGAAATAATGAGAGCTAATAACAGTTTACAGGTTGTTAGTCTGACACCTTTTCTTGCTCCGTTCTGATTACAGGCGCTAATCAAGTTCAAGAGCTACCTGTACTTTGAGGAGAAGGACTATGTGGACAAAGCAGAGAAAAGTCTCAAGTCAACGACTCCCAGCAGGGTCAGAAAACTCCTCCAAAATAAAATGAGGTCAGAAAAGCTGGCAGTATTGGCCTCTGTTAACTTGTGGATCCTGTTTTTCAGATGGTATTCTTTAAAAATGGAGTGAGTCAAGGTGTCGCCTTTGAAAACCTGTTTGAAGGCATCTACTTCCCTGCCATCTCGCTCTACAAAAGCTGCACGGTCGGTACACGGGGCGTGCTCATGAAATCTATGCCCTCTTAATTTTCTAGCCAGTTAAAGTTCACCTCTGTCTCTTTTCAGGTTTCAGTCAATTTTGGGCCACATTTCAAATATCCGCCAAAGGACATCAAGTATCAGCCGGTGAGACCATCACTTCCTCTGTGTGGATGACTTTACAAACCTCAGGCTATGTCCGCTCTAATATCTTTTCATTTGAATATGTCGTGTGTTCATGTAAACCAGAATATTGTCTCTTTAGTTGGTTGCTTTGTTGTAGAAAATATTACAAACAAGAAAAAGCAATGGTGAAAAGTAATAGCAGCAGGGATTGCTATGTTTGGACCACTGTTAAGGTGGAAGTGTTACTGAAGCTGTTTTCAGACATAACCTGCGGGTAAAGTCTGGGGAATTGGGTCTGGACTTTACCCGGACTTCGCTTTTCACACACGCGCAACACAGCCGGAGGTTCTCTGCAAATATTATACAGTGTTCTCATATCGGATTCTCCTGACTTTCTACACACTTTATATTAGGGGCCGAGGCGGAGAAAGTCGGCAGAGTTCAGTGCATGTCTGAAAGCAGCTTGACAGTGTTAGCATCACTTTGCATTCGAAGTTACACTACTGAGCTGAAGTTGTTGTCCTCCTCTCAGATGAGTGACATGGGCTGGGGAGCTGTGATCGAGCACACACTGGCTGACATGCTGTACCACGTGGAGACCGATGTGGACGGCCGACGCAGTCCTCCGTGGGAAGGATGAATCCTGCTTGAATTCAGTACACACCCTCCTCATGAATCAAAACATTGCTCCTCCTTCAGGCCGTAAAATAAAAGCGCCACACAATGCCGCGAGCTGTTGGTCCATAAAGTAAAAAATGTATGAATTTGTCTTAAAGTGATTCCTCGCAGCTTTTGATGGACTTCTATATGTCATCGAGCGTGCCATCAGCCAACAACAACAAAATGGGATTATCTTTGAAGCTCTGCTTAGAAATATATGTACATTTTGAAGTTCTTGTTAGAGACCGAACTGGGGCCCAGTTACAACACACATGTTGAGTATCATGTTCCACCTCTGATGTTCTGCGTATAGCTGCGGCCCAATAGACCCACTTCAACATTTCCCACAGTCATTCACTAGACAAGAGTTGATTCTGCAGTCTTTAGTATGGTCTGTCTTTTTGCTAATTTTATTTGTATTGCAATGTATGTCAGTTATTTACTGTTTTATACTCTGAGTTAAATAAAAAAAAATATTACAAGGACACAGTTGAACTCATGAGATCTGAAATTTCAAACAAAGATGCATTTGACATTAAAGAAGTTCTTCCTGACATTTACATCGAAACCCATAATAATTCATATGTAGTGCATCAATTAATGTACAGTACTTGACAACAGTTTCTATGAAGACTTAATTCATATAATTATATTTTTCTATATTATCATTTCTCATCTGTTCATATACCAGCATCTGATGACAGGTGTGTGTATGGGGAGTTTAAGTTCTTTACAAATATGTAAATAAACACTTACTCTCTTACAGCAAGAGATGTGTGGGAACTATCAGCGAAATGATTTTAGAACATTTCTCCCCCAACCAGTTGACAATGGAAAATAATAGTTATTTAACCTGATGGTTAATATTTGATTCTTGTACATTGCTGGTTAACTGTTGAATATAAGATGCTGCAGCCTGTCACTAGGTGGGGCTGCAGCTCTGATGGGCATCAGCCCAACTAATGCACCATTGTAAACCGCCAAGGTGGAAAGTGGGACAGATGACCTGTGGTAAAACCAGCATGGGTTAACAGTGTTTTGATATAGAAACTGGGAATAATTTTGAATGTAGACGGTTATATGCCAGGATAAATGGGAAATAACCGTCTACATACATAATTATTTTCAGTTTCTATATCAAAACAGGATAAACTGGCATATAACTGCTCGACTAAAGTGATGTGTTACCACATTAAGCTCAGGTATGTGGACCTACAAGGAAGGAAAGAAAGCTGCTGGAGCTAGCCAGCCAACGTTAGTTAGCCACACTCGACAAACCAGTATCACAGTGTAGACACTGGTTCCTCCCTCAAGTCTTAATTTCAATTTGTCGTTAAACCCATCGCTACTCAACTACATTATAGTCTTGTTGATGCTCATTTATTAAGAGTTATTTTGCTGCTTATAAATGCTAAATATGGGAGTTTATGTCAAATGTCTTGTGCACCTTTCAAATGAACAAGTATTTTCTCAATTTGTTGATTAATTGTTCTCTAAAATATCACAAATTTTTAAAATGCCCATCACAAGTCCAAGATAGCATCTCTGAATGTCTTGCGTTGTCCTTCCAACAAACCAAAACTAAAAGGTATTAAGTTTACTATCTTACAAGACAAAGAACATTTGTAAATATTTACATGTGGAACCAGAAGGGAATATGGAACCAGTACATTTGTCACTCTTTAAAAGATTTTTTTACTTTTGACCCAGAGAAAAAATCTCTTGTTGGTTGAATATTTTTTAATTTTTTATCCATTATACTTGGATGAAACCCTGGCAGGGAAGTGACCACAATAAAGATCTTTTATGGCTCATGTGGCTGGGAAAAAAACTGGATACAATGTTATGACATAGCTTCATATTCCATTTGTGTCAAAATTCAAGTACTCAACAAAAAGGTATTGATGGACGATGTTTTTCAAATGGACGGAAATGAGTGTGGGGGCAAGTGTGTGCAGCTAAAAACAAGAGCTAATGTAGCTCTAAAAAAGGGGTGGGTGGGGGGGAGAGGCGATGTTATGCTTGGATTTAAAGGGAAGAAGAGGACTACTCCCATGGTCCTTGGCTGCTACAGTGATGGATGCTGGTTGTTGTCAATGTCTTTTCCAGTAGTTTCTGCTGTGACAGTCCTCAGAGGGCGGTGCTGAGAAGTCCGGACTTCATGTAGGTTTCCTCGGGCACCAAGCTCTGTTTGCTTTCGTCCGACGAGTCCGAAGCAGGCTGTTGGAGGAGAGAGGGAGAGAAATGTTCCACTTTCACAAACAGCTGTATACACACAGTTGGATAAGCAGTGAGCTGACTTCTTACGTGTCTGCGGAAGATTCGCTTCAGCAGGCTGCGTTTGGGGCTATCAGGGGCCTGGGACCAGTCCAGGTCTAGGCTTCGGGTTCCAACTGCGCCGAAAACATTCAGCTCCTTAAAACATCCTGTCTCCATTATCTACAGGGACAACAGATACATCTTAACTCTGCTTTAAAAAAAAAAAAAAAAGATTGATAATATGATGTGTGTGGGAAATGAACACACCTCATTTTGCCAGGTTATAGGACTGCTGCCTGTGTTGAACTTGGCGTAGAAGTCATCGTCCGTTCGGTCCAGAGAGACTCCCTTCACTGTAGAAAACTCTTCAATGTCCTGCACATCACTGCAGTACACCTGTCTGGGCTGGAGGAGTGAAAAACAATCACTGTTATATAAACCTTTTATTCACTGCAACCTACACCCACATTTATTCAAGCTCATCTAAACCTACTCTACAAATTCAGAGCCATAATCACTGGTTGTTTTGCATAGATTTTAATCCATGTTGAACTTCGACTACGATTATTATGGATCAAAATGCCCAATATACATTTTGAGTTAGGACCACCTCAAACAGTTAAAAGATACAGTGGACACCACTGTACAAGAAAAATATATACATAGGTTTTTTTGTTCTTTAAGCCTTTTTTGAGCGGTGAAAAGGTTAGGAACAGAGTAGGGGAGACACACATTGTATATGGTCCGACTGACAGGAAGTCGAACTGGGGTCCTCCTCCTCCTCAAGGGGTGTGCACCCTCATCATTCAGCTATTACGTCGCCCCATATATTTTGTGATTTAAACTACAGTTCATACATTTATTCTGGTCTTTGATGCCAGAATTAGAGAACTAGTAAGACAAAGTGAATTATGTTGGTGGATCTAAACCAGCAAAAGTATTTATGTCTTTATGAGGGACTAGGAATTTATAATAATTACTTAATTAGGTATTAACTCACAATTAAATAAGATTCAGGGTTTAGATGGAATTCCTATGGAAATTCCAAAACCCTGTCTATAGTTTCTGTGTTATTATTATAATTATTATTACTATTACTAAGCATCACAATTTAAGAAACTTCTGAGGCAATTATTAGACAATGATGAACCAGTAAGACAAAATGTTATTCATTCCCCTAAAAGAGTGGCTTGTTAGAAAGTTGTACCAAATCCAATTGTGTTTTATCACAATAAAAAGTGCATTTGAATAGAAATACTACTTATAATTTGCACTGTGTTGTTGTGTTATTGTTGCATAATGTATCTGAATGCTTCTCCTGTCACTGCCCATGTGAATATGACTTGTGTCTAAACCAATCAGGGTTGGGGTACTTACATCAGGTTTAAACGGAGGCTCGACGAGTCCCGCCTCCAGCATCCTGAAGTTGATTTTTTGGAAGAAAGGATGTGACTGGACTGCTCTCCCCTTTGACCCCTGGCAGCCCAACCTCTGCCTTGGGTCCTTGGTCAGCAGCTACAGCACAAGAGGGAAGGATACCTGGTTAGTTTTATAGCTTAAAGAAAGTTGTATTTGCACTTGATTGAGTTTTGAGCTGTGAAAGCTGTCAGTTGAGCAGCTCTGATGATTTCTGAGCACCCACCAAGGAGCAGAATTCTTTCGCCTCCCTGCCGAACTTGACACTATATTCCTCCTGCTGCGTCTGAATGCGTCGCTCCATCTCTGAGGTACCTGGATTCTCTCCTCGGGATTTGAACGGCGGCTGCCCTGAGGTCATTTCGTAAATCAGACAGCCGAGGCCCCACCAGTCTGCACTCATCCCATAATGATCGTGGCCGATCACCTCGGGAGCTGAAATCGTTATTCAGATTAATAAACTGTCTGCTCTGCTGCAGCCAGCGTGGCAGTTGCACACTTGTACTTGCAGGAGGTGTATTTTCAGTCTATATAGTCTGCAGGTTTCCATCACCGGGCCTTGTTCACCATTAGACCTTCAAAATAAGTCTCAGTCACTAAATCTGTTCATATTTAGTTTAGCTTTAGTCCGGACTGTTATTTGTTATTTGTTAATATGTTACTGCTACAACTGCAGGAAAAAGGATTTGAATGCTAAAGTTGAAACTGGAAAGAAAAGACAACTTAATTCCAAAGAAAACTAAGTCTTCAGAAGAAACAGACTGTGATTCAAACTGTTCAGCTTTCTGTTTGCACCGCCCTCAAACTGAGTCAAACTGCTGCTCTGAACGCACAACACGAGCTGCACGTCCTTCTTCATTTTGATACTGTAAAACCTTTCAGAAAATAACCAGCAGTAAAACAAGGTTAAATAAGATGGAAGCTCTATTTATCTAGTCATTCCTTTTCTCGCAGCTCTACCCAAATCTGCCCAAAACCTATAGTTTTGCAGGAGACTGTTCCAGAGAGGTTTACTAGGGAGTTAAAACATCATGTGGATAACATGCATTTCATTATCTGTTAATTGTTTTGCAGCATACACAGTCATTGCATATTTGTTCATGAAGAGTGCAGAAAACCTTGAAGATAAAATATTTCATCATCAGGTGTAATGACAATGTTTTAGGGTCATTACTATGTTTTGTCACCTTCATCCTATGTGCAACAGTTACAGTAATCGTTAAATAGTTTTATAGATATTTGGTTTTAGCAAGGTCAGAGGAAATGAATACATCACAACCAGGTGGTTTCCCTCCAAATGTATATTAATGTAATACAAATAATTCTACAGACATTTTTTTTTTTTAATTGTAAAAAGAAAATGCTCATTAATTGGGTAAATGATGTGCATTTATTATGTAGAGCTTTTCTAGTTCCACTCAAAGGGCTTTACACTGCAACCCTAACCCTAACCCTTAGTTATACATTGCATCTAGGGCAGCAATGAGAACAGCACAGTCGTCAGGGTCAATTTAGGGTTCAGCATCTTGCCCAAGGACACTTCAGCATGGGGAAAAGAGAAGATTGGGATTAAACCGTCGACCTTCTAGTTAGAGGACAACCCGCCGCCCGCAAGATTTGTGTCTCTATCCCACATTGCTCTTTTGTGAACGTTAGGAGTTGAAGATAAGACGCAGACGGTGCCATTAAACCAAATGCAGTAGAAGAGGACACAACGAGATGAGGTGGTTAAAAGAACGCCAGTCAAAACCAACGGTGGAAAAGAAGATGGAAATGTGACAATTCTGTTTGATTTCTTTCTAGTTTCATTAGTCTAATCAGCTTTTTTATGAATTTTTTTGAACATGTCCAATTTCCACCCATTTAATTGATCATTCATCGTTTATCAACTGATACACAGTAGGTTTCCTGAATGCTTTAGACTGACTGCTCAATTATTACAAACATTTCACTGTGATTGCTGGAGATGAAAAATAAATTCTGGAGCTTGGCTTTTATCTCTGGAAGAGTTTGGTTTTTTTGTACACAGTAAAAACATGGCAGTCTAACACAGCTTCTATCCTGGCTCTTGTTCAGTGAAATCAGCCTCTGAGCTCTTTTACTCAGATGGAAACCTCCAGACTCAGGGTCCTCATGGGACTTAGGGTGGACTTCAACAATGTGAGTTTCTTATACGTACCCATGTAGCCCAGCGTGCCCACCCTTCCTCGCACCAGACTCCCCTCGGAGAGCCTCACAGCCAGGCCCAGGTCAGAGATGCGGATGTGTCCTTCATGGAACAAGTACAAAAGAATCCACTGAGCTGGTTTCGTGATTGAGATTCCTGCTGTTGTGACGCACTTTCCCTTTTCACCCTGTCAATTGCTGCATCCCTCCCCTCCAGCTACACTGTGGTGTGAGGCGGGGGTGTGTGCTGGTTCTTAGCACGAATACAACCTGTGTGTTCAGGGCTCTGACTTTTGAGAATGTGTAAACACTAAGGCATCTCATAGAAAGGTGGTTTCCACAGTTGCTGAGGTTCTTAAAATAGACACCACACCTGATTCCCTCTGGCTTTCACTTCCCCAACCTTCTTCGGTTTGTACTCCTGTCAAAATACCATCAACTGCTTCCTCCTTGGTAGATGCATCCGGAATCTGATTGGCCGAGTGATTTTCTGGCCAAACTTGAACTATTGTCAATCTCGTAATTGAGTCGGATTATAGTTAAAAATAGCCCCATGAGAAGGTGCTCTGAAACATGTCATCATGTTCCACCTGCACAGCTTGGAATGTGATCTGTTGCAAGGTTATTATTGAGCATTAGTCATTGAGTTACACTCCAGAACAAACAAAGGGTGTTTACTGTGGCTGTACTTACCGTTGTCATCCAGCAGAATGTTTTCTGGTTTCAGATCTCTGTAACACCGGATGAAAACACATTATGACTCAGTCACCGTCTGAACACAACATGTGGCATTAAGCAGTGCCAATGTGGAAATACACTGACCTGTATAATATTGACTTCTGATGAAGGTGCATCAAACCACAGCAGACTTCTGCAGCGTAGAAACATACTCTGTCTCTCTCCAGGCCGGGAACTCCGATGTTATAAATGTGATACTTCAAGTCCCCACCGCTCATCATGGTCAGAACCATACAGAGGGCGTGCTTGGTCTCATAAGCATAAGCCAGGTTCACCTTAACAGAGGCCGAGAGAAAGTGCATGGACAAGTACAATTAGGCTTGATAAGGGTCACAGTAAAATATAAATAATATATTTAAATAATAATATGAATTAAAGAACATTATTTTATAAACTTTATTTCTACAGCACAATGCTCTTTACAAAATGCATTATTAAAAACACAATTTTTTTGTTATAAATAGATGTTATCTACATGTCTACAATATATTTTAAAAAACGTGTGAAAATCTGGTATTAAAAGGCTTTCCTATAAAAATATGATAAATGCAATGATTTAAAAACAGGTAAAGTGCTGGCAAGTCAACAAGGAATTCTAGAGAGTCGATGTCCTCGAGGCAGAAGCCTGCTCACTGGAACTACTAGCAAGAGTAGATTACTTTGTGTTCCATCACAGCTCAGAGCTTGGCCCTCGGAATGACATCACACCTGAACAACCCGAGCGGATAGCATTCCAGTTGCACAGGAACAATGTTTACGTTAGCCAGCTCGCCGTTGTTAGCAAAAACAGTTCATTCCGTGGCATTTCAAGCATACTAATAGCAGCCCTGTAATATTACTGGGGGCCAGACTGTTGTGACCTTTAAAAGTTATTAAATAAACCTCAAAATCAATCATTAATTTAACTTGCAGTCAAGTTAAGAATTGGAGAGCTATGAGCCCTATGCTTGGTTTTGGTTAAAATGCAAGCAGCAGCGTTCTGCAACAGTTAAAATGTCAAGAAGCTGAGGATCGACTGGTGCATGTATATAAGTCCAGGGGTGAGGAGACAAAGGCAATAGATTATATTCTCTGGTATTGCAATAGCTTTTGTTGTTTGAACCCACCCATTTTTTAATAGGCGAAAACATCGGTACACATGACTGACAGGTCAAACTTGTTGCCAAGGCGTTGTCTTTTAGATTGAATGTTCCAACATCAATTAGCTCTGAGCGTCGACTCTTAGTTTTAACCTTTAGATTCACCTGTGAGCGTCGACTCTTAGTTTTAACCTTTAGATTCACCTGTGAGCGTCGACTCTTAGTTTTACTCTTGAGATTCACCTGTGAAGCTCCTCTTGAGACCTACATGAAGCTTTACCAAAGTGATGGGAGTGTGGATAAAGAATCCCAGACATTTAACCAATCAGAGCAGCAGGTCACTTCCTGAAGAGGAGACTGATGGGAGAACGCCCGCCAAACAAACAGGAACTGAAGGGGCTGCAGATAAAGCATCACTAATGAAGCATGCAGCACTTTGGTGATGTCAGTAGGACGCAGGCTTGATGCAGGTCTTGAAAGCAACCAAATATTTAATGTTTATATTTTATTTTATGTTATTTAAAGATTATCTTTACCTGATCCCTTACTTTTTCTAGAGTGACACACACAGTAGAGTACATACTGTGACCGAAAAATGTCAGTCAAAGAAAAGTGAAAGAATAACTAAGTCCTGGATCCACCCCTTTGTCTCCATCCGCACCAACATTTAGGTTATTTCTGTATCCCTTGTCCCATCTTTCCACCAAGTTTTGTTGAAATCTGTTTATCTGTAGTTTTTGTGTTATACTGCTGACAAACAAACAAGCCAACGGACAGGGGCGAAAACAGCACCCCCATGGCTCCTAGGTAAAAATGGAGGGTCCACGTTTGTTCCACATGTAAATACCAGGAATTAAAGTCTGTAGTATTATCTTGTATTCATCACTTCTTAAACTCCGTGTTAGCCCCCACCCAGACTGCTAGGAACCTGGGTGTGACACTCGACAGTCAACTCTCCCTTACTGCCAACATTACTGCAACAACCCGTTCCTGTAGATTCATGCTGCACAACATCAGGAGAATACGTCCCCTCCTCAATCAGAAGGCGGCGCAGGTTCTAGTCCAGGCTCTGGTTATCTCACACCTAGACTATTGTAACTCCCTCCTGGCAGGTCTACCTGCTAGTGCCATCTGACCTCTGCAGCTCATCCAGAATGCAGCAGCTCGACTGGTTTTTAACCTAAATTCACTCACACTACTCCGCTCCTCCGCTCCCTTCACTGGTTACCAGTGGCTGCCCGCCTCCGTTTCAAAACATTAGTACTTGCGTACCGTGCTGCGAATGGATCGGGTCCAGTCTACATCCGGGACATGGTCAAACGTTACACCCCAGCCCGTTCACTCCGCTCTGCATCAGCCAATCGGCTTGTTGCTCCCTCACTACGAGCTAAACACTCAACAAAATCACGACTGTTTGCTGTCCTGGCTCCTAAATGGTGGAATGAGCTCCCCAATGACATCAGGACAGCAGAAAGTCTACACATCTTCCGCCGCAAACTAAAAACACATCTCTTCCAACTATACCTTGACTAAAAGTTTAAACTAACAATTTAGTAGCACTTAAATGGCACTTACTTATAGCACTCTGTAGTTTGGCTTTCTTGAAGCAAATTGTACTTTCTTGATTCTTGTTGTTCTGGGTTTGTACCCTCATGGTTGAATGCACTTATTGTAAGTCGCTTTGGATAAAAGCGTCGGCTAAATGAAATGTAATGTAAACACAAATCTCTTAAATTTACTACAGAAACAAAGAAATTGGCCTTGACCTTCCAGTACTTTAGAATCAGACTCATCCTTCCAAATGTGGTTTTGAAAGCTTAGTGAACATCATATAAAAAGCAAGCAGGCAAAAGGGTAAAGGGTCCAACAGCCAGAACACAAGTGTTGTAATCTCACCACAAATCGACTGACCAATCCTTGCAGTATCTGTTTCTCATTGAGAGCCATGGCCTCCCCTCGCCGCTTCTTCACATGGGTCTTCTCCAGCTTTTTGCAGGCGTACATCATTCCTGTGGCTCGCACCTGACAAGCCCACACCTGGAGAGGAAACAGAGGCACTAACATTGTGGCAAATTTGTCTTGGGGACCGTTGGCAGAGTCAAATCTGCTGAGAAAATGATGTTGGAAAAGAAAAATGGCAGCTTCCTGAGGTTAGATACTGTAGCGGCAAGGAACTGTCCTCACATAGTATTGTAAATAAGAGCTATAGAATAGTTTACTGCTGGATTTGTACTTATTTGAGAAAATCTATTTAACTTAAAAAAAAACATAATGATGAGAAGTAGGTTAATCTTCAAGCTGTCGATTGTTTTATCCTCTTGTTCTCGATGCTAAAGCTTCACAAACACTGGGTCCTTCATTCTCCATGATGCAATAGAGAAACAACAAATCCTGCCCAGCTTGTAGCGCAGGCTCCTTGTTGAAAGTTTGGGGGAAATTAAAAGATTTTCTCAGACTTGACAGAGTTCCTCCAGAGTCACCAAGTGCACGGACTCAGAAAGTAATGTGGGAGTTTATTGATTTTCTCACATAGAGAGCAGACAGTGCTGCTGCACAGGTCTGTGAACTGTAATGAAAATGACATCCCCTAATAAAAAAAACAGTTTTCTTGGACTCCATGGACAGTCACTGTGTAGATTAACAGGGGTTCTGGTACAGGGTGAAGGGTTGGTGTGTTTGAAGGCGGGCTATCAGGTCAGCTGACTCTGTAACTTCTCAGTTCCTTCTTAAGACAACCTTTGATCTCAGAGCCTTTCTTGATTTTACCTCAATTTATATTTTCCGTGAGCTGTCTTTCTGAACCGTTTATAACTGTAGTCTGTTAAACCTGAGGATTCCATGACTGTTTGATTGTGGCCTTCTGATTAACATAAAGTAGAAGTAAAGTTGATCATTTTTCTCATATTTTTTTTTTCAAAAGCAGACATTTCAAATTAGGGACAGATGAAGCATACGCTCTCTTAATTTGTAGATGCCACCAGATTTAAATGAGAGCATGTTTTTTGATTGGGGTGAACAGACCCTGAAATCCATAACAGAGAGTGATGTTGTAGTTAAAGTGATGTGACTGTGACTTACCTCTCCAAACCCGCCTTTCCCCAGAAGTCTGTACTGTCTGAATTTGTGCTTGCTGATGGGCTCCCTTAAAGAAAAAGGACAGTTTGTTTTCATTCACACAAAATCTGAAGAAGATCTGTGAGCTAAATGCGGCACAGAATCAACAGTAATTACAGTGGAGTTCATCAAGTGCAAGCGGATGAACCAGCCACATGCACAACCACACACAGTGTGTTCTGTGTCATGCTTCCTCTGGTGGGTGAACACACACACACACACACACACACACACACACACACACACACACACACACACACACACACACACACACACACACTGACCTCTCCAACATCTTCCACTGCAGAAAACGGTCAAAGAACATGCTCTCCTGGTATTGTGTGAAGGCCTCTCCACTCAGGTATTTGTGTAGGTCTCTGATCCATGAAATAGAGAGTTAAGTCATTATACCCTAAAAATCACAGGCACGTGTACACAACAGCACAGGGAGTGTGTGTGGACTCACTCCCTGCAGTCATGGAAGACGTCCTGACAGGGATCCAGCTCCAGTCTCTGGATGCTTCTCTGTTCATGGCTCAGCACTGTGGGTACACACTGATTCGACTGAAAGCACAAGGAAGACCAAGTTAATAGTATTGATACTCTGGAAGCTGAATGCCAATTTTTAATGATACTTTGTTACGTTAATATCCAGCTAATTGATACTTTGGTAAGTTATTGTGGAGATAAACCATGTTCATAAACATAAATATCTAGTAAAGACATGTGACATCATGCCGTTGTCACACCTGACTCGTGAGGAATCTCTGAATGATGCTGATGCCAAACTCTCTTCTCTCATTGTCCGACTTTGTGTCAAAAATGTCCTAAAAAGTGACAAAGAAGAAAAAGATAAACATTTATGGAAACAGAGTCTGAATACACAGCACAAACGTTTGCACTTATCACATCACACACTTGACTAACATCAGACACTCTGCTTCAAATGTAACGACTTCAGAACTCAACATATCTTTTCATGGAGCTTATCGCAACAAAACACGTCCTTTATGTAACTTTTTCCTGCAGAATATTATCATTTTGATGCTTCATCCAAATGTTGGCCACTTCTTTTTGTAGATGTTTATTTTAATACAGATTCTGAAATTCACAGATGAATGCAAGTCTCAGACCCATGTTCTCTTTTGAATTTAATTTAGAACAGAATTTTCCAATGCAGTATCAAATTAAAACTTTTGTTAGTCACATAGTAAATTGTTACTCTTTTTGTCTTGTGAACCAGTCTCTCCAGGAAAGTCCAGTTTAAGCCTTATGTGACAACCTCCTTTATGCTGGCTGCAAATTATTTGATCAAATGTTTCCTTATACTACTTCCTCCCCGCTCAGTAATCCAGTAATGAAGTGTACTGGTGCGTGGCCACGCTAGAAACAAATGAATCCCTGCGCATATTCTATTACACTGGGCACACTTTCAATTAAAAGGCTTTCTGTTGCCTTACATTTGTTTCACAGCCTTGTCACCATTTCTGGTGAAAAGGATAAAGTGTCGATTTTTTGGTTTGGTGTATTTTGGCTTTTTGTAATTGTAAGTAATTGTGTTCTGAAATGTTCTCATATCATATCTCTATGTTTCTCTGTATTTCCTATAGTACAAATCCTATAAATGCTATTTGCCACGAAAGTCTCCGTAGTTGAAAATGTACCAGAGCATCCAGGAGGGACATGTAGTTCTGCACATCAGGACGACTCCGACAGAAGAGCTGGAAAAGTTTCTTGCCAATAGGCTGCTTCACACATAGACTGTGATAGTCTCGTTCTGTAGGATAAAAATAATCATGCAATAAAACTAATCATGTGATGATAACAGAAGTACAAAACAAACAGAAGTGCATTGGTGCACATACCAATGTTCATGGCCAGGTCCACACACTGACTGATGTGAGGAAAGCGAAGCATGTCTCTCCATTTCCAGCTTCTGCCTTTACTCCTTCCACCTGCAAGCAGACACACAGACAGACACACACACACACACACAGATACACACAGACACACACAGACACACACAGACACACAGATACACACAGACAGACACACACACACACAGACAGACAGACAGACAGACACACAGATATACACAAACACACGCAGACAGACACACACACAGACAGACAGATACACACAGACAGACAAACACACAGACAGACAGATACACACAGACAGACAAACACACAGACACACAGATACACACAGACAGATACACACAGACAGACAAACACACAGACAGACAGATACACACAGACAGACACACACAGGCAGACAGACAGCGGATATGAAAATATGTTGTGATATTGTAAAAAAAAAAATACATGACCTAAGTAATGAAGAATAACTCAGACACACATCTGCAATGTTTCATAAACATGCACACGTACATGCGTGTGCCCGGCCCTTCAGGTTTCAAACAATAGCAGGTTCAACGACAGTGAATGAGCTAATAATAGCTCTGGGAACAGGTAAGCAAAGCCTGTGGGACCGCATTACTCTGCAACTTTCATCTTTAGATGGCCACAAAGATACCACCGGAAGATTACATCTACGTCAAGTCAAAGGTATCGGCACATTTTAACATTTCACTTTAAATGAGGACTGAGATTTTTTCTCCTACAGGGTTTGACTGTGCTGCTTTCGACTTGGCTTTTGTTCAGAAGACCCCACAGGACGTGCAGTGTTCACAGAAGATAAACAGGGACAGAAACTACAAATGTAAAAAAAAAACTAAATGCTGTGGAAAAAAATGACACCAACATTTGCATGGATTCATAACAGAGACCTAGAAGTCAGCAGTTGTGATCAGTTTCATCATCCCTCATCATTCAGCACCTTGTTGGCTCACTGTCCTCAAATCATCCTACCAAAACACAACTGCAAAGGCAGCATTGACCTCTGGGCTCCTGACAAAGATTATGTGATGACACTGAGCAGTTGTCATCCTTTAACATTCTCATCACATGACGTCTGAGCTGAGAAACTGAACTTTCGAATCGTTTCTGATAAATTATTAAGGTTTTTAAAGTTTTCTTAAATGAACTCTTACCTTCCCGGGCTTTAATAAGAGCACTGTTTGCCACCATGCTTTCAATCTCCATGGAGGAGTGTGTGTCTGTTTTGAGTTAAGTTGTCCTCGTCTATTTGTCCCAAGACAGCAGCACAATCCAGTCGCAGTAAATAGCAGCAGTCCTGTGGTTGAGTTGGAGTGATGAGGTGTGTCATTTAGCTGCTACCTGCAGTCCCTGTGACTCACTAACGAATGGAGAAGCAGGTGTCTGCACTGTTTTTGCTCAACAGTGAAAGAAGGACAGGACGCTCCCACGTCATGGAGGCGGGACAAACACTGCAGAACGCTTGTCTTCGGTGTTTCTAAAGGTTCCCAGGAGTGTGGGGATATATTACAGAACCTCCTGAGGGCAAAATGACATTAACTTGAATTTATATTAAACAAGCAGAAAGAAAATAATTAATGAAAAGGTTTATATGATACTGAGAAGGGGAGATACTTTGGTCGATTTGTCCTGATCATGATTTAGGAAAATGTGTGAGCATTTCTTGCCATTCGCTTATTTGATCAAAAATGTTTGCGGTTGTCCATTTCAAGTCAATTTTATTTGTATAGCCCTGAATCATAACATACATTATCTTACATAGTAAGGTTGGGATCTTGCAAAGTTATAGAGAAACTCTACAGCTCCCACAAGAGCAAACAGTTTGGCGACTGTGGAGAGAAAAAAAAACTCCCTCATGGTCCACTGAGCAGAGAGTTGGCAGTTCAATCTCAGTCTGTGCCTTTACGTGTGCCAAAGTGTCCTTGGGCAAGATACGGATTGTCCCTGGTGGCTGTTCCAGCAGCATGTGAGTGATGAATGACAGAGAAAGTGCTGCACATACAGCAGATGCACTGTATGAATGTGTGTGTGAATGAGTTAATGTCTCTATTCTACTGTAAAGAGTCACAATACTAGGAAGAGCGATATAATTAGAGACCATTTCATTGGTGTCAGCATTATGTCGTCAGGTGGACTGTGCCTTTCAGGTGAATGCAATATGTTCTTGAGGGAATTTCTTTAAATTTGGCACAAACCTTTTGGTCAAAGGTTAAGTTCAGCGTGGCCTCACAGAACATGCTTTTGGCTTTGTGAAGAAGTCGGGGAAGTTTGGGTTAGGTTTGTTAGCTTTGGCGTAAATGTTCAGTTTGACACAAAGATGAACTGAGTAGATTTCAGTGGTTGTAAGATCACAGTCACTCTGCTGTCACAACACGTGGGAGCTAGCTCGGTTTTTCAGTACCTGCTGTGTCAGTGACCTTTTATTGACGACACACAGACACACACAAACCTTGCAGTCATACAGGTCTGCAAAATATGGTAATATGGTATGTTGTGTTATAATTAGCATAATAATTCTTTCTTTCTTGAGTCATGGCCCAAAAAATGATGGTACATTTGTGCACATGTGAGTAAGCTACATAGTGAGCTTTGACCACCAAAATCGAATCAGTATGTGGAGGTGAGGGGGCTGGGAGAGCAGAGGATCAATCAGCACAGGGGAAGGCTGTTAGCTGAGTGATCCTCACGTTTAAAAGGCAGTGACTGAGCTGCCTAAGGGAGAACACTCGCAGACTGGAGAACACTCGGACAGACTCAGAGACAGAGAAACTGAGCTGCAAAGCGCAGGAACTTTATGTTTGACTTTTGAATTTATGTTTTCATTTAATAAAGTATGCTGAAAAGCAACACCCTTGTCTCTGGGTGTGTGTGGGAGATCCCCTTTGGCATGGTCTACTGACACACAGTACATTCCTGTAAGCTTGTGACCTGGTTAAATTTGAAGAAATTCCTTTGACGCACTACTGTGATATCACGTTCATGAAAAGTCTGGCAGTCACACAGATGGACAGAAACATGATGCCTCCAACCTTGGTTGTTGACGTCGCACCCCATACCCGGTCCGTTCGACTTCCGGCATTGATGCAGGTGTTTAAGGTGGATCCCCCCTCACCAGAAGTGATCCTCAAGGCGTTTTTCAGTGACGGTACAGCTGGAAAGCTGCGTTGGTTCCTCATCACGCTGCTGCTTTGCCTTGGTTGCTTTGCCTGGACGTGTTGTCTTACTTTGTTGTACTTTACATTCCGTTCTGCTATTATGTTGAGTTACTTTGTTTGTTTTGCCTTGGCTCGTTAAAGCATCATGTCAGAGTCCTTTACCGGGTTAAGTGCGAGCCTTTTAACAGTGTGCATGTGAGTGGGGTTTGTCGCCTTTTTGTTTTGGTTTGGATTATACGTGTCTGCTTAATTTGTGGGTTTTTATTATTTCCTGTTCCCCTTTGTTACGTCCCCTGGGTGGAACTAGGGGTAAAGAAGGACGGTAACACACAACAACCTTATTGGTTGATGGAGTCAGAGCGGATGTGACAAATTAGGTGTTAGGTTTTAGGTTTTAGCCCCGTTATGACTTGATTATTTAGACTTTATTTGGCTTTTGAATAATTGTGTAGATTAAGTTATTTGGTTTATTTTACTGGTATAAATTTATATTGTTTCTTTGATTGAACTGTGTGGAGCCCTTTTGATGTGTGTGTGTTTCTTATATATTTTTTACAGGAGCAGAGAGCCTAATGTGGTTGGGGCTGGTATCTTTAGTGGCAGTGCCTCCGTCCTGTTTCCTGTGCCATACACATCTGGTTTTCCACTCTTGAATGTGTGTGTGTGTGTGTGTGTCCGTGTGAGGACGTGAGTGCATGTGTGATCGGGGTGACTCTCCTTGGGATACCACTCCTCCTTTACTAGCCTGCCTCTCCACTGGTAAGCCTCAGCCCTGGATCATTCCTCCCCCCTTCCTACGTGTGAATGGCGTGATGGCTCTTTTAATCTCGTGCTCCTTAGAATACTGAACCTAGGTGCCATATGGTTATTAGTATTGGTTGGAAGGGTTAGACTATACATGAACACTTTGTGAAAACAGATGAAATAATTTTTCCGTTTTTTATTGACAGAGCTGAAACTTCAACACAAGAATGGCACTGAATTGAAGTCCATTGACCTTACACATTACTGTGTTTATATATATACATATATATATATATACATACATATATATATGTATGTATACATGTTTATTTTTTACAGTGCTGCAACTAACGATTACTTTTCTTTGAGAATTTATAAAGAAAAAAAGTGAATATCTACTTACCACATACAATGATGCATGGTGTCACAGGCGAGCTTTCTACTTGTACATCCCTTGCCTTTCTTCTACGTACTGGAAGAGGTTCTCCTTTTTTCCCCCAATATAGGCAAGAAGGAGGAGCACCATATCCTTCACATCTTCTGAGCATCCTTCTAACTGTCCTCTCAGTATTTTCAGCTTTGTGACAGCCTGCAAAACCCGTTTGCACTTGTCAGCACAAATGGTTCTCATGAAGTCCAGAAGCTGTTTTCCCTTCTTTTCTACACTGCCGATGAAAATCTCTCTCAATGATACTCCAGTGAGCTCTTCAAATTGGACTGTCATACCAATGTCTTGGAACAAAAATGACCATTCCTCCAAAAGAGAATGCAGATCTTTTCCCCTGTTTACATCTTTACGTTGGGAGTAGTAGGTGCACTTCATAAGAGTTTCTACCTCCTCTGGGCTGAGGTTTGTCCGTTTACTGAGCACCTTCATTTTGTCTCTCTTCTCCTGTAGGCTCTTTGGTGTCTCACTCACTGGCATGAATTTCACGTCCCAGTTCATGCAGCCATATGTGTCCTGAGTAGCTGCCTTTTGTTCAGCTTGGATTTAATTATAATCCTTTGTGGTGAGAAACGCTTCACATTTTCAATTCGGGCATGGAACTGCTTGACTAGTGAGTGATAACCTGCTCCAACGTCATCACCTTCGATTACATGTTGCAGTGATCGTGAATATTTGGCAACCATTTTCTTGGCAACTTCTGTTGAAGCTTGTTTACTTTGAAAAACCACAGGCCTTCATCATCTCAGACAACAATACGGATACTTTCTCTCCGTAATCGTGGGCTTGGCCTCAAACATTGCATCAAAGCTTCAGGAAACTTCTCCCACGCAATTTGGAAGCTGTCCACCCAATCAGCAGCTGTAGTTGAGTGACTGGGTGAGGGGGAAGGAGAGAGTGAGGAGCGTGATGAGGAAGCTGGAGAGGTCAACACTGACCCCTTGTAGAATTCAGTGCTCTGTGCTGTAAAACTAAAATAATTACATTAACATATTGAATGATCTTTTGTCCTTGGTGACACTCAAATTTATTTATCTAAATGTACTTACTTGTTTGTTTCCAGGCAGCCACCAATTTTCTTGCTTGAACTGGCCTCAGCACTGAAAGCAGATCAGCTTCTTGGATGAAGGGAGAATACTCAGTGGTCTCCACCTTGAACGATAGCAGTGTCTCCTCCAAAATATTTAGACTCCAGCCTGGGAGGTCTGGCAAAACCTTAGCAATGGCACTGCTGAGGATGTTTTGCTCCGCATCATCCACTTCTGATTCATGCTAAAACCATTTGGTATCCATCCTTCAATGGATAGAAATCAATCAAGTCATGGATGTTCAGACACTGCATCTTTTCATTGTCTTTTCGAACTGTGTAAAGATGGTACTGGGGAAGGAATTCTGCTACGTGCTTTGAGACCAGAAAATGAACAGTGTCATTTTTTATCAAAGTAAGCAGTAGTTCACCAAACTCTACAGAGTCTATGTTCCCTGTGACAAGGAATTGTACTTTTTATTGTATGATGTCCCCATGTACAGCATTTCTGCTGTGACCTTTGTGCTGGTCTCAGTGGAGCTAAATGGTGTGACTGCATCTTGAATGGCTTGAATGTACAGCACTGGGTACAATGGGGAACCACCTTTTAACTTGCAAGACAGTGACCCAATGATCCTGCTGTTAGATAAGCCATTTGGTGCCTTTCACAGAGAGTAAAGCAGAGGTTCTTGAAATTCTTCAAATTCCTTGCACATCTCTTGAAATAACTGTGCTTTCTTTCAAAGCGCATTGTTCACAGTCTGATCAAGGGGCCGCATTTCAGAGTCAGTGTTGGGTAATGGTGCAAGTAGCTCTGGTTTCAGGTTAATTTCTGGGAATAGAGCTTTTCTGGTTATTCTTGAATAAGAACATCAAGATTTGCAACTTGAGACACTAAGATTTTTTGAGCACTAATCATGTGCACAATATCTTTGTCGCACATCATCTCGTGTATCTCTCACTCTGTCACCTATAATGAGGGCTGACCTCACTTGGCTTTATCAAAGCATCAGAGGCGAAGTATTTGAACTGTTTAGTGCGCCGATTGAGAGTGGAGTAAGCGAACCATGCCTCTTTCTTTATAAAAAACTTCTGTTCTCATCTCTTCCGAAAACATTTTCTGAGGCTCCACATAATGTTTTTTGAAAGACTGGTCACGTCAGTATGCCGTCCTCATTGGCTTTGTATGACCTATCAGATCCCCTGACAGACTCAGAAACTTTGGTGATGTCTTCATTTGACAACGATGTGTCTTTTTTTTTTAACAGTGAAGTAAGTTTTCTCAAAGTATATCCCTGACCCAACTCATGGATGTTTTGCATCTCCTCAACTATGTTCTCTATGGTCGAAGCAGGTAATAGAAACCTGCAATTTCAAGTAGAATAAACAGAAAAGATCACTGAACATTTCGGACCTATCCATATCACATTCATCTGTGCCTATGTCTGCACCTGCCTCATATGCTTGAGGGCAAAAGTCATCTGATTCATTTGAAACAGATGATTACTGAGACGTATTTTCCCATTAATTTAACAAAAATGGGAGTTTTCCCACTAAAAATATGTGTTTTCTACATATTGTAACTGTAAATTTCAAAGTGGTGTATTTTTTCTTGGTTTAGCAGAATTTAATGTATCTATTACAGTATTATTCTATTTTACATTTTATGGTCTTTTGTTGTTAAACATACATTCTACTAATATTTTTAACATTGTAGGTCAAATTGTTTCCATTATTGTTCCATGACCCTCACATAAAAATACACTCATTCACAATCATTCATTCGTATATTACTGTTGTCTACCTATGTGTCAGATTATCATTATGGGATTTTACCGGATTTTACTTTGCACGTTTCAATAGCTTAAACAGTTACAAACCCCCACCCCCCTAAAAGAATAGGTAGATTCTGCCACCTAGTGGAACCATAACACCATTGCAGTTTGTCATCTGCTTTACGTGTGCTTGTCTCTAGTTTAAATTTTTTTATTATGCCTGCACGCCAGCGACAGCCAGTGGCTGGAGGCATTATGTTTTTGGGTTGTCTGCCCATCTGTCCGTCCAATTCCTGTGAACATGATATCTCAAGAATTCTTGTATAGCCTATTATATGACGCTTATCTATTGTAAATCTAATGGCAAGGCTGATAGCGGTTTGAAACACACATTAACTCTAAGAGAGCAAAGGTGAGTTGACTGGACCATGTGTGGTTGAAATAGTCTGGAGCAAGGTGTGGAGGCTGAGAACTAAACCCAACTGATCTAAACCATGGCCAAGTACATGGGTTGAACCACTGATAAAAGACTTTCCAGAGTTAAGTAGAATATAACACATAATGTATAACTAAAAATGTTCTTTAAAATAGTTGTTGAATGTGAATGTTTCCCTTTATTCCCATGTGTACCATTATTCTCTGGAACGAGCACTGCAGCACCTGCAGGAGAGATGTCAGTTCACATTTCAGAAAAGACCATTGGTGGTGGTCATGTATCCCAGGTTGGGAACCAGTGGTGTAGACCAGGGGTCTTCAATGTTTTTCAGGCCAAGGACCCCCAAACTGGTGGAGCGATGGAGCAGGGACCCCCTACTATATATATTGTATACAATTGTGTTTTATATTAAACTGGGCCTAGTGCCATGTATAAACATAGCTACCCTGTTATTGTGCATTCAATACTAAGCTATTCAAATATTACACAGGTTCATATATTCATGTTTTTGATTTAAACATGTGCAAGGTACAGGGTGGCCGTGCCACTGCCATTTATAAACATACATCTTGCATACAACACTGAGCTATTAAAATAATTCACAGATTCATGTTTTTATTTTAAACATACATGTAGAAGGGACAGTGAATCTGTGGATGGCACACATACTCCAGCATTAGTGAGATGTCTGACCCTGATGAGTAGCACACAACTTATCTAACCTTGGACGGATGGAGGTTGTCAGGCAGAGGGTCATATCAGCCTCACAATATGTTGGATGCATGTTAATGTGTTTTTAAAGACATTTAAATTTGTGGGAAAATATTTTTTTAAATATAAAATATAAAAAATTGTCTAATCAACCAAAAACTTTGCGACCCCCCTGCAGTACCTCCGCGGACCCCCTGTTGAAGACCTCTGGTGTAGACAATTAACTTCAGTATTGAGAACCCAGTTATGGACGCCTGGATCCGAAGAAGAATTGCCTGGGTTCGAAGAAGAATTTAAAGGTTCAGTGTGTAGAATTTAGAGACATATAGTGGTGAAGTTGCATGTTGCATCTGAATCTCACATGAAAGAGAACCTGTGGTAGCCTTCAGTTGTCATAAAAACTCAAAAGGTATTTAGTTTGACCAGTCTGGGCTACTGTAAAAAACATGGCAGCCTTCGTAGAGAGGACCTGCTCCCAATGTAAAGATAAAGTATTTAAATATAAAGGGCCCGTTATAGGCTAAAGAAAAGAACACTTCATACAATTTAGATGAAACACACTGGTGAAAACATCACTAGGATTATTATATATTTAATTTCTGCCAATAGATCCTTTCACCTAAATATTACACACTGAACCATTAATTATATACACAATCTTTTGCTGGTTCAGTTTTCCATCCATGCTTCTCAATGTGAACGTTATTCTTTTTCACACTTCTACAGTTCCAGTGACGTTGATAGTGGATGATGAAAACTTCTAAAACTAGGGTTACTAAGAAAACATTTAAACAGTGTTCAGGAAGCATCAGGAAGGTGGAAAGTGTTGGTGACGCGCGTCACTACTGTTCCTGTCATGTGGGAGAATTGAAATGCCAGCAGATTACCAATCACAGATAAGCTGTTTGATCTTGCCTTTAACAAATGCCAGATACAAAACTCTGGTTTTCTGTTTCTTGTGTAAATGGGAGATCTCAGCCAGATTTGGAAGCTGTGTCAAACTGATAACAAGCCATGTTAAGGCCAATCGTTTCCTCACTTTAAAAGAGTAGTTGTGTCTGTATATGGGCTCACATTAGAATCAATACGATTTTGAGCCTGAACAGTAATGTTCACAACTATTCTAAAAACTCTGTTGTTGTGAATCAACTGCTGTAAACCTGTAGCATAAATCTGCATGACAATTTCAAGACTGTGTTGTGTCTATGTTTACAAAAGATTTGCAGGGTGGGAACTGTCTGATTATATTTCACTTTGCTCAATAACTCTGTGACTATTTAAACAGGAATGACGCAAATTTAATATATTTAAACCCAAACCTAAATGCTTCATTATAATTTATAGATATGATCATGAACTCAAAATGACCATTTAAGTGAAGTAGTGATGGTACCCTGGGCCCTGTGTGTGTGTGTGCGTGCGTGTGCGTGTGCGTGTGCGTGTGCGTGTGCGTGTGCGTGCATTTAGTGATGTCATAATAAAGTAATTATAGTTCAAAAATGTATTTTTTTAGGTATCTCTACCATAGACTGTATATCTATATATTTTAGGACTAAAGACACAAGGTAAAGCTTATGTAGATGAAAAAAATAATGTGTGATCATATGGTAGAAATGAATATGTCACAGTGAAAATCATAGTAATGCATTTATTTTACAACAAGCAGCATTAAAGACTTGATATACAGCTTATATTTTATCAATGTCATGATGAGGCTATTATGTAATGACATTATAACAATATGAAAGGTGAATATTTAAACAGCAGGGTATTCATCACCCCTCCTGATTATTGACATACCAGTGGTATTACACTATTCAGACTATTTTAACAACAATGTCCAACCTCAATAATCGGAGAGTAGTTTGTGTCTGTCCCTGAAACTGCTTCGCCTCTGAAGCAGTGACGACAGCTACATTTCTTTTTCTTTTAAACAACACCAAGAATATAGTCACTGTAATGGGTCCACAGACAAACCTGAGTGACAAGAGGAAAACTAATGTCCTGCTGCACAAATCCAGATTCATTGAGTCTCTCTCATCTTTGCTTTTTTTGGAATGTACATTTTAAATGTAAAAAATAGATTAAATGTTTGCAAGTCAAAAGCATTGTGACTATAAAACATACTGTATGTGTCATGATGAGTATGTATCCTAAGAAGAAATCCATTTGTATTGAAATCCATGGGTAAGTTTGTAAAGTGCCGCTCAAAATCTGGTGGTAGTGTTCCTGACTGACAACAAAGTGTTGAGGATGAGCATCATTTTTTTTTAAAACAATGACACATATAAATCACATTGAAAACACATGACAATGAGGGGGAAGCTCAAAGAAGCTTAAGGCCTGCATGGTTTATACTTCCGCTTTATTAATGCCAACATCAGCATCTAGGAAGGAAAACATGTGAGGAAAATGTCACTTCAGTCTGTGGTAAGGCAGGAGTACAAGTCTTGCTTTAAAAGCCTAAGACGATCTGAGGAAAGAGAGATTTCACAGCGCAGTCAGATGAGGGGCTGTGGTCGACTGCTGTCGTGGCCTCATAGCTCTGTAATTTGTATGAAGTGATCATGTGCAAACTGAGTAAGAGGGGACCTCTTCATCACCCAAATTCACCAAATCCATGAATAAAGATGCGTGAGGTATTAAACATCATTAGTGGTTAGGGGCCTTAAATGATATGTCCTGGAGCAAGGTCTAGCTGCGTTTGTGAGCCTCATTTGATGGGAATGTTCCCCAGTTTCTAATCTTACAGAGACATCTTTATAACGCGCAGGAAAACATTTGCATGACTATGGATGACTTTGAGACTGTATAATTACATAACAGCGTGCAGTTCAATGTGATACCACCTAAAGGAAAAATCAAACACATATACATAGACAGACTTAAAATTCAATAAATCAACTAAATTCTATTTAAATAGCCCATATTCACAAACCACAATTTGTCTAATAGGGCTTAAGGTTTAACATCCTCTGCCCTTAACCCTCAACAAGAGTAAGGAAAAACTAACTCCTGATAAACAGGGGACATGAGTGCAATAAATCACGATCCACCACCACTAACCATGATAACATGAAGAGCCATCGCTACATCAGTCCAAACTGAAACGTCTCAACAAGTACTGGATGGATTGCCATGAAATGATATAAACACATTCATGGTGTCCAGTTCATGCTTTGTTATAACTGTGACGATCCCCTGACTTTTCCTCTGGGGCCAACATAAGAGTTGAATATTTGAATTTATCTATTAGATAGTAATAATTTATTTGTAAAGCACCTCTCAAATTCAAGATTACATAGTGCTTGACATAAATATTATTCATCTGCAATTACAATTTGCAAATTTACAGAGGACATACAGTACCTCGGCCAAGGCCCAACAGTCCACTTATGAAAGCACATTTAAATTCATTGAATACAGATTTTAATTTGTATCCTCAATGGACCCAAATTGCAGGTGTGGGCAACAAGAATATTTAGCAAGAACAGGCTTACGGTGTCTGACAGGTTGGTAGACAAGAAGAAAACTAAACTTCCAACTCAGCAGCAACACAGACACAATTCAGGAAACAAGCAGGAAACAAGCAGGAAACAAGCAGGAAACAAGCAGGAAACAAGCAGGACTGGACTGAGCCAAGCTAGAGTGAACAGAGCTAAACTGCATAAATGAACTGACAAAGAAGATTGGGGAGCACAGAGACTAAATCAACAAGGAGGCAGGGATGATTTGGGTGAATCACACAAAGTGGGAAAACAGGCCGACAGGAAGTAAATGGAGTAAGCGACACAAGGTAGGTAACTCTGTGGTGAAAGAAAAAACTAAACAATGGGAAATTAGAAAACCAACCCGAAAAACAACAACAAAGAAAGAAACATATCAAATCCAAACAATACTAATCTACAAGTTCAAACCATTAGAATTTCAAAAAGTCCAACATTTCTTCACAAAGTATCCTGAATGAGCTGCTCTACTTTTAACCATTGGTTGTGTGTGTGCTTCTCACACATGCTAAATATCTCCTAAACAATAAGTTTTGCGCGGGTGGGTCATTGCGAGTGAGAGGCTTCATTCATCAGACTAGTCTGACAGGATGAGCTCCAGGTAACTCATCCAGCTCATCGGCTCAGGATGAAGAGGTAGTGCAAACTGTCAGAGCAGCATCTCAGCTCACACGTGTATCGATCTAAGGATTATTACCACAATCATTATTTAGTACTGGTTTTATACCTTTTGATCATTTCACCAATTTATCAATGTCTTTTATTTGCACTTTTGTAGTTTTTATTGACCAAATGTTTGATCTTTACATTTTGTTTTATTTTCGCATTGGTCACAGGCAACCCATGTGAAAGATTGCTCTGATCAAATCCTTTATGAACAAAGGTAGAAAAAAAACTAAAAGAAAAATAAATAAAGATAAATATAATAAAATATTATGAAATAATACAAACTGTCCTCATTTAATGACAAACACAAAAAATGTAACATTGTTTATCCTTGAAAAACTCCTCTTAACTTGAATACTGTCTCAGTGTCTCCCTGATCCTCTTCCTCTTATCTGAACGTAACAATCCTGGTTATGGTGCAAAATGGGATGACTGAGTGTTTTTTTAATCCATCTGGGGTCTAATTTGCCAAATCGACACGATTCCCCAGATAAAAACAGGAATGAAATCTAGTTCCTAGATTAGTCCTCGAGGTTAATTCTTCTGGTTCCCTAATTTCTGAAAGTTTCGGTCGATAAAGTAGTTAAAGAGTTATTGTAAGCAAAGAGTTAAGTTAGTTTCTTTCTTTAGTACTATAGGATATATCTCTGTATGAAAGAATCAACACAAATACAATTATTATTCAATTATTTTTAATGGCTAAACACAAATATAAATCAGTAGACGTTGTGTCACAACTGTGCAAAACACTTTCACCACAGGCCTCTTGCCTTGTAGTAACCCTACAAGGACAATAAACTGTTGATACTTTCTAATGGAACTTGTGAGCTTTTGTTTCCCATGTTGGAAAAGGCGTGTACATGATACGCTTGTTGATCAAGTGGTTAAGTTGTGAAAGCACAGCTGCCGACATGGACTTTCGCAAATACAAAGGCCTAATGACAGAGGGGAAACATGACGCTTCTGGGAATAGCAGCATTTTCCTTGAACATATTTAAATTATAAAACACAAAAATGACAATATATAGATGAATAAACGACTCTCCACTGTCACCAAGTGATTGCTCTTTGTGAGAACTATTTTGTCTCTCTTTAATGTTGTAAGGTCTCAACCTGGGGGAACATTCAACCAACATCCACATTCACAGGAACATGGCCGCAATTATTTCTTCCTATTTCTCCTCATCATGTGAATAAATTAAATCTTCATATTACTTGTTTGAATACAATTTGGGCAATTAACCCTCTAACTGCTGAGGTCTGGGATTGTAGTTGTACCACTGGGAGCTCAAGAGCTGAAGTTGTTACATGTTGAAGACCAACCACTACCAACCATTTATTTTAGGAAATTTGGAATTAAGGACATCAATTCTGGGAAAGCTCATTCTTTGAAGGCTTGTTTGATGAAAAGGTCAAACAAAACTGAAAGATAGAGATATCACCACATCCCTCTCTCCTCCAGGAAACAAGCTATCACCACATTAATCTCTGTGAAAGGTCTCCACTACCTTCTGAGGGTACATCTGTCTGTCTCTTTAGCTTTCAGTTATTTGCTGATAAACAGGTATTGGACAGTGAATGTTTATCCCCCTTACATACTGGGCCATGACTCAGGAGGTAGTGGGTTGCCCACTAATCGAAAGGTTGGTGGTTCCTTTCCTGCTTCTCCTCTCTGCATCTTCAAATATTTATGGTCAAGACTCTGTTCCCCAAACCGCTCCTGACTGCTGTGCTGCGGGGGGGTTAGGGTTTAGGGTTAACCCTAAACCATATGGAATTGTGTGTGGGTGCTTGTTATATAAGTATTTTTAGTAGTTTTTCCTTCCTCTTGTTGAGGGTTAAGAACAGAGGATGTCACACCTTGTTAAAGCCCAATGAGACAAATTGTGATTTGTGAATATGGGCTCTACAAATAAAATTTGATTGATTGATTAATTGAATGTTTGTGTCAGCGGTTGAATGTAACTTAGTAGAATAATGTTATATAATGAGTTTTTGCATTTTCCTTGGACCAAGTTTGACCATATAGTAGGCTTTATCAACAGAGTATCTTACTGAAGCAACAGAAATTTGTCACACAGCAGGATATGGATATGAAGGGACCCACTGGCACTGAATTAGAGGATTCCTGCACACTAAATATCAACATGTTTAGCATGCCTTGATATGAGGTAATATTGTATACGTTTGATATGTATACCCTTCTGATCTGTGTGTGTTTTAGAAAGTACAAATGGCTGCTCTTTATCACTGAGGGAAATACTGTGACAGCACCACATGATCTGCTCTAAATATGATCTGGTGATGACTAAAATAATAAGAAATGATAGAATAGTGTACGACAGCCCACTTTGGCCAAGGTACATTTCAATATGGTAATTAATGAAATACATTAAAACAATGTAGCCATGGTGGCAGCTGTGTCACACCAGAACATCTTGTGTGCAGCTGACAAACACATGTACGTCACATGTACGGTCAGTCCCCAGGGGAGATGTCAAAGTGATCTGTGTTGCCAGACATGGTTGTTTAAAATAGATGAAATTAGAACACGAAGTAACATATGAAGCTGTCATCTGATTTCAATGTGACTCCACATGGATTTTCACGGATTTGGGGTTGGACGCTTGACAGGATGAACCCACGCCCCCGTCAGTGCGTGCAGAGGCGGGGTCTGCACCGTGTAAATAGAGCCAGCACGCTGGACCACAGCCTCCTCTCGACCCACCCTGCACCGTCCATGCTCGGACTTTAAGATACTGCAGCTCATATTCCGGCCCGGTGACTGTGCAGACTCGGGGGCAACTGGGAACTCCACTTTCTTCTCTTCTCGGGCGACGTCGATCATTACTCGCAACCATGCGCATAAATAAATCCAAAGTAGCCATTGGATTTATAGTGGCCGGGGTTCTGACGGTGCTTTCTGGAGCCGTTCTTCTGTTCGTGGGACCCGGGGTGATGAAGGACCAAATAATTAAAGTAAGTCACTCCATCACTTCAATACGTTAGAGTCGTGAATATGAGGTCTAGAGTTTATGGGTTCAAATTCTTTTTTTATGAGCCAATTATTCCACATTGTTTGAGGAATATTTCTTTATTACTTAAGCAATCTTTCCGTTATTATTATGAGGTTTTACACATTTCCATCACAGGGCATGCGACACACGTCCCACTCAAATGCCATTCACTGCAGTTCAGTGTGTTTATATAGCTGTGTCCCCGATAGGGCCATATACACAACAAATAGCTAAGACAACCAACCAGTGATTAAGGTGCTAACCCTGGAAAGAGGAGATTGGGGTCTGAGCTGTAAAGGTGTGGGGATGTTTGGGTTTAATGGGGGAGGGGGGGAAAGTCACTTGCTGCAGCAAGTGACTTTCTAATCTCTGACTGCATCATGTATAAGGCCTGTATTTTCGGCCTGTTGCGGATATATTAGTATGTATTGGTCCTTAATTGTATAAAGGGGACTTTAATATGCTAAAGATCAGTCGAGGGGTGCGGTTCGACTTAATGTTTTCGCACTCCTGCGGGCGGATGTGCCCAAGGGTGTGTGTGAAAGTGTGAAAGTGTGTAAGAGTGAGTGTGGGGGTGACTTGGCACGTGTAGTTTTAATTTAGACCCATTACCTGCCATGATAGAATCCTGAGTTCTAATGATGCTATAATGACAGCTTAACTTTTCCACTTTACTTGTTTATATAAATTCTAAGCTATTCTATACTAACGTTGCCATTGAAGAAAATCTAACAAAAAAAAAAATGAATTAGGCTTTGGTGTCAAACAGTGAAGTACATGTAAAGTTTTAAACCACACCTGTTGATGAGACGACTTATTGCTTTTCAAAAAGGTTCCAGTCTTGGAAATGTGCACCATTCACCGGCTGTTCCGTGTCCAGTGTCAGGTGTTGGAAGTCAAATTTAAATAAAATGTTGGAGAGCTTGATTTGAACCCGAGTCTGCCCTATTTGCATTTTTCAGAGTTAAATATATATCCGTTTTTTAATCAGTACACGCATAGCTTTCACTCTTCAGATTTTGCATAAAAAATGGATACATTTATAAAATACAACCATTTGGCCTGTGAGTCTGCACAAGAATATTGAGTTGGTGCTCTATTGATGTCTATGACCTGTTTTCACTTCAGCATGAATAGTCTGCACTTGGTTCTTTCTCTCATCCTCTTTCATCATCATGCGTTGACCCCTTAAATTGGTGTGGTGACCCTTTGGCAGGGCCGGAACTCTGGTTAAAATCAGCTCGAGTATCAATCACCATGTCACATATTAAAAAGACAAACCAATCCAGATTACGATCCTGTTTTTATTTCCTTTCACTATAGGAACTTGTAATGCAGAGTTAACGGGCCGTTAACCAAAACCTATTGCGAAGCTTCCAGTTGTTCCAAATGCAGCGACCAAGCGCTTAACTAAATTGGGAAAGAATGATCATCTCTCCCCTATTTTGGCTTCCCGTCACTCTCTGCCATTTTAAGGCTCTGCATAGTTTGGCTGAGAGTTTGGCTGAGCTTCTAGATCAGTCCTCACCAACCAATAGCCTGAGCGTTTCTGATTAGGCAAGGATCCTGGCACTCTGGAATATATTTATCTTTTCCAGATGGTTGGGAACTAGGACCAGAAATGTCACTGTGTTTTTTAAAATCATCTCTAAAAACTTCCCTTTGCCCAAATGACCTTCACGTTATTATTTTCATCCATTACTTTAGATTTGTATCCTTTTTGTGCTATTTCACTTGTTGTCTATGATTTTAATTATCTTGTGTTATTTTTGTTGCCCTTGAGTTTGACTGCTGTCCTAGTTATTTTTAGTTGTCCTTCTTTTTGAAGCACTTCAAAATAAAGACAGGCCTATCATTATTATATATTAACAGTTGTTGGAAGTAATAAAGTACATTTGCTCAAGGATTCTTCTTGAGTACAATTCTGAGGTAGGCTACTTGTACTCTCCAACAAAGAGGTATCTGTTTTTACCTTTGTTATTTGACAACTCAAATAAATGTTTTAAGATTCAAAAAATAAAACGATTACAAAATAATTTTGATAACATGAGCTGGAACTTGACTCATCTGCTCCCCTGCAGTGTTTACACTAATAAAATATTAGTTATTGTTATTATTTTAATCTATTATGTTTTTGTTGTTGATTAGATTAAATAAAACGAAATATTTCCAATACTTTAATATAACAAGCTTCACTTTGTACGGGACCATCCTGCATTACTGCTACAACTTTTGCATGTTTAGAAAAAAATAATGTGTAGCAGTGTGCTATATTATTTTGCACCTGTTCTTGAGTATAATTTTGAATGCAGGACTTTTACCTGTGATGCATCATTCATACAATTGTTTTGGTATTTTTTCTTCAGCGAGGAATTTGAAAAATTCTTTCACTGTGAGAGAATCGGTGCGTGTGTGTAGAATTAGCGGGCACTACAATTCCCAGAATGCACTGGGGGGGCGTGGTCTGCAGACAATGTAGCTGCATAAATAGGGAGGACAACGGCAGCACGTCAACATGATCGATCAGAGGATAAAGAGCCGCAGGGTCAATAGACTGTGACTTAGAGAAACACAGTTTGATGCTGGTCACTGGCAGTGAGTCCGCTCCGTTCAGACGCTCCTCTCTGCGGACATAAACAAACCGGGACACAGACACTGAGCACAGGCAGCAGACATGCCTCTGAATAGGTCCCAGCTGGCTGTGGGGTTCGCGGTGGCCGGTGTCCTGGCCGTGGTGTTTGGGATAGTCCTCACTTTTGTGGGTCCGCTGGTAATCGACGACCAGATCGTGAAGGTGAGACTGACGCTAACAGACTGACGTGTTTGACTGGGACTCAGGCTAGTCTGTGCTTTGTGTGGACCTTCACCTGAAGTGTCGACTTCAAACAGACACGCATGGAAAAAACACAGCTTCATAAAAAACACTGATAATGATGAGCATTATATAGATATGTATATGATTATATACATTCATGTATAATTCAAGTACAGCTACATTAAAACTTCAATTTATTAATATTATATAGATTTTTCCAATACATTTGATTATTAAATTAAGTAATAATATTTTTTAAACTTTGATGTAATTTAGCTTAAAGTAATATTTTTAAACAATATTTTTGAATGAGTTATTGCATTAAAAAAAGTTTACGTATGGGAAGCATTATATGTATATGTATGTATGTATGTATGTATGTATGTATGTATGTATGTATGTATATATCTTTATATAGGTATATGTATATTTATGTATGTATATGTATATGTCTTTATATAGGCACATATGTGTAGGTACCCTATGTATGTGGGTGTGTGTGTGCGTTTTTTAATACAATGCCTTTTTACAGCAAACATTTTTCACGGGAGCTGCAGAGCACTAATGTCCAGTCCAGTCACGTTTAGTCTGTTAGTTACAGAACACACATGGCATTTTTGGTGCCAACACTCGTCTTTTAGTGGGAATTACGATTTGCTGAATATAAAATGTATTCATGTTTGTCCGTTCATTCACACTGAATTATGTTAGAGCTGAAACGATTAGTCAATTATTATTTATCAGTTGTTTATTTCATTTGTGACATGCCATGTGTTGATCCAGCTTTGTAAACAGGAAGATTCAATGCTTTTCTTTTCCAGATTCTTTGTAGATTAACTGATAAAACACAAAGGATGCAACAGTCCATTCTTTTCATTAACTTTTTTCTTCATCCCTCTCATGTCAGAACACAGTGATCGACCCAAAGAATGATCTGTCCTACACCATGTGGAAGGACATCCCTGTGCCGTTCTTCATGTCGGTCTACTTCTTCAACATCCTCAACCCCAAGGAGATGCTGAAAGGAGAAAAGCCCATGGTGGAGCAGCGAGGACCTTATGTGTACAGGTACACAATTACATAATTAGATTAACGTCTTCCGTGACAGCACCCTGTGTCATCACCCGTGCATGGCTTTTTTGTTCTGTATTGTACCTTCCTATCAGTAAACTTTGTCCTGCAACCTTGAGAGCTGTTGCAAGGTGCATTCGAGTTGCATACTTAACGCAGACTGTAGATAAAAATGGATGAAATGACTGCATCCCAAAAGTGAAGCCAAAGCATTTTGATAGCTCTCTGCTGGTTTCGGTACAAGTTATAATACCGTCCTCCTCCACGCTAGAAGATGGGACATGGATCAAACTAAAAAAATCAAAGTACAACATCAAATAGTTACTTTTGTCAAACATGGTTTAAGTTTAGGTCATTTTTATCACACTGAATTATTTATGTGTTCATTTTTCCATTGAGTTTGGTTTGATGCTTTAAAAATGGGGTGAAACATCATGATTTACAACTGAGACTGTCTCGCGATTGGACCAGTGTTTGTATTGGCCCGACCTTGGAAGTGGAGATTATTGTCCATCTCTATGTATAGTCTATGTACTTAACTAAAAAGAAATTTGGACCATTTGTCTTAACTTTCAATTGTATCCATTAAAACATTGACTGGTTATATGCTCCTGCCTTGGTAAAGCAGAGCTGTAACTTTGCGTCTGGTTGGCTCACTATGGAACACTGTGTTCCCTGCATCCCGTATGTAGGTTAGTCTGAGCACATGCAACTGAACCCTTTTCTAGCCACTTGTGCAAAAGGCGATGTAGCCTAAACATTGTTATGTAACTATACCACATGGGGAAGTGGGGTGGTTTTAGATCCATTCTTAAGCAATACTCAGCATGTCTGCAGCAGCATGTGATAACCTAGATTTTATTGATTTGATTCTTTCGCGTGACAGATGCAAAAATAAAAAAAACAAGTATCTTCCGGTGAAAAAGCGGAAACACGTAGAAAACACAGACAAAGATGTCCAGAGAGTTTGTGGTGATGAGTCTTCACACAACCATGACAAATTATCAATAATCTCCTCTAAAAATTTGGATCCAATGTCACTCCAACAGTCGATAACAGACTTGTCTTCCTTTTAAGACATCATTTGAGTTCCCCAGCTCTAAGAAAAAGTGAATCGGTAAATGGAAGTATTTTGTGGGTCTCTTTTTGTATCCTGGTCCACACCAGGCTCAAATGGTTAGTACTCCCTTCTTATCTGCTCTCTATCTTAGCTATCATCATCCTCTTCATCACTGTATTACAATAGGATTCTTTTACCTTGAACCACGGCTTTTGCTCTCAAGTCTATGCCTGGAATACTGGAGAACAGGCTTGTGGATACATGAATGTTTTTCTTTCCTTTTTCAGAAAACGCTGTCAGAAAGACAACATCACATTTCATCCAAATGGCACAGTGTCGTATAAGGAATACAGAACATACTTCTTCGAGCCTTCCATGTCTGTAGGGAACGAGTCCGACATCGTAACGATACCAAATATGTTGGTGCTGGTAGGACATGATTTCTCATCGTTCCACACACATCTTTCAGTAAACTGACTCACAACCTCTGCAGTTGTCTGCCTTTTCACCCCCAGTCTGTGTTTTTCAGGGTGCAGCGGTGATGATGGAAAATCTACCGTACGCAGTTCGTTTAATGATCAGCGCCACCTTCAAGACTTTCAAGGAAGGACCCTTTATGACCAAGACCGTCGGGGAGCTGATGTGGGGCTATGACAGTGGACTGGTCGATTTCCTTAATAAATATCTACCCGGCATGCTGCCCTCAACTGGAAAGTTTGGCCTTTTTGCCGAAGTGAGTGTTCAAACTGGTAAATTATGCTGACAGGAGTTGAGGTTTATCACCTCCAAGCCTCAGCAGACGACATGAAGACACCTTTGCACCAGCCAATAGTCAATCAATTTAGTTATCTATTGTGATAATTAGGCCTCAAGTAGTCTTGTAGAGCTGTGTCAGTGCTGGAGCGTAGTGTGACCAGCCTTTATCATTCTGCTTTAATGGAAAAATGTGCTCTGGCTGGTTTGTATTTAAACCAATCACAATCATCTTGAGCGGCCCAAGGTCAGGATGCAAAATAGTGTCCATGAGGGAGGGGTTTGGTAAAAGATTTTTACCTAAGGAGGAGATCGTTGTCACTAAAATGACAGTCTTAATAAATGAACGTTTAAAAAATGGCAAATTCTCCACAGAGAAAATACCACAAAAGATAGATGAGGATGCCTTTTCAGCATGTAGGTGTTTTTTGTTGGGCGGAAGTGAAAGGAGAGGAGTGACGTAGACAACCAATGGAAGGCTGACACCAACAGTGTACATCTGGTCAGAGAGGCTATAAGCAGTTTGTTGTTTGAGGCCTTAACTGCTGAGTCCAGTTCGCAGATGTTTGTTATTCTCCACTTGTTTCAGTCAGCATGTGGTGTTCATGTTTCTTCTAGTTCAACAACTCCAACACTGGTCTGTTCACCATCTTCACCGGACAGGACGACATCAGGAATGTTCATAAAGTTGATTCCTGGAATGGCCTGACAGAGGTGAGACGTCAACTCCTTTATCACTCCTGTCTGTGATTTTTAATCCAGGTCCAACTGTCCTGTTTGTAAACGTGTGTAACTCTCAAAACAGTACCAAAAGTTGCATACTCGTATTTTGTGTAAACCACAAGTTCTAGCAGCCTGTCTCTATAGCGGAGCAGAGACAGGCAAAGCCACGGGTAAAGTGCATATAATCCAATTACAAGGCGTCCGAAATGAAACCTCACATTACCTTGAATAAAACTGGGGATTTATCTGGGTTTTAATGTTGTTGGAAATATTTTGGATATGCAAATACACATGTCAACAAAATATCTGCGGCAGAAGGTCGGCTGTTCGATCTCAACTGATTTGAAGTGTCCTTGGGAAAGTTGCTAAAACCCAAATTGCCCCTGACAGCTGTGCCAGCAGTGTTTGTATTATAGAAAAAGTGCTGCGCATAGATGCACTGTATGAATGTGTGTGTGAATGGGTAGATGGCAAAACTATGTATGTATGTATGTATGTATGTATGTATGTATGTATGTATGTATGTATGTATGTATGTATGTATGTATGTATGTATGTATGTATGTATGTATGTATGTATGTCTAGTTGTTTTTAGACATTTTAATGAAGCTCAATATTTTATCTTTAACAGCTGAACTACTGGCAGACCCCGCAGTCTAACATGATCAATGGAACAGCTGGGCAGATGTGGCCTCCCTTCATGACAAAAGAAAGCACTTTGCCATTCTACAGCCCTGACGCCTGCAGGTAAGTGATTCTTGTTTCTGCTGTTTCTCTCGTTGCTCCTTTTGCAAACGTACAAAACGGTTGTCCATGTTTTTGCAGGTCTATGGAGCTTGTTTACCAGCGTCCTGGTGTGATGAAGGGAATCCCTCTTTATCGGTATGTTGCACCCAAGACCCTGTTTGCCAATGGGACAGACTACGCCCCCAACGAAGGTTTCTGCCCCTGTAGACAGTCCGGCCTGCTGAACGTCAGCAGCTGTCGCCACAGTGAGTATTCAGGACGAATACACAACTTGATTTATGTCCACATTTTTGTCAGTAAGTCTTTATCTTCATGTCTGTCGGGACACTGCAGTATCACATCTTGACTCAAGTCTGTTATGTAGATACTGTGAAGTCACACAACTTGTGGTTTCAATTCCCCCTTTGAGAAACATGCGAGTCAGTCATCAGTGTCTGTTTGGAGGCTCAAGCAAACTTTCTCCTGATGGCTGAGGTTTTTCATTTTCATTGGGGTTCAGATTATGAATTGTCCTGTTTCGTCTCCATTCCACAGAATCTCCGGTCTTCATCTCTCATCCTCACTTCTTTAATGCTGATCCTGTGCTCCTGGACTATGTGGACGGCCTCCATCCCAATGAGGAGGAGCATGGCCTCTTCATCGACATTCACCCAGTAAGTACACAGGACGTTGCATCAACTTATATTGATTTCCTGGAGACTTAAAGATTAAAGATTGTTACTTCTTGCCTAACACGAACTTTAACCTAAACCTACCCTAATTAAAACATGTTGTCATCTTAAAATCTCTGTCTGGAGCATCTGAGTTATGTATGAAAGTCCCTCAACGTAGACACTACAATGTACTGTTGGTTGGCCCTTTATCTATAACCTGACCTTGGGTACTGCTGGGAGAGGGAGGGGAGTGGAATCTGTGGAATTTAGACAGGCACTATTCTCCTGTACAGATATGATGTGTAATATACATAATATATAGTGGCATATACAGTAATGTGTGAGGATGGTCAAAAATTCCTCAACATTAATGTCCAGTTTTCTTTCTTTGATTTTGTTTTAGAGACGTGCAACAAAAAACAGAAAATTCTAACTTTCATGACGTGACGACAGGATTGATGTCGTATATTGCATTCATTTTAGTTACATAATAATAATAATAATAATAATAATAATAATAATAATAATAATAATAATAATAATAATAATAATAATTGAGGTACCCAACAATTTACCGGCAACTGAGCATATACAGGTCTATAATATATTGTCCTATAGGCCTTTTTAAGTCTAAAAAGATTAGAAAATGACAGTTGTGACTAATAATTCATTATATTAGAAATCTCTGTTGTTTTTTCCAACTCAACACACTCAAAGACAGACTGATGGAGAAACAGGTAGATCGTTTATTCATCATTGTTTAAGAACATTGGTCTCCTCAGTTAAAAGGATATCTTTGCTTTGTCCCTCTGCTACTGGCAGATTTTTACATGCAACAAGCGCAAGTTAAGTTTATCTTTATCTTGTTGCAATCTTTCACTCCTCGATAAGTCAAACTGATAATCACTCTCCCCGTGTTTGCTGGTTCTTGCTTGCTGCTGGTAGTGTAGGTAAACTGAGAGGAGGAGCTTTGACCCTTGTTCATTTCCTTGGTTTCAAAGTCGCACCCTGCTTAGAAAATGTACTCGATAACAGATTTTATTATCATGCAATAACACAGTAAAAGTGTACTTAAGATAATGTCATTGGTGTTTCAATAATCTATAAGCACTAGGGACTGATAAGTTTGATAACTGACAGCCATGAATCATCTTGTTGTAAACCACTGTAACCTGCGGTGTGATAAGGTAATTGGAAATCCCCATATCCCCATAAATACAGCTGTTTGTAAGGCTCCAATAAAAATCGGCTTGGATAACACCGGTTTTTTTTCCAATCCAGATTTAACGATCACAACATGTTTCCAAACACAGTATTCAGGTGAATCCAGCACGTCTAGACTGATATCAAGTTAATAATTAAGGGAAATCACTTGTGTAACGTGTGTGTATAGCACACTGACACGTGTAAAATAAGTACAATTTGGAACTATTTGAGGAGAATAGCTAGCGTTACTTTTGTTGATTTTTATACACATGTTAATTTGATGCAGATTTGCTGATAATGTACAATCTGTCCTATCCTTTACAATGCATCATAAACGGTACATTTTGCTGCACTGTGCCGCTGGTATCTGTTGCTGACTTCTGGGAACTATTCTGAGGCTCCATGATCTGTCATTGCTGTTTAGCTTTTTGTTTGGTTCTTTAAAAAGGTCCATTAAAGTGAATGCAGTTATTGTGACTCTCTCTAGAGCTTTGTTAGGAAGCACTTAACTGTAGTTTTGCTGATATTTAAGAATTGGGATGTTTTGGTCAGGTTTATCTAGAATTGGTGATTGTTGTGGTGTGGTGGGAAAAGAGATGTTCTGTAGCTGTGAACTTGGTTGTCCAAGAGAAAACGTGTCTGGTAGACTCTCCCTGCATGTAATGGGAACAGTTTCTCTTTTCTGGGTTTGGAATTATTTCTTTTTTATACATTTATTGAGAGGACCTTTCCCCTGACAGAAGGCGGGTTTGTTGCATGTTACCTGAATTCTCTTTGGTAATAAATGCCCAACGAAATTCTGTAGGCTCACTAGAAGGGCGCTCAAAGAGTGCATACCCCCGCCAAGGCAAGCACCCTATCTCACCATGTTAAAGAAAGAGAAAAAGAATGCAATGGATTCTTCCTTTGCTGGAGCCTTCCACCAAATTTCATTGAAGTTGTTTGTGTAGTTTTTTCAGTCCAATTCTCCCATTTAATCTCATTTATATCACATCAACAATTTAAGATTATAAATATATTTTTCAGTACCTTCGGTATTGGGATCAACAGTATTGCCTCCCATTTTCTCGTTCAAAAAATACAAACACTGATGCACTCTATGCCAGATGTAAAGTTAATGCAGAACTTATAACAAACTGCATCAAAAAGTGGATCAGGAGAAGAGACTCTGAACATCTTTGTGTAGTTTGTTTTCACTCATCATCCACCATTTGATTAAAACCCAGAGCTCTGACCTGACCACTTGATGCTTAAGAGCCAATTCTTCAATCCTATTGGGGATACTGAGCATATGACTTGCATTACTTCTATGATTAGCTCATCATGTTAATCTCCGTGTGTGTGTGTGTGTGTGTGTGTGTGTGTGTGTGTGTGTGTGTGTGTGTGTGTGTGTGTGTGTGTGTGTGTGTGTGTGTGTGTGTGTGTGTGTGTGTGTGTGTGTGTGTGTGTGTGTGTGTGTGTGTGTGTGTGTGTGTGTGAATTTCCTGTTGTCTAGAGTATAAGACTTCATCTGCTCTTAAATGCTTATTTAATTAGTCTGATTATCTGCTGTCTGTATCGTCATGTGTCTGTATCTCCTCTCTGGAGTGTCATGTATTAATGTTCACAATGCCGACCGCTGCATGCTCACATTAATGTTATCTCTGTAATCTAGATGAATCATGACTCACTTGTGTTTTTGTTCGCTGTCTCCTAACCTTTTCTATATGGGGCTAGGACAAAAATCACTTAAATTTACAAAAACAACCAAGAGTTACCAAGATCCTGCACGTTCTCAGTGCTTTCTACCCCTGTGTGCACCCATCTCCATATGTTTGTGTATTTTAGAGCAGCTGTGGCTCTGGAGGTAGAGCGGGTCATCCACTAATCACAGGGCTGGCGGGTTAATCCCCTCGTCCTGTCCACGTGTCCGAGGGACCTTTTGACACTGAACATGAGCATGCCCCTGGTGGGATGGCCACAGAAGCTCAATTATGTGTGTTCGTGGGGGAAATCCTGACAGCTTTGCACATCGAACCAATTTATTTCAATTCAAATTAATAATCATATCATGATTTTAATACGTGACTTTGTTATGTGGCTGCTTATTATTATCATCAACACACGAATACAAACTCATCAACCTGTAAAAGTTTGGTACTTAAGTGGTTAAAATGTCCCAGGCCTCTTCTTTAATCATTCTTTGTGGAACCCTAACTGCAGAGAGTGTCGCCTGGTGCTCGGGGACATTTCATTTCCTGCAGACTCAAACTGTTAAGGGTCAATTTCCGGCTCTAACATGTCATGTGTAGTTAAAGGGCCAAATGGCTGAGGAAACATTAGGACTTGAAAGAGCTGCAAGGCAACAGTTATAAAGTGTTGGAGAGGGAAGGTTTGAGATATTGGGTGAATCCAGGTTTGCGAGAGCACACTGCAAGCTAGAGAAAATACACCCTGCACAGTGACTTTAGTTTCCGATTTGAAGCTCTGGAGATGTCTTCATCACAATATGTTCTGCCAGAAACCCACTCAGAAGCACAAGAAGATCCTGAATGCCATGTTATTATGCAACTTCCCCTGTCCTTGCACAAACTCCCTTTGGATGGAAAAACAGTATTTGTTTCTCTAAAATGCTGATTTTTAAATTTCATATTGATTTGTTCCCTAGCTGCCTATTTGAAGTGTTTCCCCTCTTTATCAGTAGAATGACACAGTTCAATTCAGTTTTACTTGTATAGCGCCAAATCAAAACATTATCTCAAGGTAATGATTAAAACAGTGAGTGGGGTTAGTTACATGTTGACTAAAACCAATTGATCAGTGAATTAAACGCAGAACCGAGGATGTCATTAGCAACATCTAGATGAATGCTTGAAAAATTCATAGACTTCAGATAAAATTTCAGAGTAGGGGGGACAGGTGGACGATGTATAATAACTAGATGGACAGGTTTGTGTGATTTCAGGCTTGGATGTATGAGGTTGAGGATGAGATTTTCAAATGAGCTCCAACAACCTTGAGGGTTGATTGGTCAGTCAGATTTAAAGATTGCTGCAACCCCTCCACCTCTGCCTGTGCTTTGAGGAATATGAGTATTAATATGGGTTGGGGGTGTCTCTTCATTTTAACTTGCATATTCATCTTTTTGCAGCCATGGTTTCATTCAAACTGAATTGGATTTGAGTGAACTATTATTCGATAGACCACATTTAACCCTTTATTTATTGGTTCTGATATAGTAGTTGTATGGATTATTATTATTGTAGTACTTCTCTCCTGTTTACTTTTGATTTAATTAATTTAATTAATCAAGTAACCCTTTGTGTTCGGTTGCTGGCACTCACATCAGCAAAGACCCGGATGGCACCCTCTCTCACCCGGATGTCACTGGTTCAACATATGGTTTTCTACTCCAGCTGCAGAATGTTCAGGAGACCCAGATGTCTGAAACCCAAGTAGTCAAAGCATCAAAGAGAAGAGTGATGTGCACGTTGACACCCAATGCCAACTAGTTCTGAAGACTGTCCTTCACTGGGCTTATTTATTTATTTCAACCTGGCATGGCAAAGGTTGACATCTTAGAACCTAATGGCCCCTGTCCCAGTAAGAGAGGACAGCTGTCTCTCTCTCTTCTCTCCCTTCTGTCCCTCTTCTCCGCTGAACCCCAACCTGTCGTTGTAGGTTTCTTCCTGTTAAAGGGAGTTTTTTTTTCTCTCGTCACATTTGCAGAGTGTTTGCTCATTGTGGGAACTGGTGGGTTTCTGTAGAATTTTGTAAGGTCTCAGCCTGACTATATTAAGTGCCTTGAGATGATGAATGTTGTGATTTGGCGCTATACAAAAAGATTTCATTGTTTATGGTGAATTACATAAGAGGGTGTACAGAAGCATGTGTGTACAGAAGCATGACCTAATACTTTATATAAATGGTAAATGGTTTTGTATTTATATAGCGCTTTTCTAGTCTTGATGACCACTCAAAGCGCTTTACAGTACAGTTTTACATTCACCCATTCACACACACATTCATACAGTGCATCTATTAGCAGCACTTTGTTGTTCTATGAGGGGCAATTCAGGGTTCAGCATCTTGCCCAAGGACACTTCGGCATGCAGATGGGGAAGACTGGGGATCGAACTGCCGACCTTCAGGTTGGAGGACGACCGCTCTACCCCTCAGCCACAGCCGCCCAGATATAGATGGGATAGTATATCGGCAATTAAAAAACGGCAATTAAAAAAATAATGAAGCCTAGAACCAGGTATGGACAGGCCTCTGACACAGGAGTCGATCCCTGGACCTCAGGATGCTCTGACTATGTACAAGTATGAATGAACTGCATGACGATGCCTGAACGACCGCACACACAGGCACAGCCTGGACTCATCTCACATTCATCATCACTTACTCTTAAATATAAACTACATATAGATATACCTAAAGAGAGAAACATTCTTTGACAATAACAAGGTTTTCTTCTCCTTTGCTGAACTATCACAAATGTGGCCCATCTCTATAGGCCATCGATTTGGTACCATTTTTTTTCCCGATCAAATCACTTTTTGCAGAATCAATATCCCGCACTTCTCCAGTCACTCTCGACTCTAAACTCAAATTCCCATGATTCTTGATCAAAGTCCCTGTTCAGACCTGGTATTAACATCCATCCTGAGAGATCTGACCAAAGGTTCACCTGTTAACACCCGGCATTAAATGTGTCCAGAATGTTTCTCCTGTGACCACTTGTGATCAGATCTTACTTTCTCTATAGGAAATAGTCACATTCCCCATTTGTATCCGCAAAGACCAAATACAGTGCCTTGCATAAGTATTCACCCCCTTGGACTTTTTCCCATTTTGTACTGTTACAAACTGGAATTCAAATAGACTTAAATAGACTTTTTCCCATTTGATCAACGCAACATGCATAGTACTTTGAAGGTGCAAAATACCTTTTATTGTAACACAAACAATAATGACAATAAAAAAGTTGACATCTGTTGGATGCACAAGTATTCACCCCCCCTGAGTCAATACTTGGTAGAACCCAACTTCGCTGCAATTACAGCTGCAAGTCTTTTGGGGTATGTCTCTACCAGCTTTGCACATCTAGAGATGGAAATGTTTGTCTATTCTTCTTGGCAAAAAGCTGAAGCTCAGTCAGATTGGATGGAGACCGTCTGTGAACAGCAATTTTCAAGTCTTGCCATAGATTCTCAATTGGATTTAGGTCTGGGCTTTGACTGGGCCATTTTAAGACATTAACATGCTTTGATCTAAACCATTCCATTGTAGCTCTGGCTGCATGTTTAGGGTCATTGTCCTGGTGGAAGATGAACCTCCGCCCCAGTCTCAAGTCTTTTGCAGACTGCATCAGATTCTCTTCAAGGATTGCCCTGTATTTGGCTCCATCCATCTTTCCCTCAATTCTGACCAGTTTCCCTGTACCTGTTGAAGAGAAGCATCCCCACAGCATGATGCTACACCACCATGTTTCACTGTTGGGATGGTGTGCTCAGGGTGATGGGCAGTGTTGGGTTTCCGCCACACATAGCGTTTTGCATTGAGGCCAAAAAGTTAAATTTTGGTCTCATCTGACCAGAGCACCTTCTTCCACATGCTGTGTCTACCACATGGCTTGTGGCAACTCAAACGGGATTTCTTATGGTTCACTTTCAACAACGGCTTTCTTTTTGCCACTCTTCCATAAAGGCCAGATTTGTGAAGTACACGACTAATAGTTGTCCTGTGGACAGATTCTCCCTCCTCAGCTGTGGATCTTTGCAGCTCCTCCAGAGTAACCATGGGCCTCTTGGTTGCTTCTCTGATTAATTTTCTCCTTGTCCGGCTTGTCAGTTTGGGTGGACGGCCTTGTCTTGGTAGGTTTGCGGTTGTGCCATATTCTTTCCATTTTCTGATGATGGATTTTATGGTGCTCCGTGAGATGTTCAAAGCTTGGGATATTTCTTTATAACCTAACCCTGCTTCATACTTCTCCACAACTTTATTCCTGACCTGTTTGGTGAGCTCCTTGGTCTTCATGATGCTGTTTGTTCAGTAATGATCTCTAACAAACTCTGAGGCCTTCACAGAACAGATGTATTTATACCTGGGATTAAATTGCAGAAAGGTGGACCCTATTTACTAATTATGTGACTTGCAAATGTGACTTGTGAAGGCAATTGATCGCACCAGATCTTTGTTAGGGGTTTCACAATAAAGGGGGTGAATACATATGCACTCAACACTTTTCAGAGTTTTATTTGTAAATCATTTTGAAATCCATGTAATATTTCCCCCCACTTCCAAATGATGGACTATTTTGTGTTGGTCAATTACATAAAATCCCAATGAAATAAATTTGAATCTGTGGTTATACCATGACAAAATGTAGAAAAGTCCAAGGGGGGTGAATACTTATGCAAGGCACTGTATGTTGTTTTTACGCAGTCTGAGTTTACAGATGTGTCCGATTTCACGGAATGTTTGTCAGGCTGTCAATGTGAGAATCGGAAATTACATTTGGTTAATTGTGAAACTGTAGATAGATTCAGATTCACATTCAACTTTATTGTCATTGCACAGAGTACAAATACTTAAACAACGAAATGCAGTTTAGCATCTAACCAGAAGTGCAAAAAAAAGCAGAAAAAGTGCAGAGTATGTGCATATGAAAAGTGGAATATGTAAATAAATAAGATATTACAGTAAGAAATAGATATGGAATATGAACAGTATAGATACAAGACTAGCCGCAATAGAGGTAGGTAGTGTAGATATGATAAGTGTATATAAAGTGCAGGTGTAAGTATAAGTGGTGGTAGTAAGTGAGATAAAAATGAGAAATTAAGTGAATGAGGTAGTAGTAATATTGTATACAGAGTAAGTTAAAAGGTATGGTATAATATAATTACGATGAATACACTATGAGGAAGAAGTATATAAGTAGATATAAATATGAATATACAATAGGTGGGATAATACAGTAGTAAAAAGAAGTAAAAGGAAGTACAGTCACTGGAGGAGGTGTGTGTGGGGGGGGGATCACCGTGGTGCAGAGTTCAGCAGGGTGAAATCTTACTTTCTCTATAGGAAATAGTCACATTCCCCATTTGTATCCGCAAAGACCAAATATGTTGTTTTTACGCAGTCTGAGTTTACAGATGTGTCCGATTTCACGGAATGTTTGTCAGGCTGTCAATGTGAGAATCGGAAATTACATTTGGTTAATTGTGAAACTGTAGCAGGTCAGAGGACAGCAGATGGGTAGGTAGTCCTTCACATGTGGAGCAGGATGCATTTTGTAGTGGTCGGATCTCAGGGCACGATCAGGACGCATTTGGGTGAGTTCGGGACCTGAACTTAGAGCAGAGCACCTGTGACCGGATCACTCAGGACGAATCTAAATACCAGGTCTGAACACCTCTCTGCTGCAATCTATGATTTGAATATGCTCTCTAAATCCTGATGTCAATCTGAAAAGAACATAGGAGGATGACTTTGGTATGGGATTGTCTGATTGTCTGATGATGAATAGAAACCCTCATTCATTCCTCTACTTGTGCGAGTCACTGCACGATGCACAAGATCCTCCACAAAGCTCATTACAGAAATGCTAGATTTTCCCTGAAATGAGTGATGCTCGCACACTATCGCCTGCCAATCATATCCACGAGTTGTGGTCCTGGCCCAGGCGAATGAACAACTGATCAGGAATATTAAAAACATATTTTGACACTACCATAGTTCCTAAACCCTGACATTTACAACAGAGGACAAACTTTTCATAGCAATGCACCTGCACCACACTGTTAGCCAGACGCATTATTCATCTCAAATGAAAAAGACGTCAGGATCGACCTTGCTTGTGCATAGGAGGAAGTTGTTATGGGTAGGTTGTGCGTAAAAAGCCTTTTGATGCAGCTTGGCACCCCAATTACAGCCGGCTGGATTCCTTCCTGTCCCTTCCATCAAAAGAAGGCCTTGAGAAGAATTGCTCGTACATGAAGATTTCCTGCTTTTGTTTACTCTGTGTGGTTACATGGGAACATTCTTTTTAGACTGGCCCAGAGATTTAATCATCCCAATTCTCTAGTGGAGCTGATATTTTCACTAATTAAAGAAGTTCACACTGAAGAATTTGTATTCCCTATATGAGATTTTGTCTTTGTTTTTTTTTTCTTCCCAGCAAACCGGTGTCCCTCTCAATGTGTCCATCCGCCTGCAGCTCAACCTCTACATGAAGAAAGTGTCAGGAATTACGTAAGGAACCTATTCCCTAAACTATTGTCACACCATTATCATTTGTCATGTATTGTGTTGGGATCTTTTCATCCTTCAATATAAAGGGCTCTTGGTATATTTCCTGCTTTTCTTACCACTCGCTGTGTAACCTTGGCGTTTGAAGTCTGGTGTTCTTGTCCTTGTAGAGAAACTGGCAAGATTTCTGAGGTGGTGATGCCCATGATCTGGTTTGAGGAGGTGAGTTGTTACATGTCTTTATTATACGCAGGAAAGTGTTCCTGCTTCCCTGATGTCATTGTTATCCTCATCATTGTCTCTGTTATGTGAGATCTTAGTGTCCGTCTCCTTTGCTTTGATTCCATTTTAAAGAGTTCCGGGATACTAGACACTTAACACAATAATCTAAAGAAACGTTATTAAGACTTTTATTTAGAACATGACAATATTGATCTTTCACCTCTGTTACATAGTCAAATAAAATGGCCATTATCAAATAATGCTTACAAACAGTAGATATTTGTTATTAAATCACTCAGTGGTCATTTCCTTAAGGCTTATATAACCAACAACAAGAGGAAAATGTGCATGTGTTATGTTATTAAAAAATATATTTTTGCTGTATTACCGTAAATAAGGAAGAGTGAATCCAGAGACTTGTTGAGCAGTGTAAATCAAACACTCATACAATACAAGATCTCTATTAAGCATAAAGACACCTTAGATATGTTCATGATTGCTGAGGTGAATAGTATTAACTTGTGAAATCATTGAAATAATCACTATTAGACAGTTATTTCAGAACTATTTAGATAAAAGCAGTAATACTGCAGTGTGGAAATACTTCATTACTCTATTAATAGCATCAAAATACAATATCTAAAGCTTATATTGGTAATAATTTTTTCCCCATCATATGATGTCATACAATAAGTGACATCATAAAGACATCACTATTAAGTCAGCAAATGATGTCATGAAGTGTAGTTATGAATTTACTTACTCAACCAATAAGATTGGAGATATGATTATTTAGTTTAACCAATCATTTGTCACCAGGCATCAGTGGCAACATAATGACGTCATGATGAAATGGCATCATTACAATATAAAAAAGTTAGCACTGACTGATTGGGTAAATACACTGTGTCTCCAATGCTTGTCATTAACATTGAAATTGTGTTTATATTAGGCTTTTACATTCTAAGAACTGAACATTTGATATTGAAGAAAAAGTTAAAGTCAGTTTGTCTCATTGCATTGTCAAGGCTCAATGATTCTCTGCTCTGGAAACTGAAATACTGAAACAATCCCTCCTTCCTTTATTTTTGCCCTTTCCCCCTCAGAGTGGATATATAGACGGGCCTATCCTCAACACGTTCCACACAAACCTGGTCATTCTTCCTGCTGTGATGGAGTACATGCAGTACGGCTTCATAGCGCTCGGCCTGGCAACGATAATAATCGCCGCTCTGGTGCATCATAAGAAGCGGGTAAAGCTGCCACTCAGCATGTACTGACATGTTTTTAACTGCATGCAGCATGTTGCACAGTTGTGCATGTTTCCCCACAAACCAATGGAACTGAAGATGCACTGATACTGACTGAAAATAGTTGAAAAAGATTGACACTTTATACATTAAGGGTCTCTTTGGCAAAATGAAATGTGATGATCAAATGTGACGGCATACAATCCCAAAAACTGTGCTGTGCTGCAAAGTTGTCGTAAACATTTCAAAAGTGCTTCTCAAAGAAAGGCAGATTAAAAACACCAACATCCTTTTTAAAAAGATGGCACAGAAAACGGTAAAAGCCGTTTAATAACAGTGAGTTCTGAGAGATTATTTAAAAACGATGCTTCAAATGTAGTGTTATTTTCGCAGGTAATATTTTCCGTCACCCTTTGTCTTCAGCCTCAACCTAACAAGCTCAGGGCAGCTCGAAGCCAAACCATGCAGGGCCTTGAATTTTACAACACACCGGCAGCCGGTGATGGAAAGAGATATGATCATACTTTGATTAAAAGTCTGGTGGCTGCATTTTGATCAGCGTAAAGCAGAGTAAATATGTTTTGGTTAAGGCCAGTGAACACTACATTACAATCATCTAGACCAGAGGTAATAAAAGCATGAGTCACCCTTTGGAGGTAATCAAAAGAAATAGAAGATCTAATTCTAGATATTTTTCTTAGGTGGACAAGTGACGCTATGATTTAAAATAATCGTTTCTTTACCCCATTCTAGGGTAAAGAAAAAAACAATCCGTACAATTCAGATGAAACACACTAGTGAAAACATCACTAGGATTATTTTATATTCAATTTCTATCAATAGATCCCTTTCACCTAAAGCTTACACACTGGACCTTTTTTAAGCTGAACAAAAATGGCTGCCATCCAAACCTTTTAACCGCAGCAAGGCAGTAATGCAGAGGAGGTAACTGAGCTGTTTCATCTGGTTTTCAGGACCCGGACAGCTGAGTATCATCTATTTAGCCATGTCCACACAAAGACAGAAATATGTGCTGCTGGTCAGCTTCATAAAGATGCACACACGGTTATTTTTTTAATCTCAGCTATTGGTAGTGCTCCTGCTTCTCAAACCACATATCCCTGGCCAGGGGACCTTTGTTTGACTGTTAAATAAAGGAAACAAATTAGAAATTCAAGTACAAAAAGATTTTCAGTTATAGTGGAATTTGACTGATGAGTGTCGTGTCCCTGACAAGTGACATAAGAATAGACTGAAACTGCGACTTGTGGGTTTAAATGAGTTTTTTGCAACAAACTAACCAGATCAGAATAATTGCAATATTAATAGAAAAGCTGTATCATCAGTTAATGCAGAGTCACTGCGGGCCTCCTTATCAGGTCAAACACATGGCGTCAGGGTGAGGCTGGTCTGGGGTCAGGTTGTTGTAAGTGAGTCCCGTAAAAGTCTGATCTCAATCAGAGCTGAGCCTCTGAACTCTCACGTATACATTAAGCTGTCAAAACATCTACTCCTCTGTACGCAGCTGTGTACACAGGAACTCAGATTGTCTGAGTTGTAATATATTTAAAACTCTTGCAATTGAGTTTAATGTGTAAAGAGGAATTTTTTTTATAAAAACATTTTAATACGAGCAGGAATTACAAAATGTCAATTGATTTATGTTATATATTTTATATTATATAATATATATATATGTGCGTGTGTGTGTCTCCCACACGAGCCAATCCCTTAAATATATATGTTTTTGTTTTAAGCCGAATATATGCACAATATATTACATATTACATTTGAAAATATGTAGTCTATGTCCTTCATAAACTACAATGTGTGTTTTTTCTGCAAAAAGTAAATTGATAGGGCTGTTGTTTTATATGTCTGCAAAGTTACTGTATAGCCAGTTTTTTGTTTTGTTTCCTCACATTGATTTATGCATGACAAAGACTTGCAGGGATGAATTGTTACTCTCATAAAAAACAGAAAATCTCAGTGTGCAGACAGTCTCTCCTTTTCCTAGCTTTAGCAAACAGATGTGAGAGCAGCGTCAGTCTTCTCATCTCCCTCACAACAAAAATTGAACCAAAATGTCAAACAATTCCTTCAAACCAATCGAAAGTTCTGCCAGGGACAAAAAAGCGAACAGCTCCCAGCATGTCAGTTATGAAACACATTACACTTGATGTTTTATAATAATGCCATAAACAAACCTGTGTGTGTGTGTGTGTGTGTGTGTGTGTGTGTGTGTGTGTGTGTGTGTGTGTGTGTGTGTGTGTGTGTGTGTGTGTGTGTGTGTGTGTGTGTGTGTGTGTGTGTGTGTGTGTGTGTGTGTGTGTGTGTGTGTGTGTGTGTGTGTGTACATTACACTTGATGTTTTATAATAATGCCATAAACCAACCAGTTGAGGTTAATGAGTACATAAGTATCTCCTTCAGTTCACGCAGTGTTTTTATGGTCTGTTATATCAGCAGCAGTAAGTAAGTACAGTCAGGTGAAGAGGTTTCAGTGACGTGGTTTAGTTCTGAAAGTGTGAACGTTTTTGATGTTGTGTGTTTGCAGAGGTCTGATAGAAATGCTACAATGATCTCCACAGTTTTGGAGAACCCCGGGGTTTGTAAAATGTTTCCAAACACTTCCAATCTACGAGATCCAAATCACCTTGCCAAATTCTGATCTGTGTGATTTCGTATTGTGGTTGTCAACTTGATTTTTCAAAATGGACCTGATTCAAAAACTTTTCCTTTTGAGATTTATCGGTGCAGCTATATTTACTTAACTTCTTCTACATTGAAGGAACTGGTGTTAACTTGCGATTCAGATGCCACATAAAACGGCGATTTTTTACTTTGTCACATTTCCTGTTTTCATTTAGTTCATGATAAAAAAAAAAAGATGGTGCATCCGTTATTAGTTCGAATGAGGGTTTTGTTTGAAGGTAAACATGCTGTTGAGTTCACCAAAAATTACTTGGCAACGATCATTTATTTGTTCAAGTAGTTTTAATTGTTTAAGAATCTCAAATTTCAATATTGAACTAAATATAATGTTTGGACAATTCAAGTGTCAGCTCAGGATTTGTTTTTTATGGCTTAAACGATCAATTGATTGATCGTTTCATCAACCAGGCAATAAGTGCAGTTACATTTTAATCTCATGTGAGGGCAGGCTTGCTGCATGTGTGACTGTCAAATCCTTGATTTCTTGATCATCATCCTTCAATATTAATTTTAAGCATATTCTCTGTAAGATGTTTTTTTAATTCATTATTGATGCTTTTCTTATATTTCCTATTTTTAATCGCGTATGATCATGTGAACAAGACCCACTAATGAACTAATAGCACGTCCTCATAATTAACTGCATGGTCCAATGGATTACCACAGGAAATGACTCCCTGCATGAATCCTTATATCCCAAAACCTGATGCTGCCAAGCACCTTGAATCATACCAGTTGCTGATCATCTTTGTATCGTTCTGATCGGCTGATGTGTAAAGAGGTTTGATCGTTTTTTTTTAGGCCTCCGACAAAAAGCCAGTAAAAGGCTCACATGGCCATGAAACACTGGAGAAATATAACATAAATAACTAAGGTAGGTAAACACACAAAGACATACAGATGTATTCATTGCTTCTCTTTTCATTTGTGCTTAAGCTTTGGACACGACCAAAGGCAAGTTAGATTTGCTTAATATACAGAAATAAATACATTTGATATGCACATGTGTTGAGGGGCTCCCAGTGACAAGACTTCGGTCTTGGCCCAACTGTCATGAAGATGTGGGTGATTCATTTTTAAGATTTTATAAACTTCATATATTTTTATTTAATACTATTTTAAATGGTTAATGACTTTACAACTCATGGCATTACTTTATGAATTATACCAGCGTAAACCAGTTTTAACATTTACCTGTGGAGTATGCGAACTTCTCCACATAGTGTTAAGCTCCATATGCAGAAATTAGAATGAGAATACAAGCGAGCAGTATGCTTTAAATCAAACTACATTTTTTGCATTTTTTCCATTTTGTCACTTGGCCTGAGGTTGTAAAACTTTTGTATAGTTTTGTTCATCGTCTAATACTACACTTGTACCTGCAGTTGATTGGCATCTTAGGGCATCTTATTAGGGCCATGATTTCGAGAATAAAGTTGCAATTGAGAGTAAAGTTGTGAAATCACATGAAAAAGTCATAGATTTATGGGAATCAAGTCATAATTTTACAAAAATTGTGAAACAACACAAAAACATTTTTAAGGAGAAGCATGCGTTTGCCAGAGTTTCATTCCCTTTAGATCCAAAACCAATCTCATCTTGAAACTATGAAACTCCTTTAGCCAGATGTGACCAAATTTTCTCCTCCACATAAGAGGTCATTTCTTTCCTTTCTTCAGAATACAAACCGTCTTGTACAATCTTTTCTAACTCAATTCAAGATGAAGTATAACATTATTTGTGAAATCTATTTCAGTACAACTTCACATTCTTCATTATACACAGGCAACAGATCTCCTGGTACTCTCCTTGTAAGGTGACATGCAACCCAAAGTTTATTCTTGTAAAATTAAGACCTTTTTCCCAAAATATTAGGAGAACAACTTAACCTTGATCTCATCATAATAATTCTCGAAATCTTGGAATGTTTTTCTTCAACATGGCCCTGAATGTTGAATACACTTTGGGTACAACCACACAGTGATAATGAAACCAGTTAAACAAGTATGTAAGTTGTGTGTCTTAAACACAAAGAGAACAAAAAAGAAGTGTACTGAACTTCACCACTGCTGTTTAAAATAATGTCAGTCAACAATTTAATAAATGTATAATTGTTGACTGACATTATTTTTACAGCTGGCTATTGAAAATATTCTTTAATAATGATATTTCTACTTTTTAAATTCTTAGATTGGATGCTTGTATTTAACCTTGACAACTCAATGAATTTAGTTGTTTGGATATTCTGTTGTTGCTCATTCAGTTTGTACATTCTTTCCCTGACGTTCCTTGAACACAGCAGCTTCTCTTTGTCACCACACTGTCTGTCCATGTGTAAACGTGCTGTGTGTCTCATGAAAATAGATACTGTCCTGTATTGGTGGTTGTGAGGGAACACGCTGCAAACTGCAAACTCATGTCGGATGTTTCATCTTGTCCAATTTGAAATGAAGCTGCTCTGATTTGTTTTCCAAAGTTTGAAAGTCAAGTGTTCAGGTGCAGTTTGGCTTGATGGGTTTTTTTTGTCTCCTGAACACATCATAACATCCTCTTTCTTCTGGCCCTGACACAGAGAAATAAACGTGAAGGTGGCACCACACCAGATGCAACAACAACCACTTCAGGCGAAGAGAAAGACCCTCTACTACAAGATGAAATGGACTGACATACAGGCACACACACACACATAAACAAGCGCACAAACACACACAGATGATGTTGTGGACTTGCTGAAGGCCAACATCATTCCAGATGTTGAGTTGAAACGCTGCCACAAGGTGCTCTACTCAGTATATTCTAATGAGACGTGCACAAGTGAACTTGTGCCGTGTTTTTCCTGCACTGTAAAGTTGATGAAACTCTCAGCCAAAGACCCCTGTTCTGTTTTTCTATGCATTTGTGTTGAGGCTGTTGGGGTTGAGACTGTCCGTCTGTTCAGGCAGAGTGAGTTGAGACACTTCTGTCTCTGAACAAAACACTTTTTTCTACAAAGTACTAACCAAACAAACTCTTTATTTCCAGTGAAATGTGACAGATGTGAACATGCTCAGGCTCTGCTTGGGGTCCGATGATCATCAGTGTTGATCTGAAAATGTCATCATCATCACTTCATCAGGAGCAATAGTAGACAGTTACTGTGGTGGCTGTTATTTGACCTCTTTATTTTAAAGAAATGGTTCTGTAGTAACAACCAGGGAACTAATGACCAGCAAGTGTGTATCACACACTCTAACAATCAGTGAGTTAAGCAGAGCACTTTTTGTATCCTACTGTCTTCTGTAAAGATGTGAATGTTTCTTCTTGAAACTGATGTGAATGACTCCATCATAAATAAATCAGGTAATAAATGTGCCTTTGTTTGAAAATCGAATCATTTCTGTGTGTGATGGTGTCTCCTAGTGGCAGAACTGATGTTCCAGCAGTTACCAGGACCAAAACATATTTTTTGATATCGGACAATATTAATAATAATAGTGATTCTTTTAATAAAGAAGTATTTCTATAAAAATATGTTTTAAGCAATGATTTAAAAACAGGTAAAGTGCAGTCACGTCTCAGGGCCTTGATGTCTTGGAACATAGGATGTTAGTATCTCTGTAATATAACTGGGGGCCAGACTGTGCTGGGCTTTAAAAACTATAATCTTGAAATCAACCCTAAATTTAATTTGGCCATCAATGAAGGAAGCCAAGAGTTGGAGAGATATGAACCCTGTATGCTTGGTGTTGGTAAAAATGCGAGCAGCAGCATTCTGCACTATTGCTGAAGCAGAGACACTGAGGATTGACTGCTACGCGTAAAATAGTGCAGAACAGAACAAATCCAGCTGGATGACGGTTCGGTTAATCTGCTTTCAGTTTGAGCATCCACCCAGAATCAGCAGTGAAAAGTGTCTTTCTGATTCATGGTGAAAACGTCCAGATCTAATTTGCACACGTCACCTAAATGAAACAGAATCCTTGCTCACTGTTGAGCCAAAGTGCATCAGGCTTGATTCAATGTTCCTTTGCTGAAATTTGTGGTGAGGCCGCAGGAAATGTTTTCTTCCAATGACTCTTGTTGAAGGTCATAATAGTTCAGATGTGGCTGCACAGTAGAACAGTGCGCCGCCATCACTGCTGCTAAGTGAAGGTCTTTTGCAGTCATACAAGGGGTTGGATTTGCTTTTCTACCAAACATACGCAGTCTCTTGAAGTTTTCTTGACTTTAAGGAACTCAGTTTGACCTCCACTGTTCCTGGTCACTGCCATTTCTTAATTACATTAGAAAGTGAGGCCTGCTGGAAATACTTTCTTCTTAAAGCCTTCTCCTGCTTCATGGGCATTAGTTATATTTATCATTTTGAGAGAGCTACAGGCAGATGTTTAGGCAAGCCCATGGCTTCTGATTGTTTGGAGGAGGTTTGAGAAGTCAGAATATAAAAAGAAACATGGTTTTCCATCATGTTTCCATCACTTGGCCTTTCTTAACAATGACTGTGAACAAGCCAAGGAAGTTTCACAAGATCAGAGAATTTGGTGAAAGCCATTTGAGAGCTAAAATATCTTCAAGTTACTTTTTTAACCTAAAATAGTTCAAAACAATAGCAATACAAAAATCTTGCTTAAAATGTTGAGGAGAATGTTTCATCTTCACCTTTAACTCCTCCTCCATCCGAGGAGAAGGACCACATCATCATTACTTGATTATTGAACATGTGTTGCACCTTTTACAAATTTGTGTCACTGCGGTTATCTGCAAAATATTTGCAGGCAAATAAAGTAAGTCGGTTGGTAGTTAGTGTGAAGGTCTTTAGAAAGCATCCTTCAAGCCTTCTTCTGTGTAGAATACACAAGTTAAAACAAGATTACAAAACATACAAGCACTTTCTCCTCTAAATTGAAAGTTTGTCTTCATCCCACAGTAGAACTCAGTGGCTCCAACAGAGCATGATCTGCCTCCGTGTAAATCAGCACAGTGTTGAGTTTAAAGTTTGTACTGCTGCCCCCAAGTGGCCAAAAACACAATTTCATGCAGGTCTAAATGACAGGTAATAGTCATACTGTGCAAACTAACATTGAAAATTACAGTCAAGTATCACCTTTTGTAATCAAAATCTGAACTGAAGGCTGTCAGTGGTGGAAGAAGTTCTCAGATTATACTGTAAGTGAATTTATAGCGCGTGTGTGAACATTCAGTCGTCCAGATCTATCAAAGAGAGGTCGCTCGGATCAAGAGCAACTGGACTTGGTTGTAGATATTTGAAGACCTGATGACAAGTGTAAACAACCGTCATTGGAGGGTTCGGAGCCTCCTGAGGGGAGATGAACTGACCACACTGTGAGTGGCATCATGGAGGCTTTACTTGAGTTCAGGTGCATTTCAGACGGACTAGTTTCTGTCTTGCTGGGTTTGAGGTGCAGAGCCTGTTGAAGTCAGTTTTTGTTCATTGCCTTTGTTTGTGATGTATCAGGCCTGGAAGAGTTATTGAAATTAAACCAGACATTAAGAAAAGAAATCACCTCAGTGAACGAACTGACCACAGCTCATAGACATCTGAAACATGCGGAAAGAATTTCATCAAGTTGGGAATGTTTTTATTCATCTTTAAAATGTTTTATTGAGTAACATGTCAAAATCATATATATGTAGTTGAGTAAAAAATATAAAGAAGCATAAGATGTAACATTCAAGTAAAGCAGAAGTTCTACATAGTAATTGTCTCCCAAAAATATTTTGGTGACTCCTTAACGGCAACAATTTATTTTTTATGTGTGTGTTTGTTTGTCAGGAGATTTATGCAAAAACGACAGAACAGATTCTCACAAAACTCAGTGGAAGGACAGGAAATGGAATTTTTGAGATTTTAACCAGAGGGAGGAATTCATGTATCAAAAAAAGAAAATGCATATAAAGCTGACTTACATGAGCGTGTGAAATTTGGTGCAGCTTGATTGAAGGGGACTGCTGAGCCTTGGCAGAGGTATGTGCTCTACTGAGTGGCATTCTGGTTTGATTTGAAGCTTTGTCAGTGACACTCTGCACCACAGGCATCATGCGGTCAGTCAGTGTTACCATCACATTCCTCTTTTTGACCAGATGTTCATTTAAAAGTCAAATATCAGCCCGTGCTGTACACTGGGAACACTACTACTCTGCACTCAGGCAAGGCACCTGACACACTCTCTGAAAAAGTATCTTCCAGCATACAGCATGTTCAGATGTGGCTGAAGGCTTAGTTCACTAACATTCCTGACAAACCTCGGGTGGAAGCCTTGCACATAGCTACGTTTTTTTATGTACAGGTTTAAATCTGTCTGTGCTCACAGCTCTGAAAAACATAAATGCATATTTATATTTAATTTCAAGAGCAAACTAGTTAGCACCTCAGTGTGACTATGAGCGGAAGCTGGTTAATCTGATATCAACTGGGAGGACATGAGAATGATTGTGTTGTGGTGGCAGCACACTAAACCCACACAACCCACACACACACAGGAGAACCAACACAGTCGAACAGCCGACTGTACCTTTCGTCAAAGCTAGAAACACGTCCATGTTATGAGGAGGTCATGTGACCTGACACCAGTTATCAGATTACTTCTGGTAGCACTGTGAGTTTCATTAGCTGTTTCTATGGCAACAGATTTCCAGCTCTCTGATATGCACTTGTAAGATAGGTACTTTATTACTTAATCATTATTGTTATAATTATTATTTATCATGATCGGCGCCATTTTGTTTGTTAAATTAAGTTGCCAGTCTAAAATCTGATTCTTCAACACAAATGAACTATATTACATAACATACATAATGATTTATTAATGATGTAACTTCAAAGGATGCCATGCAAAGTGATCCCACGACAAGGATCACCAATATCAGTACCAACACTTTTTATAGTTAGAAGCAGCTGATTCACTTCATCATCTAAGAGAGATAAATATGTCATGATTTATGAGGTGAATTTAATTAACAGGCTTCATCTTCATAACCACCAAATCAGTAAATAAACTAGTGTGTGTTGACAACTCAATCAGCATGCATCTTTAAACACAAGTCAGGTTTCAGAGGTAAATAACAAATGCTCATTACGTGAATCCTCGACAAGGATGTACACCACGGCAGCAGAGTCGCAGCAATTTTATATCTAGGCAGCGATACTTTGAGGATGGATTCAGGAAGTTTCAAGACAAAATCCTGGACAAAATCCTATAACCCTAACCCTGAGAAATAAAAAGACACATAAAACAAAATCTGTGAAATATTTGACCCTAGAATCTATTTTGATACTATCCATCTCAAAAGCTAAGATTTTAAAGTAGAGGGCTCACTAAGAAACATGTGGTTAACTCAAGTCTGTGGTCACTGTAGATAGTGTTCAATATGGTTCACTTTGTAATTGGAGATACACATCAATTAATATTATTGATCTGCTAAAAGTTACATACACTGTGAAATCTCCATCACTTTGTTTTATATGTAAATATACACATAACCAAACTACTTACAGCTTGTAAATGTACCCCCCCAAAAAAGCATTACCAACAAGAGCCATGAGGATCCGCACTACAGCAGTGGCTCCCAAACAAAGGAGGGACCCCCTGGGGGGTCATGAGATATTCAAAAATTTCCTGAAATTAAAAAAAAATTGAAATATTATATTTTAGCCATAATTGTTATAAACTACAAAACAAACATGTTAAAATAAAACCTTGCAAATGAAAATAATAATGCAATAGCCTTTTGATTGTCTTTTTTCCCCACATGAACCCTGAGGAGATTTTGGCAGATTGGTGACAGCATCAGATGCAGCAGGTCAAACGCAGCACCACAGGAGACTATATACATGAAGGGGTTTTTTATTTTTATTTTTTTTAAGTCAAAAGTCTGTGGCACTGTTTTGGGGGACAAGGACTGAAAATTTCCAGAACCCTTGCAGCAGTAGGAGTCTACATTGAGCAACGCACTTGAGCTGCTGTCAGACATTTCAGTTTCAAAAAGTGTACAGAGCACCATTTTTTTCAGTGTCTTCCTTCAGTGTTTTAAGAATCCCCACACTTCCGATGATTGGATTCCATATACTCCATGCAAATCAATGTATCCACATAATCAACGTGTCATTCCAGTCCTATTTAAAACCCATACAAACCAATTGTCTCTAACAACAAATACAATACATGGATCATTTGCAGATTATTGAAATGAACCGATAGATAGCGAGACGTCCTTGTACCACATGATATAAAATATTTGGTCCCCGCTCACATAATGAGAAAGAGAGTCATTAAAGTTCAGTAAACTGTACGTGGACATTCTTTGACCAGCGTTGTGCAGCTGTTGTCTCTGAGGCTGAAATAGCATCGTTCCTTCCTCACCAGTGACAAATCACTTCCCCCAGCACACAGATGGTTCGCTGCAGTGAAGCTCCCCATGTTTTCCTATCCTTTCTTTTCCTCTCACCCCACTTTATCAATCCTTCCATATGTGTCTCCCTTTCTGCCGCTCTGTCCTCTATATTTAGCTGCTGCGGCTGTACCCCGCTCTACACATTGTCAAAACAAGGGGCTAATCCCGTCCAACAGGTGCTAGATCTCCACGCACACGCTCTGAAGCCGCCCTCCCTATTTCCACACAACACCAACACGTCGCCACAGACTGAAGTTGACGTGGCGCCATTGCCAAGGGAAGCCGAGGTTCTCACTCCAAAGGCAGCCCGAGAATGCTGGGGGGTCAAGTGTCGACGCCGCACTCGTGCTGAATGATGAAAAGAACCAGTGTGAGGTGTACTGCAGTGTTTCTACTCCTCTCGTGATGTCCACTGGGTATTCATGCACTTGGCAAAATGGCTCGAACTAAATATCAATAATGGACCCGATCAAGTGCAGATTTCTTTGCCATCTGATCATGACTGTCCTATACAGTGCCAGGTTTTAACCACATGTCAGCACTTTGTTTCCACACTGCAGCACATCACTCTTCAAGGTGTCTGCTCTGCTGCGAGGGACTATGAGGACTTGCGGTCAACATCTCGGAGCCTGAGCCATTGGTTGTGACTCCCAAGTGGGGCAGGGTGTGAGAGGCACAGAAGGCAGCTCTGCCCTCTTCTGCTCCTCTGCTGCAGGATGGTCGGCAGCGGAGACGACGGTCTCCATCCTGCTGGCTCGGTATATGCTCACCTGAAAAGAGAGACAAAACAATCATCAGCCTCATTTACTTTTTTTTTGTTTAACAATGCGATGTTTCCTTGGAATTATAGAAATATTGATGTTCTTGTATTACAGTGTGGAACCATTTAGTCCTAGTGATATAGAAGTAATAATATAAGATCAGACTCTTTTATTGTAATTCCTTATTATCAGGCTCCAGCAGTAAGTCGTTAAAGACTCTGCAGCTTGTCCAAAATGCTGCAGCACGTGTCCTGACAAGAACCAAGAAAAGAGACCACATTTCTTCTGTATTAGCCTGGCTACACTGGCTTCCGGTTAAATCTAGAATAGAATTTAAAATTCTCCTCCTCACCTGGCACCATTATACCTCAAAGAGCTGATAGTACCATATCAACCCACCCTCATCTCCCACTTTCAGTTCGGGAGGCAGACACCATCTGTACGTTTAACCCTCGTGTTGTTCCTGGGTCGGATTGACCCAGAGTGTGTGTGTGTGTCTGTGTGTGTGTGTGCGTGCGTGCGTGCGTACGTGCGTGTGATCATCCGCAAGCCCTGGCCGGTCAGGGTTAGGGTTAGGGTGACCCAAGGATTGTCATTATCAAATTCTCCTGGGGGGTCATTTAGACCCACACCTGATTCCAATTGTAATCTAGGGGGGTACATTAGACCCACAGAGAAGGGTTAGGCGCAATTCTTCGTGTGCCACCCTCCCGGACCATGGCACGATGTCACGTCAGGAGCGTTTCACCAGAGAACAGGTTCTCCAACAGCTATTCTCCCAGCAACCATCCTCTGAACCCAAAGAGGACGCGAAAGAGCCAGACTAGACTACAACCGCAACAAAGGTGGCGTGGACAACCTAGACAAGGTGATCGGAACGTACAGCTGCAGGAGGATGACCGCGCGCTGGCCCCTGGCCGTCTTTCACAACATTCTCGACGTTTCTTCCTACAACGCCTTCGTGATATGGAGAGAGATCAACCCAGACTGGATGACGGGCAAGCGGAACAAGCGGAGGGTGTTCCTAGAGCAGCTGGGAAAGGCTCTCGTGACTCCGTTCATCGCACGAAGGGAGCGCATCCCCCGCACGGAAGCGTCCGCCGCGGTTATGAAGGCTGTAAAAGCCGCCGCCGCCGCCACACAGAGACCACGACGACGACGACGCTCGACCCGAGCATCCGGCCTCCTCCATAGCCCTAGCAGCAGCCCCGCTCGGGGGGGAAGAGGTGTCAGATATGCCCCAGGAAAAAGGACTGTAAAACTCACACCGTGTGCCGCGGGTGTAACAAATACATCTGCAAGGGCTGCTCACTTGTCTATTGCCCTACGTGTGCGTCCTAATATGGGGTGGGCTATGTGAGGGGGCCAACAGCCGGGGGAAGCAGGGACAACACAAGGGTTAAGAGTAGGCTTAAAACCTTCCTTTACGATAAAGTTTATAGTTAGAGCTGGTCCAGGCTTGTCTTAGACCTGCTCTTAGTTATGCTGCTATAGGTCTAAAATGTCGGGGGACACATGACACACGGAGCTTCTCTTCCCAACTTCTCCTTCCTCTTCTCCATCCTCATCACATCAAAGAAATGAATATCTCATCAATACATGTTAGTGACTTGACTTCTTCCCTGGAGTCCCTTTGCCTTATCGTCCGCAGATACAGGGCCCCGGCTGCGGCCACATCGTGGATTATGATCTGTGGATCGCGTATCAGAGATCGTAATGGTGGATCCAGTATCGTGTTGGCATCTGATAATGGTGGTGGACCACGATTGAGGTGGCAGCTGATCGTAGATCCTGATGGCGGCAGTGGACAATGACTGTGGACTATAGACATCCGATCTTGATGGTGGATCATGATCGTGGTGGCTGCTGACCATAGACTATGATTACAACAAGACTGCTTGATATACAATATGTCTACTCAGATACTCATTCATTACTGACAATAATCCATCAATTCATTGACCTTCAGTTATGCTACAAAGTGTTTATTCTAATCAATGCTGCAAATACCCTTATCTTTCTGAAGTTCTCCTTTACACTTGACATCTACTGCACTTCTGTCCATCCTGGGAGAGGGATCCCTCACATGTGGCTCTCTCTGAGGTTTCTACCTTCTTTTTACCCTGTTAAAAGGTTTTTTTTAGTAGTTTTTCCTTACTCTTGTTGAGGGTTAAGGGCAGAGGATGTCACACCTTGTTAAAGCCCTATGAGACAAATTGTGATTTGTGAATATGGTCTATACAAATAAAATTTGATTGATTGATTATTTCATTACCCTGTTTGGTTGGGTTATCGTTCATATTTTAAACTTTTAGCATGAGGTGAACAAAATGCTATCTCACAGCCTGTAATGCAGATCCGACCAAAATCAAGTGGATTTAAATGTGGTCTCATAAGGGGACTGTTGGTTCTTACACTCATGTGTCATTCTAGTTTTTTCTCTGCTCACTGAGTTGAATGTTTTCAATAGCAGTTGCTGCAGTGGAATATGAAAAGACCACCAGTTTCTTTCTGCCACCCTGATGGAAGAGATAATACTGACTGAAACTGGTCGAACAGAGGTGAGAAGGGATAGAACATCAGGACTTCATCTCTCCACTGCAGAAGAACACAACCCTCTCTCCCTCTCTCTCTCTTTCTCTCTCTCTCTTACTCTCTCACGCACACACAAACAAACCTGTGTTTGCAGGTAACGGGGTGACTTGAGCTCTAGCTTGTCCTTGACGATGGTGGGGTTGCAGCAGCAAAACGCCTGCTGAAAGCCTGCTCTAAACCTGCCGAGTGGAGGACAAATATTTCATAACAGGATGGATTAAACAACAGGCAGGATTACACACACTAATACAGATTACCTGTCACATGAGGAGATCACCTAAACAAGTGACAGAGAGTCAGGAACTAAAAGAATCCAACATTTTGAAAGTGAAAAGCAGACTAGACCACCAACCTGCTGTTGAGGCAGTAGTAGATGATCGGGTTGTACATGGTGGAGCTCATGGCCAGCCACATGACGGCCAGGTACACCTGCTGGATGTAGCGCTGCTCGAACAGCTCAGGGAAGAACTGGTGCAGTAAGAAGTAGATGTGATAGGGCAGCCAGCAGAGAGCGAACGTACACACCACCACGATCATCATCTTCACCACCTGCCACGGGGACAACACGGTGGAGACGGGGGGGTGCACGGTGGGTTTAAAATAATCTGTTGATTTTATTAGTTTTTTATGGTGTGGGGATTAAAAAGCCATTAAATTACATGATAGTGTGTAGTGACAGTGGGATGTTTGGAGGCTGAAGGGGGAAGACAAAATAAACAGTAGTAGTAGTTATAGTGAGCGTCCGCATCACCTTGCGTTTGGCAATGAGCTGTTGTTTGTAGTGTTCGGACGAGTCTCCGGGAATCTCACTCGCCCAGAGGGTGACACCTACGGTTGTGTAAGCGCAGCCCATAACGCACAGGGGCAGGAAGTAGATGAGCAGTGTCACGCACACATAGTATCTACAGAAAAATGAGACATGTCAATATTGATAATATGGACTTGACTTTTTTAATGGATAAAAGAAACCACATAAATGGTTGGTTTCACATGGGAAATAACAGTCATGTGATTTGTTGACCCATGAATCTACACCAGCCTCCTCCTAGATTTTCTCGCTCTTTAGGTCACCCACTCCATGTCACCCAAAAATGAAACATAACTATGGTCTTACAGCTGCACAGATGAACCATGGGTATGTTTTTTTAAAAGAGGATAGTCTCTGAATAAAACAAACATTCCACCTGCTTATCAACTAGAAAAGTCCCCTTGAACCTAACCTCACTAAATAAAGTTTTAAGAAAGAGGCTTAAGAAGGTGTGTTAGCAGGGTGTTCAAGGATAATATTAATTTATTAATTTTGGAAGAAATTTTAACATACGCCCTTTTCCTCTTTTAGCTGCAGATATACTTCCTCATGGACACATTTTCAGCTTCAGGGTCTATTTTTCATATTCATGAACCCTGCATGGGAATGATTACCGCTCTGGTTCAGACAGACTGCAGCATGGAGCAGAAGGTTTTTCTGTCTGCTATGGGATGACTATGGGGATCAAACCTTATTAACCTGTACAATATAATGCTGTTGGATATATACTAATCATAGGGATGGACCAGTTCTGACATTCTTGGCATGAAATACATGAAATAAGGACTCTCAATATGGCTTGAAATGAACAACCACCCCGAGAAGCATGACACCGAGCAGCCTGAAGGGGAGTAAGATAATACTCTAAATTGGAACCTAGTTCATTTATTAAGAGTGGGATATCATTTTGTGTGAAACTTATTCTGAATACTGATGGGGCCCAAGCAGATGTTCGGGGTGTCAACAAATCAGTCTAATACTTCACCTCCATAATAAATAAGACAACAAGGCCTGAAATTCACAAGACATGCATTGCTTTTAATTGAATAGAGATGTGAAAGTAGCAATCTGTGGTATAGGGGCAGCAACAACCCTCAGATACTTGTAACAGGTTTGAAAACGAGAGGCAGGGAAATTACAATTACTGTCAGAAAGCTCAAAATTAGTTTGATACTTATAGAAAACGGTTGTGCTCTCTTTGTTGACCATATGAACTGTAAATAAATACAGCTTGACGTTGTCTCAACTTTCTATCACTGCACAAAAATGAAGCCAAAATAGCAGAGCATTGCCATTTCTGAGTGGAGCTTTGGTATTGAGGTCTCACAGATACATGCAATCGACCAAAGTCATAGCCAAAATGATCAGAAACATGGACACTTGAACATACATAAGTGTGATAAGAAACCATCATAAAAAAATGTATTTAAGATTTTAAGTAGTTTTTTTTGTTTGGTCCATATTCCATTTTCTGACCTATAATGCAGCCAGTCACCAGGGGGCGATAAGAAGTTGTGGCTTCACTTCGGGAGCTGTCATGTAATCCATCTTTATTCACAAACTACTCTTCTTATATAAGAAAAGAGACCTCACGTTCTATACTCACATCTTCCTGAAGTCCACAGTGGAGTACTCAGGCCAGTCTATGTAGCAGACTGAGCGTCCGGGCAGCAGGGCGGTAGATGAGTAGTAGTACTGAGGGAAGGCTAGAAGCAGAGCCAGGGTCCAGATCACACCAATCACCACACGGGTCTCTGTGGAAGACATCCTCTGCTGCAGGGGGTGGATGATAGCCATGTATCTATGTAAACCAACACAGACGGTATCTGATGTCACATTTTACACAATATTTGTTCTTAAAAACATCCATTTCCTGTTGGAATTGACACAATAATGCTATGATGTGGTATTTGGTATTAAATGGGACAACTTTGTGTTCCACAGTATAAAGTTTTTTCAACTTTACATGCTCCATCAGCCTCATCTGTAGTTTGTTGCAGCGCTTATTAGCAAATGTTTGAATTCGTACAAGCTAATCTAAAATGGTGGACACTAGACTCCAGTTCAGTCTCCTTAATCGTCCACACATTGCAATGTTTAAGCAGCAGCCATTTTTCCTCTTTCCTGCATTTATGTTATGGGATTACTGTATTTCATGATATATTTGCTGATTGTCTTTCCGTTGCACTTAAGTCACATTTATGTTTGATGATTTCTCTTCCTTCTCGACCGGTAAACATTTTGTGATATTTCAAAAAATAATCCAAAAAATAATAGTAATAAAAATTCTAAATATAATCAGATTTTCAGAGTTTCCATTCTTATTTATTTACAATGCTGCCGTTAAGAATGGCTTGTATTCCTGTCAATCTAAAGACATATATTCTGTAATACAGATACTGCTGCAAACACACACACACACACACACACACACACACACACACACACACACACACACACACACACACACACACACACACACACACACACACCTGTCCAGAGCGATGGCCGTCATGGAGTAAATGCTGGCAAATATGGCTGCAATGGGGAAGAAGTTGTGGAAGCGGCAGTAAACCAAACCGAAGTACCACTCGTTGTGAACAGCATACACAAAGTTGATCACTGTGTTGAACGCAGACATGGCAGCCTCAGCTAAGGCCAGGTTGACCTGCAGAGGAACGACAGAATTTACTGAACCACTCTTGCCACAATACCCACATAAAGACATAATCAAACCCCCAATGACATGTTGCAACAACTGGGAGACAAAATTCTGGACATAAATCTGTCTTTTCCCTCTGAGCTGAATGAATAGAGAAGGTAAATGGTCTTGTCATGAGCAACAGTACGCTCACCGGTCACTATTTTTGAGCTTGTTCTATGAAGAAGAGAACTGAGCTCTCTCAGTTTATGAAACTACATTAGTGCTGCGACAATTTATTGATTAGGCGGAGGACATTTTTACACAAATATACAACAGACTTTTCCAGCAAATGTGTTACAAACTAAAAAGGTAAGTAAAATGTCATTCTAAAATGCATGTATTCATTGCAATCACACGTTTTCTTTAAAAAAGATTTCATATCAAAAAACTAGCTACTAGTTGATAAATGTATTTTGGGCTCACTGTGAGGTAATACGCTCCATAGTTTTGTGACTTGAAAACAGAGCTTAAATATTTGATACAACCAATAATCAAAAATATGTATTGTTCCATGAACTACTGAAATACTGAAAATAGTCATTAATTTACATCCCTCATTAGTTGTTACAGAGCAAATGTGTGTTGAATACGAGGGTTTTCATGTTTCCATACTGTAGAGCTGCAATGTGTGAGAAAAAAAGCTTTTCAAAGAAGACATTTAAAAATATTCCCCTGTTCTCATAGATGTTGAGGGGACTGTTGATTATCATTATGTATGTTATTTTACTACTACTAGTAGTCTGTTCTAATGTTATAGGGGACTCAAGTTAGTTGATTAATTAGTTAATTGGTTAATCTCTGAAATAAGTTTTATTTCTTGCATTCATTTACTTCAGTGCCTTTATAATCGATAGTTTATGCAATATATAGCCTGCAACAATTCATTTAACAAAAATATGAAAAAGAAATGCAGCTTTTGATTTATAACAATCCATGATGGAGGGGACAAACATTACATATCATCATTCAATTGCTAAAAATATATATATTTTTAAGTTGTATCCTATCAAACAATACTTTACATTTAAAGTACGCCTGAATAATAACACAGAGTAAACATACGGCAGTTACTTACCAGAAAGTAATTGGTGACGGTCCTCATGCATTTGTGCGCCAGAATAATCCAGATAACCACCATGTTACCGACCACAGACACCGCGACCATGCTGCAATAAGCGACAGCCCACAGCGTGATCTGCCACACCGGCTGGACGAACTGGTTGAAGCCGTCGCTGCAGTTAACGGAGACGGTCGTCCCGTTACAATCGGTGGCGTTGTACAGCGGGTCCATCTTCCGGGCATCTGTCTGACTGTTTGGTGAGTTGGATGTTAAAAATAGATCATATCCAGTCACCTGAGCTGATTCCTTTCTACGAGGAACAATAGAAGCCTCGCTGGTGAACATGTGAAAAAGTGCTCTCGGCGCATTGTGTGGCACAGCTCTCTTTACGCACCGTGAGGAGAGCGCGCTGCGCTCCGGAGGACTTCACCGGACCAATACGCACGACGCAGCTCGTGAAGAACATCGACGCTCTTAAGGCTGTTTGCCCTCCCCCCTCATACACACACACGCACACGCACACGCACACACACACACACACACACACACACACACACACACACACACACACACACACACACACACACACACACACACACACACACACACACACACACACGCACACACAAGCCTATAACACCAAATGATCCATCTCGGTCTGATCTGGCTGAGGTTGAAATCACTTCGTATGACCCTGATGTGCACCACAATTTATCCGGACCCTCTAATACGATCTCAGCAGGATTAGCCCTCAGTCGCCCTGATGATATTGGCTTATATAATGCGATGAGTCAAAATGTCCAAAACAGGTAACTGTCTGAGTAATTAATATATGGCTTGTAACACACCATAATGTTATTGCAAGCAGAGATAATGTTGCAAAGCAATCCTCTGATAACATTTAGCCTATTAGCTCATATGAATTCAATATGTTTCTATTATTATCATGTATTATCCTGGTAATGGCTTCTTCAGTGTCCATAATACTGGAGCTAGACTGAAAGCTCTGTAAGAAATCCAGTAAGTGGACCTTGAGTTGATGTCTGAGTTTTCGGCCTTTGTATGATTTGTACATATAATCAAATTGGTATATATACTGTGAGTCATTCATTAACAGTTTATACACCAGATACAGATAATGTTGCTGTTAGAGATAACTACAGTATAACTAGATTGTTTAGATAATATGCCTACTCACATATACTACCATGTTTAACTCTATATACCTCTATAATTACATTGGTCATTACTGCTCCCTCCATCTCTGTCAGACCTTTTCTTTTGTAAAATACTTTAAACTTTAATACACCTCTTCATTTATTTAAGTGTCTTTTCTCATTTATGTTGTAAGTGTTGTCATTTTGTTGATCATCTATTGCAATTCTGTCTCTCTCTGAGGTTTCTACGATTTTTGTCCCTGTTAAAAAAAATTTGGGGGTAGATTTCCCTAACTCTTGTCAAGGGTTAAAGGGATAGTTCAGCCAAAAAGGACATTTCACTCAATATCTATACTCACCACTGTGCCAATGGAAAGTTGGGTGAAGTCTTTGAGTCCCCAAAACGCTTTTGGAGTTTCGGGGATCATTTGCAGGCAAATCCAATACAATTAATGTGACTGGGGATCAATTCTTCAAACGTAACAAAAACAACATTAAATGCCTCCATACTGCTCCTGTGGTGTCACCCAAGTGTCCGTAAGCCCCGACATTCAAATTCCACTGGAAACAGCGTCATTTACACCATCAGAACCCTTATTAATGTGTTTAGTAACGCCTGTGTCAAAATGGCCCTCCACCTTATGCCATGAACTAATCGATCACCCCTAGTATCAATCACAATGCCAAAGTGGCATTTGGTTTGCAGATAGTAAACTTGTTTTCTGGACATGCTAACACTAGTATTTTGTGTTAGAGCAGATAAAAACCCTGGATTTCATGTTTTACCTGTTGCTCATGTGTTGTTCCTTTTTTTTTTTTAAACAGTGTAAAAAGGAAGAAAAGACACCACACTCCACATAAGATTCCTTAAATAAAGAGCTTTATATTACAAAACTTATGTTCAGCAGTGTGTCTAGTCATGAACTTCTCTGTTTGTATTGAAAAAGTTTGTAAGTATGATAAATATGTGCGTTATTTATCAAACAGTCTAATGTGGTGAATAAATGCCAACAGTGGGATAAGGTAAATCTACAGAAGGTAACATTAGAGTGACACAAATTTCCTCCCACAGTCACTTTGTCAGGACCTGCCAGTTTGGTAATTGCCATATTGATTTCATGCTTCAATACTGTATCCACTCCAGCTAAATTATGTTCATTCTAAAATAGGCAACATGAATCTCAAGCTGAACAGTTTATTGCAGCCCTGTTTGTCTTGCTGTGCATTAAGGGCTCGATGAGTTCAGGTCATATAGTCCGTAGTTTGTGGCCAGCCATGGTCAGATTGCATGTCAGCTCACCAAGGGAATGGAGAAACAGATGGAGTGCGTTTGTCTCTCAGCATCTCCACAACTGTGTGTCTGTCTGCTGCATCACATCGGAGCTATTAAACTCCACTGCAGGGAAGACAGCAATTCAATCTCATTTGTCACCTGCTCCCCTCACAGCTGCTGCTTCCTACGCCACGGCGCAGGTAGTGAAATCTCACGCCTGAACAAGTGAAGAGGAAAAGGATGTGACATGAACATGGAGAGAGGCAGAATTCACCCGAGGGTGGCAGGGAGCTTTCTCCATTTATCTGTTCATCAGCATGGAACACCTGGATTCATAAAAAAGTCAAATTAAAAGGTGAAAATTTGGTAAACAGGAACATGTTGAGGCAGTGGAAATCTAGGTCGGAGGAGAATTACTAGAGGTGACCAACCGTCCAAATCCAACGATATTCATTTGCTGTCATTTGTGACTAAGAAAAGCATCAAATCCTCATATCAGAGAGTCTGCAATATTTACATTTGCCTTCGTACATTCCTTAATAACAAAGGGAGACCTTTTCAGTCAGGGCCCTGAAATTATGGAAAATCTTTAGGATCACAGAATTGCATATTATGTAAAATTTTAATCAAAACATATTTTTGTAAACTTTTATATGACGTCACCTTTCTTTGTCTTTAGCACTCATGGTTTAAAATGTCTCTACTGGTCACTGTTTATTTCCATCTTTAATACTTTGATTTAAAAATGCATTGATTATTTGTATGTGCTTTTGTTGTGTTTTACAGACAATGTTCTTGTTTATGTCAATGCTCCTCTTATTACTTAATATAAAAACATGTCAGATGATTAAATTAGTTGGAAGAACACACAAGGCTTATCACAAATGTGTATAAATCCATGTTTGATAGCAACAAATGGTAAACATGCCAATAGTGAGTCATGATCACTGACCTCCATGTTGTCTAATTTTCTGTAAAAGTGCAGCAGATGAAAGCTTCCTGGACAATTTTGTAATTTGTTTTGTTCACTGAATGTGTGTAAATGTGTGTGTGTGTGTGTGTGTGTGTGTGTGTGTGTGTGTGCTCTACAGTTTAAAGAGTTCACAGCAGATGACATACTCAGAGGCATCTTCAGCTGCAGTGAGTCCAAACTGTCTCCTTGCAGACTCCTTTGCTGTCAGAGAGTTTACACTCCCTTTGCCAAGAGCCAGTCTTTGAAACCAAAGTCCCAAGGTCACCACTCGTTTTTTTATTGTTATCATTTTTAGCTGTGAGGGTGAAAACAAAAATAACATCAGCCTAAATGGGAGTGAAGAGTTTAAAGGGGAGAAGACAATGCCAAGCGCGAGAGTTGGACTTGATTAATGTTGATTTATACTGCCCTACATCCCATATGATAAAACACCCTCTATCCCTGCAACAATAGTGAGGTTAAAATGGCAAAGAAGTCCTTTGTTATACTTCTACTTTTGCAATATAGACAAAGGAATAAAAACGTAATAATTAATTGATGAAACTACTACACTGTGTGTTGGTTTAGAAATGTCTCACGGGTGGTAAAAGAAAAATGATGAACACACATTTTAAAATTGGACTGGAATAATTATCCATAGTTTTGATTAAAAAATCGTCCCCAAAACTTATTTTTTTTAATAGAATCATCATTTTAGAAACATAATGTGTTCTAGTGCATATGCGTGTGAACATTAGAATGTGTGAGAGAGGAGAAAACCAAGTAAAGTCATTCTTCTTTGCCCTGAGGTATTAGTCCCCATCAAAGCAACACATAAATCATCAGATATGGAAGACTCTCTCTTTGGGTGTGCATGTGTGTGTGTGTGCGTGCGTGTGCGTGTGTGTGTGTGCGTGCGTGTGTGTGTGTGTGTGTGTGTGTGTGTGTGTGTGTGTGTGTGTGTGTGTGTGTGTCTGATTGCACGGTTTAATTCGATTATTCTCGAAACAAAGGCTAACTCCTTATCTCTCCAATATGCAAATAGCTTGATTCATTGAGTGCAGCAGAAATGAATACCAGTGGGGAAGTAGCGACAACTGAAGAGAGATGAAAATGTGAAGAAGACACTGAGGTGATGAACAGATACACTGGACGGAAGCAAATCGGAGCCAATCGGGAATATGAAATTACATTTTCTTGACATATGGATGAATCTATAAAAAATGATTGAATACACACTGTGTTTAATTCTGAAATTAAACAGAAGATAATTATTCACATGCCAGGAGCAAGAGTCCATACAGAAATAACTCAATAACATTATTTGTAGCACACACAAAGTGGTGCAAGTATTCAGATCTGTTGAGGAATTTTTGACCATCCTCACACATTACTGTATATGCCACTATATATTATGTATAGTCTATATTATATCTGTACAGGAGAATAGTGGCGGTCTAATTCCACAGATACTCCCTTCTCTCTAAGGAGTACCCAAATTCACATTATAGATAAAGAGCCAACCAGCAGTACATTGTAGTGTCTACACTTAGGGACTTTCATCTCCTTGATGCATCAAGTCTACATTAAAATCTTTTGCATAAGACATCAGCTGCTGCCTGAGTTCTCCTTTCGCCAGCTTCCAGGAAACTTCCATAACAAGATCCTAGACTGTAGTAAAAGCACATACAGTCTATGAAAAGCTCCAATGACATACAAAGTAAAAGAATACTGCAGTAAACTGTCTCTTATGACTGACATATTGTTATATAGGGCATTTTTACACTCCGATGCATTGACCCTAACCAACCAGAAGGTCGGCGGTTCGATCCAACTTCCCCATCTGCATGCCGAAGTGCCCTTGGGCAAGATACTGACCCCCGAATGGCCACTGATAGAAAAAGGGCTGCCCATGGATGCACTGTATGAATGTATGGGTGAATGACAAAAAAATTGTACTGTAAAGCACTACAGTGCATCCGGAAAGTATTCACAGCGCTTCACTTTTTCCACATTTTGTTATGTTACAGCCTTATTCCAAAATGGATTAAATTCATTTTTTTCCTCAAAACTCTACACACAACAACCCATAATGATAACGTGAAAAATGTTTTTTAGTTTATTAATAATAAAAAACGAAAAAACCACATGTACATAAGTATTCACAGTCTTTGCCATGACACTCAAAATTGAGCTCAGGTGCACCCTGTATCCACTGATCATCCTTGAGATATTTCTACAACTTGATTGGAGTCCACCTGTGGTCAATTCAGTTGATTTGACAGGATTTGGAAAGGCACACACCTTTCTATATAAGGTCCCACAGTTGACAGTGCATGTCAGAGCACAAACCAAGCCATGAAGTCCGAGGAATTGTCTGTAGACCTCCGAGACAGGATTTATCGAGGCACAGATCTGGGGAAGGGTACAGAAAAATGTCTGCAGCATTGAAGGTCCCAATGAGCACAGTGGCCTCTATCATCCGTAAATGGAAGAAGTTTGGAACCACCAGGACTCTTCCTAGAGCTGGCCGCTCGGCCAAACTGAGCGATCGGGGGAGAAGGGCCTTAGTCAGGGAGGTGACCAAGAACCCGATGGTCACTCTGACAGAGCTCCAGCGTTGCACTGTGAAGAGAGGAGAACCTTCCAGAAGGACAACCATCTCTGCAGCACTCCACCAATCAGCCTGTATTGTAGAGTGGCCAGACGGAAGCCACTCCTCAGTAAAAGGCACATAACAGCTGGCCTGGAGCTTCTGAAAAAAAAGAAAAAAAAGAAAACATTAAAATCCATCCAGATGGATTTTGCATAGTGACGTATGCATTAATATAGAAAGTCAAGGGTACGAATGGAGCGACGACGGAGCATAAATCTGCCTTAAGAAGCGATAGCAGCCTGTGTGGGGAGTAAAGTGACTGTGTAGCCAATCAGAGCTGATGTTTGTTCACAATTTACTTGATTTGTTTCCATCTCAGACCATTGTTATTTCATATCATAATTTATTATTGCTGATAGCCACAGGATATACATAATTGTCATAATTTTCACTATCCAGGTCACATTTAATGATTAAGTAGTTTACCAAGAATTATACAGTTGCTAAATAGCCAAGGGCTTCTGACAAAAATAAATGTATAAATATATGTGATTAATAAATAATTGTTGGTATTATGGCATCAAAAAGATCTTGAAAATCAGGGTATCTTTTTGAAGGGACTTTAAGCTGTATTGGAGTATTTTTAGACCATGGTATTTTAAGTTGTACATAATAAAACAAGATTTGAATAGTCTACATCTCACAGCTCTGTATACAGGCCTCTTTAACTCTTAAGTTAGCAGATACACTGTTAAATGACAAGGCTCCTGCTGCAATTTTAAAAGTGTACAAAGGAGGGCGCCACATACATGCAGGACATATTAGCATGCAGCAGAGGAAAAATTTACGAGAAAACAAAAATAGTTCGGTAAAGGTTATCCAGGACATGTTTTCATGACTGGAAGCGAGTTTGTGTCCACTGTCTTGATCCTGTGTGAGTCAACAGAAACATGCCTAGCTGAGTTTAAAACTGTTTCTACCAGGTAACAGTTTCTACCAGGTAACAGTTTCTACCACGTAACAGTTTCTACCCAGGTACGGTTTCACCCACGTAACTGTTTCTACCAGGTAACAGTTTCTACCACGTAACAGTTTCTACCCAGGTAACAGTTTCTACCGAGGTAGCAGTTTCTACCAGGTAACTGTTTCTACCAGGTAACTGTTTCTACCAGGTAATAGTTTCTACCAGGTTACTGTTTCTACCAGATAAAAGTTTCTACCAGGTTACTGTTTCTACCCAGGTAACAGTTTCTACCAGGTAACAGTTTCTACCACGTAACAGTTTCTACCCAGGTAACAGTTTCTACCCAGGTAACAGTTTCAACCAGGTAACTGTTTCTACCAGGTAACTGTTTCTACCAGGTAATAGTTTCTACCAGGTTACTGTTTCTACCAGATAAAAGTTTCTACCAGGTTACTGTTTCTACCCAGGTAATAGTTTCTACCAGGTTACTGTTTCTACCAGATAAAAGTTTCTACCAGGTTACTGTTTCTACCCAGGTAATAGTTTCTACCAGGTTACTGTTTCTACCAGATAAACGTTTCTACCAGGTTACTGTTTCTACCCAGGTAATAGTTTCTACCAGGTTACTGTTTCTACCAGATAAAAGTTTCTACTAGGTAACTGCTTCTACCAGGTAACAGTTTCTACCAGGTAACAGTTTCTACCAGGTAATAGTTTTTACCAGGTAACTGCTTCTACCAGGTAACAGTTTCTACCAGGTAATAGTTTTTACCAGGTAACTGCTTCTACCAGGTAACAGTTTCTACCAGGTAACAGTTTCTACCCAGGTAACTGTTTCTACCAGGTAACAGTTTCTACCAGGTAACTGTTTCTACCAGGTAACTGTTTCTACCAGGTAATAGTTTCTACCACGTAACAGTTTCTACCCAGGTAACAGTTTCTACCCAGGTGACTGTTTCTACCAGGTAACAGTTTCTACCAGGTAACTGTTTCTACCAGGTTACTGTTTCTACCCAGGTAACAGTTTCTGCCCAGGTAACTGTTTCTACCAGGTAACAGTTTCTACCAGGTAACTGCTTCTACCAGGTAACAGTTTCTACCAGGTAACAGTTTCTACCAGTTAATAGTTTCTACCAGGTAACAGTTTCTACCAGTTAATAGTTTCTACCAGGTAACAGTTTCTACCAGGTAACTGCTTCTACCAGGTAACAGTTTCTACCAGGTAACAGTTTCTACCAGTTAATAGTTTCTACCAGGTAACTGCTTCTACCAGGTAACAGTTTCTACCAGGTAACAGTTTCTACCAGGTAATAGTTTTTACCAGGTAACTGCTTCTACCAGGTAACAGTTTCTACCAGGTAACAGTTTCTACCAGTTAATAGTTTCTACCAGGTAACTGCTTCTACCAGGTAACAGTTTCTACCAGGTAACAGTTTCTACCAGGTAATAGTTTTTACCAGGTAACTGCTTCTACCAGGTAACAGTTTCTACCACGTAACAGTTTCTACCCAGGTAACAGTTTCTACCCAGGTGACTGTTTCTACCAGGTAACAGTTTCTACCAGGTAACTGTTTCTACCAGGTAACAGTTTCTACCAGGTAACAGTTTCTACCCAGGTAACAGTTTCTACCCAGGTAACAGTTTCTACCAGGTAACAGTTTCTACCAGTTAATAGTTTCTACCAGGTAACTGCTTCTACCAGGTAACAGTTTCTACCAGGTAACAGTTTCTACCTGGCAACAGTTTCTAACAGGTAATAGCTTTTACCAGGTAACTGCTTCTACCAAGTAACAGTTTCTACCACGTAACAGTTTCTACCCAGGTAACAGTTTCTACCAGGTAACTGTTTCTACCAGGTTACTGTTTCTACCCAGGTAACAGTTTCTGCCCAGGTAACTGTTTCTACCAGGTAACAGTTTCTACCAGGTAACTGCTTCTACCAGGTAACAGTTTCTACCAGGTAACAGTTTCTACCAGTTAATAGTTTCTACCAGGTAACTGCTTCTACCAGGTAACAGTTTCTACCAGGTAACAGTTTCTACCAGGTAATAGTTTTTACCAGGTAACTGCTTCTACCAGGTAACAGTTTCTACCAGGTAACAGTTTCTACCAGGTAACAGTTTCTACCAGGCAACAGTTTCTACCAGGTAATAGCTTTACCAGGTAACTGCTTCTACCAAGTTTCTCCCGTAACAGTTTCTACCAGGTAACAGTTTCTCCCAGGTGACTGTTTCTACCAGGTAACAGTTTCTACCAGGTAACTGTTTCTACCAGGTAACAGTTTCTACCAGGTAACAGTTTCTACCAGGTAACAGTTTCTACCCAGGTAACAGTTTCTACCAGGTAACAGTTTCTACCAGTTAATAGTTTCTACCAGGTAACTGCTTCTACCAGGTAACAGTTTCTACCAGGTAACAGTTTCTACCTGGCAACAGTTTCTAACAGGTAATAGCTTTTACCAGGTAACTGCTTCTACCAAGTAACAGTTTCTACCACGTAACAGTTTCTACCCAGGTAACAGTTTCTACCCAGGTGACTGTTTCTACCAGGTAACAGTTTCTACCAGGTAACTGTTTCTACCAGTTAACTGTTTCTACCAGGTAATAGTTTCTACCACGTAACAGTTTCTACCCAGGTAACAGTTTCTACCAGGTTACTGTTTATACCAGATACAAGTTTCTACCACGTAACAGTTTCTACCCAGGTAACAGTTTCTACCCAGGTAACTGTTTCTACCAGGTAACAGTTTCTACCAGGTAACTGCCTCTACCAGGTAACATTTTCTACCAGGTAACTGCTTCTACCAGGTAACAGTTTCTACCAGGTAACAGTTTCTACCAGTTCATAGTTTCTACCAGGTAACTGCTTCTACCAGGTAACAGTTTCTACCAGGTAACAGTTTCTACCAGTTAATAGTTTCTACCAGGTAACTGTTTCTACCAAATAAAAGTTTCTACCAGGTTACTGTTTATACCAGATAAAAGTTTCTACTAGGTTACTGTTTCTACCCAGGTAACAGTTTCTACCCAGGTAACTGTTTCTACCAGGTAACAGTTTCTACCAGGTAACTGCCTCTACCAGGTAACATTTTCTACCAGGTAACTGCTTCTACCAGGTAACAGTTTCTACCAGGTAACAGTTTCTACCAGTTAATAGTTTCTACCAGGTAACTGCTTCTACCAGGTAACAGTTTCTACCAGGTAACAGTTTCTACCAGTTAATAGTTTCTACCAGGTAACTGTTTCTACCAAATAAAAGTTTCTACCAGGTTACTGTTTATACCAGATAAAAGTTTCTACTAGGTTACTGTTTCTACCCAGGTAACAGTTTCAACCCAGGTAACTGTTTCTACCAGGTAAGAGTTTCTACCAGGTCACAGTTTCTACCAGGTAACAGTTTCTACCAAGTAACTGCTTCTACCAGGTAACAGTTTCTACCAGGTAACAGTTTCTACCAGTTAATAGTTTCTACCAGGTAACTGCTTCTACCAGGTAACAGTTTCTACCAGGTAACAGTTTCTACCAGGTAATAGTTTTTACCAGGTAACTGCTTCTACCAGGTAACAGTTTCTACCACGTAACAGTTTCTACCCAGGTAACAGTTTCTACCCAGGTAACTGTTTCTACCAGGTAACAGTTTCTACCAGGTAACTGTTTCTACCAGGTAACTGTTTCTACCACGTAATAGTTTCTACCACGTAACAGTTTCTACCCAGGTAACAGTTTCTACCCAGGTGACTGTTTCTACCAGGTAACAGTTTCTACCAGGTAACTGTTTCTACCAGGTAACAGTTTCTACCAGGTAACTGCTTCTACCAGGTAACAGTTTCTACCAGGTAACAGTTTCTACCAGTTAATAGTTTCTACCAGTTAACAGTTTCTACCAGGTAACAGTTTCTACCAGTTAATAGTTTCTACCAGGTAACAGTTTCTACCAGGTAACAGTTTCTACCAGGTAATAGTTTCTACCAGGTAACAGTTTCTACCAGGTAACAGTTTCTACCAGGTAACAGTTTCTACCAGGTAATAGTTTCTACCAGGTAACAGTTTCTACCAGGTAACTGCTTCTACCAGGTAACAGTTTCTACCAGGTAACATTTTCTACCAGTTAATAATTTCTACCAGGTAACTGCTTCTACCAGGTAACAGTTTCTACCAGGTAACAGTTTCTACCAGGTAACTGTTTCTACCAGGTAAATGCTTCTACCAGGTAACAGTTTCTACCAGGTAACAGTTTCTACCAGGCAACAGTTTCTACCAGGTAACTGCTTCTACCAGGTAACAGTTTCTACCACCTAACAGTTTCTACCAGGTAACAGTTTCTACCCAGGTGACTGTTTCTACCAGGTAACAGTTTCTACCAGGTAACTGTTTCTACCAGGTAACTGTTTCTACCAGATAAAAGTTTCTACCAGGTTACTGTTTCTACCAGATAAAAGTTTCTACCAGGTTACTGTTTCTACCAGGTAACTGTTTCTACCAGGTAACAGTTTCTACCAGGTAACAGTTTCTACCAGGTAATAGTTTCTACCAGGTAACAGTTTCTACCAGGTAACTGCTTCTACCAGGTAACAGTTTCTACCAGGTAACAGTTTCTACCAGTTAATAGTTTCTACCAGGTAACTGCTTCTACCAGGTAACAGTTTCTACCAGGTAACTGTTTCTACCAAATAAAAGTTTCTACCAGGTTACTGTTTATACCAGATAAAAGTTTCTACTAGGTTACTGTTTCTACCCAGGTAACAGTTTCTACCAGGTAACTGTTTCTACCAGGTAACAGTTTCTACTAGGTAACAGTTTCTACCAGGTAACAGTTTCTACCAGGTAACTGCTTCTACCAGGTAACAGTTTCTACCAGATAACAGTTTCTACCAGTTAATAGTTTCTACCAGGTAACTGCTTCTACCAGGTAACAGTTTCTACCAGGTAACAGTTTCTACCAGGTAATAGTTTTTACCAGGTAACTGCTTCTACCAGGTAACAGTTTCTACCAGGTAACAGTTTCTACCAGGTAACAGTTTCTACCAGGTAACAGTTTCTACCAGGTAACAGTTTCTACCAGGTAACAGTTTCTACCAGGTAACAGTTTCTACCAGTTAATAGTTTCTACCAGGTAACTGCTTCTACCAGGTAACAGTTTCTACCAGGTAACAGTTTCTACCAGGCAACAGTTTCTACCAGGTAATAGCTTTTACCAGGTAACTGCTTCTACCAGGTAACAGTTTCTACCAGGTAACAGTTTCTACCAGGTAACTGTTTCTACCAGGTAACAGTTTCTACCAGGTAACAGTTTCTACCAGTTAATAGTTTCTACCAGGTAACAGTTTCTACCAGGTAACTGTTTCTACCAGGTAACAGTTTCTACCAGGTAACTGCTTCTACCAGGTAACAGTTTCTACCAGGTAACATCTTCTACCAGGTAACAGTTTCTACCAGGTAACAGTTTCTACCAGGTAACTGTTTCTACCAGGTAAATGCTTCTACCAGGTAACAGTTTCTACCAGGTAACAGTTTCTACCAGGCAACAGTTTCTACCAGGTAACAGTTTCTACCAGGTAATAGTTTTTACCAGGTAACTGCTTCTACCAGGTAACAGTTTCTACCACGTAACAGTTTCTACCCAGGTAACAGTTTCTACCCAGGTGACTGTTTCTACCAGGTAACAGTTTCTACCAGGTAACTGTTTCTACCAGGTAACTGTTTCTACCAGGTAATAGTTTCTACCAGGTAACTGTTTCTACCAGATAAAAGTTTCTACCAGGTTACTGTTTCTACCAGATAAAAGGTTCTACCAGGTTACTGTTTCTACCAGGTAACTGTTTCTACCAGGTAACTGTTTCTACCAGGTAACAGTTTCTACCAGTTAATAGTTTCTACCAGGTAACAGTTTCTACCAGGTAACTGCTTCTACCAGGTAACAGTTTCTACCAGGTAACAGTTTCTACCAGTTAATAGTTTCGACCAGGTAACTGCTTCTACCAGGTAACAGTTTCTTCCAGGTAACTGTTTCTACCAAATAAAGTTTCTACCAGGTTACTGTTTATACCAGATACAAGTTTCTACTAGGTTACTGTTTCTACCCAGGTAACAGTTTCTACCAGGTAACTGTTTCTACCAGGTAACAGTTTCTACTAGGTAACAGTTTCTACCAGGTAACAGTTTCTACCAGGTAACTGCTTCTACCAGGTAACAGTTTCTACCAGATAACAGTTTCTACCAGGTAATAGTTTCTACCAGGTAACTGCTTCTACCAGGTAACAGTTTCTACCAGGTAACAGTTTCTACCAGGTAATAGTTTTTACCAGGTAACTGCTTCTACCAGGTAACAGTTTCTACCAGGTAACAGTTTCTACCAGGTAACAGTTTCTACCAGGTAACAGTTTCTACCAGGTAACAGTTTCTACCAGGTAACAGTTTCTACCAGGTAACAGTTTCTACCAGTTAATAGTTTCTACCAGGTAACTGCTTCTACCAGGTAACAGTTTCTACCAGGTAACAGTTTCTACCAGGCAACAGTTTCTACCAGGTAATAGCTTTTACCAGGTAACTGCTTCTACCAGGTAACAGTTTCTACCACGTAACAGTTTCTACCCAGGTAACAGTTTCTACCCAGGTAACAGTTTCTACCCAGGTAACAGTTTCTACCAGGTAACAGTTTCTACCAGTTAATAGTTTCTACCAGTTAATAGTTTCTACCAGGTAACTGCTTTTACCAGATAAAGTTTCTACCAGGTAACTATTTATACCAGATAAAAGTTTCTACCAGGTTACTGTTTCTACCAGATAAAAGTTTCTACCAGGTTACTGTTTCTACCCAGGTAACAGTTTCTACCCAGGTAACTGTTTCTACCAGGTAACAGTTTCTACCAGGTAACAGTTTCTACCAGGTAACAGTTTCTACCAGGTAACAGTTTCTACCAGGTAACTGTTTCTACCAGGTAACAGTTTCTACCAGGTAACTGCTTCTACCAGGTAACAGTTTCTACCAGGTAACAGTTTCTACCAGGTAACAGTTTCTACCAGGTAATAGTTTTACCAGGTAACTGCTTCTACCAGGTAACAGTTTCTACCCGGTAACAGTTTCTACCCAGGTAACAGTTTCTACCCAGGTAACAGTTTCTACCAGGTAACAGTTTCTACCAGTTAATAGTTTCTACCAGGTAACAGTTTCTACCAGGTAACAGTTTCTACCAGGCAACAGTTTCTACCAGGTAATAGCTTTTACCAGGTAACTGCTTCTACCAGGTAACAGTTTCTACCACGTAACAGTTTCTACCCAGGTAACAGTTTCTACCCAGGTAACAGTTTCTACCCAGGTAACAGTTTCTCCCAGGTAACAGTTTCTACCAGGTAACAGTTTCTACCAGTTAATAGTTTCTACCAGGTAACTGCTTCTACCAGGTAACAGTTTCTACCAGGTAACAGTTTCTACCAGATAAAAGTTTCTACCAGGTTACTGTTTCTACCAGGTAACTGCTTCTACCAGGTAACAGTTTCTACCAGGTAACAGTTTCTACCAGTTAATAGTTTCTACCAGGTAACTGTTTCTACCAAATACAAGTTTCTACCAGGTAACTGCTTCTATCAGGTAACTGTTTTTACCAGGTAATAGTTTATACCAGGTAATTGCTTCTACCAGGTAATAGTTTCTACCAGGTAACTGTTTCTACCAGGTAATAGTTTCTACCAGGTAACTGCTTCTACCAGGTAATAGTTTCTACCAGGTAATAGTTTCTACCAGGTTACTGTTTTTACCAGATAAAAGTTTCTACCAGGTTACTGTTTCTACCAGGTAATAGTTTCTACCAGGTTACTATTTCTACCCAGGTAACAGTTTCTGTCGAGGAAACTGTTTCTACCAGGTAACTGCTTCTACCAGGTAATAGCTTCTACCCAGGTAACTGTTTCTACCCATGTAACCAGGTAACTGTTTCTACCAGGTAATAGCTTCTACCCAGGTAACTGTTTCTACCCAGGTAACCAGGTAACTGTTTCTACCCTGCATGGGATTATGACATGTGATACACTCACTATTAAACAACTTTGAATAAACAGGCAATCAGCACTCTGCAGCAGCAGTGGCTGGGTCTAATCAACATAAGTGATGCTGTTGATCATAACAACAGTGCACTCATGACAATGCAACGCCAGCTGATTCTCCAGTTCGGGGTTTTGCAGACTGAGTTCAGTTGAGTTTCACAGAACTTTGAATAAACAGGTGAACAGCTGTTTGTGAAGGAGTGGTGGTGAGTCCAGTAGAAGGTCTTTACTTGCTCTGCCTCCTTTTATAAAAGTCAAAAGTCATTTGTTTTCATCAAGCAGTAGTAATTGACCAAACAGAGGGGCGTAGCACACAAGTTTGGGCCCTATACACAAGCAGTCTCTGTGGGCCCCCTTCCAATCCAGCATGCAATACAGAGCCTTTGCACATTCACTATAAATTAGCTAATCTCTTCTAATGTCTCACGCCCATTAGAAGACTTTGCATATTGCAGATAATTTGGAAACTGTTTGCCTATATTTTGGTGCCATTTTGGTTATGTCTCAGTCTTCTCAGTCCCTGCTAAGTAGTTCCTGCTACATTTTCCAAGGTGCCCCAGTCTTTAGATTCTTGGATTGCCTCCACATATATTACTAATACAGATTCATGGATCAAATGTATTATGCTGTCTCGGAAGTTAAGAGGATTACTCACTATACTGCAAGCCACCACCAGTAATCATCAGCATGTTCTCAGCTGGGAAAGGAAACTAGTTGTGAGAGCCATCTAGTGGTGACACATGCTGCTGAAAGAGTCAGATACCATAACTGGGCGTTTGCTCATTTTATAGCACAGCCTCCCTTTGCCTCCATGTGGTTAGTACAACATGCGTTAATCATCTTCTAGATTTTAAGGGATGTATTCCATGGTTTGTTAATTGTTATCTGATCTCATGAAAGACCCAAATCAACACTGAATGTCTCCTACTCACAGGATGTATGTATCTCAAGCATGATATAACTTATTCCTCTTTAGTCTCAAGATAAAACATCTCTGTGAGTGACTCTATTAAACTTGGTGACATGTTCTTTCACTACATTCACCAGTGTGCTGATAATTTTAAATTAAAAAATTAAAAAATTCTAAAAATAAGTTATTTCATTCATCAGACACATTAATAACGCAATTCATTATCTCAATGTTTAAATTTGTATGGTGAAATAAGAAGTACCAAAACAAAGCTAACAACATTCGAAAGTCAGATTAATTCATTTAATTGATTAAATTATTACAATTCTCATTGGTTGCAGCCAAAACATTTTAAACATCCGCTGTAGCTTACAATTAAACCCATAAAATAAATACAGTGGAGTGTAAAGTGAATTATTTCCAGCTGAAATGTGGAGTAAGTGTGTACTATAATGTAACTTAAAATAGAAATACACAAGTGCAGCACCAGTACCTAAAAACTGTACATACATACAGTACTTGGAGAAACGCTTGTCAGCCTCAATGATTATCTTAAATAGAAAACTGAGGAAGATGGGGACATACTGTTACTACACACACACACACACACACACACACACACACACACACACACACACACACACAAACACTATCTATCTCTGTATCTCTCTCTCACACACACACACACACACACAAACACTAACTCTCTCTCTCTCTCTCTCCCTCTCTCTCTCTCTCTCTCTCTCTCTCTCTCTCTCTCTCTCTCTCTCTCTCTCACACACTCACACACACACATACAGCTGTAGCATCTAATACTCAATACTCAGATCGTCCATGCAGTCATTGAGAACAGTTTGCTGCAGAATTTTGCTCTACAGATTATATACATAACCATATTGAAAGCTGTGTTATTCTATTCATTTTTATCATTTAATATAATTAACCCTCCGTTAACTTCTTAATTTTGGTTCTGTTAGCTTCATCTGTCACACAAGGTAAGACATTTACATTTTTTGTCACAATGTCATTCTGACTCGATTTAGAGAGAAAATCTGATTTAGATTATTTGCGATTTTGATACTGATCACAGATGAAATAGATCCAATGCCAGTATCAATGGCTGGTGAAAAGGGATAACTGTTCATTTTGATGTAATTTAGAGATTTGGCTGTAAATGTTTCAATACCGTCAAAAATACGTTATTTAAAAGATTTTAATTGTATTAAATATCATGATTCTAACATTTATTAAAATTTGTTTAATTTGGACAAGAAAACTGTCTATAGCTCCAGTTGCATGTTGCGATTTGACCATTTGAGGTGGTCGTCATTAACAATGAAAGAATTTAGACAGTTCGGATGTTGTCTCATGTTGTTTGTAAGTGTTGTGCTACACTAAGATCCATTGCTCGTTTCCCTCACTCGGTGATTTGTTGGTGAGTTTCTGGTGCTTGGCCCTTTAGATTCATGGTTGGGCTCAGCCTCAGAAAAGGATGTATTTTCAATGCACCCTTGTTGAAGTTAGTTAACACACACCTGAGTGTAGCTGTGTGTCAAGAAGAGGAGGTGCCCTGACTGTCTGTGTCTGAAGTATGATGCCAAGCTACAACCTTTTAGAGTTAACTTCAGCACAATGTGCGTGTGTACATGCACAAGTATGCATTCATGTTTGTGCGTGTGTGTGTGTGTGTGTGTGTGTGTGTGTGTGTGTGTGTGTGTGTGTGTGTGTGTGTGTGTGTGTGTGTGTGTGTGTGTGCATGACTGGACTCATGTGACTGTCCTTCACAGTCAGTGATCAGGCTTCAGGAACTAGTAAGCAATCAGAAATGACATCTATTGATCAGCCTAGAAAACTCCCCCAAATCGGCTTTAGAAAGACAAACCTCTATGTCATCAGTGCATAGGAAACTTAGTGATCAATTCATGGACAAATGTATGTGTAACGCTAACAAGTACATGTCTGGATAGAAAAAATATGTAGATTGCTGTGTGAGTGTGTGTGTGTGAGCGTGTGTGTGAGTGTGTGACTGTGTGGGTGTTCCGTGCTGGCAACACCCAGTGGCCGGAGGCATGATGTTTTCAGGTTGTCCGTCCATCCGTCAGTACGTCCGTCTGTCCGGCCTGTTCTTGTTAACATGATATCTGTAACACCTTGAAGGAATTCATGTCTTCAAAATTGGTACAAACATTCACTTGAACTCAAAGATGAATTGATTATATTTTGGTGGTCGACGTTTAAGGTCACAGTAACCTCATGTTCCTGTGAATGGGATTTTTTCAGGAGTGCTAGAGAATTGTATTACTTCTGGTACAATTCATTTGGACTCATGGATGACCTGATTAGAATTTGGTGATCAAAGGTCAAAGGTCACTGTGACTTTTCAAATACATGTTTTGCCTTGTGAATAAATAAGTGAATATCTCAGGAACATCTCAAGAGAATTCTTTCAAATTTGGAACACACTCACTGAATAACTGATTAAATTTTGTTGGTCAAAGGTCAAGGCCACGGTGACATGTTTTTGACCCTTTGAATGTGATATTTCAACACCGACTTGAGGGAATTTCTTCAACTTTTGATCAGATATCACCTGGACTCAAAGATGAGTTTCAGTGGTCAAAGGTCAAAGGTCACAGAGACCTTATGTGAATCTGAGAAAAAAAGACATGTTGTTGGCGGAGGCATAAAACCACAGTGTGGTAATTCTAGTCTTTTCTTTTTGGTGGCTGTAAACTGAAATCATATTGATGACCTTAGATTGCTCACATCATTCATTCACATCCCCTCCCTGATGAAGAGATTTCTATTGTGCTCAACTCAGTCTTATAACAATGAGGATATCACATTCTAACAGTGTTGGTCTTTTAAAGGCAACTAACTGGAAAACCTTGCAAGCTGGTCCAACGTAAGCCTGCTGCCTTAAGATGTGTGCCTTGACTAAATTAAACTCGACAGATCCAAACTCATCTCATGAGTTGTGAAAATGTTAAACCAGCATTTAAGTTCACTAAAGGGTTAACAGGTTCAATAAGGAATTCAAGGAATTCAGCTCTGTTAACAACAAGTGTAGTACACCAAGGTTTGCTTCTATGTTAGTCAGTTTGATAAGTCACTCTTTAGTTGCTTTGTCTGTCCCTCCAGGAGCAGAGAGTCTGTCCCAGCGTGAACACTGTACAACAACAGTGTGTGACATTGCTCCCAGCTACTTTGTAGGGATGCAATCTTTATCATGATTAACAGAATACACATTACTATCAGAGGAAACATGATGGCAGCATGTCATTCATGGGCTGTATGTTTCCTCTAAGCCTCTAGACAGTTGGTGCCTGATGGGATGTCGGCAAAAATCCTGTTTCTTTTCAATCTTCATTTGATGAACTAACACTTAGCTACAGCAACTGTGTGCAAATAAATTACAATTAGATTTTTTAAATAGTCTATAATTAATAACTCAACATTTAAAGTTGAAAAAACTTGGAATTAAGAATACGATTGAAGAACAATCTTTTCAACTTCTATTTGGAGAGAATTGTGGGTAATCCATTAAGGTTTCTTATAAATTAATGATTTATTAACCATTGGTTGATACTTCATAAATGTTTCCTTATTAGAGGAGTTGTAGTGTGAGGATGAACACAACTTGGCAATCCCAGACTTGTTCATATTAATGTTAATCATGTCTATCTCATCATCCTGTAAAAATGGCCTCTTGCCTCAATCGACGTTGTAAAACTCCAGCTTCATCTGTGGTATGATTTTATATATCATCTTTTTAGACAACACACATATTCAGACATCCCACAGATGTAGCTGGAGTTTCACAGCCTCAAATGTTTAGATGTAGCTAAGGTAAAGTTTTTCCGTTATTGTTGTGCTGTTGTTGGCCAATTTTGGTGGAAATGTATCACCGTTTGCTTTAGTTTCCATGTGTTGAGCTCCAGCCGGGACCTGAGGGGCTGCTGGGGTTTTCGATTGAGTTTTCCTCTTGTCATCCTTCGATCTGTGAATGTTGCAGTGGCATGTGTGTTGCCATGTGGGCTGGCAGCCCATGTGGTACAGCAATGTGAGGAGGATTCCCTGATACATGATATTGTACACTTCAACTGTACATGAAAGTGGGGTGTATATTTGGTAATTGCTGATGGAGAATCAAAGAGAGGGCAGGGATAATGTTGATAATATTAAACGTTGTAAATATTTTTATTTTGTTGATGTGTTCTGCTGCTGGCGGATGTGAGGGATCCCTCACAGGTGGCTCTATCTGGGGTTTTTATCTTTATTTTGCCCTGTTAAAGGTTAAGTGTGTAAGATTCAGGTGGACGGGATCTATTGGCAGATATTGAATATAAATTAATCCTAGTGATGTTATATATATATATTTAAATACTTTATATTTACATCGGGAATGGGTCCTCTCTATGGAGGCCGCCATGTTTTTTACAGTAGCCCAGACTGGACAAACTAAACACCTTTTGAGTTTTTATGAGAACTGAAGGGTTTGGAAGGGGAGGGTGAGGAAAGGGGTATTAAGCTGCAACATGCAACTTCACCACTAGATGTCACTGAATTCTACACACTGAATCTTTAATAGGGTTCTTTTTTTAGGGTTAAGGGCAGAGGATGTCGCACCTGTTAAGCCCTTTTAAACAAACTGTGATTTGTGAATATGAGCTATACAAATAAAAATTCATTGATAACGACCGCCTCTCTTTCTTTCCTCAAGCTTCTATATTTCCTCAGTAAACCTCTTCCTCCTTGTTTCTAATCTGTTTCAGGATGGATCATCATGACTGGCAGAGGGGAAGGAGCAGAGGTCATCGACACCATGACGACGATGATGGTGAGACAACAGTAACCCTGGAAGAAATGCAGGATTATCAGCTGAGTAAAGTGGGCACAGCCCTGGATCACCTCAAAGAAAGTTAAATACATGGCAATTAGTTTGTAACATGTGATTAGCTGTAACTCAAATTCAGGCAGAATACATTTTTTGGGCATAAAGAACACTAATAGCTGTGTCGTGTCTCCTCTGAGTATGATATATCCATTCTCTCTTCTGGTGTGGTTGAAAAACATCTTAAGGATTACAAAAAGGTATAATATGTTGATCTAATGTGTCAAAAATTGCAAAAGATTCCCAGATAACCTGAATTGACCCTGGCAAATGTGTTTGCCAACAGTTCCTGATCATTTCATCGAATACACACAAAGGCATATATTTGAAGCTGATGACAAGTGGTTATTGCAGCATGCTGGCACATACATTTTTCTGTTAGTCTGATAATTATTCAGGAAATGGAAGCAGCGCACCACTTGAAGCTCATGGGTTGTTCAGGTCATGTACAGAAAAGAACACCTATTGGCCTCATGTCAGTATTAAATTATGCTGATGAACCAAAAGCATCTGAAAACTTCTGCCGTGAAATCTAACTCAGAGTACAGAGCTAATTTCTTCTTACTAGAAGTTGAAGACTCACTCCAGGGAGATCGTACCCACTCAAACCCAATTGAGGCACCATACTTTCTTCTCCAAGTCAGGGTCACCATCAGAAGGATTTTGAAGCTTTGTCTTAAAGTAATACAGTTCTATAATGTTGCTTTAAAACATGATAAATTCGTGACATCCATTACAGACTAAAATAAGAAAAAACACTGTTGCCACCGTTGATATTTGTGATAACACAATATATTTGCAGACTTGTGCATGTGAGTGTGTGCGTGGGCACATACACTGCTGTAACACTTGTTTATTGCCGAGGACTTTCACATCACTCCACAAGCAGTCAGTGTTTTGTATCCTTTCTCTCACATGTTCTCTCTCACAGAGGCCCAGCCGGAGTACATTGGTGTCCCAGTCTCCCACAGGCGGAAAAGGCGCCGACACCACTCCCATGCCAGTGATGCCGAACATAGCGCACGACACGAGCACTACGATCACCACACGCATCGTGACCACTCGCACCGAAGCTATCACCACGACAGAGAGGAGCACTATGACGATGAGGAGGGGAGTGTGGATCGTCATGGGCACACCAACCTCACAGGTTAGGTAAACTGAGTCTGTACGGGACGTGTGTCCCATGATCCCATTGTCTCTATTACTTTTCTAAAGTTACCCATTAGGGCTTAGCTACTCTAATATTATGTAAAGAAAATTATCATATACAAGGGGCATACAAGCTTAAAAAAGAGAACAAACATACAAACTTAAAACAAGTAGAAAATATAATATTACGGATGAAACATACAATGTACAGAAGAGCCAAGAGTCTTCCTTGGGAAGGGAAGCATAGTATTATGCTTCCCTTAAATCACTTTATTTGTCAATGTGAAGGTATCTCTTCTCTTCAATTTTTTGAAGAGACCTTAAAAATATTAAACACACAGAACTTTACTTGGTGCTTTTACACACACACAGACACACACACACACACACACACACACACACACACACACACACACACACACACACACACACACACACACACACACACACACACACACACACACATTAGTGAGAGGCATATGACCAGGTTGGATGTATGCTGTTGCGCACACAAAGCAGAGGTCTGCCTGCACTAAGTGTGTGTGATGAGGTTGCAGCTGCGGGTGCTTGTATGTACGTATGTGATGAATATTTTTGCAGCAAGGAGCCATGAAGTCTGAAGCCTGTAAGCTGATTAGAGCTGAGGAACTCCAAGCTGTGTGTGCATGTGTGTGTGTATGTGCATGTTATTTGGGGGGACTGTGAGTGTTTTTCCTTTGGTATGCTTCATTTTTTTGCCTGCTCCAGAAAGGATTCGTCCCAAATGTGTGCCACAAACATAAGGCCTGAGGTGACGGTTAGAGGCACTGGACTACCTGGGTCTTCTGAGCAATAGAAGTTCTGTGGGCGAGGAAGTCCTCGCTGTTCTCATGCATGTTTGAGTTTGAGTGTGTGTGCTTGAGTGTTTGTGCATGGACCTCTGGGAGGAGAGTGCTCAAGGGCCCCGTGGTGTGTGTCAACCCTCTTAAAGCCTCTAGCTCTTTGCTGCTTTGGAGATTTCGGCGGATTTCTGCCACAGCTTAGAGGAGACCGACTGATTGAATGGCGCAGGTTTCACATAGACCCACCACACACCAAATCATATGACTGGAACAACAGAACTGGCTGTGGAAAAATACCTGTAAACGCAGCAGAGCACAGGAAGAAGTGGAAAGGACGTATGCGAGTAGGAGTGAAAGTGTGCCACTCATGGTGGAGAGCCAGCAGTGGTGAGCTAAGAACCCTCAGAAACCCAGACGTCTTTTCTTCTTGACCAAAGCGAAACTGAGGACCCCTCTTCAGCAACTGTGCGTGTCAGTGGATCCAGTGAGCATGCAGGAACCCGGGGCCTCTTTCCCCTCCCTCATGGCCTCCTGCTGGACCCTGCCAGGCTCTCAAATAGGTAAAGATGACATGAAGGAGGAATTGAGGAGGGAAAACGCCTGAGAAAAAGAGATTGTCAGTCTGTATTAGAGCTGGGGGCCACCACAGATATCCAGAATGTGTATCAGAAGAGAAACGATTAGAATTGTGCATGACGCCATGTTTCTGCATGTGCAAAAACTTAATTCACCACTTCCATGAAATGTTTGCGTGTCACCTAAACGTACATTTGTCTATTAATGAGGCTTTGGAAGTCGTTCATTTGCGTGGTAAGGGCCTTGCATATGAATTATTTTTTGGAAAGAATTGGATGGTAACTTTATTCCAAAAGCCTCCTCCCCTTGGGTTTGATTTGGATCTGATGGTTCTTTGTAAATCTGAGTCATTAAATGGTTTCAATGGACATTCAAGGTATTTCCACAGTATTTCACTACTTCATTTAGCACGCCTTGCATATGGTAAATTGGTTCTGGTTTTCCTCCTTCACGGTGTTTGTGTGTTATTTATCAGCCATGTGCAGGGACTCTACACACCTGTGATCATTTTTAAATATGTGAATAATTCATCACAGGAGTTACAGCATGAAATAATTTCCACCAAGAGTCACAAGTCTATCATCAAGTCCCACACTGAAACTAAACGCTCGTTAAACTGAGCACATAAGCGCTGCTCGTCAAGCCTGATAAACCTTCACACTGTTATCTGAACGGCCACGAGCACGGTCTCAGTCACTAAGCTGTGTCACCGGTGTTTTCTCCCTCTGCAGTTAAACTATAGTAGAACTATTCACAACTGTATTAAATAGCATTTCTCTGACCAGATCACAACATGCCCATAGTTACTAATACAGAACACTGGGCTGAAAAAAAAAAAATCAAGCAAGAACAACTCCTCATGTTTACCTCCCCATATGCTCCTAGTCATTCTTCTGATGAGTTTTCTTCCCAAGGGGAATGGCTGAAGTGACATTGCTGGAAAACATGTCTTCACTATTTGTGTGTGTGTGCGTGTGTGTGTGTGTGTGTGTGTGTGTGTGTGTGTGTGTGTGTGTGTGTGTGTGTGTGTGTGTGTGTGTGTGTGTGTGTGTGTGTGTGTGTGTGTGTGTGTGTGGACGCCATCTGGTGCTGGGCCAACAAGGTACAGTGGATGTAACAGAACCTTTATATTCCACGCCTGCCTGCTGCTTCTTGAGATGGGGATGACATGGGGATGAGTAGAGGTGTCAGACCAAAAAAACTAAATAAGCTGAAGTGTGCTGAATGCAGTTGGGTGCCTGCATTTGTCCTTCAGATCCTCTCTTTGTACGAAAAGAGTGCTGCCTACAAGAAGTTAAAGTACTAAAGGGAATTGTGCATTTGTGTTTTATCCAATGATCCACAACTGATCTAAAACACAGCAAACACAACAGAGAATGATCTGCCTCTGTGGGATTACATTGGTCAGAGATCAAAGAGGGAACAGCAGACCTCCTAGTCTGGCAGAGCGGACAAAGTAATGAAAACAGCAACTGATTGGTCTCATTGTGGAACATTCTATTGTGTTATAATCATGCACTGTGCTGTGGTAGCCATGGATTACATAATTGTCCCCTCCAAGTGGAAGTATCGATTGAGATTGTGAACGTGCACTTTCACATGAGGCTTCAGACAATTGTAGGTAAAGCTGGACCCATTCAGATCTATGAGGTTGTGTGTTATTGACTTTTTTAAGCTTTTGGGGGAAGAAACTGTGCAACAGGAAAACTGGGAGATCTGTGAGACACACACACACACACACACACACACACACACACACACACACACACACACACACACACACACACACACACACACACACACACACACACACACACAGCATTGGGATGTAATTGCACAGCGCCTCCAGGCTCAGACGTTAATGTAGATTGATCAGTTCAGAGTAAATTTAGAAAAGGTGCCAGCTGATAGATTACACATCTCTTTCAGATAGTAATTAGAGGAGCTGACTTTGATCCTCATTAAAAAAGGGTAAATGGGGATTGTTAACTATTTTCTGGCTGTCTTGTTGGTCAAAGGTCCATTCTGTGAAATTGGTCATGTCCTGGGACCATTGTCACATGTGACGACCTTGCTCTCTAGAGTTTGTTGTTGTCCCCACTGTGCAATAAAGGCAACATCCCAAACTGATAAGAATAAGAATAAAAACCTAAAGTCTACTTGTAGCAGCAGTGTTTATTCCACAAAACCCAACATACATATTGATGAATCTTACTTCTAATTAAATGGTAGCTGTGAAAAAGAATTAATGCAGATAAACATTATCTGCAGCCTTTATTCTATAAATGATTTTTACAGCCACTTAAGTGGACGTTTTAGGTATTTGTTACTTTGGTAAGACCTGTAATTGTAAAGCAAATATATTACTATTTGTATTTAATTGTTATCATAAAAAGTGATATGTTGATTAATTTCCATATTTACTACTTTGTGTAGGTGTATGTGCACTTTTTGTTCTGGAAAATTGAACCAGGAGTAAATACAAAGAAGTACAATATCAGAATTGTAGAACCTTCAGAGTTGTAATTTTAATGTACTATAGAATAGACCAAAAACATGGTGCACTTACTTTTAGTACATCAAATAATCCTCTAGTAATCTACATAGGTACAACAAGATACTAAAAGTATATTTTAAGTACACTACTGTTTTCTGTAAATCAACCAGAAATACTGAAGGAATATGCAGTAAAAATACTTAAGCTTCTCATTAGGAGCAGCTTTTAACACAAAGTATAATAGGCATAGTTTAAATGGGTTCAAAATTGAGTGCAACTTGAAGTATATTGATCTTGCATAAATATAATGTATGCTTCAGTTTATATAATATATTTATAAATGGACAAAAAGAAAATTCTTCCCCTTCAGATGTTGACATGATGGCATTTGCTAACTAGCAATAAACACGGGCTGAGAGAAATTCATTCATTTTGCAAGTATTTGATCAAAACAATGGTATCAAATAAAAAATTATGGGCGTATTAAAAAAATACATAGGAATACAGGAGAATCCACCCAATAGTTGGATCACTATCACTACGATTTCAGACTCCCACAGTAGCTTACTTGTTGTAGCGTTTATCTTTGCATGTGTAAATATGAGTTATATCTGTTGCTTGTGGCTTGTGACCTGCAAATTTATATTTAATAGAAATCTGAAACTGACCCTGTCTCTCGTGTGGCCTTTATTCTTCAGTGTCCCCTGCAGCGGAGCGGCTGCGCCACATACTGGGCGAAGATGACAACACCCCAACACCCACCATATTCACTGAGATGGACACACTACAGCACGAGGGGGGGGAATTAGAGTGGAAAGAGTCTGCAAGGTACAAGGACACACACACAAACATGCAGCCTGAGTGTCAGAGCTTTCATTAGTTAAGGATTTGGGAACACTTTTGATGGGATTTAGGGGTTGAGGGTTACATGTGAGATATTGTGGACTCTGCATTACTGGACTATACCATTACACATGATTGAATCCACAGTTTAAATTGCAAAGCAGCATCCCGCTGGCTGGCACTCCTGGACCTGGACAAATCAATCACTCTGTCCCTCTCAAAACAGCCAAATAACCCCCTGCAGCTATTGAATTCTGAGGCCAAACCCCCTTTTTCTCCCCCTGTGTAGGTGGGTGAAGTTTGAGGAGAAGGTGGAGGAGGGAGGAGAAAGATGGAGCAAGCCTCATGTCTCCACACTGACCCTCCACAGCCTGTTTGAGCTCAGGACCTGTCTGCAGACAGGAAGCATTCTGCTCGACCTGGAAGGCTACTCTCTGCCACAGATAGTGGGTGAGTCCCACAGCCTTTCTCCCCTGGTGGTTCTGTACCTGTAGTAAAGAACTACACGGCTCACCCTTATCCAGAGCATGTCAGTGAAATTTGAGACTGCACTCCTGTCTTTCATACAACAGAAACTTGAAATGCTAATGCACAAGGTAAACACATAAAAGCTGTTTTCAGACATGACCTTCCGAGAAACTCTGAAGAATCGGGTCCACACCTTCTCCAGAGGTTTCCTTTCAAACATGTACATCGCAGCAGGAGATTCTCTGCTCAGATACGTTCACAACAGTAACAAGCGCATCGACATCGGCTCTTATCACCACAAACTCTCTTGACATCTTTGTCTGTGTCTTCTAAGTGAATTGCTTCCCTTTTTCTTCACGAGATATTTGTTTTCTTTTTTTTTTCGTGTCACATGTTGCTTTGAATCCTGCGGAGGTTCTCCTGATGTTTCTCACATCGGCTCCTTCATAGTTTCTGCGAACTTTATACTGGGGGACCAGGTGGAGAATGTCCGCAGACATTCTGGTTGCTCTCACTAGGACATTTGCATTCACACATGCAGAAACACCTATGGAGAAACTCAGGAGAATCTCCAGAGTTCAGTACATGTCTGAAAGCAGCTTAAGTCATTTGGTCTTGCAGGTGCAGTAAGAAACACCTTGGTGTTGCATTTAAGGAGCCTTTTACATTTGAGAGATCCAAGTTCCATATCAGACACTCAACATATAAGAGCATTGTAATATTGCCACCTCACATGTAAAGTTGACTCCGTGATTGTGTTTGCAAACAGCTACATATTGACATATCTAGCAGACTCAGACTCAGAGCAACATTGGCTTAACCAGTGTAAGGATGAACGACAGCTCCCCAAAAGTATAGCCAAAATATGTTAATGTCCCCCTGGGGGCTAGCTTATGTACAGGTCATAAACCCCATCTCCTCCATTTAAGTAAATGGGACATGGGCCAAACAAAAAAATCTAAGTACATGTCAAATAAATGTACCCATTTTTAGGAAGTTCTTATCACACTGGTGTATGTTCAACTTCATTTTCTTTCAGTTAATTGATTGATTAATGCAACTGCAACTGAGTGTTCAATAGCAGCACATCCAGAAGTGTCAAGACTTCAGCCATTTTCAGAATATTGTTGAATTTACGAGGGGATTCCAAGAAAATAACAATACTAGATTTGTAGGGAAAGGTTTAAATCATATGAAATCACAGATGTTGTTCATGCAAATTCAGCCGTGCCTTAAACTTTGATTCTCTCCAGATGAGATCGTGGATCGACAAATCGCCGACGGTCTCATCCTTCCTGATCTGAAGGAGAAGATCAGTTTTGTGTTGCTGAGGAAACACCGTCACCAGACCAAGAAACCAATGCACCGCTCTCTGGCAGACATAGGGAAGTCCTCCAACACTTCTTCGAGTAAGTGTGTGTGTGTGTGTGTGTGTGTGTGTGTGTGTGTGTGTGTGTGTGTGTGTGTGTGTGTGTGTGTGTGTGTGTGTGTGTGTGTGTGTGTGTGTGTGTGTGTGTGTGTGTGTGCAGTGGTGTAGTGGTATACTCTTAATTTAAATTTTTTAAGCAACCTATCCCGCAAGAGATAAAATGTGTGTTATAAACAGTGAGATGTAAGATTACTCATGCATATTTATTGCATCCAATAATAATTTCTAATGCAGACTTCGGGGGGACTCAACCACACGATGATGCATGTTGAGTGAACTAGTTTGTGGGCCAGTGGTTTCTTTTGTAATCAATTGATCTGCAACAGACAGTGTAGGCCAGAGTGTGCCACCATGATACAATTTACATTATTTCTCATGGGGCAGTTTCCAAATAATAATGTATAAATATTACAGTTTGAAAATATCACAAATATTACTATGTACATAAATCTACTGCATTTTACATAATGGGCAGATTTGTTCCCAGGAAAACAAACATAGACATGATCCTACCCTGCCTATGATTGGCTTCTAACTAACCAATCACCACTCCTCATACCTAAACCAGCAAACCCAACCAACAACCAGCAACAAGTGCTAACCAATCAGAGTCAGAGGGTGATGCTTTCACTGTCCTAGGAAAAAAAGGCTTCCAGGACACTACTGCACCAGAGGCGATTTCATTACACCACTGTGTGTTTCTGTATGCGCGTGTTCTGTTTGTACACTTTCTCTACTACCAATCAAAACTTTCGAACTATAACTACATCCTAACGCTTCCTTGATTTTCTGCCATGTTGACCTCTATCTATTTCACCTTTTCCTTGTAAAAATCACACCTGCTGTGGTCATCGTTTCACATCCTCTGCTGCTGCTGCTGCTGCTGCTGCTGCTGCTGCTGCTCTGTCAGGCCGTAGTCCTCAGGTTAATCTGAGTCGTAGCAATATTTCAGTCTCTGGGAACCACCGCTCCACAGAAGACCTACGTTCTCGGCAGTCAAGCAGCCTTGGCCGCCTGCGTGAGTCAAAACACACACCACACAAACATGCACACATGCATGCATCATGTCAGGTACTTGCACATGTGTTTTTTTAAAGAAAAATTACTGTTACTTTATAACTTTACAACGTTATAAAAGAGAAAGAAATTACTAATACCAATATATTGGCTGATATGTAGGTATAAAAGATATATGACAATGACTCATAAGAGTTCGTTATCAATCCCGTAAGTCAAAGAAATATAATGAAGGAGTGATATTTTACAGTGTCACCATGAACTTAATTATAAAAAAACTAGAAATTAAAAGGAAACACAAATAAAACCAAATATTAAGTACTTGAATTCAGAAAATAAATGTAAAATGTAAACATAAATGCACATGTATTCTCCATTGTTTATTTTGTAAAATAAATGTTTTCATATCTGCATTAGCAAAGGCTGAAAAGACGGCTTTGTATTTATAAAGAAAGAAATGCACTCACAGCACATACATTGTGTTTTGATGAGAAATCGTTAATGTAAACACCAGTTTGTTTACAATAAACACCACAGGGCAACTTAACAGAGAAATTTGAGGACAGGACATTTACTTATTATGGCACATTCCTTTCAATAGTTGTTCTTCCTGTACTTTACTTTTTACTTTTAGTCACCCACTGACACACACCTCATGACTCTTACTTTCTAACCCACACTGGTCCCTGGCAGCTCCCAGCTACTGCATGATTTCAACACTTGAGATGGCTTTGTGTGTTTATACTCACCATGAACACAATGTGCTGGACATACTGTATTAATTGTGTGTTTACTTAAGAGAATTTGGTCCTATTGTGTGATCCTTTGATGGTTTCTTTTGTGAATCTGTCTGGATGAAGGGGATTATGAGAGGATTTTCTGGGCTCTGCAGTATGTTCTTGTTCTCTCTTTCTCTCTGTTCAATTTTATTTGTTCCCAAATCTGCTTTGAGGAGGAAAGGGGGCAAATGGCTCATTAAAATATAATCCACCACTGAAACAATTCAACATGGGAAGGTGGTGGAACACTCTGGGGACACTGGCCGCTATGTTGAATTTATAACCTGTAAATGTGATTTATTTTTTAAACATATTTCTGAATAGTTACTGACCAAATATTCCCTTATATCCCCTCATCCTTTCTATGATGTGTTGTGTGTTTTAGTATCAAATATAAATGCGTGCTTCATTTACAGATCCTGCCCAGAGCCGAAGCATGAACGACATTTCAGACACACCGAGCACAGACCAGGTAAATGTTACATTCAACCATTTCATGTCATGTGTTTTTAACAGCTTTTGGATAACAGTGGAGCTTTATGGCCCAGAGGAATCACATATATCTGGATTTGCATACACACATAGCTCATATTAGTCAGACACATTGATTGTTGGTTTGGTTTTTCATTGGGTTTCTCCCTAAAAGCATTCCTAAAAGGTTCCTTTTACTATGTACAGTGTGTTAAACTGATGGAGCTGAAGCCACTGGGCAAAAAACCCTGTTGGGTTCATGGGAAATGTAGTCCTTTTTCTAGTAGAAACTCTCACAACTTCCTCCTTCAAAATACAATGGGCCCTATCAATGATCTCCACACCTAGATCCTGAAATAGACCTGATCTGAATATTTCCCCAGCTCCCTTTACAGCGTGTTATGCAGCCAGAGAGTTGTGAACTGCCCTTTAAAATCCATGAAAACTGTTTAAGTCCACTTTTCATTTCAGTGATGTGGTCCTCTAACAGTTCTGGATATTTTTACATTATCTTTTAGTATTTGTGCATTGTGTGTATATGTATGTTCTTTTTTCACCATTTTGAAGAAGATGGACCTCGGCTTATACTTTGTCCATCAATCAGGATTCAGCAATATTTTACAATGTGAAAAGGGTGAGGGTAAGCAGCTCTACTGAGCTTTATAATGAGTTCCAACTCAACATTTATGGATTCTATTTCACTGTCCCCTCCAGCTCAGCAGCAAACATCACACAGAGCTAAAGAGCCATATATTTCCCTGAGGAGGTGTTGAGACCAAAAACAGAGATAAAAGAGAGGACCTAGATTCATCCAAGTAGTTATCAAAATGTCCAAGTTGCCTATATGTTGTGATTTGTATATTTTGTGTTCTCAACTGGTCCCCAAATCACAAAAACTCGAGACTAATACCAAATTTGAACTTTGTTGCTTATTCAGTCATGAAAATTTGATGTTTCTAATGTTCTATTTTGTCTCTGTTTTTCTGTACAACCTGCTAGATCTCATTAGAAATATTCTGGTGTTGTAGCAATGATTCATTTAAATCCTGGGTCTTTGAATTTCAGGGAATGGACCTGGAAAGACCTAGTGTTTGACATTTGTAAACCCTGATTAACACTTCAGTGCCAACATTTGAAATAAATTCAACACAATTAAGCCGGTGCAGCTGTGATTTACTGTTGCATTTCATCATGAAGAAATTTCAAAATCAAAGCAGCACTTCTGGCCCTCAGTTTAGGTCAAGCTCCAAAATACTTGGTCCTGCATTTCCCATAATGAAACCTAGTGGAATCTCATTATTGAACACTCGTTTGTGGTGTCAAATTTCACTTTTGCAGTGTGTAACAGATTAGATTTTTTCCCTAGGCTGAAAAATAAGAATTATTGAATAATGAGTAAACTAAACACGTAACTTAATGTGTAACACTAATGGAGTGCCCCTTTATCTGTATATCCTACACATTCACTTTAGCCTGGACATATATGCAGTCACTGCACTCATTATTGATTTGTAAGCAGCTAATCTCCTGTTGCCTGTGGGAGATTAGCAATGGATTGTGTCAGTTTTGCACACGGATGGCATATAGTGAAATCCACAATTTCTGTGTGTGTGTGTGTGAGAGTGTGTGTGTGTTTTGTTGCATGCTGCTTGTGTGTTTTTTGATGAATTGAGTCTTATTTCATGAGGAGGTATACAGAGGACTATTTAATCCCTCTAATCCTCACACTCAGGCATCTGAGGTGGTAATTTGTTCAATTATATTCTCCCTGTGTGCGTGTTTGTACTCATTATTGTATGTTTGTGTTTGGGCTTCTGTTTCTCTGAACAAAAGAGCAGTGGTGAATATAATCTCTGCGTCAGCCATTAGCTTTTCCTTTTGATTTGTGCCAAAGTATGCAATAACTCTAGGTTCTGTATCACTGTATCCATTGTTATCCAGCAGTAGTAATTTGTGTGTGTGTGTGTGTGTGTGTGTGTGTGTGTGTGTGTGTGTGTGTGTGTGTGTGTGTGTGTGTGTGTGTGTGTGTGTGTGTGTGTGTGTGTGTGTGTGTGTGCTTTATTTGGATAAATATCATGAAAAGAACTTTAAAGCGAGTAAGAAATGAACTCATGAGTCTAAAGCTGGCTTCCTTGTTCTGACCAATATGACCAGACTACACTACTACCACACTACAGTGAGGTACATCACATCATATCATGCTATTAAAGGGGTGTGCAACTCTGAGAGTAAACTCCCAGCTGCAGACGGCAGCTACAGTGAGTGGGTGGATTGTTGTTAAATGAGCTGGTTGTACTGTTTGTGGCACTGAAATGTTTGTTTATAGTTAGGACCAAGAAGTTAGAGAGTGAAAGAGGAACAGTCGGTGAGTTGACTCTGAAAGGAGCATTAAACACAGATTATCAAGAGATTTTCGTTTAAGCACCCACCACTCCACTGCCACGTGCTTCCTTGGTTAGGAGAGGAAGGGGGCGGGCTGGCCGTAGGATTGTTGTGTGATTTTTTAAATACTGTATGCAATTCATTTGTGGAAAACAAGACTGAAGAATCTGTGCCATGGCCACAACAGCAGCTCTGTGATGCTTTAGGATAAAAAATGTGTTTTAGATTCTTTATATTCATTGTGAAGTGAATACAAAATTTTATTTTAACTTGTAATTGATGTAGGAATAAAGGTCTTTAAGTTAACTTTCATTAAAATCGATTTAGCCTGTTTTTAACTTTCAATTAAATCTAATTTTTTAGATTTTATTTTCCTTCACCAAAGCTATTACAGTTCGTCCTGATGGGAACATAAACATTTATCCCACATTTCCATCATCAAACCCTAGAGGAAATGTCAGTTGGCTACATTCTCTGGGGACCATGAATGTTGAGACAAACAATGTTGCAATTCGTTCCTGCTATAAGTTAGTGAGGAAGCAATAACAGATGACTAAAAGAACAATTATAGAAATTATAAGAGGAGCAAGAATCCAGCTGTGGTTCTATTGCTTTGTTGTAGTTTTCATTTTCTCTCAAAAAATGTATAACTATCGTAACTATCCAACCATTTGATGTCACCACTGACACTTAACTAAAACCAGATCAAATACCTGATCTTGGAACACATAATGCAGGCAGCTAGGAAATGTCAGCAGTGCACCGTCCCTCAATGTGTGATTTCAACTTCTCCTGCTGCCTTTTTTTCGTTTGTTCCTCCAGCTGAAAAACAAGTTCATGAAGAAGATTCCACGCGATGCCGAGGCATCCAACGTCCTGATTGGCGAGGTGGATTTTTTGGACAAGCCCTTTGTCTCCTTTGTTCGTTTGGCTCAAGCCACAACACTAGGAGGCCTCACTGAGGTCCCTGTGCCCACCAGGTGGGTGTCTTTAATGTCTTGTCTTGTCTCTCAAGACAGGGAGATACACTCTCAAAAAGTGTGCGTGTACTTTTACAAAGATCTTTGTGAGGAACATTTTGAGCCTAAAACCTACGACCTACCGTTTCTGGCCCATTTTAAATGGGCTGCTTTAGGGTTAAGACTATGTCGTTGTTATATATGGTTATATTATGGCCTATGAAGATATGCCGCTGAATGGGTTATTTGAGGTAATTGGAGTAATTTGACAGAAGGTAGTGGAAGGTGGGGTATCAGAAACCCCAACCTGCTCACAATTTCCTATTGGTAGGATCTACATGTCCCGCAATAAGAAAATCTATAACGCAGCACAGGGTTAGGGTTAGGCATTTAGTTTTGATGGTTAAGGTTTGGGTAAGGGGCTGGGGAAAGCATTATGCTAATGAATGTCCTAACTAGGAAAGATGTGCAAATAGTGTGATAGTGAGTGTGTGTATGTGTGTGTGTGTGTAATTAGTCTTTTACCCTTATGTTTTGACAGGTTTCTCTTCATCTTGCTGGGTCCTCACGGCAAAGCCAAATCCTATAATGAGATTGGCAGAGCTATTGCTACACTCATGGTGGACGACGTAAGTGACCAACACACCCTGTCAGACACACTCAGTAGTTGTGGCTCTGGAGGTAGAGAGGAAGGTCAGGGGTTTGATCCCCGGCTCTTCCAGTCCGCCTTGGCCAAGGCACCAAATATGATAGCTGTGCTGTCTCCTGTTTGCGCAAATTGGATGAATGATTGGCCAACAAGCTCTATAGATATCGAAGCACTGTATTAATATGTGTGTGAATTGGTGAATGTGATTGAATCAAAAGTGCTGTCAGTGGTGATTGGGACTAGAAAAGCGCCAATAGATGCTGTCCAAGATGCACAATTTCAAATATATTACTTTGAGTTTATTTCTTTATTTCATACCAGCTGTTCAGTGATGTTGCCTACAAAGCAAGGGACCGTGATGACCTTATTGCAGGTGTTGATGAGTTTCTGGATGAGGTGATTGTCCTCCCTCCAGGGGAATGGGACCCAAAAATTCGCATTGAACCTCCCAAGAAGGTTCCATCGGCTGAAATGAGGCACGTACATTTACTAAACACATGTTCACGTGTCTCCAGGCTGCTCCAGCCTCTTTGTTTTATTTAAAGTTATTTTGTTCTCTATAGTTTTGGAGCCAAGCTGAGCAAATAAAAAGGAGTCAGTTCTTTTTTGTTGTCTAACCCAGTTATTTCTGTCTTGTCATAATTACATTGATAGTGAGGCTATAGTCATTTGATAAGATAAACTTAGTTAAATAACATTAATTATTGTCATGTTTTACTTGATCTACAACATGTACAGGTTGAATAATAGAGTCCCAATAATGGTTCCACCACATACTTTTAATCAACAGAATAACTTTACCAAATAATACAACACATTTTCCCAACTTGCTGAGAAAGCATTTAATAGTTCATATAATAATAGATAATATCACAGGTTAGGCAGAACCAGAACCATTGATCAACCTGTAGCAGTTTTCGGGCTAATGTAATTAAACACCTTAATCAGCATAGTCTCTGTGCTTTGGTCTGAAGCTGGATGGAAAAAATGGCCTTTTATAATCAATAAGTGGTTGGGTTGAGTATAAAACATTTCTCTCAATTCTCTTATCCCAGGAAGTCAGTGCTGAACCTGAACGAGCTGGGTCAGGTGAACGGCTCAGCAGGTGGAGCAGCTGGAGGAGAAGATGAAGAGATTCCTGCTCCGCATGAGCTCGGAGAGGAACTGAAATTCACTGGGAGGTGTGAAAGGACTGAAGATGACTATTTCATGTGGCATGTCATTAGATCTAGTCATGTCCAGGTTCTTAACTACACCCTCCACCTTGTTTTTGATAGGTTTTGCGGTGGATTGTGGCTGGACATTAAAAGGAAGATCCCATGGTTTTGCAGTGATATCTATGATGGCTTCCATATTCAGTCCATCTCTGCTGTGCTCTTCATATACCTTGGCTGCATCACAAATGCCATCACCTTTGGAGGCCTGCTGGGGGAGGCTACAGACAATTACCAGGTTCTCATAATCCAGTCCATCCAGGATTTCACAGGCTTTCTCTAAAATATAATTCATCTTAAAATGAAAAAGAACCCACATTTGCAGAGACGTTATGGCAATTTGACCAAAAATTTGAATTCACAAAGACTGAATTGAATTTCGGTTGAGTGTTGCAAGCATGACTTAAACACTCCAACGTAACTCTGAAATCCTCCAGCCCGTGTTACGTCTTACATTTATCTGACAGGTGAACTCTCTGCCTGTCGCCTCTCTTTCTCTCAGGGTGTGATGGAGAGTTTCCTTGGCACTGCTCTGGCTGGAACTGTCTTTTGTGTGTTTGGTGGACAACCTCTTATCATCCTCAGTTCGACAGGACCCATTCTCATCTTTGAAAAGCTGCTTTATGAATTCAGCAAGTAAGATGCACACATAACGTGAACAGATGAATACAAATACATTGAGAAAGGATATCTCTTTAACATGTCACACTTTGCAGGAATAACGGTATAGACTACATGGAGTTGCGTCTCTGGATCGGCCTTCACTCGTGTCTGCAGTGTTTTTTGCTGGTCATCTCAGACGCCAGCTACATCATCAAGTACATGACCCGCTTCACAGAGGAGGGTTTCTCCAGCCTCATCTCCTTCATATTCATCTCTGATGCCATTAAGAAGATGGTGGGTAACGTGGACCAACATACTGTCACAACTGCAACACACAGGAGGGACACATGCACAGCACAACAATCAAAATCCATTTTTACATTAAGTAAGGTTAAAAACACAAACCTTTCTTTTCCACAGGTAGGAGCCTTCAAGTATTATCCAATAAACCGTGGCTTCAAGCCGGACTATGTAACAGCCTACAAATGTGAATGCATCGCTCCAGACCAGGGTGAGTCCGCAAACTGCTTTTTGTTTTCTTTTGTTTTCTGAATGTGATTTATATTCAACAATATCGTTTTAGTGAGCTTCCTCACCTAAAATGTTCACAATGGCCAAAAGGCTGCCTGAATGAGTGATTTCACCAGTAAAATATTAAGCGATAACAAATGTTGTCTTGTTCACTTCAGGGAATAGTTCAACCTCTCAGTATTTGGGATGTTTGATCTGAGAAGATGAATAACAGTTTGGTGTGTGTTTTGAAAGATTGGAATCAGGATGGAGTAGAGACAACTGGCCAAGCTCTGTCCCGAGGTTAAAAACATACATGTACAAACACCTAAATGCTCTCCGATGAAGGATTTTTATGTTGTCTGTTTAATCTGTCCACAAAGTATGTGGATTTATGGGAAGTTGTGTTTCTATATACATCCATACTATTTCTTAGGAAACAATAAGAGTATTTACCAGACAGATAGACTGTTGTTCATCAGGAAATAACTACATCATCTACTGGTACAACTTAGGTCACAAATAGTTGGTGTCACATTTTTGTTACTGGACAGACCAAACAAACAAAATACGTCATATGGAATTGGCCTAAGAGGTGTTGGTAGGTTTGTTTATGACTGTTTTTGGCACAGAGCCAAGGGCAGCTGTTTCACTCTGCTTCCTTTGTGCAAAGTTAGATATTCAATATAACAATAATAATCATAATATTGAGAGCTACAACATTTGTTAATTTATCAACATAATTGATGTGACCCTCGTGAGATATTGACAGGGAAACATTAGGTTGGCATGTCCACATAATGATTCATCATGGAAATAGATTTGAAACAAATGTGCGGTCCCTACTCTGTGATGATTTGCGGGTCTTGTCTTTTGTGTCTCTTGCCTCACTTTGGGATGCTGCCTGAAAAAGTGAGTGTGCATGTGTCGACCCTGCTACTGTGCATGCTGAGAAAAGTAGTGATGGGGCTGGGATATATCACTGTAGTCTGATATTCAGAATGTAAAAAACACCATGACCAGTATTACCGAAAAGGAAAGTTTTACCCATCATCTTGCTCATGATTCATTCGTTTTTTCTTCTTTTTTTCAAGCATATGTGCTGGGATTAAATGTTTCAGCTCCACTCGGAGATGATAACATGACTCTGCTGGTAAGTCATGTTAACTTTAACAACATTGAAGAATCTTTCCTATTCGTCTCTGGGAGCTGTATGTCGAGATGAAAATGATTTGTTGAATAAATGTTGTCACCAAGCAGCTCAAATTTGACCCATCGAAATGTGGCCCATACTTATAAAGCATCTCAGGAGAGGAAATCGCTCCTGACCGGCCCGACACTCTCAGTAACGAAGAAGCATTTGGTCCTATTTTTGTTTCCTATGATTAAAAGGCATTTATCAGCTTTCTAATTTGGTAAATAACTACTCTCTGCTGATATTGAATCAATCAATCAACCAATGAAATTTATTTGTATAGCCCATATTCACAAACCTCAGAGAGAGCCACATGTGAGGATCCCTCTCCCAGGACGGACCGAAGTGCAATAGATGCCACATGTAAAGGAGAACATCATAAATAAAACAGTATTTACAACATTGATTAGAGGAAACAGTTTGTAACATAATGGGAAAGTGTGTCAATGTTTAAAGTATTTATACATAAGAAAATGTCTGATAGAGATGAAGGGAGCAGCAATGACAAATGAATTGAGGAGTGATTGTCAGCAATGGTAGAATATGTGAGTAGGCATATTGTATGCCAAGCAGTCTTGTTGTAATCACAGTCCATGATCAGTTGCCAACACGATCACAATCCGCCATCACAATCTCTGATTCGCGATCCACTATCATGATTCACAATGTGGCCACGCAGTGATCCTGGATCTGCAAACGATAAAACATAAGGACTAGACCTATAGCAGCATAACTAAGAGCAGGTCTAAGACAAGCCTGGACCGGCTCTAACTATAAGCTTTGTCAAAAATGAAGGTTTTAAGCCTACTCTTAAATGTACAGATGGTGTCTGCCTCCTGAACTGAAAGGGGGAGATGATTCCATAGGAGAGGAGCTTGATGGAGGAGAATTTTAAATTCTTAATGTAACAGAAAGACCAGTTTAGTAAAATGAGCTAAAGAACCTGTTAGCAACCTTATGTAGGATAGGAGAGAAACGATCATTGCAAACATTTTTATTTATTTAAATTATGGTCTTATAGTGTTTTATGGATTATTGATAGGCTACAATATCTGAGACATGTTAAAGTGTCCCAAGACTGGGCAACATTAGAAAAATAAATGTCTTGTTATGAAACCTTTCAATTACACATTGCACTTGAGACCTATGAGGCAGATTGTGATTTGTGTTGTGATGAGTAAAATTAGCACAAAAAATCAGAAACCATGATCAGGTCATTCATTTTTCGCATCATAGTTTATGCATAAGCTTTTAACATTTTACCTAAGTTAACAACCCCTATGCATAAACCCTATTACATATGAAAAATGGTGCTGCTGTGATAACAAATGTTGGATCAGGTTGGCTATAGCTGCGTACAAAGCTTTGACCTGTGACCACATGACTGTGATTCACTGTGATCACAGGGCCACTGTTAGGCACCTATTTGTCGCCTTTATGATGTTGCACTCTCTCGTCCTCGGACAGTGTCAGTGAAGGAGCTTCATGATTCATGAGTGTTATCCTCAGATTGAATATATGAAATGCTTGATACAAATGGTCCTTTTTATTTTTCAGTCTTTGTTATAGAGCCTCGTGGCTCTCACTTCTTCTGCTCTGTATTTTATCTTCTTCTGTTATCGCTGCTCTTTTGTCTCTCTTGTGTCTGCCTCTTCTCTCCTCCTCCACCCTCCCCTCACCATGTCTTCAACTCCCCATCCCACCCTGCCTCTCCTCCTCCTCCACCTCCCTTGTCTTGTCTTTTCTCTGTAGTTTAACTTGACTGGCCAGGACTGGAGTCAGCTGAGTAAGAAAGAGTGCGCCAAGTATGGCGGCACTCTGGTGGGGAACTCCTGTAAGTATGTTCCTGACCTGGCCCTCATGTCCTTCATCCTCTTCTTCGGAACCTATTCCATGACCGTTTCTCTTAAGAAGTTCAAGTTCAGCCGCTACTTCCCGACAAAGGTGAGACAGCCTCGCACTTCACAGTTTTAGGCAGAACATGTTCGAAGGCTTCCTGCTGTTAGAGGCTCTCCCCTCCTTTGAAGTTAATCTGCATGTGAAGCATGGATTCTTGTATTTGGGGGGGATATTTATCAAAGCATGAAAATGGTGATATTCTTTATTGACTTCGTCACAAGAGACCAAACCAACTCTACACTCCCAAATGTTTAACAGCTGTTATCTAAGAACACATCAGGTATGTTGTTTACTCTTCTAGTTACACTTCAAATATTTGGGCTTTCCTAGTCTTGAGGACCACTCAAAGTACAAGTTTACAGTAAAGTGCCATTCACCCATTCACAAGGCAAGAGCAAGCCAGAAAGTGTTGAGCTAGGGACTCACACATTGTTGGTTTGGTCTTAACATGGGCTTTGGTCACAGCAGGAAAAATAGAGAAAACTACCAACATTATTCCTTAAAGCTTCTGAGAATGTTCATGAAATATTAGGAGCTGTCATCCCTTCATTCCACCTGGTGACCTTTGAAACCTCCATAGCTGTACTAGAGTATCCTCTCCCATGCTCTCTCCCTCCTCTGCCCCTCCTGAATGTGCTCCAGCTCCGTACCCTGATCAGTGACTTTGCCATCATCCTTTCTATCCTGGTCTTCTGTGGGTTGGACAGCCTGCTGGAGCTGGACACCCCCAAGCTGCACGTGCCCACTGACATCAAGGTCGGCTCTTCCCTAAATACCTCTTTCCCCTTTGCCATCTTTTCTATCTCACCACTCGGATGCATTTCTTTCCTCAGGGATGTGGTTTTTGTACATTTAACATAGTTCATTTGTTTTTATGTGGATTTATCACTGTGATGATTCATTTACAGAATTTGTCTTCTCTTCTCTCTTGTCTTCATTTCCCCCATGTACACACACTTTCCATGTGTTGTCCCACCTCACTGTCATTCTACACATATTTGTTCGTCCATTTTCTTTGTCTTGGTGTGTGTGTCTGTGTGTCTGTGTAGCTGAGGAAGTTAATCAGTGATTTTGCCATCTTCATGTCAATCATGTCCTTTGTGGGTCTGGACATGTTGATGGGGTTAGACACTCCCAAACTAATCGTTCCAACTGAGTTCAAGGTATTTGATTTCTCACCTAATTATGTGCAGAAATATGTATTTGTCATATTGCTTTTGTGTAGCTGTTTTCTTTTGTGTGCATGTTAGCAGTTATGGAAAGTAAAAAGTAAAGTAAAGGTACAACTTTAATGAGTATTTGTATTTTCTGCTACTTTTGACTTCAATAATGTATTTTTGACTTCATTACATTTTACTGATGAAAACAGTTAGTGGTAAGGTTTCAGAGTAAGATTTTGAATTGAAGAAACATAATGAATTCAGAAAATAGTTTTCATCAAACCAGTGGTTTCCAATATGTTTTACCTTTTCCAAAATAAGAGTTTCATGCTTCAGATGTCTACAACTTGGCAAGACCCAAACATGAGGAGTTATCCAACATTTCACAAAAAGCATGAAAACAACAAAGAATAATCAAAATAACATTTACATTTTAAGGAGACGTTTTTTTTCGCTCTCCCATCAATCATCTGAGGACCCCTCAGATTTATACTGGGACCCTTTGGAGGGGCCAGACTCCAGGTTGGAAACCACAGGTCTAAACTGTATATAAAGTCGATTAAGCAGCTCCATCTGGAGCAGCTACAACAGTAAAATGCTGCTGACACATTAATAACTCAGGATTAATGATGTGACAAAGAGTCAGTCAGGAGGCATTAACTGCAGAATGAATTACTTTTACCTTTGATACTTAAACTATATTTTATTGATAAGACCTTTGTCCTTTCTACTGAAGTGGAATTCTGAATGACTTGTACATGCAGTGCAGTAATTTTACATAGCTAAATTGGTATTTTAAGTAAATGATCTGAATACTTCCTCCACCATTGCATGTTAGTATATTTTAGATTAATAACTAATATAATTGCAATTAGATTTTTTTTCATCTAAAGTTAAATTATATAAAACATTTTCTTTATCGTGCAGCCGACACGTCCTGAGCGTGGCTGGTTGGTGATGCCGTTTGGAAAGAACCCCTGGTGGTGGTATGTGGCCAGCTTCGTTCCCGCCCTACTTGTCACCATCCTCATCTTCATGGACCAACAGATTAGCGCCGTCATCGTAAACCGCAAGGAAAACAAACTGAAGGTCTGCATGCGATCAAGGGAAAGGAAACTTTCGCCTCTTGTATCTTCTTTAAACTCAACAATCCAGACCTGATGTGTCATTGCCAAAAAATGATGCTTACTTACTTGCGTAATTGTGTCTTAATAAGCTTTACTGCAGCAAGTCAAAGTTAATGTAAGTTAACGTTGATTATTCAGCGATGTTGTGAAACATAAAACAAAGAAATCCAGGGTGTTGCTGGGATCTTGGGCTCCCTTTCAACTCCTGTCTGCACATTTTGGTCGAAGATGGTTTGGTTAAAGAAGGAAGACCCCTTTGTGCAATTTAGAATACTACTAATTATAAACTTTATCTGTGTAGCACCTTTCCATGCAGCACAAGATAATTGAAAAGCAAGTAGTGTTTAGTGTTCCAGAGAGAGACAGCCGTTTGAGAGATCACCCAAAGACATTTGAAGAGATATAAATACATTCAAGGACAACATGTAGAACATCATGTGAAGCTACCACATGGTATTATGTATGTAATTAAGTGTTAGAGGAAGGTTTTTTCTTTTTAAGAGATATGTTTTTACGTTTAGATTTAAAGGTGTCAATGTTCTTTCTGGTGGGGTTTTTGGTGACTAAAATACCAGTGGATGAAGGAAGATTAAACATTAGAGAATCTGTGATTAAAGTAGAAATACTTTAAAATCTGTTTTAAAACATACACTCAAATAAAGAGTGGTCTTTTTCCAACAGTGTCTATTTGCATTTAAAGGATGTAGGCGATCCCCTCAGGTCCTTTTCAGTCAGCTGCAAACAGTTAGCTCTGTAGCTGTTGAATGGAAGTGACAGACTGAGAACATCTTTTAAGAATCTGAGTCAAACCTTTAAGGCAATCTGTAGATCAGGACCACTGCTAGGTGTTGTCTTAGGCTATATATCAACACATCAGATGTAGATTAATAGCAGTTTGTCATTATTAACTAGGCAACTAGCAGTTATCAGTACATGTAACGTCTCTTGTCAGTGTTATAATTGTACCTGAATTTGGCTGAGGCTATTTTCCTAGAGCGTGAACCTTGCAGATACGTAGGAGACATCGTGTGTCCAGCAGTTACACTGTATATGTTTACAAATAAAGCACATGTATGTATATTCTGGAGGAAAATAATAGAACAGACATTAATAATTATTCAATCAATCAATCACATTTTATTTACGTAGCCCGTTTTTACAAATCATGCCTCAGGGTTTAACAATCTATTGAACGTGGGAGTTGCTCTATCCTTAACCATCGACTATGATGAGAAAAAACTACCAAAAAACCAGGATGGACAAAAATGCAATAGATATTTTGTGTGTAACAGAGCCCATCAACAAAATAACAATATTTTAAACAAGATAATTAACCTTTAAAGCAGAGTTTGAGGGGGTCGAGGGGGGTAGAGGGGATCCTTAATACTTTGAGTGCCCTAGAAGTTCATTGCATAAAAAAAGAATTACTATTTAAATAGCTATGTTCGTCAGAAAAATAAAAGAAATAAAAGAAAAATCTTTTTTTTTCCTGAAATCATCCAGCCCTACACTCATGGCTTGATCTGAATGATTTTTCACTTCCTGTTCTTGTGTCCGACTGCAGAAAGGTTGTGGCTACCACTTGGACCTGTTCTGGGTGGGTGTACTGATGGCTGTGTGCTCCTTCATGGGTCTGCCCTGGTACGTAGCAGCTACAGTCATCTCCATCGCCCACATCGACTCTCTGAAGATGGAGAGCGAGTCGAGCGCCCCCGGAGAGCAGCCACAGTTCCTGGGAGTCAGGTAGGACGATTCTGACACTGGTGTCACATTTAATGGCGTCCACTTCTTTCTAAGTTAGTAAGTAAAGTTAGTCAGCGGAGCTTGAGTTAAAACTGTAAATGCATGTGTGAATCTTTCATATTGAGTGTTACACAAAAAAAACTGTGTTGCTTTATTTCTAGGGAGCAGAGGTTGACAGGCATCCTGGTGTTTGTAATGACCGGACTCTCCATCTTCCTCGCTCCAGTCCTCCAGGTCAGTTCGCACATGAAACTCATGATGTTGCTTTTTTCCCCAAAATCTGTTTGTCTCATTTCACACATATTTTAACAATGTGTTTTTCTGCTTTAATTCAGTACATCCCCATGCCAGTCCTGTATGGAGTGTTCCTCTACATGGGAGTTGCCTCCCTGAGTGGTATCCAGGTAGACTGAACATTATCACATACATGACCCATGTACCATTTTACTCTAATACACAACAATACTGCAAATAAGAAAAACGTTCTCTATCAATCTGCTGGAGAAACTAAAAGCAATTAAAAGCAAATGAATGATAAACTGATTATTGAAATAGTTGATCATTAATTCACTAACAAATGAACATTCTGACTAATCCCTGCAGTTATAAACCTGTGAGTGCATGAGAGCATGTTCTGTATCTGTCTGTTTCAGTTCTGGGAGCGTATCAAGCTGTATCTCATGCCGGCCAAACACCAGCCAGACTTCTCCTTCCTGCGTCACGTCCCTCTGAGACGCGTCCATCTTTTCACCCTGGTCCAGATTATCTGTCTGGCTGTCCTCTGGACCCTCAAGTCCACGTTCCTGGCCATCATCTTCCCAGTGATGGTCAGTGTGTAACTCAAATATAGAGTTGTCATAGTGTGCTGAAGTTGAAATGTTATGAAAACATGTTATTGTAGAAGGTGGGCTGTCATGTTGTCCATCTTTAATTATAGACTGTGGTTGATGATAATAACAAACCTTAGTCATAAAGCACTTTTCAAAACATGATTACAAATTTAAAAAAAATAATAATAAAATGAACAGAACAAATTAAATAATTTAAATAACAAACAACTCAGGTCAAATCAAGAAATGCTTTAGTTTGATGTTTTAAGAAGAGACTTAAGGTCATTTTATCATCACAAGACGTTTCCAGGAAAGAGAGTGACTAGATTGAAGAGAGGAAACTGATGGAGTGTTTTCCCTTTTTCCACCGTTTCTAGATTCTGGGTCTGATGGTTGTACGGAAGCTGCTGGATCTGATGTTCTCGCAGCACGACTTGGCCTGGCTGGACGACATCCTGCCAGACAAGGACAAGAAGAAGAAGGAGGATGAGAAGAAGAATAAGAAAGAGAAGAAGGTGGCAGAGCCAGAGAGCGACGAGGAGGTGAGGGAAATGTTGTCAAACATGGAATCAAACACGACACACACACAAACAGATGTGGTGTCTGCCTGCCAAATATTCAGCTACTGTAATCTCCTGAGCTGGCGAGTGCGGGTCTGTTTTCTTGGTATTTACTGTGTATTTAAATGTGTGTCACTCCATCTCTTGTATCTTTCCTGATTTTTTTTTTTCTCCGACTAATACTGTACGTTTCTCCTCTCTGTCCCACAGTGTTGCTGAAAAGGCACTGTACAACACTTACTACAACCTTTTTGTCTGTCTACCTTCCTTTTATTACTGATCTGCCTATCCCTCTGTGTTTCTACACTTTAGACTTCACACTCTTAGCACCTTTGTGTCCCTTCATGTCCTGGTTGTTTTGTGTGAGGACAGTGCTGATGTCCTCTGATGTTTTAGATTAAAAGACAAGGCTGGTGCTGTTCTATATTTTTGTTACAGTCGAATAAAAAGCATGAAAAGTAGAACACTAACAATGTGTTGAGGCTTGGTTACATCAGAGATGAAATGAATCTTCCTGAAACATTTGGCTCAAGGGGCTTGATGACATCACAGGGAGTGAGTGAGACACTAGAGGGGTTATTGTGAATTGAATTAAGCGTAAATACAGAAAAGGATTAATAGAAACATATATGGTCAGCAGAGCGGATGTTAATAAGTTTGGGGGTCGATGCTATTCTTTAAAAACATCTGTTAGTTCATGTTTTGTAGAAGTCTCATATAAAGACTTTTACAAAAAGTAGTCTATGTTAAAAATGCAACAAATCCATAGTAGAATCGTGCTGAAAAGTAGTCTAGATAAACTATTATGTAAATTTGACTTAAACATATGTTGAGTAAATAATAGTTAGTTTAATATGGTTAATATTTATTAAATTAGATACAAATGTAGTCTGAGTAAAATGTATGAGGAAAGTGTGAGTACATTTTATGTCTAAGGATGAAAATTGCCAGAATACTCTACTTGAGTATTCTTCTGCATCATAACTGCTTGCATTGTAGTTTATCCTCTGAGGTCATATTAATAAAACTGGATGGTGACTCACAGCGTCAATGTCGCCCTAGATTTTAGACTCTCTGGCTTCCTGCTGCCTTATAGATTTTTGTTGTCAAAACAGTTTGCTGTTAGTTTTGTAAATGTAATATTTGTAAGAAAAAAATGCACTGATTAAATAAATAGGAAATAAATAGATGGTGTGGAAGAGGACCCGCTGATATTGTAGATATTAAAGGGCTCATTCCAAGGTAATGAAAACACAATGACTTAGTTTCAGGTAATTTTACACTAATGAAAACATCAGTTTAATATTTTATTACAACAAAGACTCAAAATTAAGATGGACAGCGTATCCCTATTTTGCACCGGCGACATCATTTGAAGCCAGACTGAGCAGTATAGCTCTCTAAGGTCTCGCTGATACACAAGCTCAGCCAATCGCAACTCAGTCTCAACTGTCAATCAGAACCGTTTTTTACAGAATATCTAATTAAAAACAAACTTACTAGAACTTACTGTACATAAGTCAGTGTGGTAAGAATGATCTTAAGTTAAAAAAAAAAGGAGTGTATTTTGACTGAGGGGGAATTTATGATCTATAGTGCAGCCAGCCACCAGGAAGTGGTCAAGACACTTTGGCCTCATCCATCTTACAGGATCCTCCCGAATCATACACACTAAAACTTTGATAGTTTTTGGACATTGGTGAGGCTCTATCACACAAAGGAATATCATATTTTTTATTTTTATATGGCAAAAATATAGAATTCATCTGTCCTTTTCCTTTAAGAGCCCAGTTTGTCCTGCATGCCGACTTCCTCTCTCTGTCACTCAGCCCAACAGCTCTGTTCCCCCTCCAGTGAAGATTCCCATGGAGCCCATAGAGCTACACACAGAGCCAGACCCCACCCATGTTAACCCCCAACCCAACCCAAAACCAGACAACTGATTGTGAGTACACCGACCCCTCTCCTCCACTTTGTTGTGTCCTGTCTAGTGGGGCTTTTGCTGTTGCTAGTGACTGTGGGTGAAATATCTGGTAATGCAATACTTCAATCAAATGTACTTGAGATAACATCACAGGGAGCTATGATAATCCATAATGCACCAGTGTGTATCTACTCATGATGGAGCAACAGAAATGGTTTGTTATATGAAGGAAAACTTCCAGTATCACACAGAAAGATTATCAATCACCAAGCTCATGCGGGTGCAAACATTTCAAGGGGGGAGGTCAGTTAGAAAAGAGAAGACTGTTCTTCGAGGGGGATAGTTGCTGGTTGCAGCCGTTAATGTAAAATCATTTTTGAGTCAGTGTAGTGTTGACATGGCTCTGATTTGAGTTCCTCTGATTATTCCTTAAATTACAAACAATCTAATTTTTGATGTGTCTGCAAACGTAGCCACTGTAAAAAAAAAAAAAGACACTTGTTTCTTTGACAATTCATGTGAATCTCTTTTCTAATGGTTTTGTTCATCTTGATTATCTCTGTGTATGTGTTTGTATGTGTTGAACTGTACATGTATGTGAATGCTTGTTTTGTGCACTTGTTCTCTATGTGTTCTTGTCTGTGTGTGTGTGTGTGTGTGTGTGTTTGTGTGTGTTTCCTTACAGGAGGAGAACCCTTACTCGACAGTCACATACAATCAAAATGAACTAGACCACAGGTACTGTGTGCTGAAACTGCACGTGCCCTACAGTGATCTGTTTCACACACCTGACTCAACAAACACTGGCTGGGACCACAGCCCTGTCAACTCCAGGCAGCCAAACACACACACTGTAGTTACAACATAGAAACAACACTTTCTGTTCACTTGTCAGCTGTTGCATCTCTTCGATTTATGTGTATGTTGGATGACTATTTTAGACATTTTATTTTTAAACATAGACTATTTTGGTTGCGTACATTGTTTTTGACATTGGGAGCATGTGCAGTAGAAACAATGCACATGCATAGACAGTACCATGTACAGTGACGTGCATGAGAACTTGACACTGTCCTGAATATTGAGTAAGTTGTACATACTGGTGGTCAGAGGTTTTCAAAGCACAACACTGCAGGGTCCCCCTTAGACAAAACCAAGACCCTCCCCACCCATCTTTGTCTACAGGAGGTAAAATGTTAACAATGATAAGATAAGATCATCCTATATTTATCCCACAATGGGGAAATTTGCCATTTTAGAGCAGCAAAGAAGACAGTACAAGTAATAAACATGCAATACCTATACATGTAAGGAAATGTAAAGAATATGACAAATCTAAATGGATAATAAATAGAGTGTAAACTGAATATATACAGTGTGAGAATATATGCAGTGAAAATTCGTTTAAAGTTAAGCTTTAAGTTAAAACTTTTACAACTGCCACCATTTAAATTATGCCAAATTAGATATTATTAAATCCAGTTACCCATGGATGTTCTAACAATAATCACTGGATCCTGTTCTGCAGCTATAAGGAGCTTCTTTTTCCTCTGAATCCGAATCAGATTTATGATCATTTATTTTTAATTAGCATCAGACATAATATCACCAAACTGTGTAATGCATAGTGAATCTAAAAACATGTGTGCAACTGCGTTATGACTGTAAGGAAAAAGAAACACTTTGGACACACATCACTTCAGACAGGTACAAGGGTTGTAAAGTACCTTAGTGCCTCTGTTAGCTTACAGTGTTCAGCACATTACATTAAGTGTGTCCATCCCCTTTACCTGCACCCAGTTTCTGCCTCACCTCTGTAAATCTACGCCCCCTGGGGAGGGACGCCTCGCAGTTTGAAAACCTCTGCTAAAGGTCTATCATTTCATCTCTAGTAGTCCCCTGCTGTTCATGTATCTGAATCATTGTAGATCCTGGCATATCTACATTGATTATTGTATTCAAATTGGCTCAATCGCATTTGCATTTTTATCTGGATGGTCACTGTGACCTGCCACTGATGTTAACAGTGTATTAAGATTTCATTTCTTTTCAATTCAGATTTCAGGCTTGAATAGCTGTGTCATTATCTGTACTATTTCTATAAATAATATTGTGAGAGGTTAGAATGAGTTATCATTTCCAAGTTAGAGAGGTGTTAAAACTGACACAACAGCAGGATGCTGTGCACATTCTTCATGATAGTGATGGTAGATGAATCGTCTTAACCACATTTCTTGGGTGAAAAAAATCTGTCCATCCCAGTTGCCAGGTTATTAGGTCCAATTCAACAGTGCTGTAACAAATCCTACTTCAAGATGATTCCAATGTTGAGTTTCTGTTGAAGCTGTTTACTCGAGCATTTTGGAGGATATAGTCAGTGCTGCTGATGAAATGCATTGTTGCAACGCTGGGAGATGTTTCGAATATGATGTCCACCCCCTTTATATCAATGAGTGTGTACAAGGGTTTTCACCATGACAGGATTCTGGTTGTTTCTTTTGAAAATACCAATTTCCCTTTTTTAAATTGGCTCCTGTTTCTTTTCTATATATAGCGTACCTTATTTCATGCAGTGTGAAAAGGCACATTGATTCAGTCAGAGGGCTCTCCGGCATCACGTTGCATTTTACATTTCCAGGGCCTTGAAGGTGAGGAGGAGAATTTTAAATTCTATTCTAGATTTAACCGGAAGCCAGTGTAGCGAAGCTAATACTGGAGAAATGTGGTCTCTTTTCTTGGTTCTTGTCAGGACTCGTGCTGCAGCATTTTGGACAAGCTGCAGAGTCTTTAACGACTTACTGCTGGAGCCTGATAATAAGGAATTACAATAATCAAGTCTGGATGTAACAAAGGCGTGGACTAGTTTTTCTGCATCTTTTTGAGAAAGGACATGTCTGATTTTTGAGATATTACACAAGTGGAAAAAGGCGGCCCTAGAAATTTAAATTTGTTTTAAGTGTGAATTAAAGGACAAATCAGGATCGAAGATCACTCCCAAGTTCCTGACTGTTTCATTGGAAGCAAGGGCAATGTCGTCTAGCGCAGCTATATCATTAGATAATGTATCTCTAAGGTGTTTAGGGCCAAGTATTAGAACCTCTGTTTTATCTGAGTTTAATAAGAGAAAATTGTGGGTCATCCAGGTTTTTATGTCCTTGAGACATGCTTGGAGTTTAGTTAATTGATTACACTGTTCAGGTTTTATTGACAAGTATAACTGGGTGTCATCCACATAGCAGTGGAAATTTACCGAGTGTGTCCTGATAATGTTTCCTAGTGGAAGCATATATAATGAGAATAAAATTGGGCCGAGCACAGAGCCCTGTGGAACACCGTGGTTAACTTTGGTGCGCACAGATGACACATCATTAATTTGCACGAATTGGAATCGATCTGAAAAATATGATTTAAACCAGTTTAGGGCGGTTCCTTTAATGCTAATTGTTCTAGTCTCTGTAATAAAATGTGATGGTCAATTGTGTCGAATGCTGCACTAAGATCTAACAGAACGAGGACAGACACAAATCCCTGATCTGAAGCTATTAGAAGGTCATTAGTGACTTTTGCCACGGCTGTCTCTGTGCTGTGATTGGCTCTAAACCCAGACTGAAAGTCTTCATATATATTACTTTCCTGGAGAAACTCGCACAGCTGATTGGCTATAACTTTTTCAAGGATTTTAGACAGGAAGGGGAGGTTGGATATCGGTCTGTAGTTGGCTAAAACCTCCGGGTCTAGGGTGGGTTTTTTGAGGAGGGGTTTGATTACAGCTATTTTAAAAGACTGTGGTACATATCCTGATGATAATGACAGATTGATTGTGTTTAGTAATGTACTATTAATTAGGGGCAGAATTTCTTTAAGTAATTTTGTAGGAATGGGATCTAAGATACAAGTTGTTGGTTTAGAACATGAGATTATTTTGGTCAGCTGATCAAGGGTGATCAGAGAGAAGCTGTCTAAATAATTGATAAGATTCTCAGCCATTTCTGAGATTTCTGTTCTTGGCAGGGTATTAGTGCCAATTGAGGGCAGGAGATGGTTGATTTGATTTCTAATAGTTAGAATTTTATCATTAAAGAAGTTCATAAAGATATTGCTATGTAGGGATCAAGGAATACTGGGTTCGGTGGAGGTGTGACTCTCTGTCAGCCTGGCTACAGAGCTGAAGAGAAACCTGGGGTTGTTTTTATTTTCTTCTATTAGTTTTGAGTAGTAGGCAGCTCTTGCTTTGTGGAGGGCCTTCTTATATGCTTTAACACTATTCTTCCAGTCTAGGAGATATTCAACACGAAAGCTTTATGAAAGCTTCAGGACTCCCACTGTGTATGTGTGTATGTGCTCACTACAATCAGTTGTCAGTTTATTAGGCACACCAGCTCAAAGGAAAGCAGCCTAATGCAACAGATCTACAATACATAGGGAACTGTTATTGTGCTTTTATTTAATTTAATTTACATCCGTGGAAAGAAATAAACTACTGTTAGCCCCATACTGTACTGGAATACAATATTTAGGTATCTGTATTGTACGTATGTCTGTGTTTTGCAGCTGAATATTTTTATCTCACCAAATTTTAGAGGGAAATATTTTGTCTTTTATTTGACAAATAAAATCAAAAGATAAAATGAAAATCCAATGAGCAACGTAAACATGAGGGAGATGTGATCCACACAGGTCTAAACACCTGTATGTATAGGAGTATGGATGTGCAGGAGCTTTGAAAATATAAACCTAAAATAGATTTGAGATATATGATCACTAGGACTGCAAATAGAAAATATTTCATTCATTTATCTGCAAGTGATTTTCCTGATAAATTGTTGCTCTATAAAACAATATTCAATCTACTCTGATGTGAAACAAGTAAAAGAAGAGAAGCTTGAACCTTTGAACATTTGTCATGATTCTTTGAACAATAACTAAGAGGATTAATCAATTGTCAAATTTTGTGTCTATTGAATTAACCCATCCACCACTTACAGTACTCAGGGGTTGGACATTGTAACAGAAACACTCCCAGTTTATCAGAACAAAATTCATCTGCAGCACAACCCTCTGAAATATAATAGCTACAGTAAAGGAATCAAATTGCATAAGGCACAAATACCTCATTGAAGTACAAGTAAACTAGCACTTGAGTAATTGTACTTAGATGGCACCTCTAGATTTGTATATATATATATATATGTAAATATATGATGGAGGATTAATTGCAGGACTTATGATTAGGACTGTGTAAGCTTCAGTCAGGTGTGTGTGAGTGTGTGTGTGTGTGTGTGTGTGATAGTGAATAGAGGTGTAACATGGCCGGTTCCCACCACTGTTCCTCAGCATCACCCTGCACCTGAAGATCTCCTGTCCCCCCTCACCTGTACACTCCCAGACGGGCCTCGTCTTTGGAGACGCCGTGTCACACCCGCCGCCCCAGAAGCCTGTGCTCCACCAGCCTGTGCTCCACCAGCCTGTGCTCCACCAGCCTGTGCCCCACCAGCCTGTGCCCCAGGTCACCATCCAGGTGGAGTCGGACAGCGACTCAGAGTCCAGCCTCTACTCCGAACAAAGTTACCCAGCTGTGGACCCACCACCACCTAAAACACACAGAGTCTTTGACAGACACCTGCATGCTCACTTTGGTGACTCCTGTGCTGAGACCATTCTGTAAACACAACCTACACAAAAATACACACACACACACACACAGCAGGAAGGTGCAAAGTGTTGCATACTCTCCGTGTATCTGACTGAATTCAGGGTTTTAGATGCTGGACTGCTCTTTCCAACTTCATAAATAGATTTTTATCAGATGTGATGCCAGCGTATTTTACAGCTCCCCAACCTAAAACTATCTTAGCTCTTCAGAAACCAGTTTCCTGTAGTGACACGAATAGAAAGAAACAACCAAAATGAGTGACGAATAAATACATGAACCCGTTCTGAGACTATGTTCAGAATTGCTGAACATTACTTGTCTTTTTTGTCCTTTTTTTTCTCTTTTTTTCTTGAGAATTCTAATAATGGTAGAGATGTTGGTTTATGTGCATTATGGATGTTACGCCCTGAACATGTAATAAAACTGCATTTAAAAACTGTTTTTGTTGATTTGTTTTGTCTGAAGATGAACAAGGTTCATCAGCAGTGTGGGAGCAAGGAAAGAAACCTTATGTTTTTATGAAAACCTATAGGTGTATTTTTGATTTAGATTTTATTCTGTTAGTTATGGTGTTATTTTGTAATTTTTATATTTGTATAGATTCATCAGGATTCATTACTTATGTTGAATGTTGATTGCTGTAGTTTAAATTTACTTGCAATTCACAACATTTAGAACCGAAGTTATTAATAAATTAATCTGTAAATCCATAATTAATCTGGAACAACTTTAAGAAGTGATTAATCGTTTGTGTCATTAGTAATGACTGTTTATTGCGGATGCATTTACATGTGAGCTGCATTTTATTGCTGTAGCTGGTCGATAATTTTAACTATTGTCATTCACTGTCTCAGTCTAAAACAGAGCATGATATTTCAAATGCCAGTGGTCAAAGGCAACAAAGAACATTCATTTAAGTACTGTACTTGAGTGCAGTTTCTACTTGTACTTTACATTTTGGTACTATTCAACCACATTTCAGACGATAAATAATGTACATGTTACATATTTGTTTTACAATTAAATCAATACTTTTCAAATTATTGTTTTAAAATCAACATTTTATCTGAAAGCTCATAAAATACAATTTTACATCTATACAAAGGGGTCAGTAGGACTAAAACATAAATGAATAGAAAGTAATTGAAAGCAGCTACAACAGTAAAATGCTGCTGAAGCATTGATGCATCTGTTATAATCTAAACTACAGTCGAAGGACACTTTTTACTTTTATTTTGAACCCTGTAGTTCATTTTGCTGATGCAGGACTATTATGGATTTTAAATGGAGTGCTTTGAAACTGTGATAAATATTGCAGTGGTTGCAATACAGCTTAATAATTACAGTACAAGTCAGCAATGCAAAGTAATTTAACTCAAGTACTGCCCTTGAGTATTTCCGTTTTATGCCACTTTATACTTCTGCGCCACTAGATTTCATTAAGCTATTGCAATTTTTTTAAATAACAGCTACCGTTACTTTTCAAATTAAGATTTTCAAATAAAACAAACCATAATGGCTTGCTGTACTATACTGTAATTGACGCATCCTCTAGAGAACAGATCTGATCAAATAAAATTCACTGCAGCCAGTCTGCATGAGTAGTGTTTTCTTGATACTTTTGAATGCCGGGCTGTTAGTGTATTGCTACTACATTTACGTGACAAATTGATATGAATATACATCTTCCAGGACCATTATAAAACAAACACCATGCTGCACTGTTGCAGTAACACATGAAACATCTCAACATATCATGTTGCAATTTTAGGGATTTGTTAGTATCTGGTGACACCTGGTGGCTAAATACCATTATTAAAATACAAGAAAGGTTCTTTATGTGAAAGATGTGTGATACTCAAGACAAGAGGCAAACTAAATTCAGTAATAACTAGAGCTGCAAATATATGATGAGGAATTAAACTTTTTAATTTTGATATACCAGCAGTACCAGGGTCCAACATCTAATTTTTTAAGATTTGTCATTTTAATAGAGTAATATCTCTCAGCATTAGACTTCTGATCGAACAAGACATCGTAAACGCTCCCCTCAGGTTTGTAGAGATTGATGGGAATCTTCTGTATTTGACACTTTACAATAAACTCTAACAAACAAATTAAACATTTGTTTCAGCACTTGTTTTAAAACAATAACTGAGGTAACGTTATCGGCTAAAAAAAAACAAGCCGAGCAGGTGACATTGTGAAGCCTTATATTAGTAACGATCGGCTACTGATGACGTGTTGTGTTTTCGCGACGACTACTGATAATGTAACGGCTTCTTGAAGGGCTGTCGCAATTCGTAGGGGAAGTTTTCTACCACTACTTGTGACTCTGTTTCAAGGGGCAAGATAACCCTCGAAAACAAGGGGTGGGGTTAGAGGTAGGGCAAAGGGGTGAAATGGGATTGGTCCTTAATAGTTTGCAGTAACAGTTATGAGTTTGGTACAAAATGATAAAATTGGATGCATGTTTGAAATTTAAAGTGCTCCAGTGTTTGGCAAGAGTTCACTAATGGGTAACCAGTATGTTGATCTGAGACCTGAAATGTTCTGGTTTTTACCTTGAAAGAGGCGCATGCATGGAAATCCTGCTGTTGCGTGTTACCATAATACATTGAAATGATATTAAAGTAAGATATTACAATCATTATCGTAATTTTTAAATCCTTATTAATGGGGAAAATACTACATTTTTGGGGCTCTATCCCAGCTTGCCGGTGATTCGCAAGGCATTCTGGTTACCCCTCCGTTTGAAGTGAGGGTCTGAAAAATCTTGTCAACAGGTATTGGGACAGCCTCCAGGGTGATTGTCTTGCCTGTGAGGGTCTTCACAAAGATCTGCATACCTCCTCTCAGCCGCAGGACCAGATGGAGGGTGGACTCTTTCTGGATGTTATAATCTGACAGGGTGCGGCCATCTTCCAGCTGCTTACCGGCAAAGATCAGCCTCTGCTGGTCAGGAGGGATGCCTTCCTTATCCTGGATCTTAGCTTTGACATTCTCAATAGTATCACTTGGCTCGACCTCCAAAGTGATGGTCTTACCAGTCAGGGTCTTCACAAAGATCTTGACACTGTGGAAGGAATTTTTAAAAGGGTTAGGAGTCGTCATTAAAGTTTATTTAGATAAGGGATTGAGCCACAGTTAAAATTAGTCATAAACCTTCATCAGCTTTCAAGGCATGTGTCACTTTAGAATAGAGCCAATTTTTAATTTATTTATATCCATCTGCTTTTCTTAAAGTTAAATCTGTTTTAAGAGATTATGAAACAATGCCTCATCTCACACAGACAAGATAAACATGTAGTCATCGTCTATGTTGCTAAGCTAACAGTTACACATTGTAACGTCAATGTGTAAAATGAAAAAAGCTCAAGTATCAAACAAAGCAGCATTAACCTAACAGAGTAATTGTGTTCAGTTCTTCTGCGACATTAACCAGACGCTTCCCATTGTTGATGGCCTGCTGCCCAAACGGCTGTTTAAGCTAACCAGCTAATGCTAGCAAACTGATGTTAATATCAACGGATGTTAGCATGAAGTCGGCGTTTGTCGTTTACAGCGGCGTTTATGTACCGACTGAGTTTCTCTGCTTAGGTTTGAATCTCTGATGGGGTAATCACGAGCTAAACTGCGATAAACACTGTGGCTAATGTCGTGTTCTTTTGTCCCGAGGTATGAGAAGAGCCGGTCTCGGTTTGGTTCAACAAGTATTTATTTAGAAGCAATGAAAAGCTATAACATAGCTATGGGCACTCAACGCACAGCCCCGGCCGTCTAATAGCACGGGGTAGTCTAGAGTCGCGCCGAACGGACGGCGGGTGCAATATTTATAATGAGGGGGCGTCACCGTGGTTTAGACCTTGGCTATCCCTTGCTGGTGCGCAGGCGTGGTCCCCAGCCTATTGGCACTGGAATCCGCGAATGATGAGGAGCCGCTCCCAGGTTCGCCCCTCCTTTGACAGTGTTAGGATTTTAATAATATAATTAGACACTATAGCCCCGAAAAGGATCGATTTTACGCGCACCATGTTTGTACCTTAACAGAAAGAATTAATGTGTGTGTGTCTGTGAAGATGGCAATGAAACTGAACTCTAAACAAATGCAGTATGTTAGACAGGGGTGGGGGCAGGGGCAGTGTGGGCTGAATATGTGGGAGAATGTGTGGCCTTCACATAGTGACTTTTAGTAGCCGTTACTGGCTGGTTTTAATCTTGAAGTTGGTTAGTGTGTGTGTGTGTGTGCGTCACATCGCAGTTCAGTCTCGCACCTGTCTGATAATGCCTGTTGTGGAGACTGTACATCTGTGGCATACAATACACTGTACTTTAACTTGTTCTCATACCTAACTTACTATATTACAGCCTAATCTCCATTAGCTTTATTCAAACATCACACATACATGAATGCACTGTTTTCACATGAAACTGTGACCTACCCATAGAAAGAGTTGGATTTCAACTATGATTGCATAAGGTCACAGGTTTTTATTGAATGTATACTCATGGGCCATCTGATTCAAAATATCTGGAATATGCCAGCATATTTAAAAGGTGCAGTAAACATTGAATCTATTTTCTCTTTGCATTTGATTCATTTGTTTATTCATTTAATTAGGTTGGACCATTTTAACAGTATGATACAGCGTAAAATAACAATACACTAATTTCCTCACAATGTAAATGCACTGATACATTAATGAAATTGATGTAAAGCTGTAAAGTAAGACTTTGAATAATCAATAAATAAATTAATCATTTTACATCTGTATATTGCTGTCAGCCAGCCTGCTGACTCAATATTTTGATTACATTACAGCAGTGGAGCTTGCAGTCAAGAACGTAAAACGTGTTTGTAGTATTATTAGTTTGCCTGCATTAGTCCATTAGAAATAAATACCTTTGGCAGATCTTTTGCTCATTTCTGTGGGTCTGACCCATGCTGTTAGCTGTCCATAATGTTAACAATCTCCTTGTGTTGCAGCACTCATTAGAGTTTCTTTGGATAATAGCAGCAGCTAAATTCCCTGAATGGAGACATAAATGTAATGTATTTCTGGCTCTGTGAATGCCTTCGGCTCATTAAAGTTGTGTGGGTAGCGCTCGGTTTCCTCAGTGCGCCTAATAGCATCAAACATCTGGTTAAAAGCTTCTCACCAGTTGAATTAACAGCAGCAGGAAAGCCTCTGGAAATTGCTATCATGGCAGGAAGCATTATCTTCTTATTAGCATTCACGATGGCAACAGAAGGAATCATTAGGACATTAAAGTGGTTTGAAGGTAGAGAAATGCTGCGGGGCAAGATTTGCCTCCCACTCATCAAGGAAGACAAGAGCACTCGGTCCAGAAAAGTTGCTTCTCAACTGAATGGAAACAGAGCTTTGTGCTGTGGTAAAAGTAATGAGCTCCTTCAATGACATTAAAGTAGATAGACATCTTTCCATGTTGGTGATGGTGGAATTGTGTTTTCTCTAAAAATCTTTAGATAGACAGACAGACAGACAGACAGACAGACAGACAGACAGACAGACAGATAGATAGATAGATAGATAGATAGATAGATAGATAGATAGATAGATAGATAGATAGATAGATAGATAGATATATAGATAGATAGATAGATAAATGAAGTTGTCACACCCAATTAATTCTTTCTGAAAAGTATATCCAGTGTCCTTCTGTGTCTTTAAAAGTGCAGGTGACTAGAAGCACCAGGTAAAATCTACTTTAGTCACAATAAAATGGTGCCCAGTGTTGTATGGTTAATGTATGAGTGTAGTTCCTTTATATTCCTTGAAGGACTACATATCCCAGCTCAGAGGTTTTAGCTCCATATCTGCAAATTATCTGTAGTTTTAAAATTTTTGCTGACACATTGTTAAATATATAGCTATGTTTGGATCTTTGGTTTAAATCGTTTTATTTAATTCTGCCAAAGTAAAGTAATTTAGTCCAGTTCCTTAAATCAAGTTAATCTTTAATGATCTTAAATCTTTCGGTGATTTACACAGGGTCATCCATCTCATCTAGACTTCTGTCATGGCCTTTCCTCAGATATCACTCAGGCTTCCTTCCATCGCACTCAACTGCAGGGGTGTAAATTTACTTTACATGACAAATTACCTAAAATTCTATTTAAAATTCTATACTGAGAACATCAAGGATCCACTTCATGAGCTGACAGCTCTCAGCTTTTCTCAATCTCTAAAATGACTCACCTGCTAAAATTAGGTTGGCTAGATAAATCAGCTTTTTTTAAGTTTATGTGCAGATAAATTTGAAAAGTATATATTTGTCAACGGAAGGCTGTTGCTACATGTGCAAAAACAAATTGCTCACATATTTTAATTTAGGTCTGAATGTATGTGATGAAAGATAAAAGGGATGAAGGGCATCCATGATTTGTTGTAAAGTGGATCATATAGTAAAAACATGTCATGCTCCTTGCTACAACACATTTGACAGCCAAGCTTCATATGCCAATCATGCTCAGATCAGATGTTACTGTCTTTCCCTGTGTTTCTATGCCAAATTTAACAAATTGTATTTTTGTACAATATGTTATTACTTTACAGTTTATGAATGATCAGAGGCTTATTGTGGTTTAACAAACTCCATTTAAATTGATAGAAAATTGCCTTTACAATAGGTTTACCGTCTTCCTCCAAATCACCTGAAGTGGCCCATTAAACACCCGTATGCTCCAGATCATTAACAAACAGTAAAAAGTGCTTGACTAAATGCTCTCAGAGGACACAGAGCTTCATCACAAACATAAATCACTAAAGGCTTCATGCATAATCAGCCACTGGTTCCCACTAAGTGGACCTCACCTGAACCTAAAGAGGTGTTTGGACTAAATACATGACTCAGTGACTAGAATTTGACAGGTTGTCTTATTTGTGTCAATTTCACCAGAACCTCACATAGTTTAGGATTAGGGTTAGTTGGATTTGAATATACATTTACTATGTTTCTAGATTTACCTAAATGCAAAAATCACTAATATGATTATAATCCATCTTAATGTTTAAATAAAAAATAAATATAATCTGCAAGACTGTACATCCACATTTGAGGATTTTTAACCCAAATCATTAACATTAATTTTAATGTCTACTGCAGTGTCCATTCTGAACCTTCCTGTTTAGAATGGCTCGCCTGAAATTGCTTGGCCTGTGTTAATGCTCCAGAGCTACATCAGAATTATTCCTTGTCATTAGTGAGTCCTACACAGAGTGAAGTTAGAAAACTTTGTGTTCATCCTACCAGGTTTATCTTCAATGAAGATTTTAAAGTCAAAGTTTGTCAAAACATTTAACTGAATTTACTTTACTTTCATGTGTGTGGCTTATATACAAGTTTGAATGATTGACTTAACTAATGTTATTTTTTCATACACTGCATGTCGGCTATTTCAGAGGTCGGTTAAGCAATCAACATAATCTTCAGAATTAACTTTGAATAAAAGCATTTCAGCAATCAAACGATCATTGTGCTTTTACTTTGAAGACCAATTGCTAATCAACTTTGCTGTGTGTCTGTGTCTCAATCTGATGTGGTGAATTAAAAAAATTCAAATTATCCAAAATGATCTGGCAGCGACTTAATCAGAGGTTTGACCCAATCGTCAACCACTGCTGTAGTTTAGCTCAAGACATAAAAGGAGACCCAGACTGAAGGCTTACTGCCCCGCCCCCACTGACTGCTACAGAGCCCTGCTTCGCCTGTTTGTTCAATTTTTATTAATATGAACATATTGCGTGTCAAATCACACCAAAATCAAGACTGCACTTTCTCTGGCAATTTACAATACACTTGCCAAGAGTGAAGCCCGAATGTTGAACGGTTCTCAAGATATATGTTCCACAGACAAACAGACAGACACACAGACAGACAGAAAGATGCGTTAAGATGAAAGACACGTTCTGCATAGACTGAGCAAAGAGCTTTGAAAAGTACACAGATTTTAAAGAAAGGAGTTTGTCAGTCACATTTTGGTTTCAAATTTGTTCCCTGAAATAAAAACAAGATGCAAAATAATTCATCTGAAGGCCTCAGTATTTACAAAGAATGTTTTGTACTTTTTATTCAAGTTTTACCATTTATTTAGGGAAAATGTTGACATTTGTCTTCTCATAATGAAAATGTACATTTATCAATCTGCATAAAACATCACATATACAGTACATCAAAATAAATACATCATCTGGTGGGTTGATTGAGCTTGCACTCAAAGGTCGGTCAGTTGACTACAGCTACGCTATTCACATGGCAACCTCCTCATCTGCAACAATGCATGTTTTGTTTTTTGAATTTTCCTTTTTAGTCATCAGCCGGTTCAGTCCTGAGGTCATCAATCTAACTACATCTGAGAGAAATAAGACAACAGTACTGCACTGGCCCCTGAAGTCATAGATTTAAATACCAATTTACTACAGCTAAAGTCAGAAGTGGAGCGGCTGGAGTAAAAAGCCTTGAAGGTGACTGCAGGCAGGAGGGAGTTCTGGGACAGGAGACAGACGTCCTGTGTTGGACTGATTAGGAGGGACACAAGGCAGCCACTCACCATTACTTCTTCCCTGTTATTGTCATTTTGTGGTAAGAAAAAGTGACACCTGTGTGGTTGTAAAAAAATAAAAATAAAGTCCATCTCATCCATTCTTCCTGTCGATTTATCCCCAAGACACTTAAAGTTGACAATCCCTAAGATTGACCAGGCGGTCACAGACATTGACCCTCGCTGTAGCAATCCAGCCAAAAATATTGAAAATTGGTTGAACGATCACAGTCCCACACCATGCATCTCCTGTGACTGCTTCACAATAAAATTCACCCTGTGTTTGGCCCATTGACTGTTTGTAATGTGAAGCAATAGGAAATGTTCCCTACATTAGCAGCTCAGCTGCAGTAGTGAACAGAAAACAGCGATGTTGAGGGTATGGAATCACGCATTAACATCCTTTTTTGTCGATAAAATGTAGCTAAAACCTTCACTACCTTTTGATTAAAACCTCAATAATAATGGGGTCGGATTTCATGAAAGTCTTAAGGATTAGAAACTTTAACTCTTCATGTCTGACACATATTCCAGGATTCTTTCTCTAAATTGCTTACAAGTGAGAAATGTTTGACAAAAATACTAAAAAGGGCTTAAATCCCTTCAGTCCACATTCCTCACACAGTGTCCTGTCCCAGAATCCTTCCCCTTCTCCCCTCCTTAACTCCTTTTCTGTCCCATCTCACAAACATCATCACCCTTTTCCTCACCATGTTCGATGTTCTTTGATTTTCTTTAGGTCTTTTCTCTCCATCCTACATCTGCCATAATCTCCCTGAAACACTGATGCACAAGGGTTTGTCAATAACCCGTCTATCTCCTCTCCCGCTTCACGTTTCCCCTCCTATAACCCACCATGTCGTCAGAAACCATTGTGTCAAAGGAGGAGAGAGCAGGATCGATCACTGCATCTCATGGCAGAAGGGGCTGGACATCATCTATTTGTATTTACATCGCCTCCTCCTGGGCGGAGAAGGAGGGAGGAGAGGATGAGGAGTTAGGACGAGGCGGTCGGTCTTGGGTCAGAAATGTCTTTTGTGAGGCTTCTCATATCGACACTTCATATTCACGAGTGTCCTGCTAAGAATGAAAAAGAAGATGGACAAGACAGAGGCAGAATTGACAGTGTGAGTATCTGGAGTATACGGACAATGAGTTGTTAAATGTACGGGACACTCACCCCTCCTGTCTCATAGAGCGGGTTGTCAAATTCTGTCTCTACAGTGATCTGTCGGTAAGGGTGCGGGTAGATAAGAGGCAGCCTTAGGTTGGAGTGATACCTGCACCTGTTGGACAGAATGAGGGAGAGTGTATAAAATAAATAAAATCATCAAGATAGCTGCCTCACGTATCCTGTGTCTGTCTGGAGCGTTGTTGGTGCATGTCCAACAAATTAACTCCATATATGCTAACTGCAATATGAAAATGAACAGTAGGGGGCAGTGTACGAGCAGTGTGGTGGAAGGTTTTAAAGACAAGCTAATAGACCAATTAGCAATTTCCAATGACCAGTTTCAGCCCTACCAGTCTCTGTGCTGTAAGTTGGCCCGACCTGCTAATATGAACGCTGTATCAGTCTTACGTGAATAAGCCAGCAAGTTGTGTTATTTCCCAAATGCCAAACTACTTCTTAAAGTTAAGCGCTCTGAGATCATACCGTGTGACATAGATGTAGGCTCCTCCCAGCAGCACAGACAACAGAAGGACCAGGATGAAGACGGCCAGTGCAATGTTCCCTCCATCCAGAGTGGAGCCTGCGGTCGCCTCTGCAACTGATACACAACACAAAGAAACAAGTTTAATTAAAAGCAAGAGAACAAATAAAGCTCTAAAAGTCTGGTCAGGGATGGCTCAGCAAACGTACGTTGATTCTACAGGTGACTGCATGAATATAGACAGGTGGTTGGACAAACACACAAAAAACACAGACAATAGGAATGAACTTGTCAGGCAGATGTTTGCTGATGCAGGCAGAGCAGACGAGGAGGCGTTGTTTGAGGGTTTTTTGTGAGTCTACACAACAAACTGTGTGGTCCTTTCAGCCCCACAGTATCAGATCACAACAATACACACACACCCAGACTCACCTTCCAAAGCATGGTTGCCAAAGCAGTCATGGTTGGCTGCAAGACATCATTCTGTCAGTCAGTGCATATGAAAATTGACATCATACTTCCTTGTGCAGTGTGCAGTTTTGTAACAAGGCTGCTTTGAATTCACTGTTCGCTAAAATCCTCACCGATCACACTGTTCCGCCTCTCAGGCTTTCTGCCGTCACACATACTCTATCTCACTTGGTACATATCATCTTTAGTAAAAGTACTGATACTACATTGTAAACGACTTAATGACAAGTCAAAGTACAGTACTTTAAAAAAGTATTTTTAGCATTAATACTGTAGTAATTGTATTTAATGCTGTAGAATAATCCAAAATAATATCATGACCTCCTTCTGGAGCTAACAAAATCTGTTTATCTTTCAGGGATGAGGAATCCGTTTCAAATTATATAATCATGAAATTCCTAATTATTTTCTTGATTAATTGATAGATTGCTTGGTTTGAAAAATCCAGAAAACAGAATTACCCGGGGCCTCACAATGCCGGTTCTTTCCAACCTATTATCCAAACCTTAAAATGATTGAAAACACATCCCAATAATTAAACAAACTAAAAAGGAAGGGCTGCATATCCTCTCAAATTGCCAAATTAATTGCCAAATGATTTTATGTCAGTTGACCTATTAATTAACCAATGGACTTATTGTCTCAGCTCTACCTGCAAACACTGTTGAGTAGTTTAACATAAAACAAAGCAACATTGTATTTATATATTTCAAATTTGATCAACTCTCTATATATTTTGTTTGATAATATCTTAATTTGAATATAATTATTGTGGCGTAGGGGTAAAATATTTCACAATATTCAAAAAATGACCAAGTAGAGTACCTTTAGATGACCTTATACTTGTGCTTATGTACAGTACTTGGGTAAACTGCTCAAATATGAATAAAGAAAATAATTTGCAGATCAATTAATAAGACTCACTCAAGTTACTTAGTTACTTTAAACAACTTTTACATATTCAGCTCAGTTCTAAAAGAAAATGACAGTTGTGTATCTGGCAGGATTTGTAATATGGCCAAACCAATACTGAAATGTAATTAGAAATTAGAAATAAACTGAGTCATGAGTCCAAGTTTGAATTACTGTTATACATTTGTATTGCTGTGTTATCTGTTTACCTAAGAGCTCAATTACTATTTGTGTTTATAAAAAAGTAACTAGTGGAATCAGCCAATAAAATGTCCTTCATGTGTTTTTAAATGTAAGCTCAGTGGTAGCTACAGCCATGAACAGAGATACACTCACAGGAGATGTTGTCCTGCATTACTTTTGATACTATAAGTAAAGTTTACCAATACTTATGTACTTTTACTTAGTAACATTTTAAATGCATGTATGTCTTTTAAGTAAATGCTCCATATGCTGATTCAAACACTGTTTGATTCAGCTCTTACACATGTCATCTGCTCTTGTGTCTTTGGTCTTGGAAAGGGAAAAAAAGGACACCATTCTCTGACCTCTTTGAATGCTGATCTAAGATTTGATAGTCGTTGTTAAGGAAAGGAGTTTAGCGAACTGTCAGTGGCATGAACAGGAGCATGATCAATCTGTATCAACAAACAAAGTGCACCAAAAACCCCTGGGTACGTGCATACATCTGCAAACAAGGGAGCTTGTCATGCCACAAACACTGAAAAAAAGATCCACCAAATTCTGCAGAAGTCTCACCCCTGCAGAGAGGAAGTGGGCCGCTCCAGAAGGACGGGTTTCCCAGGATGCATTTAATTGCAACTTCTCCAATGAGCTCGTAACCTTGGTAACAGACAAAGGTGAGCGACTCGCCGGGCAGGTAGAGCCTCTTGGACAGGATCTGGTAGCCGTTGTCAGGGAGACCAGGATTTTCACAGGAAACGGAATCCTCAGCTGTAGAAAAAAAAGAGAGGAAGAAAGCTGGATGGATGCCGTCAAGTTCCTCAACATGAATCTGAGGTTTTGCGTCAGAGCTCGACTGACACAACTGACAGGCTCCATGCTGAGATGACATGACTCAGGGATAATCTCCACCCCCTCCTCCAGGTGGTTGAGGGCTGATTGGTATGGTGCTTTAGCATTGCATTTACATATCAAACACTGCACACAAACATTAATAATTAAGTAAGCACATAGACACACACACACACACACACACACACACACACACACACACACACACACACACACACACACACACACACACACACACACACACACACACACACACACACACACACACACACACACACACACACACACACGCTCATCATCAGTCCTGGGATTCTGGCATGCAGAGACGCTGTGATCTGTGTCAGCACAGGAAGGAGAGAGCCAGTCCTTTTTCCTTTCTGCAAGAAGTCACACAAACCCACTCATGTTAGATCCACAGCAGCAGGGAAAGAGCCTCTCATCTTCAGTTAACTGCCATGTACCCTGGTGACAGCTCTCTGTAGTCACAGGACTGGCAAATTAAACCACAGGACAGCTTCAGCACACAAGCTTCTTTCTATTTATTTATCTTTTTGGCATTTTTGCCTCCGTTGGGCAGTTAGTAGTTGAGCCATACATGAAACATTGGGGAGAGAGAGCTTATGTGAGGCAGCGCTTAGAGGAAAGTTTCCCTCTCAGTGAGCTAGCTAATGCTGCAGAAACAACGTGGGACTGGTTTCATTTGAGTTTCGCTTTTCTGTTTACTCTTACTTGGATTTAGTTTAATCTGCATTCACTGCAGTGCACATCAGCTGATTGATGAGCTCGGCACATAAAGGTACCAATGGTTTAGTTTAATAGCTAATACACAAATACTGAATAAGCATAATTCATTTCATTTGTATTGACAATGTTTTGATGATTCATTTCTACGACTGCATCCGTTTTTTGGAATACAGGTGGAAAAGTATTCTGATTGTTTTACATTATTCAAAACCCATTGGACTGATTACAAATATTACTATGTAATCTGCATTCATTTATTAAATTTCAAAATGACCTGACTCAACCCTGCTTTGAATGATACTCACAGACACAGTGAGGGAGTCGAGACGTCCACACAGGAGTCCCCGGCTCACGGCCATAGCAAGTAATGGTGGCGCCGCCCTGTAGGATGAAGCCAGGATTGCAGCTGTACTGAATGGTTGTTCCCACCAGGAGTTTAGGATCTGACAGAGACCTGGTGGAGTGCTCCACATGGCCAGGATCTGAGCAGTACATGACTGAGGGAAGGACAACAGGGAAAATGAAGAGTGACATATTGTTTTACATATACATGTACACTGTTATTTATAGAACATATTTATCCGGCATCAATCTTTTTTTTTTTAATTAAGCCTAACTTAGGCACAACATCGAATTCAATTTGTGACAAATTTAATTCGATGTTGTGCCTAAGTTAAGAATGTATCTAAATAAAGGGAAGACAATGTACTATCATGCAATAGAAATCAACCTTAGCTCAGCTTGGACATGCAGAAATCTGGATAATCAGTTAACAATAATGTCTACATACTTGGTCTCAAACATTACTGTGAGGTAGATGGAGTTTAAATAAGAGGGGAACTGACTCTTTTCACAGAACGGGGGCTGTGAGCTCCAGGAGAGGTCTAGCTGACAGGTGAGGGTCTCCCGTCCCACCAGGTCATAACCAGGGTCACACTGGTAGGTGATGTGAGCCCCCCGCACCAGTGCAACATGGGATGTTGTCTTCCAGCCGTTCTGGATCTCAGGCAGGTCTGGACAGGAGTCGTTTCGGGACACCTCTGAAAAAAACAAACAAAAAAAAACATTGATTAATGGCTCCATTATGACGTGTTATTGCTTGTGGTCCAGGTTTGGCTGCAGTGAAGGGTAAAGAAGCAACAAGATGAACAGCACCACATCTGATCTTGACATGAATACTGGCCTATGCCCTCTGTGAGGAGGAGTCTGTCTCAGTGTGGAAGATTGATGGACTTATTGTGCCGTGACTTGACCATGTGGCAGAATGATGGATTTCATCTTTGTAGTGTGGTCTTCAAATATCAACTCCCCGGTGCTTCCACTCTGACAAGGACAGTTTGCTACTGAAGCTGCCTTCGGAAAACGTTGTCCAGTTCAATTCAGGCTTCCAGTGGACCAGTCCTCAAGAAAATGATCACAAGCTGTCAGTTGTCTGTCACATCTGCAGACAACTGACAGGAAAGATAGATCTGTTGCAGCAATCATCACTTCTTTTAGATCACTTGGGGTTTTCTTAAGGGTTGAACGTGATGCACATTCAGTGTCTTAGAAAATGTACTGCTACTGTTTGACATAGTAGATAGTTTCATCCCCCAGGCCATAAGACTTTTAAACTCCTCCAATCTGCAATAACTCCACTAAACCAGCACCTTAACATATTTGCACTATTGCACATAATTGCACTATTGTTTTTTCTTTAGGTGTATATATATATATTTAGATATATATATATTTTATTTTCTATTTCAAATTTTTGATATTCTATTTTATATATTTTATTCTATATTTTTTGCTGTAATATTCTGAGCATTGCGATAAGAGAGCCTGTGACCCAAGCATTTCATTGCCAGCGACTGCTTAATGTAATTGTTGTGCATTTGACAATAAACTCTTGAATCTTGAATCTAGATGGACCTAAATAGACCGTGTGCTCAGGTCAAGTGTTCAGGACAAAATGACACGTGGGCTCTGGTCGAAAGATCCAAACCAGCTACCACATAGACCTTGTTTGTCAGTGTCGCCTCAGAGTCCCTTCTTCACCACTCTAACTCCTGTGTGTCTCTTTATTTCTGTCTCAGATCATCATGAAGCAGCTGGTGGAGGCAGCCATCGATTTGTACTCTAAGGGAGTCTTCCATCGTGATATCAAAACAGAGAACTTCCATCGTGAATGTGGCTCCGATGGCCCTCGAGTGCGGGTTTATCTTTTAAGCGATGACTGTCATTCAAATCAGTGCCTGTTCCTCCTCCTTTGTTTTTTCATTGTAGGAACCCTTGTGTACACGCCTCCAGAGTTTCAAATGGAAAATACAAGGCCAACCCCACAACCCTCTGGCAGTTGGGTGCACTACTCTTTGAAATGCTGGATTGATTCACACAGTTCACCACCCATGAGTTCCTCTACAATGAATTTCAAATCAACAGTGAGCTGTCCCATGTTAAGGTAATGCCGATTTCAATAGAGTGCCTGACTTTAATATGTTCCTTCCATGTTACAAGAGATTCCTGTAGATTCCAGCCTCAAGTACTTTAAGCATAAGATGTTTATTTCTCTTTATTGTTTTATGAATATTGTTATGTAAGAACAATAATAGGCTTTATCGTGATTTATGTGCTTGATTAATCAATCAAATCAGCTACAGATTTTTCTTGTTTTCCCCATTCATAAAAATAGAGGCATATGTATTGCTCTGTGGATGCTAATTTCTTGAAAAAGAGAAGAAGAAAACAAAACTGCTTCCAGTAGCAAACCGTGCCAAAAAGAAAATACAAAACATTAATACAATTCACACTGTTCACACTGCCTCGAGAAACATGGAAATAAGAAGTCTCCTGTTGGGACTAGTGTGAACGTGTCTGCATATGTATATTTGATGATTGATCGGACAACCTACAGTATTGCATTACACTGTACAATATAATAAGCCCACAGGGATTTGTAAGTTGAAGTTCCTGGATCAATTATTCATTCTCTATTGACTTGGTTCTCCTCCTCCGTGAAGCCGGAATGTGTGTGGTGGGTTATTTATTCTCAGCACGCACGCACGCACGCATGCACCGCACGCCCACGCACGCACACACGCACGCACACACACACACACACACAGGTATATAAAGTGAGTAGCCCGCATATTCATGCTGTGTCTACTTGATTTACTCCTCTGGGAAACCTGTGAGAGCTTGTGGTGTCAGGAGGATGACAAGTAAATTGGACAGTATGTGTCTCGGTGCGATTCTAAATTGGTGTCAGGTGTTGGATATGGGGGGCACAGCAGATTACTGTGTGTAGAAGGAGCGACTGAGCTTATTTGGCTGCTTGTGAAACTCTGGGGCTTGTGTGTGAATGAGGCACCGTTGCAAGATGGAGAAACAAATGTGATGTGATTGAATAAGGGCAGAGGGAAATGAAAGAAAAGACAAATAAAGATGAGAGGGGGAAAAAAGGGAAGATGAAAAATGGAGTCGGCAGCGGGTGAGGAAAGGGAAAATTAAAATTAATGGGGGGGGGGGACTGAATTAAAGTAAAAGTTTTCAGATCTATCTTGTAACTGTGTCAACAGATCCCATGAAAAGATCAAGGCACAAGGTTAGCCATTACTAGCTCGCCAAACTGTGGTTGAATTGCATTATGGGACATGCCAGGAGTCTTACATCAAGTGCATTTACTTGTAGCATCCTAGTTTTGAGCTGTACCCTGATTGAATGTTTGCTTCGATCAAGAGAAATGTGGTTATTGATATCTCTGAATACATGGTGTTAACAGAAATGACACGCTATTGGAAAGTGAATACAACTTCCATAAAGCAAATCTAAAAAGAACAATTTTCAAAGTTATGAAAAACTGTTTTGACGACATATTCACTTCTGTTGGGAAGGAACTAGGACAAGGAGTTTTATTTTCAGGTTTTACTGTACACTCCTAAGGAAGAGGAACTGTATCAGGCAAAATTATTCTGCTTAGGTTCTGCTTAATTTTCTCTCATCCTCCGAATAAATTCAGCTCCACTCCAAAGAGATCAAAGTCTTGGCATCTTCATTACTAGCCAACACAATGGAGAATGCACAGAGCATTCTTAATCCACTTGTTAATAGGATCAGTTATGGTTTTGTTTTGTTGTAGGATTTGCTGAAAATAATAAAAATGTAACTATCACCAGACTCTCACCCATGTAGTTGATGATGAAGCCCTCGCCCTTGCCGAAGACGAGTCCCGCCGGGTCGGAGTGGAAGGTGACAGTAAGGTCAGGGGTGGTGGAGGAGAGCTTGAAGGGGCTGGTTCCTCCCTCGTACCGCCCCAGGATACGTGTGGTTACTTCATCGCCGTCAGTGATTGTCAACATGTCACTGTCGCTGATGTTAAGTCTGAGGACAGGGAGAGAGGGAGGGAGGGAGCGAGAGAGAGAGAGAGAGAGAGAGAGAGAGAGAGAGACAGTGGTATCAGTTTCTGATGACTCAAAGAGTAATCATGTTGACAGCCGACTATTTGGAAGACGAAATGACCTCAAAGGCTAAATGCTGCATTGATCTACAGGCAAAGTGTTTAACAGTGTGTAAAAACAGACACCGAGATTGGCACCGAGACGTGTGCTCTCAAAGATGCTGCGTGCAAAGGTTTGGAAAACTTAAATATCTGTAAATATGATGCGACATATTTCTACCGAAGAACTGAAGTATGTAATTAGATTGGTGCTCGCAGGGAGTCGAGATACACTTGTCAGACCCATTACATACTTCAGATAAAATTAGTTTAACAAACGCATTCATTTTTAAAGGATGTAGGCCAAGTAGAATTGAAATGTTGTGATGGTTGTTTAATTAATTACATCTTTGATTTACTGTGATTTGTTACACATATCTTACTTACTATGTTGTGAGATGAAACTGTACAATACATTGTGCTAAATTAGACACTTTTAGCTGGAAAAAAACACTGTCAGTATTAAAGTGAATGTGAAAAATTCAAATATATAGTTGTAAAATAAGTCATTCACATGATGAAAAGCTTTAAATTTGATGCCACTGCGTACAGTATGAAGTAAAAACTGAGCAGGGGGGAACAGCGCCCATGGATCTGTATAATGTAGAAAATCCTGTGTAGAAAATGTAGAAAATCCTTATACATGCACCTCCTCACCTCACTTATCAAAACATAAATCTGGATGTTTTCATTAATGTGGATTCCTGCACATTGGCTGCCATTCCATCAAGTTTTCTGGAATAGTTTTTAATCCCTTTTCTGAACAATATAACAGTGACTTTGTTGACATGGGGACCACTATTCTGATATTAACCCGATAAATAATCTGAATAAGACGTTGCCAGGTAAACAGAATTTTCAGATTTCCTAAAGCCAAATGAGGTCCTTCTCTGAATAAAAAATAATCGAATTAAGAGGTGTGGAGTCGTCTGACATTAGTCACATTATCTAGACATAAATAGAGTGCAAAAGAGATGGAAACATAAAAAGGAGTTGTTGCTTTTGCAAAATTAGAAAGAAAACACCCCAAATGTTCTATGGTTGTGTTATTATTTTATGTTGTGGGTTTTAAAACTGCTGGAAAAACATCAGACATAATGGCATAGTGACGTAATGATGTGAGTCATATTAGATATGAATGGAATATTCTATTAGCAACTCATGTAAACACAGAAATATAGTCAAAGCTTTCATAACTGCGATACACTTTTCTCCAAAACAGCATCAAGAGTTCTTGGTGCATTTTGATCACAGTAGACTTGTCCTGATCTGTCTTTACATTGGCCCCTGATGCAAGCCAGAGCCTATTTTAAAATCCTCTTTCTGCCTGGCAAGCCTTTAAACTGCTCCTTCCTACATCTTCAGTCTTATTACTCCCCACCATGTCCTTTATGCTGCCTTGAAGCTGGTTATTTAACTGCTTCAACATAAATATTTTGACTCACTGAGCTCATCTGCTTTGGAATAAATTCACTGCGAATTATCAGGAGGCAGCTCAGCAGAGATTTGCTGATTTGATCCATCCTTTTCGCTGTGCTCTGCTCCCTCCTGCTTTTACTGGCTGGGTAAACACAGAACAGATTTCTACTTTGATCCCTCAATTCTGTTATGGTTATGTGCTTTCAGTCAGAGAAATACTAATAAGACATTTAGCAGTGCAGTGATCCTAAACCAGATCTTCTCAGTGTGACTTCCCAAATTAAAATGAAACTTATGAACATAGTTTACTTTAGATTTACACTGGACCTGTCTGAGATGTCTGAGGCATCACAGTTAGTCACAATGACCAAATACAGTGGCAGTCTCATTAGCATGTCAGTAACCTTGTCAGGGTTTGACTTTGGTTCAGTGCATCAGCAGGAACACAGAAATATCAATATGCACAACATCTGGACAGAGCGCTGCCCCCCCCCACTGAGCCTCTATACTCACAACTCATCACATACAGTTTTAATGACAACATCTGGCTCTTGGACGGGACACACTCTGAATCGGAGCAGACGTTTGGATGTGAGTCTGTGTGTTGACGTTAACTCACAGTTGTACATCAAGCAGCACCCGTTTGTCCTCCCCGACATGTATCCTCCAGCTGCAGTCCTCCCCCTCTCCGTACCACTCTGGCCAGTTTGGAGACAGAATCACGCCTCCTGGACCAGTCAGGTCTCCTCCACACTGTGCTGCAGAGAGACAGGAGGACAGACTAAAGAATGAGAAACAACAGTCGTATATCATGTAATTCAAAGGAAGTTAGTGGTGAGTGTTGACAGGTGTTGCTTCTGTTGGTCAGAGCCAGGCTAGCTGTTTCCCTTTCATTTCAGTCTTTAAGATAATCAAAACAAGTTAAGATAAGCTAAGATAAGATAAACTAAACTAACAGTCCCTGAGCTTTATCTTCCGATTGAGAGGGGAGTTCAAATTTGTATCTGAATCTCAGCAAGAAAAGCAAACAAGAGTGGGTTGAACGTGTTGAACTATCCCCAGAGACTGCATCAGTTAAAATGTCAAACACACTATTGAAAAAAATCCTCCACTTGTAGGAACTTATTATTTCTTGAGGCTCCTACAGATGAATTAACTTGTCACATTCAGCTGAGTCTCGCAGCAGTTTGTGAAATCAAGCCACGAAAGGAAATCAATGGATTTTGTGTTCATGGTTAAGAATCTTCCTTTTTTTCCCTGTAAACTATTAACGTGTAGAGATCACAACAAAATTCTACTTTACTATGGTTTATGATTTAGCTACCTACAGCACAGGGTAAATCCTGGTCTGGTCTAATACAGAAAAAGTTCATATTGACACAAATTACAAATATTAATTCAACCGGGGGGAATTCTTAGTCATTTGTTTGCTTTGTATTCACTTCTTTATGACCCCACTGCTGTTAATGAATATAGCACTTCATAAAAACAACATGTTTCCAAGTCAAATATATAAGTTTAAAAGTTGAGGGGACTGTCAGAAAAAATGAAAACTTACTGTATATGTTTCACAAATCATTACATTCATTTTCACTAAATTCTGTGGGAGTGGGTTCAAATGTCAGCTGTAAAAAAAACAGCCTGGCCAACAAACTGCTTTTAAAGGTTAATTATGGGAATCTTCAGTTTAATATTCAATATTTACTTTTCAGTTTTTTATCTGAATAAACATGCAGCGAAAGTGTGATGGTTTTGTGAGTAGTGTCTTCAGTGCACACAACCTCCACCGTCAGATCGAGTCATGGCCGCCTGTATGTTTCCAAACAGCGGCAAAGTCAACAAAGCACTCCCTCTGAGCACATGGTCACCATGGCAATAATGGAGAAGACTGATACGACTACTCACTCTGCTAAGTAGATGTGTTTCTTTCTGCTGACTTGAAGAACTGCTCTTCTTTTTACACTTGTGGTACATTTTGTGAACGAAAAACGTTCCACCATTGCAGCAGTCACCAACAAGTCTCACCCCTCGTGAACATGTGGCATCCATCAGGCTGACACCAGTGATTCAAGACATTGCAGTTGAGAGAGTTAACTTAAAGAGGACATAGCATGCAAATTCCACTTTGTTAGTGCTTCTACAGGTTAATGTGGGTATCTGGCATGTCTACCAACCCAAAAACTCTGGGGAAAAAACACTCGCGCGTTTTGTTATGGTTCCTCTAAGTCAGAAACGTCATGCTTGAGCGACTTGATTGAGCTTCCTGGGTTTTGTGTCGTAACAAGGAACTGGAAGTCTCCCTACATGGTCTTGGCCCACCCCCCACCTCACCCCAGCCGCCTGGCTGTTCACACGGGACGTGCATTTCTCCGCGCTGGTCAGCCCCATAGACTGTATATATAAGGTCAGCCCGCGATTCTGCTTTCTCCGCTTGTTGTTGTACCCGTTGAATGTCGGGGTTCGGGGGTAAATGATGGTCTTCATAGCCCCCCACCCCTCTCTTTCTCTCTCTGTCTGTCTGCTTGTGTGCTTGTAGTGGATGGGCAGAGGGGGACATTTAATTTAATGTGATTGGGAAAATTAAAACTCCAGGACAACAAGGGGAATACAAAGTATGGGATGCATATTTGATAATTTATATCATATAAAATATGTAATTTATATCGTTTAAAATCATGGGGGGAGAGGAGGGAGGGGGGAGCTGGCTCATTAGCATTTAAAGGAACAGGCACTCAAAACAGGTCACTCTGTGGAGGGCTGTTTTAGACAGGGTAAAAAGGGTGCTGTTTGAAATGATCCTTGTGGTATTTTGACCAAAGTATGTTTGTCAGTATGTCAACTTGTGGTAAAATGGGCATGCTATGTCCCCTTTAATTGAACTTGGAACTCCCATACATACATAATCAGAGAACAATGTAAGAAAGGTAAAAAGATTGTCTGGCTTATGTTCTCTTCATCCCTTTAAGTGTTACCTTTGCATAGTGGCTCTGTGTCATTCCAGTACGGATCCCTCGCACTGATGCACTCGATAACAGGGGGCCCTTGTTCCAGCGAGTGGCCTGGGTCACACGTAAACTGAACCACAGCTCCGACCCCGTACAAAGGGTCAGAGGTGGTGAAGTTTCCATTCTGGAGGTACGGCTCATAGCAGTGGCCACGCTCAAAAGCTGCAGGAGAAAATGAGGAAAAAAGACAGAGAGCAAAATATGTTTTATTAAAGTCACTCCGTATGGCTATTTGAATATATTCTTCAATTGAATTCCCTTCGTGATACCTCAACAAACTAAAATGAATAGATAATATCTGTCATTCCAATTCCAAAGACGTTTCCTTGGTGAGCTTTTACTTTTCTCTTTATTGGTGAGGATAGACGTGTCCACAATCTAACACTGCCAGGAGGCATTAGCTCAGACTGTGAATCCTCTAGAACAACAATATAAGCAGCCTTGCAGTCATCTCAGAAATAATCGTGTTTAAATAATCATACAGGATATGGATATGGATCAGTTCATGTATAAACTGTGCGGCAGAAATACACTGATTATTGTTGTGTCAACATTAGCTTCCATACCTTCATAGCGGATGTTGAATCCTGTGTTGTGGTTAGGCTGATCAGTGATGAACTGGATCCTCACAGCTGGACCCTCACTGATCACTCCTTCAAAGGGTATCTGTCCACCGCGCCCGGAATCGAACAGCACCACAGAGCCGGCGTCCAGCCCGCTCCACAACACCAGCCTGCAGGGATGGAAAGATGGTGCGCATCAGTGCATGTGAAAGTGTTTAGGTTTAGGTTTCCATGGTCTGTTGATATTACCGATGTTAGAGACGAAAAAGCTTTGCTTTGTTATCGCTTTTTCTTCTCAGTATGAGGACGTCTTGAGTTAAACTCATGTTTTTGTTTTCATTTTCGCAAATGTGTTTGTGAATAAAAGTTTGAATTAACATCTTCAAGACATATTTAGTCAATCCTTTCAATAAAGGTAAGGAAAACAAAAATCCTCTGGAGATGTAAAATGAGAACTTTGCACACATTAATTAGGAAACCAGTGAAAGATCTAGTAAAGAAGATATAACTGTTACAGATCCAGCAGGAAGGACGACCCTCAGTGTAGCTCCTCATGTTTTACTATAAAGTAGGGCTGCACAATATATCTGATATTTATCGTCATCGTGATATCAACATGCACGATATACGTATCGCAAAAGGCTGCTTGAACTGCGATAACCAAGCTCTGCATGTGAATATATGTGGCCAATCAGATGGAGCCCTGCTGCCCTAGATAATAAACTAAAGATATTCAGATCATTGACGGGCTTGTCCAGGGTTTTTCCTGCATAGAGAATTATCAAATTTCACGCCGCCTCCCAACAAAATTCTAGTACAGTGGAAATTGCTAGTAATCACATTCCATCCAGGCCAAATTGATGTCTATAAGCGGTTGATTACTGTAGAAGAATAGCATAGCTTCTTTATTCCCTGAACCTGAGGGAAAGGTAATGATGCGCACACAAACACAAACACATCACACACACTGACTCCATTGCTCACTTTTCTCTCACTCTCACTCTCACTCTCACTCTCTCTCTTTCTCTCTCACTCACAGACTCAGCTGACGTCGCTGACCTACTCCAGTTTAAACGTTGGTTTGATTGAAATGACGCCACAATATCAACACGGATCACCACATAATGATCCATACTTTTCTTAGATACTAGTTAGATCATTCTTCAGAGCAGTGCACATTCATCAGCCGGTCCCGCTTGCTCTCTTCCTCTCTCTTTGACACACAGACACACACTTACAAACAAAAAAACTGTGTCATCAGACATATGTGTAAATCATTTGTTACAATAAAACTATAGCAGCGTTTAAAGGAAAGACATTCTAAATTGCTAAAATAAAAGTTTAAGCTGTACGGTGCCAAATCACAACATACAAGACTATATGATTGAGAACCCTCCAACAACTGTTTGTTCCATGTTTCGTTCTATTTGTCCTATTGTCACATGTTTTCTGAAAACAAAAATTAGTGCCTATTCAAGTAAAGAGAACCAGTGTGAAAACCTTCAGATTCGTGGACCAGGTTGGTCACTGCAGGCTGGAGACATTGTCCCATAAAACACATTCATAGATGTCCTGACCTGTCAGTGGATCCCAAGGCCAGTCTCTCGAGGTGCAGGTGCAGCCTCTGGCCCTTAGGTGCCTCCAGGGACCAGGAGCAGGAACAGTCCTGGGTGGCGTTTGGCCCATGGTGGGGAGAAGGGGACAATACCCTCCCCACTGTGGCGTTCTTCACTGTCCCTCCACAAAGAGCTGCAGAAGAGGAGGCACTTTTACTTCACTTTAACATAGAGGCCAAAACTTTTTGCTGCATATGAAACTTTTCAAATCTTGCTCCACTTTGAAACCAGCGTCTGCAGCTCTGCACCTACTCACCTCTGCAGCTGGGTTCCTTGCCGCTCCACACGGGCAGGGAGGCATTGAGGCAGGTGAGCAGCGCCTCCCCCTGCAGGTGGTACCCCATATGGCAGTGAAAACGGGCATTGCCTCCAGGGAGCAAGTCCAGCACAGACACCTCCCCAAAATGAGGCCTCTTTGGCAGGGAACAGCCCAGCCTGAAGACTTTAAACAGAGAGAGGGGGTTGACAGATGCTACATGCTTTCTACTTTTATTGCAGTTACAGTTTGCAGAACAAACCAAAGTAGTATACAGTAAATTATTGATTCTTAGCCATATTATTGTTAGCATCCAAATGAGTACAAGTCAGGTCACGTACTGTAGAGTAGTGTTAGTGAGGGCCAGCTTGTGAGTTCCCGATGTGTGGTTTCTTCACTCTTATAATAATTATGAATAGTCTTGTACGTTTATCTTTTTTTTCCATTTTCCAATATTTATATTTTTGCTCTGAATCAAATGTTTTATGGTCACGATTCATCTCTAAGCTGGTCGACCTGGTTCCAGAACTAAAACTCTTTCATAAGGACATCTGAAACGTCAATGGAAAATATGAATGGGTAATTCCCTTCTGGACCCAGAGCCATTGTTAAAGTAAAGGGTCACGCTCTATTTTAAGGCCTCTGTATTGTTCAAACAAAGTAGGCCACATGTCAACTCTCCAGAGTCTGAAACTAAGTCATTCGCACAGGGCTTGTACACAAAATACACAAACTAACAACATTACCACAAGACTCAGTCGAACTTTATGTTTATTGCTGCTTTGCATGTAAGTCAATGTTCACTTCTCCCATTATATTATATGCAAATTGTTTGTGTGACTTCTTGTTTTTAGTCTGAAGCTGCTATTTTACAATTTACTTCACAACAGCTAAAGATCAAAAATAAATGTCAGCCCTGAGTCCTCATTTAATTCTGTTCCCGCATGCATGTATTAGGACAGAAGTGGCCAAAAGAGCTTATAAATATACAGTACAGAGGAATAGTGTGAGGTAATTATTCTTGGTCAATTAACGTTAAATGGTTTCGAAAATAAGCAATTACACGATGTATATATATTCTAATTAAATTATCATAATAATAAGCTTTTCTGTGTGTGTTGTCTTTAGTCTCTTAATGCTGTTTTATTTTTATGCCTTTCTATCTCACCCTCATTTTCCACTGTGAACATATTCTAATCTCAGTCAACACGACTCTCTTCTGTTCTGCTACCTGCTCGTGATGTAAAAGGATTAAATGGCTGTGATTAACAGCACAGGTGGTTCTTAACACTATGATGCTTCCTCCTTTCCATATGATATCCTCTGTGGGCTTGTAGGGCCAAACACCCCCCACACACACACACACACACACACAAATTCCCCCATTTGCAGGCCCCTAATGAGATGGGAGCCAATTAATCAGAGCGCTAATCAGCTAATTCACGTGACAGATTCAATCACTGTGCTAAGTTATGAGATGAGAAGATGTTTGATCATTCCATTAGCTTGTATACAAAGTACAAACATTGCCTGAGTTCCTAATGATGAATTTACACTTATTGAATCTGTATAGCGTATATAATGTGATAGACTTAGGTTTGTGTAAACTCATGTGTGTGTGTGAGTGTGTGTGTGTCTGTACACATGTGGTGCATGGACTCACTCTGATAGTGCAGCTGGAAGATGCCCATGCTTCCCTCCGGCCCAGAGCGGTAGTAGACGGACAGAGTGTTGGTGGGACTGCGGATCACCTGACCTTCGACCAGCAGCGTCTGATTGGCCAGGACCAGCAGGGACCCTCGTTCATCTACACCCCTGATAGAGAGCTGCTCACCCTCCGACAGATTCACACTCTTCACCTGAACACACAGTGAAGATACACCCTTAATATTTTTATGCTTTCAAATGCTCCTAAGTTATTATTCAATTGACGATACATTGACGAGCATTTACTACATGGCAACAAATGCCCACAAGCAAAGTCTGTTATGGAGAGGTCTCAGTGTGAGGCTTTGTTGTTTTGAGGATCATTCTCAGATATTAAGAGTAAATTAGACTAAATGGTACACAAGTTGTACTACTATATAAGGGATGCTTGTAAACATCAAAGCATCTATAGTTAATATCTTTTAAAATTACCCAGAAATATAGAAAATCATGACCTAACCCTGCACTTCCCCTCATTTCTACATAGAATTTGAGTCTTTTGAGCCTTTTGATGCACTCACATCGCTGTCATCAGTGTGTTATTATCCCAGCTGGACCTGACTGTTGAATTGGTGAAAAAAAGAGTGTGGTAAATACCAAGTCGAATATAAAAGTAGAGTAAATATTACAGAAGGGCCAGAAAGGCTAGACTCCAGGTGAATATTACTTTATGGAACTGTATGAGGTGACAACCCTACAGTGTTGTGTTTAAATTGTTTTGCACTGTGCACACAAGGGCACACAAGTTTTATTATAAGGGTACTTACTTATTTAATTAAAGGTACGCTGTTATCAAGAAGCTTCAGTGTGGTCACACTCATCTGCAGATTATTCTCCGCCTTACTCCTGCTGCTCAAATTCAAAGGCCGTGCTCGTGAGTCAGTGATTGTTGCAAAGATTCAGTACAGTCACTGGCTTTTGGTTTAAATTTGCATCATGACGTCGCAAATTCCTGGATGCAGGAAAAATAACCCACTCAAATCCAGCTCCAGTTCCCAAAATGTGTTGATGGTTGTCACACGCTGGAGGGAAACAGAATCCATTTTATCAGTGACTGAGGTGACATCAGAAATCTCAGCGAATTAAAATTGAATAACGTGAGTGTGTTTGAACATCTATTGTTGTGAGGACCAACTTGAGTCTCAGTGCCTGGACATTTCAGCTGCTTCTTATTACTTCAAAGGACTGTTTGAAGATTTAGATGCAAAGTTAAGCTTAAAACTAGGTTCAAATTAGGACTGGGATTAGGCATTTATAGCTGTATGCAAAAGGAAGAATTTTAATTACTGACTTAGTAGGGAGCCCAAACTTTTACACATTCCACATTTATTTTTATTTTTAGTGTAGGTTTTCTTTTTCAAATGTGTAAAAAACACATGAATTTATCAGCATGTTTGAGGACAAAACAGTTGTAATGGTTAAGGTAAGGAGGGGCCGCAAAAGTCTAGAAAGACAAATAAACATTATCCACGTAAGAGTAATTTTTTTGCAGAACGACAATTAACATAAGCTGTTGTCTTAAAATAAATAAAATCACAACGAAAATTTTCTAACCAAAGAAAAATATCAAAACTCTTAAACAGTGCTGACCCACCGGGAACAGTTCTTAAAAGAATGTTGAGATGGATGAATCTAACTGCTGACCCCTGCTGTGTCGGATTAAAGCCATGAAAAGAAAACAGAGAGGGAGAGAGAGGGAGAGAGAGAGGGAGAGAGAGAAAGAGAAAAGACCCCTTTACACAGCCTGTTCAAGGTGGGAATGTTGCACCTGTATTCCATCCTGCCACTCCGTATAAAAGTATAAACATGGAACTCAGGTCGTGCTGTCTAAAATCACAAACTGTGCCGGTGATATTTCTGCTTCGTTTAGTTCAGCGACAAAGGCGTACAAATGAGGCTGTCATCTTAACGGCAATATACAGGATCTGTGTTGAAAAGGGGGCTTCTCAAGAGAGAGAGAGAGAGACAGAGGGGGCAGTACCAGCGGCAGTCACTAGGATGCAGAGTTCCCACTGGGATCAGATCAGAGGCACCCTCATGGTCACATAAACCCAGCTCTATAACTACAGAGGGATGTCCAGCATGATGAGCAGTGACTCTGCTGACAGTTACTAGTTGCTGTTGCTGCTGATGTGCATACCTGCAGCTCCACTCCATAGCCGGTGTACACGGTCACAGTGTAGGTGCAGTGTAAGAAGGTACCATCAGGCAGAGGGGGGTCATCCAAGGAGTCTATGTATCCCTCCGGGTCTGACAAATTCACCGCGCAGCTCTGCACAGCTGAGGAGAGAGCAGAAGAGTTGATTTAGCACTGGCCTTTTTTCCTTTTTTTTTTGGGGACCGTATGTTGCCTTGTAATCCCTTTAATGTGAGTCTGCTCCGAAACTCACTGGAAATCCCTGCTGTGTATTTTTAATGACATAAATTAAAGGGATCAGAGCCACGGCACAGCAGACACAAGGCACAGCGAGGACTGTTAACAGTGACATGAAATAAATAATCACATCCTCCATTTTCTATTTTTGTAAGATCAGTAAAGGGGGAAGTATTCAGATTGGTAAGTAAAAGAAGTAGTAATGCAATGGAAAAAATCCTCCAATCCCAGTAAATGTCCTAAATTCAAAATGTATTTCCATTTTATAATACCTCATACTCCAGTAGATCTCAGTGTGTAAATATTGTACTTTAGTGTACAAAGTAACGAACTACAAGTGAAATGATAGGGTTAGGGTTAGCAAATTCTTGAAAAGGAGTAGTTTTCCATTTCATTGTAATACTGGATTATTCTCGCTGAGGCTTCACACAAAGACATGGGGCGGCTGTGGTTCAGGAGGTGGAGCAGGTCGTCCACTGACCAGAAAGTGGGTGGTTCAATCTCAGTCTCCCCCATTCCATGTGCTGAAGTGTCCTTGGGCAAGACATTGAGCTGCTGATGGCTGAACCAGCAGTGTGTGAGTGATGAGTGATAGAGAAAGTGCTGCACATAAATGGAATATGTGTGAATGGGTGAATGGCAAAACTGTACTGTAAAGCACTTTGAGTGGTCATCAAGAAAAGTGCTGTATAAATACACACCATTACCTTGTGATGCATTTTAATCTAAATTCATACTGAGTTTAATATGATATATAATTATTTACTTTACCTCATAAAGTACTCAGACTTAATTTACTATGTAACCTTTTGAGGCTGATCAATCAAGGCTATTTATCCATATTGAGCTGAGTAAACTAGTCATGTGACTGATACAGCTGGAGGACAATGGCATAAGGCATGATGTGTAACATTAAAACTTATATTAACAAAATATGCAGCTTGATAATTTGGGAAGCTCAATAGGCTGCACATGAAGCAAAAGCACCAGGTGCGGATTCTGTCTTTAGGACTTGAGGCTTGTAACGTGGTTTTGGTCTCGGTTTCAAAACCACAAATGTCAACTAAATGGTGATGCTAGATTAAAAGTCATTACAGTTCATCATCTGGGGACAGTGAATGTCGTTTTAATTTACATTTATAATGGCGATCTCTGAAACAGTTGCTCAATCTGTGTTAAAGAGACTGACTTCATGTGGCTAAAAATGGTCTTTTCCTCCTGAGAGATAGTGGAAAAAGTGTAAAGTAGAACAAAATGGAAATATTAATTTTAAACTGAACGTTCCAGCACTGTGTAGTGTGGTCCACTGAATGAATAAAGAACAGGGTTTTGACTTCAGACTAGATGATTCACTCATACCTGATGAAAGTGTCCCTGTATCAGTGTCCACATCCTCAGTGTCCTCGCCCACCGTCGTGGCCACAGTGGTGATCTCAGCTTCTTCATCAGGAGTGTGTGTCTGTGTGTGAGGCAGAGGGGAGTGTGTGTCTGTAGGAGCAGGCCGGGTTGGATCGCTGCCTTGGCCTGACACTGCAGCTGATGGTGGGGGTTTTACCCTCCTTAGTAATCCCCCGCTCTGATGCTCCAGGGAGTGACTTCCAGGGAGGGAGCTGATGCTGAGTCCTCTGCCCAGAAGGGGGAGCAGGTTCTTTGGCAGGGCAGAGGGGAGGATCTCCCCTTTCTGGGAGACAAGTCGTCCGTTTTGGGCAAGTACTGAATGCAGAAAACCTCCGGCCACGGCACTGGAGCTTTTGGCTTTGGGGCTGCTTTCCTTTGTGCTCCTTGGTGTCACCACAGGGGATGGGGTGAAGGGGACAGCTGTGGGAACTTCTTTATCTGAAAAGAGTAGAAAACAAAGGATGAATGACTTCAACTGGCCAGACGAGTGAATTAAAAAGAAAAATCTTTGAAAATCCCCTGGGAGGACGTCTGTGGGTGGTTCTGTTACTGTCCTGCTAGTCTTATTGGGAGTGAGGTTATCTAGCAGAACAGCCAAAGCATGCACAAATATGTACACAAAATAAGTGTAGTGGAGAGACACAGCAGTTCAACATGACATGAAGGTGGGGGGGGGGACTAAAAAAAAGAAATGCACAGACAGGCAAACCACTCTGCCGTGCATGCTAAAATGCCATCTGCAGCAGCTTAGTTCAAGAACAGCACAGACAGCATTTACATACACACAAACTCCTACACACACACACACACACACACACACACACACACACACACACACACACACACACACACACACACACAGAAACGCACACACAATACACCTCCTGTCAACTTACCCACATACTTTGCAGTCCAACAACGAGCACCCATACAGTATATACACCCCAGCTGAAAATGTGCTCATGATACAGTCTCACATTAATCTACATTTGAGTGTCAGCTACACGCTCCTCGAGCAAGAAATGCAGGCCAGAGCTGTACTGCAGCTGTCGTTTTTATCAAGAAGGAAATAAGTCAGGGGAAAATGTCCTCTCAGCGATGTCAACAGCACAAGTGCTTTCTTCTTGTTTTGGTGCTTTTCCATCTTCAGACAGAAAATAAGTAGCCGCCTTATATTTATGGATATGTACTTGCATTACGCTCAATGTGCCAAACCGCCATCGTCGAGAAACTCATTTCAGCGTCTCACAGCTTGCAGGTTCTCATGCAGCAGATGTCGCTACACACACAAACACACACATGCATACAAACACACCTATTCTTGATGTAGTTCTGCTCGGTCTACTTTTGATTTTCAAGGTGTTGACATTTAATTATGGTTTCACAACAAGTGTAATATGGCCTTCGACAGTGAGTGTTACATTATATGCTGTTTGTCGCCTTCATGCTAGTGAGTATTTTGTGTCTGATTACAGTGAGTCTTTCAGAAGTCAGCACTATAAGGGCATTTTTACACATGGGACAGGTTTCATATCTTTGTTTGATTGTTTACATTTGATCTGGTTGGTATTAGTTTCACATTGCAATTTTGGGAGCAGACTTAAGACTTTTGTGTAACATACGTACGACCTGTTGTCATCTCCTACATGGGCTGCGTCAACCTATTCATGACATTGGTTGGTTTGTAGACAGTGTCAATGGTCTTTTGTAGATTCATGCTGCACAACATCAGGAGAATACGTCCCCTCCTCACTCAGAAGGTGGCGCAGGTTCTGGTCCAGGCTCTGGTCATCTCACGCCTAGACTATTGTAACTCCCTCCTGGCAGGTCTACCTGTTAGTGCCATCCGACCTCTGCAGCTCATCCAGAATGCAGCAGCTCGACTGGTCTTTAACCTACCTAAGTCCACTCACACTACTCCGCTCCTCCGCTCCCTTCACTGGTTACAGGTGGCTGCCCACATCCGTTTCAAAACATTAGTACTTGCGTACCGTGCTGCGAACAGATCGGGTCCAGTCTACATCCAGGACATGGTCAAACCTTACACCCCAGCCCGTTCACTCCACTCTGCATCAGCCAATCGGCTTGTTGCTCCCTCACTACGAGCTAACCAATCAACAAAATCAACTGTTGGCTGTCCTGGCTCCTAAATGGTGGAACGAGCTCCCCAATGACATCCGGACATCAGAAGGTTTACACATCTTCCGCCGCAAACTAAAAACACACCTCTTCCGACTATACCTTGAATAAAAGTTTAAACTAACAATTTAGTAGCACTTAAATGACACTTACTTATAGCACTCTGTAGTTTGGCTTTCTTGAAGATATTGTACTTTCTTGTATCTTGTTGTTCTGGGTTTGTACCCTCATGGTTGAATGCACTTATTTTAAGTCGCTTTGGATAAAAGCGTCAGCTAAATGAAATGTAATGTAATGTAGTAGTCTGGAGAAAATGAATGACCCGAGTCATTTAATTAATTCCGTTGCCACTGTTCTGTTTTAGGACTAGGGGATTCAATCCCTTTGTAGAGTGCAGATACCTGCGATGACATTTGGAATGAATGTTCCAGCTGTGGGTTTCCAGATGGGTGTCATGATGTCACTTGATGACATGTTGGAGAATATCCCTTGTATGTTTGAAGGTCTACCACACTATTTAAGATGAAACCACCAGTTGATGTTGACGGATGTTAGCGACCACCAGGAGATGTTAGGGACATATGTTCAGTTCTGTACCTTAGCATCATCATGTGGTCCAGCTTTGTAATCACAACAACTAATTCAAACCAGAACCTGAGGGCACACTGAGGCTAAAGGTAGATCAGACATCATTACCTCTATGCCTTTTCAAACTGAGCACCTACACTATGATATATTATCATGGTATTACTACCAGCATCAACAACTTCAGGTGCAGAACTTGACACTATTTGAATATGCCAAATGTACATCCTTGTGGTGAGGTGAAGACTGCAAGCAATCCTGTAAGCTGCTTTTTCTTCTACTATTGTTTAATGCTTAATCAACTTCCTGCAATTGGTCAGAAAGTCGGAATTATTCAAAAAGTGTTTTAACACTGCAAACTAACCAGACTTTGGTTTAGTTTAATCCGGAACCAAACCACCTCTTTTGGTCGGACTGAATTTTGGTCCGTCATCCTGGATCTTGGTCCGAGGCACCTTTCAGATCTGTTATTTTGATTCTGACTAAACTGAAAAATCCAAAGGTCCGAACCAAACAAGGTTGGTGTAACGTGTGTTTTGCTGCAACAGAGGTAACAAATTCAAGATCGATACTTACAAGTCACATCTCAGAGCTACAAGTGAAAGAGGTGAAAAAGGAAAACTGTCACAGTGATTTGTGCGCAGTGCAGAGATAAAGGCGTGAACTATGTTGTTAATAGATCATGTCATGTTAATGTCACAACAACTTGTTGGCAGAGCAAATACTGACAGCTCCTCTGGTACCTTCAATAATCATTTAACTCTTCTGACATGATTGAATAGGACTTGACCGTCAGTGCTTTTCTGTTCACTGGGGAGCTTCTCCATATAATTCTTCCACAGTGAGATCATTTGGGGAAGCCTATATCAGCCGAAACTGTAACTTTAGGCACAGCTCCAAACCACATTTATACATCATCTCAGTGACTGTAAGGACTGATCACATTTGATCTATTGCTGATATAAAGAAATATTGATGACCGCAGCTTCTAAAGAGGGAAGGACCTCGGCTCGCTGTTTGCTATCACTGTATCTGTTCAGTGTCCACATCTGTAATTCAGTTGATTGAAAAATGACGGCTGTCATGACTATAATGACAAGCTTGAAGTAGCAATTTGTGAGCATCAAATTAATCAGAGCACACGTACCGGTTCAAGGACCTCGTCTGCCTCTTCAGCCGGTCTGATAATGATTGGAGAAAGCATTGAATGCTCTGCAGTGACAGAATGGCTTTGACGGAAGTTTTGCATTGTATTTTACTTTTTAAATTACATTACATTTCATTTAGCTGACGCTTTTATCCAAAGCGACTTTCAATAAGTGCATTCAACCATGAGGGTACAAACCCAGAACAACAAGAATCAAGTAAGTACAATTTGATTCAAAGAAGCCAAACTACAAAGTGCTACTTGCTAAGTGTAATATAAGTGCAACCAAACTGAACATTTTCTTTTTTGGGTGTAGGTGTAGTCGGAAGAGATGTTTTTTTAGTTTGCGGGGGAAGATGTGTAGACTTTCTGCTGTCCTGATATCAATGGGGAGCTCGTTCCACCATTTAGGAGCAAACATGATTTTGTTGAGTGGCTAGCTGTCCCTCGCAGTGAGGGAGCAGCAAGCCAGTTGCTTAATACTTTGTATTATTGTTTCATTATCCTATTGATGTGCAATTATTGCGTTTTTATCTCATGTTCATTTTACATTTATGTGCGATAACCCATCACATATTTTTCAACCCTTTATGTGTGTTTTGTGTGTTAACCCCTTCTTAGTTCCTATGTTAAAATTGATATATCATAAAAAAACATCTCAAATGGGGGAGATCAAGAATCTGAAGAATCTCCTACTTCCTGTAGTTGTATATGCCTTTGGGTGAAATGAGCCTTTGAGACTAATTGAAACAGTTTGTTGCCTGAGCAGCACATTTGTGGTTGTGTCAGCTTTAGACTTTTAACATTTTCAAAGAAGTGTCTGAGGAATTGTTGGCTGACAATCCTTTGTCCTTAATTGGTCTCCAGCGTGTGTGGAATTTGCAATTACCCTGCCTCTGTTTTGTTGATGCACGCATCCCAATTACCTGATTTATACTAGTGGGTCATCATCTGACTTTGAACTATTGAAGTTATGATGTGTAATGAGAGAGACACATGGATACAAATAGATCAGCTGAGAACTGATAAGCAGAATCACAATGAGCTTATCCCACTAAGGGCACCAGTACATTTTAAAGGAGTTGTCAACAAGCTTGGTTATAGAGAATGTTTGAATTTCCTATGTATCAGAGCAACGCGCTGACAGCTTCGATGGCTGTGCTGCTATACCTGAGTAATTTGGTTCAGTCGTCTAAGTAAATAACCAAAGCCCAGATGTTGTGAAGCCCATTAAAGCTCAGATTGTGTTTATGACCAAATTCCCACATCCTAGTTTTTGAGATTAATGTGCACCATTTAGTTCTGATGAGACGTGTTGATGAGTGCTGACAGACTTGTAGCAGTTCGAAGTCTGTTTGACGGGGGCAAACACCACTATGACAGCGACAGTTTGATGGGGCATTTATCCTTTTTGAAAAGACTGTGTTCTGGGTGACTTGTCACGTGGTACACAGATCAGGTTGAAAAATGTTTGATTTAATGAGAAGAAAAACAACTTAATGAAGAGGCTGAAGCAATGAGGAAATAAACAACAGTGTATCACAGTGGTAACCTTCCACACTCAGTTACTCTGTGGGTCAGGATATGAATTCTTACTTGAAACCTCATTTCAACTGCTAACAAGAGGAGTGAGTTTGCAGATTTTTTATTCTGCCCCGAGAAACCATTGCAGCTGATTTCAGTGATCAGTATCCCCAATCAGAAAGGAGGTCATGATCAGCAAAATCAGGCACTGCTTGTTTTCCTCTAAACTGCCGGAAGCGCAGTATTCATGAAGCTCATAGAAGAGCAACTGAAAAGCAAAAAAAACAACACATGCGAGGAGAAACAAGGAATGGTAATGCAGGAAGAGAATAGATCCGAACGTTGGGCAGAAAAGGTTATACGACACAACTGGGATGAGAAAAGAACCACTGAGCAGATTAGACACTTTAAACCTAATAACGTGGGACTGTCGCCATGGTTGGAAGGACAGATCCTAAGCACTGGCAGAAACCTAAGCTCCCTGCCTGAGTGGTCAAAGATAAACTGCTCAACACTGCACGCCAGATCACAATTGGATCTCATCTGTTTGGGCCAATGCAAAAAATAAATCACATATCTAAAAATGACTATTGCAATCAATATTAAATCATTACTTGTGTTCATCTTAAAGAAAGCCCCTTCCAAAACTGCTTATTTATGTCCACATTCAGCAGCTACTAAGCAGCGTGCTCATTCGTTGAGCATGGTGTGCATGCCTATCTCTGGTTTTGGTGAAATATCTGTCTCCGTAGCTGCTAAAAGCTGCAGTATGTTCCCCAGCTGCTCTCTGACCATGTCTATCTGCTGTTTGCTGTTGAACAGGTAGTGGACAGAGGCTTTTGACAGATATTTACAAGGGTCACCTAAGTCTGCCTTAGCGTACAGTGCATGTGATGGGAGTATGAGTAATCTTTTTTTGCTGGCACCTGATATATTCTTTACACTGTTTGTCTGTCAGAGGCCTGATAGAATAAGATACAGCAATGGACTTTTATCTACCTTGCAGAAAACTGTCGGAAATTACCGTGGGACAAGGACTCTTCTTCTGGGCGGTCGGAGGTGGTGAGATGGCATGGATATTCTTGTAGTCTGTTTGCACCACACCTACTTAAACGTTGTTTTGGGACTGTATTATATTATGAGAGTGTATTATATGAACTTTTTGGGAGATCATTTTGTTTGTGTTGTTATTGTTTGGGGTTGAAGTGTTTTGTTTGCCTTAAGCCGTCCAAGTGGGACCTGATACTTAATTTTCTGCTATACAAACCAATAATTGGAAGCTGTCAGTGTCAATTTCGTAATTATATATTTTTGTTTGTATTCTAATTGATTAATGTAAGCAGGTCAGCTGGCAGCATTCTTTTTCATTTACATGGAGAAAATACTGCATCTCTTAATCAAATCAAATTTGTTTATCAAGCGCATTTTAAAAAGCAACTTGGGTTGAGTAGTGCTTCACAGAGACAGCTTATCTTTCCCTCTGTTTCTCCTCTATCTCTGCCCCCTATCTCATATGTTTTCCCATTTTCTCCTCACAAACCAACAGCTCTACTGTTCCCTAGTGTTTGCTCATTGTAGGAACTGTTTGGTTTCTCTTTTACATTTGTAAGATCTCTATCTTAAACCTCTGTAGAGTGCCTAAATTAAAAAATCAAATACAAGTCACAAATTAATACAGGGAAGGACAATATTAAAAATCACTTTATTACAATAATTGTTGAAATCAAACTATTTATTGTTGCAGACAATTTAAAAAATATATTTATTTAGGTTCATAAATATGGAACTCAAATGCAACCTGTGTAAAGCTGTAATTTAAAAAATGCAAAACATAGGGGAGATCCACTGTCTGTGAATGGCAACGGCCAAGGCATCAGAGTGCAACTTAAATATTTCTTTCAAACTTACATTAATATTAAAATTAAAATTAACAATTATTCCACCTACATGTATATCACTATTTGATTGAACTGATGCAAGAATGAGTTTAAGTGTTACAGCCACAGCTGCTTGAGTAAGTTTGAATGTGAGCCTCCATATGGTGATAGGATATCAGGGTCTAGTCTTTGCTATAATGTTAACAGGTCGGGCTTTTTACACATGTGGCCTCAAACATAACATGAAAGTGCACATGAGAAAGGTTACAAGGCCGTAGGTTCTCCACAGATATGTGTGCCTTTTGGTTTGGGAAACCATTGATGTGTGTCGTTTCAAAGGCCTGTGGTGTAAGTTGCGTGGGGACTCCCCTGGGTGCAGCGGTACCTGGATGACCCCTCAATCACAAAGCAGAGATGAAAGAGACGGCGTCCAGGTTCATGACAAGGGTTTTGTAGAAGACAGGAATGTGGGCTGTAGCTCACGATAATTGTGCCTATTTCAGGACATCAGTAGAGTACCTAGACAGTTCGATTGATTCTTAGAGTCTCCACACAGTCCAATCTGAGGTGACAGCCACATTAAAAACAAGACGTACTTATTTTTCTGTCGAGACTGGCATTGATAATAGAGGTGCTAACTTCAGATGAGGTGCTACAGTCATGGAACAGATTCTGCACAATGGAAGCATCTGCAAAATTTAAATTTTACAGTAGCAATAACCAATGTTTTTACATAAAATGATTCATTCTTAATCAATAATATCATATTCATTCATGAAGGAGCATTAGATTTTGTTTATTCATTAGTAATTGACTTTTGCACTCGTATACAGTGAAAAACGCGTGTGGTGGCTCTTTGGACCCTCTGCTTGAGTGACAGATTTCAGGAGGTCTGCTGTGCTGTGTACTGCCTCCGCCGTGCTTCAGTGTTCTTGTGCAGTTTAAGCTGTTTAAACTGCAGATATTGTTTTACAGTTTTATTAATCTTACATTACATTTATCAACTTTTTTTGCATGGCTCTGCTCACACTGTAGTATTTGTTCACCCAGCCACAATCCGGGTGTCGTTCAAAAAATATTTCAATCAAATGAGTTGCATCGGGACATAGAGTAAACCAGTAGCTATTTTGATCATTGATTACTTGGTTTTTGGGTAAAAGCTTCTCAAGTGTAAGTGGCAGATTTTTTTCTTACATAAAGGTGAATTGTGTGGCTTTTGAAATGTTGGACAGTCAAAGCAAGACATTAGATGACCATCATCTTGGGCTCTGTAAAATAGTAATTTATTTCACATTTTTCAAACATTTCACAGACCAAGGAAATAATTTGTCAATCAAGAAAGTAATGTTGAATTAATTCTGATTCTGAAAGTTATGATTAGTTGTTGCCGGAGCCACAGCATATTAACATTCCCTGGTGGCCTGAGCTTCAGTCTGACCTGCACCATGAACAGTAGACTTGACCAGCCATAATCTATCAAACAGGAACAAGTTGTCAGAATCTATTTATCAGCTGCTCATTCTCGCTGCAGTGGCAGAAATGATGTAGCAACTTAGCAGTTTATACTACAACACAATCAACCAAAATTTATTCCATATATGCGATTCATTCAATCAGCTGTAAAATGCTGTGTTAAGCTGCATGCTACAGTACGTTCAAGGCTGCTGTGCCACAACAGTCTAGACTAGATGGAAGCTGGAACAATGGAAAAAGTAGACAGTCGGAGTCTAAGCAGTGACTTGGATGACAATGTCACCTTTTCTGCCAAAGACAGGGAGATCCTTTACCTCATCTCTAATCAACTAGAAAAGCTGGAATTCTTAATAGATATAAAAAACGATGTCTCTGTCCGGGAATTGAAAAAGAATCAAAAGGGAAAAAGGCACTTTGCTGAAAGAAGATGTTGCCAACCAGGGAAATGTAACAACAATGTGGCGTATGACTTTGTTACACCTCCAGTACTGAAGTATGAGAAGTAAACCTACGAAACTTCGGAGACACTCGCAAGAGCATTCATGCAGTAGCTACTTGGTGTATCCGAGGAAGGCATTAAAAAAATCGAATTTGAATGAGTGCACAGGCTTGGACAACACGGAGAACAAAGTAAACCGAGACCTCTCGTTCTTCCATTTACCAGCTCCAAACGTAAAGACGAGGTGCTGAGCCTCTACAAAATTAAAAGTTTGCCTGGTGCTTGATAAACTTTATGGGAACGGTGAACTTTACAGAGGTGATGATTGATAACAACACAACTAGTCAAATGGCTCTGACGTCACCGTTGTTATGCGCTAGGATTGGTCAGAAAGACTATTTACACACTGTCACCATGGTGACACTACCACATGGCAAAAGCTGTCTCCAAGACTGAGCAGGATGAGATGTTTTGATTTGATGATTCACCTTGTTATTTCATTGAATATTGTGTTAACTGCTGGAGCCTTAGTTACTGTATATTGGGACAAACACAGCAAAGGGGACTACATTGGTTGTAGAATATGTGTTTTGTGTTAATGCTAATGTTTTGTTTTACATAGTAATGCATTGTCTTTTCCCCCCCTTGGAGGGGAGGGTAGATTAATAAAGCTAAGTTCGAGCATAAATATTTAATGAGTTAGAATGTTTCATGAAGGAATAGGGATTGCTTGTTATAATTGTAATGGTTTAGCAGATTATAAAAAAAGTGTATTGTTTTTTCATAGCTCAAGGGAAAAATATATATTTGTCTCCACGAAACTCACTCAACTGAGAAAGACAGTGAGATGGAAAAAAGAGTTGGATTTATTTAAATTTTTCAAGGTGTAATGATTCTTTTTAAGAAGCAACTAGATTTTAAACTGTGCTCTATATATACAGACTCATTGGGAATATGGATATATTTAATTAAAAAAAAATTTGCATTCTGAATTTACATGGACCAAATGCTGATGACCCCATCTTTTTTGATAAAATATTTAGTAAGCTATAGGATATAGATGGAGAAATTATTATGGTGGGGGAATTTAATGCTGTATTGAACAGCAATGGAAATCACAAAGGACACTCAAGAAGTAACACTCAACCACATGCCATAATGAAGATATGTAGTCTCATGGATTCTTTAGATTTAGCTGACAATTGGAGACTCAAATTCCAAATTGGAATGAATTCACTTGGAGAAGACAAAATAGGCGAGAAGGATTTATTTCAAAACAGGATAAATTATGATCTGACCATGATTGCAATGGATTAAATCTCTCAATGATAGAACATGTTCATGGACCAGGATATTGGAAGCCCCTCCCTTCTCTAATGATCCACCGCAAACGGAGGAGTCAATGCTGCACCCTGCCCTCTTGGTCTACCCATCTCCCGCGGGATAGAATATGCCTACAACTCCCTGGTCTGCTCCGCCATTGGTATGTCACCATTCATGGCTGCAAAGGGTTTCCAACCTTCAATGTTTCCTGCGCAGGAGGCAGGAGTTGCAGTTCCCTCAGTGCAGGAGCATCTTCGTCGTGTCTGCCAAGTTTAGCGGGAGGCCAGGGCGGCTCTCATCCATACCGCTACACGCAATCAACGCCTGGCAGATCAGCACCACACACCCAGATTTCGCCAGTGTGCCTCGCTGCTGTACCAGCCTCAGCGTTTCCAGATTTCCTGTGTTCCTCCCTGAGCTCTGCCATCGAGCTTTGCAGCTAGAAACTCCACCTCAGAGCCAGCCTGCCATCTGCCAACTCCACCTGCTGTTTACCTGACTATCTTTCATAAAATACCATTTTTTTCCCACAATTTTACAATTGCCTCAGTCTCTCTACTTTGAGGTCCTTCCACAAAACGTAACATTGTGTTTGCTTTGTACTTGCGTGTTCAGTCATTTGTGTCACATTTGTTTAAAGGTAGTACAAGGAACTTTTCATTTTCGTTGATTTGGGCACCTCTGTGGACAAAGGTGATAGTGGAAACACTATCACCTGAAGTAAAAATCACTATCCAGACAGCATGTGCATTTGTTTTGGAAGGGGTTAAAAAAAGACACATGTAGCGAGTTCAGGAAACACACCAAGAAAACACTGTGAAACCGCAGCTCTCTTTGGATTGTTTTTACTGTAATGATGTAACATGAAACAAAGAAGGCATGGGTTTTCATCCTCTTCTCAGACCACTGTCTCTCTGCTCCAAATGCAGACTAAGAGAATGATTACTTGGCACATTTACCAAAGCGCGACTAGGGGGAGCTGTAAAAAAATCCCAATATTCAACATATGAACATGAACCCATTTGTCCGTAAAGAAAATCTTCTAACAATATTAGACATGATTTAACATAACCATTGAGTATTAAATACATTTATACAGGTACAAGAAATCCATACTTGTCCCTCCTCTTGGAACATCCCACCTGCCACAATACCAGTTAAAGTCTCCTTGTAGGGGCTTTAATAATAAAAGAACAAAAAGGAATCACCAAAGAACAGTCAACCATACACAAATTGGGCATGGTTCTAAAATGCAAGCAATTTATAGGTAAAAATCTGCTTAATCCATTTAGTGTTTAGCCAAATGTATATGATGATTCTTTCATTTTATAAATTGTCCACTTTAAAGTTCCAGTCTAAGAATTTGGGACCACCACGTTGCTGGTTTTAATTCACTGACTATGCAGGAAATGAACGGTTGCAGAAGTGAATGGGAGATCAACTCAATGTTTCATTATTGTTGGTGTGGTTTGTTATCAGATGGTTGACTGAGTCCATGAATATTAGTTGCCAGCATGTCCCTGCCTTCTTCCCTCCATTAAGGTACAATGCTCAGCTCTCGTTCGGTGCATACACAAACAAACAAACAAACAGGCCTCGCTGACGCAACCTTAACCATGACATGTTTCTGAAGCAGTGCTCACCACATCACCCTATTAGCAATTACTGTGTGTGTGTGTGTGTGTGAGAATAGTACACGTTTCTAACAAATTATCTTCTAACTGCAGAGGAAAATAAGGGTGACTGCGTGTGCTGATTTGACTGCAGAGGAGAGGTTGAGCTCACAGCAGAATTAGTGTTGTAAAAGGAGAAAATGAGTGAGATGGAGGCAGAATTGAATAGTCCTCAGTGGCTGCACACTTTCATTGCCACTTCAACACAATCAAGTCTGTCTTGTAATGCAATGTCACAAAGGCACTGAGAGGGGGAGACTGACAACATCGAAAATGTGCTCCTCTGTGTTTGTTTTGTGTTTGAGAGCCTGAACCACTGCGCTAAAATAGAGGAAGAATACTCATCTTTTTGTTTTCTTTGTAACTCTGCTTAATTTGTATTCCTGGAGGTGGTGCAGTGTTTCCTCTAGAATAGGGTTAGGAAAGTTGACCAAAAAAAAAATCTGTATATTGATTTACATCTATTTATACACAGTGCTTTAGTGCCAAGGTTTACAGTGTTGTTGAGACCATCAGGTTTTTCTGGGTGTTTAAAAAATAGCTCCAGTGCTCTGTCATCCTGAAACGTCTTCTTTTACATCCTTCTGTCTGTCAGTCTGTATGTGGTACACGTATCCCACGAGCTGTTACTCCAATCACAACCACACCTGGCATGTGTTTTCTTAGTGGTCATGTGGAGGCCAGTGCCGAGTTTGGTGAGATTTATACACACAATATGTTCAATCTCAACAAAAGTTGAATAATCAAGTAACCAGTTGTTACAGCCCCCTTTTCTGTCTAGTTTTGTTTACGCAAGCCTTTCAAGTAAATTTCGCAATCCCTTATTGACTTTTTACCCAAGTTTCTGAAAGAACTAAAATACCAGGATTGTTGTTAACAATACGAATATTAGTTTAGTCCATTTTTATCACAATGCTATGGATATTGATATGGATCATTCCAAGTCCTTTCCTTATCTTGAAATCTGTGGATGTGTATAAGGACTAGCATTTTTATGTATACTGATTGGGATGAGGGTGTGTTTAGGGAGGAAGGTCGGTACTCCAATATAAGAGGACAAGCATTTTTGAGTATACCGATTTACATGAGTCGGTGCTGGACAGAATCAGGCTCATAGAGTGCTTGCTGCCGGCTCGAGAGAGACATTTATAAAAGCTGCATGTTTATAACATGATCCAGGTTGGTGAGAGAGAGAGACTGTGCCAATTTGAGAGAGAGAGAGAGACAGACAGATCCAAACCCTTGGGAGCCAATCCAAACAGCCATCAAAACAACAAACACAAATAGAAACGAACGCAAAGGCTAAAGATAAGTCCGACTGGCTACTGGCTTGTATGGCTGTCTACAGACTGCCATGTGCTCAGTAGTCATCCTCAATACCTCTTTGCCTTCTAAAAACGTGCTGCTGCTGGAATGGTAACATCTAAGACATCAAAGGAATCTTTCCTTGCTAAAAACACTGGAAAAGAGAAAGCTACAATCTAGCAAAGCCCTCGAACAATATGCGATTATTCAAAAACTATAAGTATTTATTGGTTAAAGTTAAGAAATGGGACCATGGGAGCGAGTTTGAAAAGTTCGACTGATTTGCTCCTTCCAGAAATTTCCTCTCAAAATTAACATTAGACCCAATTGAGAGAGGCAACTGAGAACTAAAGTAAAAAAAAACAGATACAGTCAAAAGTTAAGCTCTGATAGATTTCATAGTGACATTTCTGCGAAGCTAACAAGTTGTCCTACGTTTTGATCTAAATATCATGTATGACAACCTCCATTTCTGCTGTTTCTAGTGATTTTCGAGCGAACCGTTTGGCGAATGTCTTAGAAAAGGGATAGTACACCATTCCTGATTTTTTTGTGCATATAGGACGAAAACTGCGGGAGGAGTAGCGGGACAAAATTTGCATTGCATGCATAGGCAAACATAATAATAAAATGTAAGAAAAGCAATAATGTAAAAACATGTTACATTATACACTGTAGGGTCTTTATGACAGTGTTGGATCAAAGGACCAAAGAAATTCCATAAGAAGACTCATTACCTATCCCCACCTACTGTTCATTTCTGCACTTGATGGCACTTGGAACAAAGAAGGAGGATAACTACTCCACGCTCAACCCGGTATTTAAGAGCCCCCAGGAACAGTGCAACAACACAGTTGATGACGGTAAGGCACCTTGACATTGGTTGCCACCTGCCAATAAGCCGAACAAAGAAAAAGAACAGTTTTCAATTTCAGAAAAACGAATTTCTACGACAGACAATCATCAATTTATAACAGCTCTAAAGAAAGTCTTTGACACAACGACACGGTATCATTCCCCTTAAATGTAGGGATTGATAATTTGCCTTTAAACCTGACTCTGCTGTTTTCTACATTTCAATAACTGTCATATGGTGTTAAATTGACAGTTTTGTTTTGCAACCCTCATTAACAGCCTCAAAACAAATGCACCGTGTTTAGAAAGTTAGTTTTTCTTTTAAATTTTAGGAAAAAATTATCTTTTAGTAATAATATTGTACATTTTAGGCAGAAATAGGCTCAAATGTAAACATTCATGGGTGTAAAATGTTTTTTTTATGTTGTAGGGTTTTCATCACGCTGCATTCCATTATGCCATTTTTTAAAACAACTCAGTTAACACCGCAATACACAAAACTGTTGGATGTTAAGTCACAGAAATGTGGACTGCGCCATACATTTTTCGCGACAAATGGAGATGAATACAACGGAGAGTGGCAGAACAACAAGAAGCATGGTAAGATTCTCACAGACAGTTGAGATATTAGATATTTGGTTGTGGTACATTACAAGTATTAATTACATTACTTTAAAATTGCTTTAATCACAATGTTTTATGCCTTTATTTTTATTTATCCTTTCAAGGAATAGGAACTCAGATTTGGAAGAAATCTGGAGCATTTTACAATGGAGATTGGAAATTTGGAAAACGTGACGGATATGGCAAATACTCGGTGTTAGTGCCAAAAACGAAGAACTATGAGCTAAAGTACGATGGAAATTGGAAAAATGGAAAGAAGCATGTATGTATCTGATATGCAGCTATATATTCACAAAACAACTTAATGTAATTATACTCTGTGACATGTTTTTCCTCATTTTTTTATCACTTAAGGGATATGGGACATACTTCTATAATAAATCAACAGTTTATGAAGGTGATTGGAGTGAGGACAATCGTAGTGGCAGGGGGAAAATACACTATGAGAATGGAGATATTTATGAAGGAGAGTGGATGAGGGATAAGTGTCATGGACAGGGAATCATTCAACATGGTAAGAGCAATTTGATTTTCCTTCAATTTATTTTTGAAAATTAGAAAATAATTGATTTTAATTTAGTTTTGAAAGATCTTGACTTTCCAACTTGTGTGTCAAAGTAAACGGAAACAGCTATGAAGGACTCTGGCAAGATGGCAAGAAGAACGGTAATGGAAAGTTCTACTATCTTGACAAAGGCCAAATTTATGAAGGCTTTTGGGTGGATGGAGTGGCAAAATGTGGGACCCTATCCTATTTCCGGAAGGATGATGCACCAAACCCAATAAAGCATCCAATTCCACAGGTATGATATTATGACTCTGCCTACTATAACAGCCACACATAATTTAATGCAATTCCTCGATTTTTCTTTTATACCTATCATTACTTACAAAACATTTATCCAGTGTAATATTGTGGCTTAAAACATGAACATATCTTCTTTTTCAAGGTAGAACTGGTGGATATGGAGTTGGTTTTAAGGGAAACCCAGGCAGCCCACCTTGCTCAGCGCTCTAAAAAAAGGAAGGATTAACAGCCCATAAGCCACAAAGACAAAAAAAAAATGGTGTAATGGTATTCTCCAACTATTTTGAGTAAATCTTTACACGCAAATCACTTATTGTTTGTCGCTGCGGAGGAGCAAACCAGGCTTCGCAGTATATCATCAAACTACGCAGATACCAAGCCCTCTTTATCCTAGTCTCTCTCTCTCTCTCTCTCTCTCTCTCTCTCTCTCTCTCTCTCTCTCTCTCTCTCTCTCTATTCTTGGCCTTACTTAAAAATAAAATAATTTTCAGATCTGACACTGTGACATTAATGGTATCATGTTAAATATAATTTGTTTTGTTTTACATGATAGACAAGACAGGCATTTAAGTGACAAAGACACACAAGGAAAGAATTGAAACGGGGGACACTTGACAAATTATGTTGAAAGTTGTGTCCAGGAGCAGGTTTAACACCAAGGTGTGAAGTTGAAGCACCCTGGTAGACTGAGTTCTGGAAGCTCTCTTTGTCTTCAGAACAAAGGAAACATGTGGTTGCAGGCTTTGGCTACACATGTAGGCCAAACTATAGTTCACAAATACTAGGTCCCAAAACCTCTATGCCTTTTTAAAATTAAACTGAATACCTACTCTGATAGGCAGCAGAGTCAGAAGCTGTCATATTTGAACACAGTAGTACCAGAGTTAAAAATGTTAAAAATGCTTTCTTATAAAAAACATGTTTTGAGCAGTGATTTAAAGATAGGTAGTGAGTCAGGCAGGGAGTTCCAGAGCCAGCCTTTTACATTACATGTCATTTGGCAGATGCTTTTATCCAAAGTGACGGTTAGTGTATTCAACATCTATGAGGGGCCGTTTAGGGGTTCAGTATCTTGCCCAAGGACACTTCAGCATGCAGATGGATTGAACCACTGACCTTCTGGTTGGAGGACAAACACTCTACCCCCTCAGCCACAGCCTTGACCTAGGGACAGCCAACAAGGACAGCCTAGTCCGTCCCATCCTCGTGAACGCAATATATCTGCAGCGCCTTGAGGGAACTATTTTAAATATGGCACAAACATTCCCTTGGACTCGAGGATTAATAACTTTGATTTTGGTAGCCAAAGGTCAAGGTCAAGGTGGTCTCACAAATTATGTTTATGTTTATCTTGAACATGATATCTTATAATCAGCTTGAGGGAATGTCTTCAAATTTGCTGGAAATATTCACTTAGTATCAAAGATTATCTCATTAGATTTTGATGCCTGGAGATCGAAGTTCAAGGTCACAGAGACCTATTCCTAGTTTCGAGCAAAGTGAACTTTATGACAATTAAACTGTATCAGCAATGTGCCTGATTTATGGCTGGTATATATTGCAGTCACCACCAAAACTATCCTGTCTTAGTTCATTGTAGATTAAATAAAGTAAGTTGTTATGGTAACAAAAGACACTTGCCGTTGCAAAATGTATGTAGCAGAAATACTGGGGGGGCCAACTCAGCTGTCTGAGGCCATCACAGAAGGTTTTTGGCTTCACTAAAAAGACAGGTCCGGTTTTCATGTCAACTGCAGGAATAACAGGTTCTGCTTCAAATGCTTATTATCTACTGAACAGGGCTGGTTGAAAAATCAGACTACTGTTTATTAAAACGTGGACACTATGCTTACAGTTGTGGCCATTGTTTATATCAGTTATGATAATGGAATCACAACTAAGAGGTCCAGCTGTTTAAAACAGGTAGTCAACAGTTGTTTGCAGGTAAAACTGAATGTGACAATTATTAATTCTCACCATAGTGCTGCCAAAAAACAACAAACTGCCTGCTAGATGTGATGATATGCACTGACCACACACAGCTGTTGTGTGGAATGTAGTTATAAGGTCACATATGAAAGTGTCATAGTAAAATGTGTCCTCCGTGTATGTAGCACTAGAGCCATGGTGTAGGGTGGCGAGGGGATTATGCAAAGGTTTGTTGATGAAGTAAAGTAGCTGACATGCTAGTGATCACATTTTATGGTTTACTTTGACACACAAACCACTCCACAATCACTTGAAAATCCTGAACATTTCTCTGTTTAAACTCTGGCATGACATAACATTTAGTAAAAAATATACAACTTGCCTTACTTCAAGTCAAACATCCTGTTGACATGCCCTGAAGTCTTTGAAAGCATGTTAACATATTAGGAGCTTAAAAAAAAAACAGCAAAACTGAAAACTGCAACGGTTAAATACAACAAACAGCCCATATGGAAAAGGTTGATCCAGTTTGAGAGAGTTTGGGGCATGAATTATCTTCCAAACATGTAAGACAAACCTCAAAGTTTTTTGGACAACCTGTGAAATTCTTTGTTGTTTATCTTACAGCATCTGACTTTTTGAAGTTATGTCAGTTTATCAATTAATTGCTTGATCTTAGCATCAACAGTATGAATAATGGGCAAAATAACCAAAGTACAATCCGAGTTGTAATAAACTGGACTTTTGGTTTCAAGCCTCTACTTTTAAATACTTTATATCAGTACCCTAGTCCTAATTAGTTTTTCTTTCCAAATTCAGGCGCTGGGTGAGCATGCTGTGATGAGTGCCAAAACACACACACTAATCAATGTTATCTTCGAACTGGCACTCGAACTGCGCCCAGGGACAGAAAGTGAACTGACCTGAAACAGAAAGCAGAGCTACTATCGACCTAACCAATCAACGATTGAAGCTTGGACAGATGAGCTTGTAGGTGATCTCATGGCCACTCATACACACCCCAAACTCACTTACTTACACACTACTGACATACATGTATTGTAAACAAGCTAAAACACATCTATATAGTTCACATGTTCATAAACACAAAGGTTAAATACATTGTCAATAGATCTGATCTTGATAAATGAGGGCTGAAATTAGGATCAAATAATAAAATCATTTAAAAGGCCAAAAGAATGGAGGCAGCATTTCTAGAAAGAAATGAAAATCATAGATCATTAATTCAATTTGGCTGACATGAAAGGTAAAGATTATCCAATAAAAACGGGACTGATCCGAGTTGGAAGACACCATGATTTTGCTTTAAAGCCCCTAAAATGAGTTTTTAAGTGGTTATGAAACAATAATATTGTAATATTCCTTCCTTTCTTTGACCTACAACAGCAAATGAGACAATCTGAGATTGGCTTTTTCTTCAAACTATTCTCAATGTTCTTTTGCCGGGATGGATTAACCGCAAAGTAAGAGCAACAATTTACTACAGTCAGGCTGGAAAAGCCTATGTTTAGGCAGAGGGAGAGGAAACAGAAAGCGGGGGAAGCGACCAGCGCAATGCGCTAGGCCAAAGGCTAACCCATACAGACCAGCGATGGATGAGATCAGAATGAGAATTACGATACATTACCTCATCGCTATGCATCCTGCAAACAGCTGTGTGTAATGTTGTGGTTTGATATTCCAGCCAACTTTAAGCCCCATGACTGACTTGGTAAAGTCTCAGGTGGGATGTTCCATTTGCCCAAAAGAGGAGAGGGAGGTATGGTTTCCTGGTACCTGTATAAATGTATTTAATAATCAATGGTTATGTTAAATCAATTGTTAGGAGATTGTCTTTACTGATAAATGGGTTAATATTTTATGTATCTTCATTTTTGTATTAAAATGTTGAGTATTTTGATCTTCGAACCCCCCCTTTGGTACGTGCCCAGGAATCTCTCTCTCTCAGTCTGCATTTGGAGCAGAGAGACAGTGGTCTGAGAGGAGGATGAAAACTGATGCAGTCCTTTTTTCATGTTACATCATTACATCAGAAACAACCAAAAGAGAGCTGCAGTGTCGCAGTGTTGTCTTGGTGTGTGTCCTGAACTCGCTGCATGTGTCTTTTTTAATTTTTACTCCTTCCAAAACAAATGCACATGCTGTCTGAACAGAAGTTTTTACAACAGTGGAAACACTTTTGCCCAGAGAGCACAAAATCAACAAAAATGAAATGGTCCTTGGAGCTTTAAAAGCAACTTTTTATATGTCAGGATGTATGTGACTTGAAATGTGATGCTCTAACATCATGCTTCCATACCATTAAGGCTCAGGTTGTGTGTGTGTGTATGTGGTCTTGTACAGATATCTTTGTGAGGACCATTTTGAGTGTACAACTTACAGAGTGAGGACATTTTGGGAAAGTGAGGACATTTTGGCCACTATTAATGAGCTGTTAAAGGGTTGAGATTTGGTTTTAGGGTAAGAATTAGGTTTAGGTTATAGGATTAAGGTAAGGATTAGGGTTAGGTATTTAGTTTTGATGGTTAAGGTTAGGGCAAGGGGCAAGAGAATATATTATGCCAATGAGTGTTCTCATTAAGAGAGTGTGTGTGTGTGTGTGTGTGTGTGTGTGTGTGTGTGTGTGTGTCATAAGCAGGTGCTACTGCAGCCAGGCATGACCAGCTCAGTTGAGCAGATGGCATCATCTGTGGGATCTTTCTCCTTCACACCATCCTCTCATTTCCCAAATCAAGCCTCTCCCCTAAGCCCCACCAAAGTCATGACCAACCTGTTAGTGCAGCTGTGCTACCCCCCCCATCAACCACACGCTTGGATGTCAACTTTACTTTTTTCCTCCAATATTGTCACATCCTGTTGGTTTTCTACGATCACGGCCTCTATGGCTCATTTTTTGTTTTTCTGTGTAAGACACGCCAGATAACTGCCTCTGTGTTTCTCCCTTGGGTAACACATATGATTAATGAGCGATAAATCCTGTTGCTCAACCATATAAACATGTGTCCCAATTGGATTGTATTCCAACAACGCCAAAGCATTTCTGTGGGAGAGAATAATTTCCTTTTCCCAGCAGCACAGTGAAAAATGCACTTTTTATAGTTTTATGTAACCCCCCCCCCCAACATCTCATAGCCACGAACCATTTTCCATTATCCAGCCTTCGTCAGGTCTGAACCCATTTCTGGTTGCCTTATAAACAATTCATATATCAGCCAAGTCCCCACTGGTTAACAAGCATACAGAAAACATGACCATCAAATATCTGCAGAATATGGTGTCTTGCACAGGAGTAGGTGGTGGCGATGGGGACTTGCCCAAAGCTGCAGTTATCATCAGTTTATCAATACCACAATAGGGGCAAGTTTACGTGGACTCTTCTGGAAAGTAACGAGACAGGTCAGCCGGGCCTAGGCTAGCTTGTCAACATGTAGTTGCTTTCCACTGCTGGAGACAGCTATATGGGAGTAAAGGAATTCAATTTGATGCTGAACTTCTCATGCTGGACTTAATGTTGGCTGTGAGGCAATCGCAAAAACATACATGTTGCCCCTTTAAATTGTCAAATAATATAACTGCCTAAAAAATCCACTGTTCATCATAGAGAACTGACATAATTTAGGGCTGTCAAACGATTAAAATGTTTAATCAGATTAATCACAGGGTAGCTGTGATTAATCACAATTAATCACCATTTCTAAATGCCAGAAAATCCCCATTTCCTCTGTATATTCCCTAACCCTAACCCTTGATAAATGACAGAAGGCGGATATATACATTTAACATTTGTTTTTTTATTGATGACAAGTCTAAATGATAGAGTTATTAAGATTGAATAATAAAATAAAACTAAAACATACCACACCATAATTAAATGTGGCTGTCTCTTTGCTATGCCTCTGAGCAAATATAAGATGATGTTATTTAGAATTTTTTTTTTTAATCAAACTCAAAGATAACCTTTATCCTAAACAATTGGGGCATCTTAGCCTTTGCTCTTTTTTTTTTAGCAAATATAGGATGGTTGAATAAAACTTTTTTCTTTTCTATTTTAAATCAAACAAACAACCAAACCTTTACACAATTAAATGTGAATGTGAAATCTGAATCTGAGCCCATCTGTAGAAGCAGTGTTGAGCCAGTTCACGCTTAGAAATAAAAAATGTTCCAAGTTCAGTTCATGCACATGACAATGAACTAGTTCACGTTCATAGTGCATTTTTTATTGGGATGATTTAGGTGCCAAACGTACGGTCATGTGTTTGGTTATGAATCGATGGTGTCGGATCATGTCTGCGTGTCGCTCCGCTCATTGACGAGTTATTTTCATGATGTTTAAATGCAGCCTCATAAACTCTGGAGCGAATCAAACAAACACCTGAGTGTGTCGCTCTGAGCGAGTGAGTGGGTACATGGAGCGGGTCATTCTGCGCATGCGTTAATGTGTTAATTTTGACAGCCCTAATATAATTTTAAGGATCACAATCACATCAAAAATGTCTATGGTATTAATACCGAATAATTTTTTTTATTCAGTCATTCATGTCTTTTTCTCATCAGACTTCATTTATTTATAATATCCAAATCGTTATATTTCACTCAATTGTCTTTTTGACCTGGCGTCAAAAACTTTTGTGACACCAAAGGCCAAATGGCCGTGCCCATAAAATGATCAAATCCGATGTCTGTTAAATCAGCTTCACCTTAAAAACACTACCAATGAACAGGATGTCTCCCCCCTGTTTGAAAATGACTCGAAACATTTGGGATAACGTAAATACACAACATATATAGTCTAATGGTTTTTAGACATTTTGAGGGACAGACTTGCTGTGCCAAAACCCACAGATGGACATCAGTGAGAAAAAGGACTGTCAACACCCTCTGAGATTACTCACGACTGAAACTCACATTTCACATAAGTGATTACGTGTTATAAATATGTTTGTCATAGCAACTAGCCAACCTTGGGATGAGAAGCACTTGTGCATCGACACTGAGTAAGAAGTGACTTGTGGTATGTGTTTGCAGCCAAGAGGAATTTGACTGTGAGTGGTGAAGCAGTTGTGGCTGCACTAAGAATGAATACACAGAAAAGTAGAAATGATTTAAAGTGCTGCGTGCTTTGCTGCCACAGCTTAGAAACTCACTGTCTTCTTATGAGAAAAAAATGTAATCCTTGTGAGGATTAAATGTCCCCAAAAAGAAAGGAGGAAGATGAAAATAGTCCAGAGTCAAAACATTTTTTACGTCTTTTCAGGGCTGCTTCAGAGTTAGCTGTGGGTTTAGAGCTGTGATTAGGGCAGGATTACGTAGAAATGTCAGAGCTGGTAGTGGTAAAGGTTAGGATTAGAGGAAATGGTTAGGGAATGAATACAGCCAATGAAGTTCCTAGCAAGTTTGCATCAGTAGTACCAAAGTGTGTGTTTCTGCTGAGATGTACATGTTTGTTTGCCGCTCCGCTGAGCAGAAACATCGCTGTGTGAGCACACTCGCAGCCACAAGTCATTGAAACTCTCCTCACACTCCTGCCTGCCTCCAGTTAATAGCAGTGAGGGCTGAGGGGGGAGGAGACGAGGGGGGAGGAGATTTGGAAGAAAGTGATGCCAGAGGAAACAGACAGCTCTATCTCAACCACAGACCAATGATCTTGCATGTTGTGGGTGAAATGTTGTGTTGAAGGAACAAATTAGTGTTTTTTTTTATGTTTTAGCCCTGTCAGTAAGCAACTCAATGTGATGACTGTGTACCACAGTGTTATAGTGGGTTTATCCCAAGTGGTAACTCACCATGACACCACCAATTGGTTTGTAAACGCGGTTTTGAAGCTTAGAGATTGGGTTTTAACCAGCAACATCTTGGTTTGTTGGAGCCAGATGATACCACATCGAGGGCGGAGCTGGAGAAGGGCAATGGGTGGGTCTGAACTCTGAACCTGAGGACTCAAAACACAAACCTACACCAGCAATGGGAAATGGAATAGTGTTTCTTTAATATCATTGGTGTAGTATCTGCTACTTTTCAGTTGGATGCAGGGTATTGGAAAATGTTTCTGGGGAAGAAAGACCTCTTCTTTTGGAAATGGAAAGGACAAATGGTCACTTGAAATTACTTGAAAATGACATACCACCTGGTGAGGAGTATGATGGGAAGTTACCTTCCATGTATAAATGAATAGATGCTCACACAAATCTACTTCGTATTGCATCAGGGAGGGCCATAAGATGGACCAGATGCAGTGGGGATACTGCAATGTGGCCACTTACAGTAGTTGACGTTCTGAATGATCAACTCCTATGTGAGAAAGTGGTTAGGAGTCCGTAGATGTCTGAGCAACATCGGCCTGTAGGGACCCGTGCATCCTCGAGCTGCCTATCTCAAGTCTCGTAGAGGAGTTCAAATGCACCAAAACAAGGCTGGAGATGACTCTGAGTCCCGAGACAAATCTATACAACCACCTGGTTGTGTCTCCACGTATACCTACCTAATGCCTACTCAAATGCCTTGCAGCAACAATAGAAACAAAGAGAACTGCTTCCAATGCCTTGCCATCAAAAACATCAAACCCAGATCAAACAACAACATTTGTGCGTGAGGGGGAACGGGGACAGAGAGGGCCTCCTCCACTGACCAAGAGTGGTCAGATGGAGAAAGTCAGAGATTGGGAGATGTTGGTGGACGTGGGTCAGTGGCTTACAGTCCCATCACATATTGTCACTACCACCCCAAGACCTGACCTGATACTCTGGTCCAACACACTGCGCGTCGTCTATTTAATAGAATTGACGGTACCCTGGTAGGATAATGTTGATGAAGCGAATGAGAGGAAAAGGCTGAAGTATGCAGACATGGCATTTGAGGCAGAGCAACGTGGCTGAAGAGAAATAGTTTGCCCTATGGAGGTTGGCTGCAGGGGTTTCCTTGCAACATCCACCATCAGGTTGCTCAGAGATCTGGGGATCCATGGATAAGCCCTGCGCCAGACCATAAAAGAAGCATCACACACTGCAGCCAATGGCTCTGGATCAGAAGGAAAGATCCCAACTGGGCCCCAAGATGCTAGGGACATGCACCCAGGTCTGATCAACCTGTTGTTGGTCTGCCTTAGAAGAGGGTGTCTTGTGATTAAAAGGCTGAAACACCTGATGACACTAAGGTACACAACTGAAGACATGTCCCTAACATCCGCTGGTGGTCACTAACATCCGATAACATCAACTGGCAGTAGGCATTAATTAGTGCGGTAGAACATACAAGGGATATTATCCATCTCGTCCTATGTTCTAAAATGGGACAGTTTTTAGTTTAAAAAGGCATAGAGGTAATGATGTCTGATCTACTGAGTGGGCCACATGGCTTTCATAGTGCTGCCATACAAGCTAGTAGCCAGTCAGATTTACAGCTAGCCTCAGTGTACCCTCAAGTTCGGCCTGTATCATTCATTACAAGGCCAAAACACTTGATGACGCTAAGGTGCACAACTGAAGTTATGTCACTAACATCCGCTGGTGGCCACTAACACCTGCTAGTTGGGAACCTATATTGTGAAGAAGACCCTTGACCATACAAGGGATATTTAACATCTTTTCCTATATTCTAAATGAATCCTTATGAAACTGATCTGAAGGCTTTTACTTTGACATTATGGCTGAGTTATAACTTATTCCAATGTCGATACCACAATATAGATAATCACACATTTAATAATACTGCATTGCATGGTACTTAATTTTATATTCTGCTAACATGAATTAAGGCAAAATGTGTGTTAAGATATAATAAAAAACCTATTATAAAATTACACAACTGATTGATACTGATGTCTTGCCAGCCCTATTTGATATAGTTGTGTTTTAACAAAATAGAACAAGCATCCCCATCCTTTAAGAGGGATCTCCTGAGACGGTAGATCACAGAGATAAGCTTGTGTGTTATTTAGACATCCCACTGCAACAGTGTGTATATTAATCATTTAAAAAAAAGATGCAGCATTCAAAGATACAGATTTGGACATAGATTACCCAGGCAACAGTCAGGGCTTTGAGGCTCTCAGGCCAGCCCTATAGCTCACACAGTGAGTGTGTGTGTGTGTGTGTGTGTGTGTGTGTGTGTGTGTGTGTGTGTGTGTGTCCGGGACTGCCACAGGTATGTGGGCTCAGTGCTTTTAACCCATGAATAAAAGAAAAGGTGGATGTATCTCTTCACCAGGCACATCTGCTGTTAAAGGAGGCAGAGAGCAGAGCTGAGAGGAGAAAAGAGTTGAGGAAAAAAGGAGGGATGCTTTTAGCGTGACCCTCAGGGTGCCCATGACCCAAATGTCAACATGGAGAACATTCAGCAATAAATTATAAGGCAGAAAACAACACAACTGAAATGCACTATTGTTTGTCAAAAACTTAGTGGTATTAAACAGTACTGTTGATCTTTTGAAGTAAGGATTATTTTCTACTGTGTGATTCAGCTTTAAAAATGCAAACCTGAGTGCATTGCTTTAGCTTTTACACTATAGAATAGTATATGTGCTCTAAAAGTAGAGGATTCACCTATTTCTGGAAGGAACAAGTTGACTTTGTTTCTATCCATTAAAATCCTTTTATAGGATGTTCTAGTGAGAATCCATTTTCACAGTGATCCCACAAACAAATACATGAATAAAAAATACTCAGATCAATCAAAACCTGACCTTATCGTCGATAAATGACCTGCTGTGTTTTTCAGAAATGCCCAGCAGCTTTGTTCCCATCCAGGCCTTTGTGAGTAAATGATCAACAGACAGTTTGTCTGACTAAAAATTGATCGCAGTCTAGGAGAACCACAGGGTAAAGAGACAGGCTATAGGTGATGATAACAGTTTCAACCAGATGAACACATTAGCATGTCTATGATGATTGATGTAATCTATTGTTAATGTTTTTCAGCAGCCATGTGTCAAATCAAAGATGTCAAGAACAATTTAAATTAAATCTGGAAACATTGAGGGTTGGTACAGATGCTGTGCCGTTCCAGCAGAAACACATGATTGTTATGTTGGGTGAATGGATTATGCACATCTAGGTGACAGAGATTGACTCTACCTTCTAAAATGGTAATGCTTTGTAAATTGATGTGAAAGGCTGTGTAACATTTCATCTAGTGACAACTGATAGGGCAGAGACATAGATGCTCCTGAGCAACAGTGAACTTACAATATCACAAAAGTTTCTTTCAGTGCTGTCTGATACATTATATTGTGCATACACATGAACTTGCACAATAAATGCATTGCAAAAGACTGTCAGAAACAGATTGAACAAGAAAAATAACTTTATATAGGGATGGGTAGCCAAACCTGGTATTACATAGGCCAAAGGTAAAAGGCTAATATTGATGAGCTTTACCTTGTGGACTTAAGGGATCGGTCCAAGACAGTTTAAGTCTTGGCCTGATAATGTATAAATGTTGGTGAATTGTACCACAAGAGCTATTTTGTTTGAAGGATAAGGGGCAACACTGGAATAACTTGCTTGAGGTAAGATGTAAAAAGCCTAGAACTTAGCGCTGCTAACAAGTGGTGCTATGTTACAAATTTGACCATGGACAGGCCCGTTATAAGTATTTTCTGTGTCATCAAAAAAAAAAAGTAACATCCTGAGAAGTTATAAGATTTGACCGTCAAAATCGTAAATTAGAGTGAGGTTTGTGAAGTTTTATAAATGTCCTCAAATGATATGACTTAAGGCCTGAATTAAAAAAAAAAATCACTTCCATTCTAGCTAAAGGCGATGGCAGCAGAAAACAACAGGTTCACAAATGGAAGAAAATAACAGGGAGAAGAGAGACTGATCATCTCTATCCGCTCAAAAGAAAGTAAAATCATGGGATTACCTAGGAAATCCTGAAAATGTAAACAAAGTGGCTACTGAAGCAGGATACAATCCAAATATGTGGTACCACCTTGGAGTACATCATCACTCTATATAGATCAGTACATTAACCCGGTAAAATTGTGTGTAAAACATATAAACGTCGACCATAAAATGCACCATCAAAATGATTTTCCACATCATGGATCCTGGCTTCATCTGCATTTTCTCTCTGGTCCATAACCTCTGATTTAAGACACCATCTGACCCTGATCTGAGCCTATAAATATACAGACAAACTTTCCCAGCTCACAGGCTTATGTGTGTATGCATCGTGGCAACTATTTGGATAACTGTTCTAAGAACTTTCAGAAATTTAATTACTTATTTTAAACTTTATCACTTATTTTTTACAAACAAACAAACAAATACATACATAAAGGTAATAATCAGCAGATACATACATTATGAAGATAATAATTATTTACAGCTGAGTACACAATAGGTGACAAGGTTTTGGGCTAGGACTTGGGAGATTGTGAGAGTGGGTCGTCCAGATGGTTGGTGATTTGATTCCCAGGCTCCTCCAGTCCACATACTGAAGGATCCTTGGGCAAGACATTGAACCCTAAACTGCCCTAAGCGCAAGTGTATGTAAGTGTGGATGAACGTGACTTGTACTTTAAAGTGCTTTGAGTGGTCTATAAGACTAGAAAAAGCATGTCGATACATTCCAATTACCACTTTCACCTCAACAGTAAAATATGACTTTTTATTTTGGTATTATATAGGCTACTATCACAAGTCACAGGATAAATCTTTCTGCCTTGATTAAATGTTTATTTCTAAAGTTTTACATACTTTTTTTTTATAATTCAATAATATTGATGGTGAAATACCGAATACTGTGATATTTTCTCATACGATATGATAACTTAAAAATCTCATACCCTTAAACCCCTAGCAAGAGGCAATATTGCTCATGTTGTGCTGCCAATTTTACCACCAGGAGTGGAGGATGTGATTAGGTTTAAGTTTGGAGGTGCTTGCGGCCTCTTGCTGAATGTCATTCCCCATTTTTTCTCTGTCCCCCTTTCACACTTAACTCTCTGTCCTAAAAAATGTATACTTTAAAAAAATATGTATATACTCGAAGGCACACAATGAAAAGTTAGCATCAAGTCAGTTAAAGATGCAGTGGTAGGATCTGCCCCTAAGATATGTGACAGATTGGAAACTCATTGCTTGTACATGAACTTTTAAACACGTATACACACAAGCATAAACATTTTTAAGATTGACTTTGTAATTTCCTTTTGCCTGGACTTTTTCTGTTATTTCTTATTTTCCTTTTTTACTTTGGAGTTTCTGACCTTGAATCTCTTTGCTTACTTGCAAAAGCATTACTTGCATTCTTCACCTCAGACGATATAATGTTTAAATGACGAGGATCCTCGTTTTGCAGGTAGTAAAACCATAACCATATTACCAGTGGCAAGGAAATAAACACAGTGAATTCAAACAGAAAGGCACATTTTTAATGCAACTTTATTTAAAAAGGTAGCAAATACAATAGCTAACAACAAGCTGACGTCAGACGCACGTAGGTCTACAAACCAATCAAAGTCAAGTCAAGGTAGACGTAGCCCATGTACGTGATGATAACAGGACATACATATGTCATACTAAAGTCTTAAGTCTTCTCCATAAATAGCAATATGAAACTGAAACTAATTAGATCAATGTAAACAATGTAACAATGTTATGATCCTTGGTTTGGACCATGGTCCAGACTTTCAGGTATAAAACGCTCCTGGTCTCTGTTCTCCTCAGAATTCTTTGTCAGTTTGTCTGTTCAGTTTTCTGGTGTTTCGACCTTTTTTAAATTAACCCTTTTTTCTGCACTACCTGACTTGTCTAATGTCTGCAATTTGGATCCAGTAAACTACATCACTTTAACAAACAGTTGTAGTTAGTATTCGTCTTCCCGTAGGAGTAGCAGCTAAAGTTGCAAGTAAACAAATCTTTAAGTGCACATAGAAGAAGAAATATGTTGACAGAAGATTTGTAATGGTCCAGGGAGATCTGCAGGGTGTGTTACTTACTTTTCTGAATGTTTATGTCTCCAACGGGATCTGAATGGAAATTCTATAAAAAAAATCTTTAATTATTAATATCAGAGACTCAGGGTATCCTAATTTGTGAGAGAGGCTTCAATGTTAGACTTCACCCAATATATTGAAACCTTAAAAACAAAAGAAAAGAAAATGACAAATATAAAGTTAATGGTGCAGGAGCTGCAACTTTAACATATATGGATATAGGCATCTGAACTCTACAAAGAGGGACCTTTTTTTCTCAAAGATGGTTTCTGTTATTTTAGGTAGTTCTTATCACACTGATGATTTTTAAAGTGTTTATGTGTCGGATAAGTTTTGCTCAGTTCATTTGATGTGATTAAAAACAGTGTGAAATGTTATAATTGAAAGCCTCAAGACTCACGGTTGGTCAAGTGTGTGTACCATGAATAAAAATGAAAATATAACTTTGCTAGAATAAATTAAGGCAGATATTTCCTATAAAGAGTGTCTTCAGGATACCTGAGCTGCAGCAGCAGAGCCTCAGTCATACTGAGATTTTTAATGTTTTTTAGGGCTTAAGAACATAAGAGGGAACCGTCAGTTTCAGTGGATCTGTAACAGCAGCTCAGACTGTCCTCCTCTCCAGAGCATGACTGGCAGCCGTGGTTCTGCGGGACGCTGAGGTCTGGATGAAGGCTTTGTATCTCCATAGGTTTTAAATTCAACCTACATCCTCCTTCAAAACCGTTGGACCATAAATCTCTCAACAGCTCGGAGGAGCTTTGCTGGTGCGAGAACAGTGCACACCCCATGACAGGAATCAATCAATCAATTCCCCCTCGACCAGGCAGCGGAGCGGAGCAGTGTTGATACACTGAAAGCCGCGGCCCAGACTGGAAGCAATCGCAGTGAAAAAACACCCAGACATTATTTCTATCCCACAATACTCAGCTCTCTCACCGATTCCAGTCGAGGTACGGGGAAGACAAACACACTGACTCGACAGCATGACAGTTGCAGCTATCAACGTCGCCCTAAGCAGCGTGCGGTGTGGATTATCACACACAGACGCAGTTTGTCGAATGCTTCAACAGACCTACTTGAGTGGGATTCCTGCATCAAAGGCTGTTAGATGAGGGAGCAGAGCGGTGGCTTAGCATAAGCTTTGAGGCAAATGGGAACTGAAATATTAACCTTTTAAAAGCCTTGGCTGCAGACACACTTGATTGTGCCAGTCTGCGCTGAGTGAGTTTGACAAGGCAAAGTGTCAGGGTGAGTTTGTGTGTGTGTGTAACTCAGTCAGACTGAAAATCCAAATTGCCACTCTAATCCCAGACAACCATATCAAATCTCTCTTTGGATCACAATCCATCATTTTGGACGTGAAGCAAAAATGAACAACATTTTCAATGTCCTTTCCAAGTACCTGTAGAATCAGGCATTAAATATAAATCGAACATGAAGAAATAGAAAATTATTTTTCTACAAGAATTTGATTCTCCTTTTTTCGTCCATGGCTCATCAGGGACCCTGACATCAAACCAGGGGACTGGCCATTATTAACTTAATGAGATATGTCAGTATCAGTGTTGCCTATAATGTGCACCAAGATATCTGGTTAGGACAGAGCCGAGTGCTGTACATGACTCTGTGAAGTATATTATTGTTGTTATTGTAACGTATTTGAGAGCAAACTAAAATGTGTAGTCAGTTTGTCAGTAATATGTAGAGTGTCTGGATGTGTGAAAATGTACAGGCATTAGAAAAACAAAACAAAATCGACCAAAGGCTGTAAAGACCAAGTAACCGAAAGAATAAAGAAAATTTGTGCTTAGACAAGCTCGCATTTATTTCTCCACATACCCTCCAGACGTATGACGTTTGGCGTATTTATTTATTTATGTTTTAGGCCCACACTTCAAACTTGTTCTATGCATGCTTTGATATACTAGCTTTGAGAAGGATAAAAAAAAAAAAACTGATTTGGTTTAGTTTCAACTACACACACACATACAACCATTTCTTAAAACAGACATTCTCAAAGTTAAGCCTTGGTTAATTGCTTCTATTGTAAAAAAAAGCATCAGCAGCACCAGTGCAATCCTGCAGGCATCCTACAGCGGATAATCCTGGATACTGAGGCGAGCCGCACACTGAAGAGCAAACACAGCACAAACACACACATTGAAACTCCACCGAAAAGCCGCACTGTGTCACAAAGGTCTAAGCAGACCTGTTAAAGGAGACACCACTGGCAGTGATGCTTCAGGCATCCTCTTTTGATGTCAACACCATGCAGAGCGGCAGAGCAGCATCAGGGGAGGCACGAAGCACCAACCCACACCAGCTCCCACCCTCCACCACACACACACACACACACACCTTTGACTATTTCTCTGGAATGCTGTCATCTCCTTTAGGTTTGTTGCGGAAGCCCCAGACCGTATGTCAGTGTGTGAGAGAGGCCGAAATGCTGCAGCTCTCACTTGCAGCTCTAATGAGCGCAGGGGCTAGTTGAGATAGCAGCTTGCGCTCTGCCTAAACTCCTCCAGCTGCAGCACACACAAACAAGGATAAACACACACATGCACACACACACACAGCCAAATACAGCGCAAAGAGGTGTGAGGGCAAAGACCCCCCCAACCAAGGAAAACTGCTGATTTTTACAATACATTTAGCCATGTAACTACAAACAGTTTGTGATTCATAATTAATGCTATAATTTTTCCAGGCACACCACACATTTCAAATTGATTTTCTACCTTCCAGGTAGCAGCTGGTTTCATTTACAAAACAGAGATAAACTTGCAGAGACTTGAAACTCGCTACCTTTGCTTAGTTCTCCTGTCACGTGGTGGTAATGTCCTGAGCAGCCACTGTTTTCTAGCCTCTCCTTGGTGCATTTGAGAACTTCATGAAATCTGATATTTGGGTCGTCTGACATTGAGTAACCTTTTTAAAGAAAATGCACTCACAGTTTTGTTCATACACAACTCATTATACCTGGTTTGGTTTGTGTTTTCGCAACTCGAACACTGGGCATTATTTTATGTTTCTGACGATCCCCTAAAACACAAAACAGTCTGACTCCCCTGCCCTGTCTGATGCTCTCAGCACCAGGCTCATTGGCTCCTCTAAGAATGTTAAAAACCCTTAGAAATAAATAATGTCAAACAGTGCACTGTGGGTCTTATCAAAGGAAGAGAAGAGGAAGGTGTATTTGTTCAGGACTATTTTTAGCAAAGAATTCATCCACATTTGATGCTGTGGTGGTTATTTGTGGCAGCAGGACGGTGTGTGTGGGACTGAGTTAACATAAACTACTACTTTTGTGTGTGTGTGTGTGTGTGTGTGTGTGTGTTGATGGTGATGAAGGAAGCACAACAGTGTGGCTCACTCATGTGTTTTTAATGGTTTTCTGAAACAAAGGAGCTGTGTGACTCAGAGTAATGAGATGAATCAGGCTTTGAATCCACAGGCAATAGTTGTTATTGGGACACATTAATTGTTGGTTTGGGTCTTTTTATTGGATTTCGTATATTAATAATAGCCCTTTTACGTTAATTGGTCTAAGAACGATTAAGGTTGTTTGAAGCTCAGACAAGCTGTGATGAGTTTTTCAATATTTACCACAATCAGAATCGTTCCATGACCATGATGAATGGTTTAGTGACTTTCCTTCCGTCTCTGCTCGTTCCTCTCTGCTTTTGTCTTGTAGCCACCTCTTTCTTTTCTTCTACCTGCTGTGTCTATGTGTTTCTGATGGCACTTGTGAATAATACAAATTTGAACATTGCCAAAGTTCCTGCTCATTGTGGGAACTGTTGGGTTTCTCTGTATATTTTAAGGTCACGAGCTTGATAAAGTGAAGGTTTCAAACAAAGCTCAACTTATAAACCATGTGATTTAAGAGACACAACCATGTTATTAGACTGAGACCAACAATGCTGTCCCATGTGACATCATCATTTATAGGGGTGTGGTCCCATAATATACAAGAAAATAGGAAAACAACACAGACGGATTTACCTTGTGACGGACCCCTCTCTCTCTCAATGACTCGCGCAGTCAGCCCTTACAAAATGAGACTACGTTTCCTTGAAGGGGAAGGATAGGGGAAGTTTAATACAATGGTTGATTAATCCCTGCCGCTAACACACCGACTAAATCTCAATCTCTCAATGTCTCCATGTTAACTGATGTGCCAGGCGCATCCTGTCACCGGTTTACCAAATGTGCACAGTCACGCTCTCTGCGCACTGGACTGCGTTTTGCACGGTTCCCCGCAGGCGCAGTCAGGAAAAAAGAGATTAAGGAATCGACTCATGGCTCCGCTTCAACAGCGAGTTGATACAGTCAGCCGACCAAAATTTCTGACATGTCGGAAATTTATTGGGCTTACGATGGTCGGTCAGGAGCAATAAATTGGTGTTCGCTCCCCTGTACACTGCAAGGCAAACGACGCACAACGAAGCTGAAAATGGGGCAAAAAATGACCTAAATCGTACAGTGTATGCCTAGCTTAATGTTACATAGGTTTTTTATTTCAAGCTTTTTCTAAATCACATCTAAAGTACATTGTATGTTGTATGATATAATCTTGAGCCCTGATATGTCAATCAATCAATCCATCAATCAAATTTATTCGTATATCCCCATATTCACAAATCACAATTTTTCTCATATAGGGCTTAACAAGGTGTGACAATCTGCCCTTAATCCTCAACAAGAGTAAGAAAAAACTACAGAAAAAAAACTATTAACAGATTCACGACTCACCATCACAATCTTAATCCACCATCACGGTCATAACATATCTGCAACTGCCACATCATTTTTTATTCTTATTTTTTTCAGTCATTTCAGACAAAATAGAGGTCCAGTGTCCCAGTATGTGTGTGTGTGTGTGTGTGTGTGTGTATGTGTGTGTCTGTCCTCACATTATCACAAATGCTTTTAATGAAATGGCCTAATGCAGTGCTAACTTTGCATGTTACCGAAATTACATGAATATAAAGTAAGTGGCCTCAGAAAACCAGTTATGAAGCGGTTCATTCTGGTGAAATTCGCCTAAAAGGCATTCCCAAAGTAAATTGAAAGCTGTTCTTGAACCATTTGGATTACATGCATAGTTTTGGTCTCTTTTGAAAGGTAACACTCAGAATTTTGTCCCCCAACAGTCAGAATCACTGTAAGTGCTACTGGCATTGAGTAATAGAAGTTGGAACACACTGAAGTAGAAGGTTTTTATTTCCACCTGAATATTTTTTGGTAAACAGATGCCTGCAGATGACTCTAGCTGGGACTTATGAGCTGGAAAACACAATGGGACCACAGCATGAAGCCTTACCTAGCCCAAGTTCAAATTTGATAACAATACCACATAAAATGAACATTTTACACATGTTTTTCTAAGGGTATGTCTAGGCGTTTTCCAAAAAAGGCCATTTGGAGACTCCAAAGGACCCTTGGTAACCATGGTCACACACATACACAGTGAAAGAAAAGCAGCACTCACACACACACACACCTCCCCCAGATCAGAAGTAACACCTAAAGACACACACAGTGAAACAGAGGGCCATACACAAAAACAACAAAAACAACACTTTTTTGCCTTTTACGCACAGCTGTTAATCTTTACGCAGTGATTTCCTCGCTGTGGCTTTAAATGTACCCCCTGAAGCGTCATATCTGCGTGTTCGAAATTTCATTGGCTATACGAAGTGCCAGTCATCAGAACAATCGGTTGCAATTGGCTCACTCTTTACACGACAGAAGAGGGGCAGGCACTGTCCTTCAATGAGGTCTCTCGTAGGCTGTGGACAGGACATGCCAGCTCCTATTGGGTCAAGTGAGCTGTCAATCTAAAGTTTGAAATTTTGAAAACAAGATATCGGCTGTGTTTACATGCAAACGGGAGTTACGAGGGAAAATACATCAAAGGTTACACATAGCTGCTGGCTAGTTTGAAATGACGCAACAGCAGTCTGTGGGTATTTATTGATGTAATAATGTGTTTTGGACTAAATATGTTTCTGGATTGGATCGTCTGGACCTTTGGAAATGTAACAAGACCATTTTTGTTGGAATGTTATCGATCTGTGCATTACGATGAGGCTTCTTAGGTGAGTGACCTCCCTTTTGTTATTGTTTTGTTTTTGTTGGTTGTCTGACAGAGGCGTTGATTGTACCTGCTGTGGTGATCGTATCTTGAAATGGTTTGCTTCAATCGAATCAAAAGAATCGTAGCTTTCCAAAGATATGTCGCATCAGTACCTAGCTCTACGAAGCATTTTTGTGAATAACATCGTTTGCCCCTTAACAGTCCGACGGCCCGCCGCAGTTCAACTGGATAACATACACCGCCACTACTGTTTCAGAACGTAACAACTACAGTTGAACACTGGAAATGCTGACATCGCTATCTCACATGACAAATTCGGATGACAGATATAGATATAGACAGATACAGCAAACCCAAAGACGATAACGAAAATAACGAAAGGACAAAGACCCATGTGAACACCAGTGAACTCTCAATGGTGCAGAGGGAAGGAGAGGTTGCTCTGTTTCACATTAAGTTTCTTTTGCTCACAGGACCATGGAACTCTGGAGGAACTCCAGAAAGGTTTCTCCAGAGGTTTCTTTTCACACACAAACAACACAGCAGGATCAGATGTGTTCATAACAGCAACAAATCCTAGGTAGGATTCAGACGAGGGGTAGGGTAGCAGGCAGAGGTAGGACATTATGCCAGGCGACACAGGCGTCGACCAAAAGCTCTCTTGACATCTTGACATCTTCGTTGGTGTCTTACCTGTATGGTGCTGTTCATCTAGAGATATTTCTTTTTTCGTTTTAATTTTTTCGTTTTTGTGTACTTTACGTGTTAGAATCTGCATCAGCAACCCCCTTGGCTTTCTGTGAATCCTAGAGCGGATCTCCTGCTGCGTTCTTGCTCCTCCGGAAAAAGTGCGGGTGATCTTCAAAGTTCAGTACATTTCTGAAAGTAGCTCAATAGACGAGGTTATGAAAATGCTGCTAGGCTAGCTTTCATCTATGAATGAAAGGATGTTTTTCCGCCCTTTCATCTTTACTAGTTAATGTTAGCTAGGTAGAAAAAACCATTAAGAGCAGATGGCGGTAATGCACCTTGATGTTGGTTGCCACCCGCCAATAAACCGCACAAAGAAGAAGAACATGATATCATTAACTCACTGTGCTGCTCAAAGGCTACTTGCAGACTTTGAGATGGAATGTTTTCTTGCGTGTTGTTCAATGCGCGAGTTGAGTTGATTAACTGTCATGTGACAACTGTGATAATTTCATCAATTCTTCTGTTTGACACGGTTTTGGGATGACTGGTAAATGACTGATAAATTTCCATATTTCTAAACAGGAACAGGAGCCCTGCACTACACCCATACCGTTTCATATTCTCTGCTGCGTTTCCTTCTCAAACTTCCTTTCATGTTCTTTTAGTCTCAGCCTTACTTTCTTCCATTCTGTGTGGCTCTCTGATGCTTACTTGACACAATATTCTCAAAACTCTGAAGCCCAAGGATCTAGTTGTATAATAAGGACAGGGTTATTCAACCATAAGAAACAATCTCCTCTGTCTCCCCCTCAGTTCTTTTTTTTCTCTCTTCGCACTCACAAGTAATAGGAAAGAGGATGACTGAAAGAGGAGCGGAGGAAGGAAGCTGAAGAGGAAACAGGAGAGGTGATGTGATGAGAAGAGAAAGGCAAATTACAAGATGGATGGGTTTTTGAGAGAAGAGAAGAGAAGATCTATATTTTTTAAATTAAGCGGACATGCCTCATTGATATTTGTACAACAGAACAAAAGCGGTGCAGGTCTATAAAACAGCTCCCTGTTGCAAAACTGCGGTTGTCTTTGCTTCTCAGTCGGAGCTCTTGAATCTCCACTCAGATGTCAAGCTGTCTTTCTAGCAGATTATCGCTCTCACCCCGAGAAATTAGACCATGCACAGATCCGGCCTATCTTCACACACAGGCACGATTAAAAAAACACACATGCATTTACACGCACACACACACACACACACAAACACACAATCAAAAACCTGTTCTGTGACATTACATCTCTGCTGGGGGATCTCATTAACTACAGACACTAACGGTGAGATGAAACTAGTGAAGCAGCGCATACAGTGTGTGTGTGTGTGTGTGTGTGTGTGTGTGTGCGTCAGAGGCTACACTAACAGATCCAACATTCGTGCACACTACACAGAAAAAGACGGGAGTGACACTAGGATTAACGAGAAGACTGAAGCCTGCTGGGAACAGGCTGATGAATTCATGCTAACGTGTGTTTGTGTGTCTGATGGGTTAATGAATGAAGCAGAGCTCAGTGGGGAAATCCTCATTAACAGTCACGGGACATTCGGCAGCTCTGTGAGACCAACTGTCGCTTTTGGATATTTTTTGATATAATCAAAGCGAGAAAGTGATGAAATCTGCAGGAACAAGATGTTCAGTAAAAGATCGGCTTCTACAAACGTCTCATTTTTGACTGATGATAATTATATTTAATCTTAAGCTCTTCCACTATCTGAAACCAGCATGTAAGAGAGAAAGTAGAGACTGCAAGTTTCATCTAATTTTCTCCATTAATCGTCCTGCAGTGGTGACGTGTTATATAAGCAAGTACATTTACTCAAGCACTGTACTTAAGTACAACGGTGTGGTAAATGTACTTAACCAGAGTAGATAGTATTTCATGTAACTTTATTCTTCAACCCACTAG